>NC_081554.1:131279720-131962220 GCF_963082655.1 Stomoxys calcitrans | reverse complement strand
TGCCGCCTTAATTCCTACAGAGCAAGGATTGATGCCAACACGCAGGATGTATGTCCCGATAGTGACCAAGGACAGCACGACACAAGTCACCTGTTTGACTGCCCAGCAAGACCCACTCGTCCCAAACCCAGACCCCTCTGGACACACCCCATCTTAGCCGCAGAGCTCCAGCATCTGAACACTAAATAGACACCAGCAGAGGAAAGACAGAACACATCATATTGCTACAATAACAACAACAAAAAAAATTATTTTCCAGCTATACCCTCACTAAACACACCAAAAGAATAATCTATAATCTCGTGTAGCAAATCGTCTGTTGCTGTAAACAAAGCATTTTTGGCTTTAAAAAAGTTTTGATTTTTTTGGTGAAAAATTCCACTTTTATCGCAGACGAAGTTCGTTAAAGTTGTGCCATAAACGAATTGACTTTAACATCAAAATATGGCAAAGTCACGACTAACAATGGTGGCGGAAAATATTACACAGTTATAATACATTAGCTCTTCCCCAATTAAACAAATTTTTTTGTTGCAAAGATACCCCAGATATTTTATTTTTTTGCGTGCATATATATTTTTCTTTAATTTCACCAGTGAATTTAGTGCATCACTAGCACTGTGTGCCTTGAACTTGCCTTACACAGCTGTTGAAAATTTGACCTTTTTATACCCTGCACCATAGGATGGGGGTATACTAATTTCGTCATTCTGTTTCTAACTACCCGAAATATTCGTCTGAGACCCCATAAAGTATATATATTCTTGATCGTCGCGACATTATATGTCGATCTAGCCATGTCCGTCCGTCTGTCTGTCGTTGACTTTAGGTTTTAATCTTTCACACAGTACGCTCAAGAGTATTTTGTATGCCATGGGGAGGAGACTTATTCGTCTTTAGTTGGCACATTCCATCTTGTCTCCTTTCTTGTGTACGGGACATAGTATGTTGAGGTTCCAATCATCGGGTATGAGTTCTTTTAGCCAGATTGCGCAGATAAGCTGATGCATACGCCTTATCAGCGAGGCGAGTCGTCTCCGGTCTTAAATAGTTGAGCGGGTAACCCGTCGGCTCCTGCTGCCTTTTTGTTCTTTAGTCGGGTCACTGCTACTTGGACCTCATTCTGACTAAGAGTTAAACATTCTATATCATCATCAGGGATTGGTTCTGCGGTATCCTCTTCGCCGCCAACGTCGGATACTAGCAGTTGGGCAAAATGTTCTTTCCATATCCTCAGCATGTTATCGTGTCAGTTACCATATTTCCTTCTTTGTCTCTGCCTGCACCAAGGCCATCTGTTTAATGTTTATGTATTTCTTTGGTAGAATTTCCGGACTTCATTCTGACTCTTGTACATCTCATTTCGCTCATACTCACGTCTTTCCATTTCCTTTTTAAACCCACCACCGAAGGATGGGGGTATATTCATTTTGTCATTCCGTTTGCAACACATCGAAATATCCACTTCTGATCTAGACAGGTCCGTCCGTCTGTCCGTCTGTCTGTTGAAGTCACGCTACTGTCTTTAAAAATAGAGATAATGAGCTGAAACTTTGCACAGATTCTTTTTTTGTCCATAAGCAGGTTAAGTTCGAAGACCCGCCGATTTAGGGTCTTAGGCCCATAAAAGCCACATTTATTATCCGATTTTGCTGAAATTTGGGACAGTGAGTTGTGTAAGCCCTCCGACATCCTTCGTCAAATTGGCCCAGATCGGTACAGATTTGGATATAGCTGCCCTATAGACCAATCCTCCGATTTAGGGTCTTAGGCCGATATTTTATTTATTATCCGATTTTGCTGAAATTTGAGGCAGTAAGTTGTATTAGGCCCTTCGACATCCTTCCTTAATTTCGCCCAGATCGAGGGTCTTAGGCTCATAAAAGCCACATTTATTATCCCATTTTGGTGAAATTTGGGACAGTGAGTTGCGTTAGGCCCTTCGACATCCTTCGTCAATTTGGCTCAGATCGGTCTAGATTTGGATATAGCTGCCATATAGACCGATCCTCCGATTTAGAGTCTTAGGCCTATAAAAGCCACATTTATTGTCCGATTTTGCTGAAATTTGGGACAGTGAATTGTATTAAGCCCTTTGACATCTCTTTTCAATTCGGCCCTGATCGGTACAGATTTGGATATAGCTGCCATATATACCGATTTCTCGATATAAGATTTTGGGCCAAAAAATGGCACATTTATTGTCCGACGTCGCCGAAATTTGGGACGGTGGGTCAAGTTAAGCCCCTTGACATACTTCTGCAAAATGGCACAGATCGGTCCAGATTTGGATATAGCTGCCATATAGACCGATCTCTCGGTTTTAGGTTTTGGGGCCATAAAAAGCTCATTTATTGTCCGATGTCACCGCAATTTGGGAAAGTGCTTTGTGTTAGGCTCTTCGACATTTCTCTGCAACTTGGCCCAAATCGGTTCAAATTGGCCATATAGACCGATATCCCGATTTAAAGTCTTGGCCCCATAAAAGGCACATTTAAAATCCGATATGACTGAAATTTGACAGAGTGACTTATGTTAGGCTTGTCGACAGCCGTGTTGAATATAGTTAAGATCGGTTTATTTTTAGATATAGGTATTGTACTTATTAGTATTTGGTCCAAATCGATGTATATATCGATATAACTATTGGACATAAGGTATGCAATTTTCACCTGATTTTGATGAAAGGTGGTTTACATATATATACCCGAAGTGATGGGTATTCAAAGTTCAGCCCGGCCGAACTTAACGCCTTTTACTTGTTCTTTCTGCGGAATAGACGTTTCTCCTTTCTCCCGATACCTCTCCTTCATCTGGCGCGTTGCTACTGATTGCAGGGTTTCTCTATATGCCGCATTCTTGGCTTAATGTAGCATCTCGACACTCTTTGTCGTACCATGGGTTTCTTGGAGGAGGCTTCCGGTACCCAAGTACGGATTTCGCGGCATTTTCCATGGAGTGGGCATCTCCATCTCCCAGAACGATTTTAATATCATGGGCGGGGCAGCGGTCATATTTTCTCTCTAGGCGCTCGTAAAAAATATCCTTGATCTGCTCGTCTTTGTCTTCCGTCGGGGCATGGGCACAAATAAGGCTGATGTTGAAGATTGCGGATTGTGGCTAGCCTCTCATCTACCGGAGTAAAGCTGGAGACAAGGTGTTTCAGTCTCCGACTAACCAAAAATCCACAACCAAATTCATGCCTCGTGTTATGGCAGCTATTGTATAGTTCGTCACCGTTTGGTGTTGTAGTGGCGCCATTCCCAGTCCATCGCACTTCCTGTAAGGCGGTACCTCTCTTATACATCCGCCAGCGCGTATACTGCACCTTCTCTATCAAGAGTGCGGACATTCCAGGTGCAGATCCGCAAATCATGGTCCTTTTTTCGTTTGCGTGGGTCGTCAACGTTGGGGGGTCCGTTTTTACTATTCCATTGTTTCTCATAGTAGTTCTCAGTTTTCCGGGGGCGGGTTACTGGCCCAGCGCCCCAACCGCATGGGTTTTGTGGGATTGCACACGTATCCCTCGTTGTGGCGAGCCGCTTGCTCCAAGGTCCGACGCTCGCCGCCAGCCGCCCCTAACCTGGGAACAGACGCTGATGTTGGCCATTGGTTATTTGAAGGCGCCAATAACTCGCCTTGTCATCTCGAGTATCATTGGCACTCAGTATTTAATTAAGAGCCAGTGCCACTTGACTCCTCATTGAGACTCTCCTCTCGAAAATCGCTGACTGCCCGCGGCTGCATTTGCAGCTACTCCGCATAAAAACGGAGCTTTCCACCATCCGCAACCTGTGGACGCCCGGTAGCTTTTAGCTAAGCTTCCCGTGATAACGATGGACACCACACAAGACGGAGCTCAAAGTTCCAGCCTGTGTGGTGCTCATAGTTATCCCGTATCGGTCGGGCATTTAATTACATTTGCAATTAATTGAAGCGAAATTTACACTGGCCCAGCGACTATTTTGCTCATAGAACTCAGTACAACTTCTACGGAATGAGTTCACATTTTCTTCGTCGCCATTTTTCGAAATGATTTTGACAGTGGTTCAGGCGAAAATTCGAAGTCAGCACTAGGCTTAGGCACGAGTTTTTTAAGCGTCGGATAAGCTAGCATGTGATGCGAATTTATACTATAGCAAAATCACATGCTTATAATTTTTGCTATTTGTTTTATGGACATATTTGGATATTGAAGGTAAAGGTAATGTGTTATGATCAGACGATTAGACTCAAAACTTAAAAATTATACAAATAGAGACAAAATAACACAATATGTAATGTCGACTTACAATGTTTTATTAAAAGTTGGCGATAACAAAGGCGACGCCTAGGAAACCATCAAAAGAAACACCTATGCATGGGACAGTTTATGTTGTTTAATACAATCCCCATTGATTTCTAGGAAGTCAAATAACTTCACGACATCGTGGGAAACAACTTCAATACTTCAAAACTTCAGCTGTGCAAATAATAAATTTCTATCAAAATAACTCCGAAATTGATGGGAGAAATGTCAACACATGCTAACTTGCCTTAAAAAATAATGATTTTGTTTTAGCGGGGACTTTTGTAATCTGTGTTTTATCTGCAGTAATTTTTATCAAAACAAGATATTGGAAGGGCTTTAAACTAAAAAATAATTGATTTTGCACCTTTTCTAATACATATTCGAAAGGAATGAAAAAGGGAATTGTCCACCCGGTTTTGCTTTCCACTGTATGTAGGTACAGTTAAACCCCGATTATCTGAGCCTCTATTAAACGGTTACCCCTGTTAACCGGCATGCTGTGCTTTTGGTTTTGTACCCCTATTATCCGTGCACCACCCACATTTTTATACCCTCCTTCATAGGATGTATACACCCATTTCGTCATTCTGGTTGTAACCCTAGAAAGTATATATATTCTTGATCGTCATAACATTTTAAGTCGATCTAGCCTTGTCCGCCCGTCCGTCCGTCTGTCTGTCGAAAGCAGGCTAACTTTCGAAAGAGTAAAGCCAAATCGGGCCATGTTTTGATATAGCAGCCATATAAACCAAAATTTTGCACATGGTGTTTTGTTATGAATTCCAACAACTGTGTTAAGTATGGTGCAAATCGGTACATAACCTAATATAGCTGCCATATAGACCGATCTGAGATATTGACTTCTTGAGCCTCTTGAGGGCGAATTCTAATCCGATTTGGCAGAAGTTTTGTACAATGTCTTCTCCCATGCGTGTTCAATATGGTCTGAATCGATCTATAGCTTGATACAGCTCCGATCTCCCGATTTTGCTTCTTGAGCCCCTACAAGACTCATTCTTATCCGAATGCACCGAAATATTACACAATGACTTCTACAATATTCAGCATTCAATTCATTTATGACCCGAATTGCACTATATAGCTCGAATAGCATAACAGTTCTTATTCATTATTTTTTGTTTGCCTAAAAAGAGATACCACGCAAAGAACTGTATAAACGCGGTGGAGGGTATCTAAGATTCGGCCCGGCCGAATTTAGCACGCTCTTACTTGTTTGATGTAAAATTCTGGGATTCCCTTTTTATACCCTCTACGCTTTTAACACCTAGCACGGTCTTACTTGTTTATTTTGAGTTCAAGTTGAGTGTCATTAAGCCATATGTTACATTAAGTCTATAATTGAAAGTTAACCGGTTAAGGTGTTTGTTCGAAATAGGCTCCAACTACAAAAAATAGAACGTAACGTTCGAATGTGTTCTTTCAATACAGGAAAAATTAGAACTGATTTAAATTCACAGTAAATACAAATCTCCGTTGGTTTGTTATCAGAAAAAAATTACGTAGGCAAACTAACTTTACGGGATTTAATACAAAAGAAGAAATAATATTTGCTTTGATAAGGAGTGCACAGTCCCTTTGCTTCTATTGTAGATATACAATATGTAAACAGTGATATCTGATTCCACATGCTTAGTTCAGCCTATTGTTCAAGGCATAATCCAAAACTTCCACCACCGTAAATGAATTATCCAAAAACTTTTGGTTTCAGACAGCAGACACTATTTCGCCAAATCATTGAATATCAAGACTTTATAGACAGCTGATATATCTTGGGACAATGTAATAACACAAGTTAACCATAATGTTTGGAACAACCTGCTGCCCCCAACAACGAAAAGGGGAATAATGCTGTTGTTATATAGTCAAACATTTCAATAACGCCTGTATGTTCAATTAATGACCTCTTAAACTAGATGGAGGTCGATGGTGATGTCACATCCTGCGCTATTGTATCTGATGGCATAATACATATGACTAAGAAAAACAAAAAATACGAGACTAATGGGGATTCTGAAGAATCAGACGAAGGAAAATCAAAACATGCTAAGTTCGGCCTGGCCGAATCTTATTACACTCCACCATGGATCGCGAGAGTTCTTTCCCGGTATCTCTTTTTAGATAAACAAAGGATACAAGAAAATAATTTATTGGGTTGCCCAAAAAGTAATTGCGGATTTTTCATATAGTCGGCTTTGACAAATTTTTTCACAGCTTGTGACTCTGTAATTGCATTCTTTCTTCTGTCAGTTATCAGCTGTTACTTTTAGCTTGCTTTAGAAAAAAAGTGTAAAAAAGTATATATGATTAAAGTTCATTCTAAGCTTTATTAAAAATGCATTTACTTTCTTTTAAAAAATCCACAATTACTTTTTAAGCAACCCAATATATACAATACTATTGGAAATATATCAAGTAATGGTCCGATTTGGACCATAATTGAACTGAATGTTGTATTTGTATAAAATTTCCGCTAATTCGAATAAAAACAGCGCCCTTTAGAGGCAGATGGGTTTATATGACAGCTTTATCAGATTATAAACCGCAATTACTTTTTGGGCAACCCAATATATACTTTTTGGGATCTTAGATGAATATTTAGAGGAGTTGCAAACGGAATAACGAAATAAGTATACCCCCATCCTATAGTGGAGGGTATAAAAACCAAAAATCACCCATTAGTTAAGCAAGAAAGCCATATAGTGTTCTATATGAATGACTTGAAAACAATAGTAGTCCATAAATTGCAGAATAGGATGTAATGCAGGTATATAGCAAACAAACTAACAAAAACAAGTAAAGGGTGATTTTTTTGAGGTTAGGATTTTCATGCATTAGTATTTGACAGATCACGTGGGATTTCAGACATGGTGTCAAAGAGAAAGATGCTCAGTATGCTTTGACATTTCATCATGAATAGACTTACTAACGAGCAACGCTTGCAAATCATTGAATTTTATTACCAAAATCAGTGTTCGGTTCGAAATGTGTTCATTCACCGTAACGTTGCGTCCAACAGCATCTTTGAAAAAATACGGTCCAATGATTCCACCAGCGTACAAACCACACCAAACAGTGCATTTTTCGGGATGCATGGGCAGTTCTTGAACGGCTTCTGGTTGCTCTTCACTCCAAATGCGGCAATTTTGCTTATTTACGTAGCCATTCAACCAGAAATGAGCCTCATCGCTGAACAAAATTTGTCAAAATTTGAACACATTTCGAACCGAACACTGATTTTGGTAATAAAATTCAATGATTTGCAAGCGTTGCTCGTTAGTAAGTCTATTCATGATGAAATGTCAAAGCATACTGAGCATCTTTCTCTTTGACACCATGTCTGAAATCCCACGTGATCTGTCAAATACTAATGCATGAAAATCCTAACCTCAAAAAAATCACCCTTTATAAGCGTGCTAAGTTCGGCCGGGCCGAATCTTATATACCCTCCACCATGGATCGCATTTGTCGAGTTCTTTTCCCGGCATCTCTTCTTAGGCAAAAAAGGATATAAGAAAAGAGTTGATCTGCTATTAAAACGATATCAAGATATGTTCCGGTTCGGACCACAATTAAATTATATGTTGGAGACCTGTGTAAAAAGTCAGCCAATTCGTATGAGAATTGCGAACATTGGAACTCACGAAGTAAAATAGAGAGAACGATTTATATGGGATCTGTATCGGGCTATAGACCGATTCAGACCATAATAAACATGTTTGTTGATGGTCATGAGAGGATCCGTCGTACAAAATTTCAGGCATATCGGATAATAATTGCGACCTCTAGGGGTCAAGAAGTCAAGATCCCAGATCGGTTTATATGGCAGCTATATCAGGTTATGAACCGATTTAAAACTTATTTGACACAGTTGTTGAAAGTAAAAATAAAATACGTCATGCAAAATTTCAGCCAAATCGGATAGGAATTGCGCCCTCTAGAAGCTCAAGAAGTCAAATCCCCAGATCTGTTTATATGACAGCTATATCAGGTTATAGACCGATTTGAACCACACTTGGCACAGTTGTTTGATATCATATCGAAATACTTCGTGCAAAAATTCATTCAAATCGGATAAGAATTGTGCCCTCTAGAGGCTCAAGAAGTCAAGACCCAAGATCGGTTTATATGGCAGCTATATCAGGTTATGGACCGATTTAAACCATACTTGGCAGAGATGTTGGCTATCATAACAAAACACGTCCAATCGGATAAGAATTGCGCACTCTAGAGGCTCGAGGAGTCAAGACCCAAGATCGGTTTATATGGCAGCTATATCAGGTTATGGACCGATTTGAACTATACTTGGCACAGTTGTTGGGTATCATAGCAAAACACGTCGTGCAAAATTCCATTCCAATCGGATAAGAACTGCGCCCTCTAGAGGCTCAAGAAGTCAAGACCCAAGATCGGTTTATATGGCAGCTATATCAGGTTATGGACCGATTTGAATCATACTTGGCACAGTTGTTGGATATCATAGCAAAACACGTCGTGCAAAATTTCATTCTAATCGGATAAGAATTGCGCACTCAAGACCCAAGATCGGTTTATATGGCAGCTATATCAAAACATGGACCGATATGGCCCATTTACAATACTAACCGACCTACACTAATAAGAAGTATTTGTGCAAAATTTCAAGCGGCTAGCTTTACTCCTTCGGAAGTTAGCATGCTTTCGACAGACAGACGGACGGGCGGACGGACAGACGGACGGGCGGACGGACAGACGGGCGGACATGGCTAGATGGACATAAAATGTCGCGACGATCAAGAATATATATACTTTATGGGGTCTCAGACGAATATTTCGAGTAGTTACAAACAGAATGACGAAATTAGTATACCCCCCATCTTATGGTGGAGGGTATAACAATTATTGTAAGAATACAACCGCAAAAATAAATAACTTTACAGAAGTACTTTAAATTCTTTTGTATGTATTTCATATATCGTCATATATAAGATTTTAATCTTTTAATGCCTGGTATCAGTAAACAAACATACAAGAAGCTTTCTATATGCCAATTTATATTAAAATCATAGAAACTCTGTGTGGTACTGCCAGAAATCAATAAAAACACATCAATAATAAAACTTATTAAAAAACCTTTATTAACCGTGTTTTCGATTTTCCAGCTCGGTCCCAAGCGAGCCGGATAATCGACGCTCAACCGTATTAGGAAAAATTCACTTTTAAGAGATTTTTGAGAACAGGCTGCCTATGGTTCATGTGTTTGGATTATCTAGCAAGTTATGTTCTATTGGTGTCATTAGAGCTTGAAAACCCTAGTTTTGGAGATATTCGACTTACACATATTTGCCAGCAGAAAAACAAGTTTGAAATCAGGCCACAACAGAACACAAATTTGTTGGTCAACTTGTCCAACATTGCACTCTGCAATAGGCCACCGATCCCTAAATATATCACCCCAGAGGCTAGTGTAGGATATTAAAGACTTAGAGATTTGTTACATTTCACAACCAAATATTTTTCGTTAGAGTCGCAGAAATTTTAAAGTTATTTTCGTGTAACAGTTAAGTTTTGCTGAGTTTGCCATTTTTAACTCACATTTTTCTTTTTAGCGCAAGTTAGCTTTAGTTCGCATTTGATTTTAGTTGGTTAATTGTTATTCTTATGTCATGAAAAAACTATTTTTATTTAATTTAGAAAAAATTAAGCATTTAACTTGGGCTCGTCCGGGATTTGAACCCGGGACCTCCCGCACCCTAAGCGGAAATCATACCCCTAGACCAACGAGCCGGTTGGCCACTTTGTTGCGTAGAAGCATATTTGAGCTTACGTCAATAAAAGTTTGTGTTTTCAGTGTTGAATGGATATAGAAAAGCACACACAACACATCAAAGCGAAAAGCTATCTTTTCATGTTCATTGCCCATGCTTTTAAACGACACAACGTGAACAACAAAAATGTACAATAGAAAACGAAGCCAAAAGCACATTGGTTGTCAAATGTCGTTATTAAATTTACGCCATGTTGTAGGTAATTTTGTACTAATCAGAAAATCAAAAAAAGATGTTATAAATGAACAAACTGACTGACCAAGTTAATAAATGAACAAACTGACGCGTTAACTTAAAATTATTTCCCTTTTTGTCGATTCTGCACAGAAAAAAATAACTGAGAGAAAAAACCAACTACCGACTTTGTATGTGAAGCTTTAAATTCTCAACGAATTTTAGCATTGAATTGAAGACTATATGTTAAAGTAGGTTTGTAGAGACTTGACAAAAAATATAATAGAAATTTTGTGGATATCCAACAAATTCTTTTGTTGAGTTGAGGCTGGTACAACGTTCTTTTTTACGGAAAAATTTCAGAAAATCGTTCTTTCGGTGGTTTGACAATGTTACCACATTTGATTTTTTTTTGGTTTCTTTGGCCAAAATGTTGCCATTTAACATACATATAAAAAATAATATGGCATCAAACAACTTATCAGCTGCTTACGAGCATGGGTACACACAAATGTGAGTGTGTGGGTCGTACTGAAAATCATGTATGTTTTTGTAATTTCAACCAAATAACTATTTAATATACATATAATGAAACACAAAATAATTTAAAATGAGACAAATGCAGAATTTATTTGAAAAAATAATTAAATTTTGAAGTATTTTCACTGTTATAAGTTAAATAAGCACAACTTTACAAAAGCCATTGGCAGCATCCTCCACTTTTATCCAAATATTGTTGTTGTAATTGCAAGACCAAAAGCGCAACACATTCCTTCACAAACCTTATTATTTCAAAAAGTACTTTCTTATTTATGCATCCACAAACACCTTCAGCCCAATTCTGAAAACTCCCTGGGAATAAATTTCTCCCTCGAATAAAATCCTCCTATTCTGATTGAATGGGGAGAGAAAAAATATGGAAGAGGGAATTTCGAATTTTCGAAAACAGCTGTTTTGCTTCAACGGTTTCATTTTGGCTAAACATTTGATTGTTATTTTTTGGAAAAAAGAATATAAAATGGAAAAATAAGCAAAAATAAGTTAATGGTTGCTAAAAAAGTTTACAAATGTGTTTATTTTAATAATGCACAATTATGGCCTACAGCTTGTCACCATATTTCTGTGTTGTGATAACAACTTTCCGTCTTCATCCAAACAGTCGTTGGCTTAATTAGATGCTTCCAGAGTGGTCTGGTGGACAGACAAATAGATTAATTGTGTCGTAATGTCTCTGGCTGCATGCGGTGTACATCCTGCATGTTGGCGTTTTCCCTTGCCAAAAGGAGTTAAGGAGGCTGAATCGTAATATAGAAGTTTGCTTCTCCTTCGTCGTCATAAATGCTGATGCGCCGCTTTATCTAAATGTCTACTTTTACGGAGCTAAGACTTGAAGATCTAGTCGACATTTCCAGGCGGCGGCCGCTTTTCATGGTGGTTGGGACGGCTGCTGGATACAATACTGCCGAAAAGTGAATTATGGATTTATTCCTACTCCTGTGAAGTGAATGCTGCCAAATGTGGCGCCAAGTATCTTTTAATAATTGCCCACGAACATTCCATTAAGAAACAGATGACTTCTTGCACATCATCGAGTGCCGCCCGATTCTACTTTAAGCTCAAAGATAAGGGACCTCCTTTTAGTATCGGACTCGGAACGGAGTGCTAATAAAATTGAAAAACTTAAGAAAATCTTCTATGGTGGGTACATGACATATTTAAACCGAGAGAACAGAAAATTGTAGGGAATAAACTCCCAGGGAATTGTTATTCAGAATAGGGCTGTTTATTTTTTCCAACCAGAGTAAATACTTGTGAGCAACATCACTAACAAACACTCAGTTACAATTAGAAGTTTGACGATCGCGTTTATTTGCGTAAGTAACTTCTTGAGACTGTGTTTTTGTGCTCTCAATGGGCGTCCCCAAATGTAAATTTTCCCTAGGTGGAAAAACAAGTTATGACGAAACGAACACATTTCGGCAAATTTTTCTCTTTTATTTTTTTATATGGACTTTCAACACGAAACCCGAATATAGTACCGGCCTTTAGTTGTTAAAAAATGCGTACTACCATGTAGCACACAAGACTCCCATGCCATTAAGTACTTGCAAACCCATGTTTGAATTCCCCGGCCAATAAAAAAAATGTTTTTTGTTTTGTTATTCTTCTTTAAAATTATTTTTGAAAATTCGGCTAAAAAAATACGTATTTCGTAATCAAAAAAATGTTTAATGTTGTTTTTAAATTTTTATAAATCGAATTTTATTGGGGCTTATTATTGTGCAATAATGCTTATTAAGTTATTTCAACATCAATTAAGGAATGTCGATAAGCTAGAGGATGCGTGCAAGACTACCGATCATGAAAACATGAGTTCAAATCGTGCGTAGAGAGAGACACAGAGAAAAAATGCAACGAGCAAGAGAAGTAAACGGACGAGACAAGCACCACGAGCCGAATAAAAGAAAATACAAAACACCACCACACCGAAGCTTATGCAGCAAAGTCGCATATTGGTGGCTGGTTGGTTAAATGGTTTTTTGTTTTGCTTATAGACATATTGTTGTTATTGCTATATGTTGGCTTGAAAAGAGTGCCCTTCAACAACAATTTTTACTTTGGGTCGTCCAAATTCAAAATAATTTGTTGCAGGAAAGTTATCAAATTTCGTCGTCGTTTTTTCGACAAAAGTAGTAGTTTTACAAAATTATTTTTTTTCTGTGTGTGTATTTGTTAAGAGTGCAAAATAAAACTATAAATTTTAGAGGTGGGCATTTTAGTTTCTTTTAGTGATCGCTCTTTTTAGTTCCGTTCCACAAAAGGAACTAGTTCCTTTTCTTAGTTCCTTAGCTCCTTTTTCATTTGCGATTCCCTTTTTTTAATCCTTTACACAAAACAAAAAAAGAGCTTTGAATTTTGTTTTGAACCTTGAACTGAGTGTCTTTAATTGTACATAAAGTTACAAACATTCCTGATGTATATCAACACATATCCCATAAAGTCTTCCTTCACTTGACAAACTTTTATTATTGGTTAAAGAACACAAAATAAAATTATAAATCAAATCATTAAAAAACAAAATTCTAAGTTTGGTTAAGCACTTTCACTCTAGAGCGATTTAAATATGATAACAATTTAATATAAGCACCACAAAGTCTGCGTTCAGTAATTAAAAATAAGCAAAAGCGTTATTTAAACTCAAAATAAAAACATATTAACACATTCCTAATATTTGGTAGGATAGCCACGTTGTTTTAAGACTGCACTCAGTCTATTTGGCATGGAGTTTACCAACTTCTCTGTTTCCTCAGATGTTATTTTCGCCCATTCTGCCTGCATGACACTTCGTAAAATCTCCTTGCTGTTTATAACGTGCTGACGAATTTTTTCTCCAATAGATCCCAAAGATGCTCAATTGGGTTGAGATCTGAAATAATCTTAATCATTTTTTTTAGTAATTTGCTTAAAATTGGGGTATTCAAGATGCAAATTTGCCTATTGAAATAATCTAAATACACACTGGGCTAGTAGTATCATTTCGACGAATACAGTGTCATCTATAAACTAAATAATTCCTAATCCCATGTCTTTGACGCAGCATAGAAATGTTTCAGAAATGTACGAAAGATGTCGTAAGTTTTAGTTTGTTTCGGTTGCAAACAATTTTACAACAGATAGCGTTAGTCAATATGAGAATTACATTTTTATAAATTTTTATATCCACCTTAGGATGGTGATATTCTCTGCTGACCTTAAATTAAAAATTTTAAATTTCTAAATAATTAAATTCAAAATTTTTGAACTGCCTAGCAACTATTGAGGCATTTGTTACATTAATACAAAAATTTGCCAATTTAAGCGTAAGTTTCTCGCTCAAAAGTATAAATATAGTAGTAGTAGTAGTTATTTTGTCCCACAACAGCGCTTTGCTGTTGTGGGATTGGTTTGCGGAGTTTCCAACGCGACACTCAACACAACGCGCTTATTCTGTTTTGGCCTTTAAAGAGAGTTATACATACAGTCACATTTTCATTTTAGACATCCCTGTTTTAAAGGTTGTCTCATTTGTAGAACAACATCCCACCAAACATTTGGTAGTTAATTTCTCACTCCCTCTCTGAAATGACACATTTTAAAGATAGTTTGTAGAGATTTCATGATTTAAAGCAACGCATTCATGCTGAATGACATTTTACCAGCGTAAACAAAGAAATTTGTGTGCGTATGTGTGTACGTGTGCAGAAAGTGTGAGTATGGGAGCAGAGAATATGCGAGAAAGAAGATAACAACAGAGAATGCAATCAAAAATTTGACATCTTAAAACCGTTGAATCTGGCCAGCTGTTCGTGACCACCTTTTTAAGTCCGCTTTGTAAAGGTAGAAGCGGTTCGCCAACAAAAAACCGAGGACACTATGTGTCAAAATCAGTGTTTGGTGCAGCTCTGATTTTGAGTATGTTACCCATTGAACAATTTTTGCCGAATTCGGTCGGAATCTCTGCATAAGTTTCCGATTCTGGTTCCGAATGCATAAGCAAATCCGTAACGAAAATTGTATGGGCGGTTTACAGGTTTTTCATATATGTATGCATATATTGCACCTCTCTTTGATTGGTTGTAGTACCATCCACAAATATCACTATTTTCAAAATTACACTGCACTTTAATATTTTTTGGTTTTTTTACAAGAAACTTGGGAACTTTACTGCTCGAATGCTTGTAAACGACTTAAAAAGCAAACAAAAAACGGTAAATACAAAATTTGCGACGTTGCAGGAAAAAATAGCAAAATCGTTATACATATGTCGATATAGTCATTTGTTTTTTCTTACCAGACGGTTGAGTGTGACCGCCGCTCCGCATTGTTGTGGTGATATTTCGTTGAATTCGTTGCTGGTAAGCTGTTTACTTGGTTTTTTTATAAAAATAATTATCAAGATTGCCAAATCTTGACTGGAAGGAAGCTGTGTGCACAGCTGCTTTGAAAGAAAATAAACAAACATCTGTTGTGATCCTCTTTCAAACATTTGGGTTCGGCCTTGTCATCGTTTTCGTCATATAATCGATTTAAATAGCTGTACATCGATTACTGAAACTTACAGTGCTGCCTTCATACGTTTTATACG
This sequence comes from Stomoxys calcitrans, assembly GCF_963082655.1. Classification (NCBI taxonomy): domain Eukaryota; kingdom Metazoa; phylum Arthropoda; class Insecta; order Diptera; family Muscidae; genus Stomoxys; species Stomoxys calcitrans. Next base: position 131,946,805 of record NC_081554.1, on the reverse strand, counting down.
GTGGTGCATATTTTTAGGCGGTTCATAAAACCTATCGCACTATCTCATTGCGAACAATTTCCAATTCCTAAATCCCCTTTATACGTTACAACTTGCATCATGAGTGCTTCGCCAAAACCAAACATCCGCAATGATGTGTTTTTTAAAAAGTTGCCACCGATAAACACGTGTCTGGGGACTCCAGGGCACCGAAAAGAAATTGGGACAGCATCTTTCAAAACGCCATTTCTAAAACGCCACGATTATCCGGTTCACCTCTACGTATGATACAACTTCTTGATGGTCGGTGAGAGAAACTCAGCAATCAATTTGAAGATCGTAGGAAAGATTAAATTAAAAATTCCTCAAAATATCCATTGTACAATGCTACGCGACAATCAACCCCGATATCGACGAAACAAAGGATCAATTCAATTGCCGACTCGACTCAGTGATACTCTCTCTACCAAAGGGATAAATTAAACTTTTTATGGGAGATTTTAATGCCAAGGTGGGCAATAACAACAATAATCTACAATCAATCGTGGAAATGCAAGGACTTGGCGATACCAGGAATGACAATGGCCACAGATTGGTTGATTTCTGCGCAAGAAACGGGCTCTTTATTGGAGGCACAAAATTCCCCCATAAAAATATAGACAAATATACTAGGGAAGTACCAGATGGAAACACCCGTAATGCGGGTTCGCTGATAGATGTGAAAACTAGACGTCGAGCCGACATCGATAGTAATAAGCCACTCTATGTGGCCACTCAATATCAAGGCTCAACCGTCGTGAAAAGGACCCCAAATAAATCCAAGTTCAAACTCGTAAACCTAACAGACCCCGAAACAGGGCGCGAAACATAAACGGAGAAGCCGCAAAGTAACACCCACACATGGGCCAACATAACAGGAGCTTGTACAGAGATGGCCAAGTCTATCATAGGCCCAAAAACCATGGATAAGCAAAGAAACCATAGAGGAACTATAACACCGGAAACGTCTACGAAACGCTTTGCTACGGGCAAAATCAAGTGTAACAAAAACCACAGCAAGGATCGAATATCGCGCCTCCGTCTCGCTGGTCAAACGCTTAGTGCGCAGAGATAATTTTTGTTCCCACGTAAGTACTACGGAGATCTCAGGACCAACAAGGAATTCATCCAAAGTGAAGGCTCCAAAGTCAATATTTGCCAACAAATGTTCCAATAGTTCCAGATTTCTTTCTGTTGATACCAAATTAAGACTTTGGTGTTTCTGATTCCCAGACACCTTATAGTTATTGCCTTTTATTATCATACCGTTATATATGAAATAATCTATAATTGCATTATACATATAAATCTTTACTACGGAATTCATTGCCGCAGACGTAGGAATCAGTATATTTAAAAAAAAAACAATTCGAGTCTAATTCATTCTGAGCCACAAGAAGGGGGTATGAAATGATTTTTAGAATCTGAAAAAATTAAAATTTGTTTTATTATACTCTCATGTGTAAGTAAAAAATGATTAAAAATAGATAATTGATATATAATTATATATATCCTAGGTAAATGGTTAATAGTTCAAGAATAAAAATTATATATAAAATACGATATGGTCGGCCGGGACGAAGTATGGGTTCCCACCCACAGTATATGTTATTTATGATTTATTAGGTATTGATCGAATCGGAATGTCATAAGATTAAATTTAATTCAATAGTTCGAAGAGTTGCGAGCGATAAGACGAGGTAATTATACCTCCAAACCATGGTAAGTGCAAACATTATCTGAGGGAACAATGGCATCTTCTCCCCTATCCATGAGTCATATCCGATTCATGTTTTAGCTCAAGACTAAGAGGTTCTTAGCGATCACTCCAATAATCAGGGAGGCCTGGGATACGAACGCTGTCCCCACGGAATCGAAGAAGGGAATAATGGTCACAATCCCAAAGAAGGGAGACCTCACCCAATGTAAAAACTCGAGGGGGATTACATTGCTTAAAGCAATAATAAAGTAATGGCAAGTTTTCTTCTGCAGCGTATTTCGTGTGCACTTGACGCAGAGGCTACCCCATACGTGTCCTGTACGTCTCTGGACCGGAAACCTTGAATTATCTACAGTTCTCTAGAAGGCGTAGTGCTTATCGCCCAGCCTATGAAGAGACAATACGTTCTTTGAACCAGTTGTAATATGTGTTTCTTTCCATAGCCGTACACCATACTACGGAGGCGTATGTTAGTATTGTTCTAAACACGCTTCTGTAGACCCAGAAACTATTTCCGGATTTAGGTCCCATTTCAAGCTTATGGCTCGCTAACTGTGAAGTATTTCATAAGGCCTCTGAATGTGTCACTTTCATTTCAGTTTCCTATCCAACAGATCGCCGTACATAAAACGACCACAAATAAATCAATTGGAAGAAAACCCATCGGTTTCAGCGAGTACAACACCGATTTGTTGAGCTGCCGCCCCCTCAAATGTACATGTTACTTAGAAGAAATTCCGAGACATCATTAAAGCATTTTTCGACGCTGACTGTTGTTCTCGTCGTTGTAGCCACATTTGTTGTTGTTTGTGTAGCAGTTCGGTGTGTTCTATTTTTCATCTGCTTGATTCTGTTGAGTGTCAAGATCCAGGAACTCTGCGACTAAGATGGGGTGCGTCCACAGGGATCTGGATCTGAGTCGAAGGGGTTTGGCTGGGCAGTTAAACAGGTGATGTGTATCGTGTGGTCCCTGGTCACAATTGGGATATACGACTTGTACTTCGGGATCAATCCTTGCTCTGTAGGAGTTGAGGCGGCTGCATCTGCCGGAACGTAATTGAGCCAGAACTTTTCTGGTTTGCCGGGGGAGGTCGATTTCTTCAGGTGCAATGGGAGGCGGTCGTTCTCCAAGGACTATATTCACCCGATAGCCATTTACCGGATCCGCTACCGTGCCTACCTTAAGGCTTCTGGGCGGTGGATATCTATCCACAAGATGATGATTTGGATGGTCTCTGCGATAATAGTTTGTACGTGGTCAACAAGGTTTCTTTGTCTGCATCCCAAGTGCTGCCAGCGAGTGACTTGAGGACCTTGTTTCTACTTTTGTCTTTATGCAGATTGCTGTGGCATATGGGGAGAATGTGTAAAAGCTGTCAAATGTGACGCCAAGTATTTTGGGACGCTTGATGGTCGGAATCATTTCTCCATCGACCATCACTACAGGCAAGCTCGTTGAGGTAGACGTCCAACCTATCGCAGATGTCATCAATGGGTGGGGGGCCTAATTCCATGATCGTACAATCGTCCGCATATGATACGACCTCTTTGCCGTCTGGAGGGGGTGGAATGGAGGATAGGTAGAGGTTAAACAGAGGCGGAGATATCACCCCACCTTGGGGAACTCCCTGTTTCACTCTACGGTGTTTCGACTTCTTATCCCTAAATTCCACAAATGACTGGCGACCACACAGATAATTCGCGACCCATCGTTTCAGGCCTGGCTGGAGGGACGTATTGGTGATGTCCTCAAATAATTTGGCATGGCTGACCGTGTCGAATACCTTCGATAGGTCCAGTGCCACGAGGACCGTCCTATAGCATGACCTGGGTTGATTGAAGCCACGGCAAATGTGTGTGGTGATGGCATGCAAAGCTGTTGTTGTGCTGTGCAGTCTCCGAAATCCATGTTGATTACGAGGCTCGGGAGGAGTAATGCCTCAAGCGTCTTTGCCACTGGTAAGAGAAGGGAGATCGGTCTGTACGACTCCCCCAAACTCGGGTCTTTTCCAGGCTTCAGTAGCGGGATCACTCTGCCCATTTTCCAGACATCGGGAACTTTAAGAGTGTTCAATGACAGGTTGAGGACAGTGGTAAGGTACTCAAATCCAGGTGAATCCAGATTCTTCAGCATCAATGTAGAGATTCCGTCGGGACCCAACGCCTTGGAAGATTTGGCGCCACGGATGACATTCGTAACTTCGCCCACGCTAAATTGTGATGGCTGTTCATCGGCTCGGAGACCACGAATACGGCGAATGGCTCTCCTCCTTGCCCTGTCTCTTTCGAGATGCACAATAAATTGCCGGTTGAACAACCTGGCGCATCTCTTCGGATCAGCCACGGTTATCTTGCCAAAAGTGACTGAGGTCCTGTCGTCCCGTTTACCGGGGTTCCAGAGTGACTTAACAGTGGCCCACAGTTTGCCTACACCGGTGCCTAAGTAACATTACTCCAAGTGTTCCAACCACAAATTCCGCTTATGTTCGTTGACTACCCTGTTTATTTCCAGATTCAGCTCGCTGATTTTGGGGTTAGCGGGGTCCATAGCACGAATCCTATCACGCTCGTCTGCGAGTACCACCGCTTGCGCCGGGAAATTGGGTCGCACTTGGGGTATTCGACCGGCTGCTGCGTTAATGATGTCTTGGAATTTCCTCTCGGCCACAAGCACATCAGAGGGGGTTGGCAGTTCACTGAAGCGGCGATTGGTATACTCTCTGAAGCCAGTCCAATTGGCATTCTTATAATTGATAAACGTTCGGCGCTCAGAGGTTATGAAGTCGGGTGGTCGGTCGATGGTGAGAATTATGGGGACGTGGTCTGACCCCAAAGAGATGACGACTTGCCAGGAGACGTCACTGAAGAGATCAGGGGATGCAATTGAGACGTCTGGCGAGCTGCTGCACCTCCTCATAATCTATCTATCTATCTGCTCTGCCAAAGCTATGCCACGCTGGTCGTTACCTAGGGGAGAATGCCATGACGTGTGATGCGCATTAAACTCCCCCAGAACCAGACGATTATGACCAGATAGCAACCCACTTATGTCGGGATTGTTAGCCTGGCCATTAATCGGGACACAGCTGCCAACCGGCGGTATATACACGTTGTATATCTCTTTCTCGGCAGTACCAGACCCGACTGCAACCCCCATACATTCCATGTAGGGGTCACTAGCGTCAAGCGCAGGCGAGATATGTCTATACTGCATGGAATTGTGTATAACGAAGGCCAATCCCCCACCTCCATTCCTTGAGCGATCCTTACGCAGCACATTGTAACCGTGACAACTGTGCAAGCTGAAGGTGTTGGCCAGTTTTGTCTCCTGGATCGCTGCGACCGATATGCTCTTTCGACTCATAAAGTCTACGATTACATCGATCTTGCCACGCAGTCCATTGCAGTTTAACTGCAAGAACGATACACTTCCCGGCACTGGCCTGGCAATAGTAGGGCTAGGATACTGTCGTTGCATAAATTGCCGTACGGGAGAGGTCGTGGGGTGCGTACAACCGGCTGCCATGGGATTGATGCAAAGCTGTTGTTGTGCTATGCAGTCTTCGAAATCCATGTTGTTGGTCAGCGAAAGGAAATTCTACTACGAGGCTCGGGAGGAGTAATGCCTCAAGCGTCTTTGAGAGAAGGGAGACCGGTCTGTACGACTCCCCCACACTCGGTTCCTTTCCAGGCTTCAGTAGCGGGATCACTCTGCCAATTTTCCAGACATCGGAAACTATAAGAGTGTTCAAAGACAGGTTGGAGACAGTAATAAGGTACTCAACTCCAGGTGAATCCAGATTCTTCAACATCAATGTAGAGATTCCGTCGGGGCCCAACCCCTTAGATGATTTGGTGCCACGAATGAGACCACGAATACGGCGAATGGCTCTCCTCCTTGCCCTGTCACTCTCGGAATGCACAATAAATTGACGGTTGAACAACGTGGTGCATCTCTTCGGATCAGTCACGGTTATTTCGCCAAAAGTGACTGAGGTGCTGTCATACCGTCTACCTACACCGGTGCCTAAGTTACATTCCTCCAAGTGTTCCAGCCACAAATTCCACTTATGTTCGTTGATTACCCTGTTTATTTCCAGATTCAGCTCGCCGATTACATACCATGAATCCCATCACGCTCGTCTGCGAATACCACTGCCTGCACCGGGAAATTGGGCCGCACTTGGGGTGCGTGGTGTGTCTCGAAATTTTCTCTCGGCCACTAGCACGTCCGAGGGGGTTGGTAGTTCACTGTAGCGGCGATTGGTATACTCTCTGAAGCCAGCCCAATCGCCCTACTTCTGAATGATAATCGTTTAATGCGCAATAAAGTTACCCTAGAACCAGACGATTATGACCAGATAGTAACCCACTTATGTCGGGATTGTTAGCTTGGCCATTAATCAGGACACAGCTACCAACCGGCGGTATGTACACGTTGTATAGCTCTACCTCGGCAGTACCGGACCTGACTGCTATCTCCATGCACTCCATGTATGGGTCACTAGTGCCAGGCGCAGGCGAGATGGGTCTATATTGCGCGAAATGGTGTATCACGAAGGCCAATCCCCCACCTCCGATCCTTACGTAGCACATTGTATCCGTGACAACTGTGTAAGCTACAGGTGTTGGTCTCCCGGATCGCTGCGAACAATATATCTTTCCAACTCATGAAATACACAATCTCATCGATCTTGCCACGGAGTCCGTTGCAGTTTAGCTGCAATTATGATATATTTCCCGGCACTGGCCTGACAATATTTGAGCTGGGATGCTGCCGTTGCGTATATTGCCGTACAGGAGAGGTATAGTCCGGCGACGAGGACGCAGAAGGCGATGACGACGACGCTTGTGACCCACTGCTGGCTATGTTCGCACAGCAACTTGCGACATATACAGTATGACTATACTCCCGTAGTGAAGTGAGGCCAGAGCAAAATCGGAAATGTACCCACTCCATACACCGGTTCTGGCAAACCGAACAGAGCCAGGGTCCGGGGTTCTTTTCACGAAGGTGTATCACGAAGGCCAATCGCCCACCTCCATTCCTTGAGCGATCTTTAATTAGCATTTTGTTAACAGTGACAACTGTGCAAGCTGCAGGTGTTGGTCAGCTTTGTCTCCTGGATCGCTGCGACCAGTATGTTATTCCGACTCATTAAATCCACAATATCGTCGATGTTGTCATGGAAACCGTTGTAATTCAATTGCGAAAATGATACACTTCCCGGCACTGGTTTGGCAATATTGGACCTTGGATGCTGCTGTTGTGTATATTGCCGCGCGGGAGAGGTCGGGTAATAACAATTTGTGACAAATTCGGGCATACCCAAGCTCTGTAGGGATTACGTCCTTACAAGTGTAAGATTCAGCAAAAGGTTTTATGTTTATGAAGGCTGAATTTTGGTATTTTTTTATCCATTAGGCGTTTTTGTTAGAGGATGGGATGTACATGACTAAATCTTTACGTTTCCCCCATAAAGAATGGACTCCAGATTTAAAATCTTCAGCTCTTAATAGGCACATATTGCTTAAACTTCGATTTTGCTTAAACTTTGATAAACTTGTAATTTACTCATCCCTGTCGATATTTTGATATAGTTACCATACACATCGATCTCCAGATTAAACATCTAAAGCATATAAAATGCGAATATATCGAATATGGCCAATATCGGTCTAACTTTAGGTGAAGATCCCATACTAACGTACCCCCAATTTTCGGTATTTTCCCTCTGAAACCCACATTTTTGTTCCAATTTGTCTAAAATGTGGCAAGCGACATGGCAAAAGTATATTCCAATCGTAAAAGTATATTCCAATCCATGGACGAATCAAACAACATTTTATAGTAGATCCCATATAAGGGTACATTTCACAAATAGAGACTTTGCGCCGAATTCAGCGATGGAATTTAGATTAGACAGACTACGATTTGGTGAAGGACGTCTGTTTTCATGTTTAATGGTGACGACAACAACAAAATGGGGAAAATTCTATATTTCTGATGAATGGTCTTTGATAATAGAATAGAGATATTTTCGTGTTTTTTAAGAGTTTTATAGAGGAAGTGATGGAGAATAAAAGTTCCTTACTCATGTGTGCAATAAAATGTGATGTTCTAATTGGGTTTTACGAGGAAGACCAAAGTGGGTCAATTGAACGCACCACATTTCATCAATAAGACGATTTCGATATCTGACAAGGTTAAATACTTAGGTGTGATCTTGGACAGGAAACTAAATTGGAAGTCTCACATTCAGGAGCGTACTGAGAAGGCTCACAGATGTTGGGCACTATGTAGACGGGACGTAGGCTCGAAATGGGGCCTGAATCCGAGGATAGTCCACTGGCTCTACAGGAGCGTGATTAGACCAATACTTACTTACGCCTCAGTAGTTTGGTGGACTTCTATGGAGAAAAAGTGAAATGGGGCCTGAATCCGAGGATAGTCCACTGGCTCTACAGAAGCGTGATTAGACCAATACTTACTTACGCCACAGTAGCTTTGTGGACTGCTATGGAGAAAAAGTGCAACATAAGGACCATACAACAGATTCAGAGAACATGTTGTCTTGACATAGGCGGAGCGATAAGGACCACGCCCACTAGGGCATTGGAGACTATTCTAGATATCTGACCCATTGACATACAGATTAAGTGTGAGGCAGCCACTGCGGCTATGAGACTTAAGACGATGGAAGAATGGATTGAGGATGGGAGCTGCTCATACCATCGCTGTATAATCGAGGCGACGACAGGAAACCTGGAAGGAAGGAAGAGGTTTCCGAACGGATACCTGAGATGAACCTTGAAGTCGAGTGCGAGACACTGCTGCCATCGGCACAGTCTTGGATTGACGGAACCCTAGTAATGCCATCTTGAAGACCATGTTACACGGATGGATCAAAGCTAGAGGACAGCGTGGGCATGGGGTTTACATTGAGAACTCAGGGACTAAGATCTGTTTTAGACTGCCAGACCATAATACGGTTCTTCGGTGTTACTAACGCGAGGACGTCGAGTGTGACCATATTTATCGACAATAAAATTGCCATAAGGGCAATAACAACCAGGACGGTAAGGTCACGAACAGTCTTGCAGTGTAAGGTGATTAACGTCTCTCTGAGGATGGGAAAATCCGCACCGTTTGGTTGCCGGGCCATAACGGAGTAAGGGGAAATGAAAGGGCAGACGATTTGGCGGTGAAAGCCAGAGGACTGCCGTCAATAAACTTGGTTCACCCGAAGCCTTTCGCGTAGACGCAGTCCGAGTTAAGGGAGTGGGCGACGAATGCACATGCAACATTGTGGAACAGCGAAACGGTCAATAGTACGGCGAAAATCATTTGGGGGGATCCAGATCGTGAGAAGACGAGGCTATTACTGAAAGGAAGCAAGAAGGAGGTCAGTATAGCTATTGGTATCATAACGGGACACATAGGATTACGAGCACACTTATGTAAAATCAGTGCGGCAAGTGATAGCATATGTAGGGCACGCGGGGGAGAAGGTGAGACGTTGGAGCATTTCCTTTGTCATTGCCCGGCTTTCGCGTCTAACAGATACCGGCACTAAGTTGGAGACACTGAAATGATTATATCGTGATGGCAAATGTTTACGAAAACTTGTAGGAAATATGAGTGTCTTATTTAGAAAATTTTAAAAAATTTTGGCTGCAAATGTGTGCGGCGGTGTTGGCATGCAAAATGGTTGTGCTATGTTGTCTTCGAATTTCATTCTCCAACGAGGCGCGAGAGCAATCCCGTAAGCGTCTTGGCCAGGAAATTGGGACGTACTTGGGGTATGTCTCAGATTTTTCTCTCGGTAACTAGCATATTGTCATTAGCGCCAAGCGCAGGCAAGATGGCTCTATACTGTACAGAATAGTGTATCACGAAGGCCAATGCCCCAACTCCACTCTTTAAGCTATCCTTACATAGCACATTGTATCCGTGACTACTGTGCAGGCTGCAGGTGTTGGTCAGCTATGTCGAGATAACTATGAGCACGCCAGCACGAGATAACTATGAGCATCGCACAGGTTGGAACTTTGAGCTCGAATCTGTGTGGTGTTCTTCGTTACCACGAGAAATTTAGCTGGGTGCTACCGGGCGCGTCCTCAGGCTGCGGATAGTGGAATGCTCCATATAGAGTAGCTGCAACGGCAGTCGCGGACAATCAGCGGTATCGAGCTGAGAGTCTCAGTGGGAGGCCGGACGGCACCGGCTCTTGCATAAATTCTGAGTGCCTATGATGCTAGTTATGACAAGGCGAGTTATTGAAGCCTTTAAAAAAATTCGAGGGAGGTGCGGGCTGAGGAGAATGTTACGCTGAAATATTTATATTAACATTTTGTCTTCAGTAAAAATTGTGATAAAGTTTTGCCTTTAAAAATATTACGCTTAACTTCTGGCTACGTTCCTGCACACAGCTATCCCCGTCACGGGATAGCTGCGAACAGGTTGCAACTGTGTGGTGTTCATTGCTGTTACGAGAAGCTTAGCTGCAAGCTACCGGGCTCGTCCACAGGTTGCAGATAGTGGAATGCTCCCTACGGAGTAACAGCAATAGCAGTCGCGAAAATCAGCAGTTTCGAGCGGAGATTCTCACTGAGTGCCTATGATGCTCCTTATGACAAGGCGTGTTATTGACGCCTTTAAAAAGTCAATGGAAAAGGCTTCCGGCAGCGGTCATTTCTTTGGACCGGAACGAGCTTGCTCACCTACAGGAGCTTGGCGAGGATCGCCATCTCCACATGAAAATGTGGCTACAACAATAACACAGGCTTATGCGTATGTCCATAGTTGCATGCTACAAGTTACAGTTTGCCACATTTTTTTTATGTTCTCGCCGGGATTTTAGCCTACTCAGCGTCGTTGCGTAGACACAGCCACCCGGCATCAGAGAACACCATCATAGTTTTGCAGCATCAAAGAAAATAGGAATAATTCAATTAACGTTATGCACAGAATAACAAATATAAAAAATGGGACTTACCAATTCGATCTTATAAAGAAGAAATTTATCTTGTAATTTCCTGGCAAGAGCAAATAATTTTATTTGCTTTTTTCTCTCTTTGAATGTAAATAAATGACCGCAGCATAATTTTACCACAGTTTCCACCATATATTTATCGGCCATTATGCATAAGTTTGAAGTATCCTCAAATGATAATGAAGTGACATCTGCTTCACGAAAGTTGTACAATAGACGTCGTAAAATTCGGAATATTTTCGGATCATCATCTGGTAAAGCAACTTCCGTAGAGTTATTGGCTTCAATGAATGCGCCACAGAACATACGTTCAAAGACCGGTGACTCTAATGCAAACTTCCATTTATGGCCAAATATAGCTTCAGCACTTTTTCCAACCAGAAACTTACAGTCAATCACAAAACCAACTTTAAACATGTCGCCAACTTTTTCTGGAACTGTTGCAGATCTGTAAATAGTACCAATGAGTATTTTTTATCAGTTTACGTATGTACCAATATATAAAGGAAAGAAGAGATGGCCGAAAATAGCGGCTTTTTAAAGAAAATTTTGTTTATAATTATTTTTATATATGAAAGAATAGCTTGATGTACTTAACAAATTAAATTATATATGGAAAGTGGAATCAATTTTTTCAACTTTTCATGCTACTTCATATTTGACATCTGAAAAGGGTTGGGTTCATCCTTCTTACCCCAATTGTAAAAACTACAGATATCCGACTAAATTTAAGCGACTTGATCGAATATTTGATGTCGATTGCGACAAAACATAGTATAGGTGATAGAAATCATAAGAGAATGCAAGATGCAACAAGTTAGTAGAATTTTGTTCTTCAGTCGCTCTTATTATAGAATAATTAGTTAGTCTGTATGGATAGTAATTGATTAATTTGCTCCATTCTTCCCACGAATGGTGGATATACTAGATTTGTTATGCCAAGTTTAAGCTAATGCCGATAGAGGTTGTGCCTTCTAGCTGCTCAACATATTCGTCATTACCTTTTATTCTACACAGCCCAGGTTTGTGCTTGTCTGGAAGATTCACTGATAAACGTTGTCGACATCAAACTTCTCGGTATGTTCTGGATTTTGCTTTTACCATGAATACATTCTAATAAAAGAGCATAAACGAAAAGCTAAATTAAATCCTTTTCTTGGAACTCTCAAGGCCACCGGAGCGCAGAGTTTAGCATGTCCGCCTATGACGCTTAACGCCAGGGTTCGAATACTGGCGAGACCATCAAAAAAATTTGTCAGCGGTGGTTTTCCCCTCCTAATGCTGCCAACGTTTGTGAGGTACTATGCCATGTAAAGCTTCTCTCCAAAGAGGTGTCGCACTTAATACGCCATTCGGACTCAGCATTAAAGAGGAGGCCCCCTATCATTGAGCTTAAAATTTGAATCGCACTGCACTCATTGATATGTGAGAAGTTTGTCCCTGTTCCTTAGTGGAATGCAATTTTGCAAGTTCTATCTTGTCATGACAAAGCATTAGGTTGAACACTGTTCCAATGGTTGAACGGAAAAGTTAGAACACACCCATAAATCTCTTTACTAGCATTCATTTTTCGTTATCGAACTGTTAAAACACGCTTGTGAGCATTGAGTTGCTTTTCCATTAAGCAACATAAACATTCCATTGAGACATCGGGAAATAACACTTCTCTTATTTAAATGAGTGCTGACAATTTTTTTCCCAATTTTTAAGAAGGCCTTATAGAAATTATGTATTTGACTTAGGAATGTACGCATTTACGAATGTACCCATTCTTTTTGTTGGGAATCCCCACATAAATAAACATTCATATGCATTGCATACGTATGGACATATATCATGGAAATCTAAATAAAGTAAAATTTAAGTTGACAAACCGAATACCATAAATATATTAGTATTTTACTCACACATTCTTGAGAAGATCGTTAGCGTTAGCCATTTTTCTGGAAATATTAAATATGTCTTAAGAACTTCCAAATAAGTCTTAAGAACATTAAGTAAATATGTCTTAAGAACTTCCAACAAATAGAGAGTGGCGCGTTCGTAAGGACTGATTTAAGAAAAGCGACTAGTTGCATACAAAGCACAGATGTCCCTTCAAAAAACATAGTCTTCACTAAAGAAGGAAAGTTCCTAGACAAATTTATAAAAGGTAAAGTCATTAGCGTAACTACAACGAAAGCAACTATACATCCCTGTGAGAGTGGTGGCGCAAATTTCCATTAGGCTACCATGGTACAATTAAGAGGTAGGGTCATTAGCACAACAACAAAAATGCCGTATATTGAAATGTCAAATTAATGTTAGAAATTCAATTGTTTTACAACTTATTTTCTACATATGTGTTTTATATTTGTATATTCATCATTATAACACTGTTTTGTTGCTTATGTGTGGAATATGGGATCAAATAGAACATCTTTTTAAGATTTTAGAAAAATATCACAGCTGTGATATCAAGCCTTTGACATTTAGATATACAGCAAAATCAAAATAAAAGTAAAAAATATTGTATTTAGCTTTTCGAATGACTTCACCTTATAAGTGCATCCTGCTAGGATGCCAAATTTATTGACACTTCCTAATTTTTTTTTGTATTGTCATGTGTAGCAGCCACAAGATCAAAGGATTTATGACTTGAAACGGGTCAATTATAAATTCAAACGATAAAAATGTGAAAAAGATAAAAAATGTAAAAAAAACCTATAAAATCCAAACAAATTACATACGACATGTCTGACCTTGTAATGGCAGCTTAAGCTAGGAAAGTGACCTATCCTAGGCAAATTTATATATTTATATATTTTAACCCAGCTGATGAAATTTTCCAATTCATTCAAGAGTTGTATTAAAATCCCACTAGAACGTCAAATGCTTTGTTTAGAGTTTACAATGTTTTCACATTCTTTTCTTTTTTTCACAATTAAATTGTTTTATTTTAAACCGGATTTGATGGATCGATCATCTGTTTTTCCTTTATAAAATCAGCTCACGAGAGCCTTAAATCCGGATTAAATGAGCAGTGTAAACGGTGTTTTATCGCTCTAGGCTTTAGCCTTGATAAATGCGAAATTTATCATCCAATAAGTGTGGCAGATTGATTAAACAATTGTTGTATTGGTGTATTGTTTATTGTCTCTCATGACATAATTACCAGGTAGTGCACCGTAAACAGATGAGTACAATTTTTCTCGCGGAGTGCACTATCTGTCAACGAGTTTTGGTTGTGTGTGTATTATATTGGGTTGCCTAAAAAGTAATTCCGGATTTTTTAAAAGAAAGTAAATGCATTTTTAATAAAATTTAGAATGAACTTTAATCAAATATATAATTGCCATTTTGTTCGATGACCTTTTGCCATCTTCCTGGCAAATTTAGTATTCCACGCTCATAGAACTTCTGGCCTTTATATGCAAAAAACTGAACCAAGTGCGATTTTATAGCCTCATCATTGCCGAAAGTTTTACCATTTAAGGAGTTCTGCAAAGATCGAAATAAATGGTAGTCTGATGGTGCAAGGTCAGGGCTATATGCTGGATGCATCAAAAGTTCCCAGCCAAGCTCACTCAGTTTTCGGCGAGTGACCAAAGATGTGCGCGGTCTAGCGTTGTCCTGGAGGAATATGACACCTTAACGATTGACCAATTCTGGTCGCTTCTCCTTGATGGCTGTATTCAATTTGTCCAATTGTTGACAGTAAACATCCGAATTAATCGTTTGGTTCCTTGGAAGCAGCTCAAAATATACCACACCCTTCCAATCCCACCAAACAGACAGCATAACCTTCTTTTGGTGGATATCAGCCTTTGAAGTGGTTTGAGCTGATTCACTATGCTTGGACCATGATCGTTTTCGACTAACGTTGTTTTAAACAATCCATTTTTCATCTCCAGTTATGATTCGTTTTAAAAACGGATCGAATTCATTGCGTTTAAGGTGCATATCACAAGCGTTGATTCGGTTTGTTAAATGAATTTCTTTCAATACATGTGGTACCCATATTAAAATTGACGCCGAACAAACAAATGTAAACAAAGTTTCGCGCACTTTTTTTCTAAAGCAAGCTAAAAGTAACAGCTGATAACTGACAGAAGAAAGAATGCAATTACAGAGTCACAAGCCGTTGAAAAAATTTGTCAACGCCGACTATATTACTACTATATTACCGACAATTACTTTTTGGGCAACCCAATAGTTAAAAACCATAACACAACAATGAGCGAAAAAAGGCGCGAACTAGTAACATACACAAAATCAGAGTTGCACTAATCACTGATTTTGACAGATAGTGCACTCAATATTTTGTTGTTCTGCAACTGCCACTACCTGTAAATGAATATATCTTGATTGTCACCATGTGTTTGGTAGCGAAAATTTGGTAAGAGCTGCGTACAAGCCTAAACAGAATGAGGGCGTTGAGGAGCGTCGCGTTGAAAAACGCAACTCTGCAAACAAATGTTGAAAGGGAACTCGCAAAAGTTAAACAATTTTCAACTTTAACGACCTAAATCACTACTTCAAGTGTGGCAACACGGAATGACGCTCGGCTTCAAACGCCAAAGTCGAAAATTTGTCACTTTTCTGCGTTGCTTTGTGGAATTTGTGTGCAGAGTTGTTTTTCTACAACGCGACGCTCAAAATCAAAGCACAATGCGCTCATTCTTTTTTGGCCTTACTGGACATAAATGAATATGTATGTTTTAATAGCTCCATATAACGTAAAATAAAGTTATTTGCAAATAAAAATAATTAATTACAGCACATATGTACACATATGTAATTAGCCAATAAAATTCGACAAAAATTATAAATCAATGCTTGTCGCCATCTTGTATACTACATAACTATTTTTCAGCGGTGACATAAAATCTTCAACCCCGTTTACACTGCTCATTAAATCCCTATTAAAGGCCCTCGTCAGCTGATTTTATAAAGGAAACGAATTTAAAGAGCAGTGTAAACTGAGTTTTGGCTCGCCAGAGGTGCATTCGTATAAAACATGTAATATATTGCTTCAAACTAAATTAAATTTTATTTCATATTTTTTTTAAAAGAAAGAAGAGAAATGGCTTACCCTTATGAGCCTCTGTTTATTGTCGTGGATACCGTCTATAAAAAGTATAATGAACAAAATTATTTATATACCTATGAACGTGAATTGTAATAAATACCAATCTCAGTATTTTGCTCACAATACCACGAAATTTTGATCCACATAAAGGAATACTGCATTTGTTATCTTCCGTCACAATCGTCGTTTTACATACCAATATAGTTCGTATAAGGATAATAATTAAAATAAAATAGTAGTTATAAATACCACGTCTATCTTCTTCCATGTCCTCAAATTCGTTTGGAATGTATCTATTTCATTTGTTCACATCCTAGTTTATCCTGTTTTTTACTATTTCAGCAAAGCACTTTTCAAAATATATTGCTTAACAATTATTATTAAGTAAATTATTTTGTTTTATTGAGATATAAATAAAAATCAAACCGATACAGGATAACTATGAGCACCACACAGGCTAGAACTTTGAGCTCCGATTTGTGTGGTGTCCATCGTTATCACGGGAAGCTTAGCTCGAAAATCGCGGGCAGTCAGCGATTTTCGAGAGGAGAGTCTCAGTGAGGAGTCAGGTGGCATTGGCTCTTAATTAAATACTGAGTGCCAATGATAGTCGAGTTGACAAGGCGAGTTATTGGCGCCTTTAAATAACCATTGGCCAACATCAACGTCTGTTCCCAGGTTAGGTGCGGCTGTCGGCGAGCGTCGGATCTTGGAGCAAGCGGCTCGCCACAACGAGGGATACGTGTGCAATCGCACAAAACCTATGCGGTTGGTGCGCTGGGCCAGTAACCCGCCCCCGGAAAACTAAGAGAACTACTATGAGAAGCAAAGGAATATTAACAAGTAAAAGCGTGCTAAGTTCGGCTGGGCCGAATCTTATATACCCTCCACCATGGATCGCATTTGTCGAGTTCTTTTCCCGGCATCTCTTCTTAGGCAAAAAATGATATAAGAAAAGAGTTGATCTGCTATTAAAACGATATCAAGATATGTTCCGGTTCGGACCACAACTAAATTATATGTTGGAGACCTGTGTAAAATGTCAGCCAATTCGAATGAGAATTGCGCCCTTTGTGGGCTCAAGAAGTAAAATAGAGAGATCGATTTATATGGGAGCTGTATCGGCCTATATACCGATTTAGACCATAATAAACACGTATGTTAATGGTCATGAGAGAATCCGTCGTACAAAATTTCAGGCAAATTGCGACCTCTAGAGGCTCAAGAAGTCAAGATCCTAGATCGGGTTATATGGCAGCTATATCAGGTTATGAACCGACTTGTACTTTATTTGAGATAGTTGTTGAAAGTAACAATAAAAAACGTCTTGCAAAATTTCAGCCAAATCGGATAGAAATTGCGTCCTCTAGAAGCTCAAGAAGTCAAGTCCCCAGATCTGTTTATATGACAGCTATATCAGGTTATGAACCGATTTGAACCATATTTGGCACAGTTGTTGGATATCATAACAAAATACTACGTGCCAAAATTCATTCAAATTCCATAAGAATTGCGCCCTCTAGAGGCTCAAGAAGTCAAGACCTAAGATCGGCTTATATGACAGCTATATAAGGTTATGGACCGATTTGAACTATACTTGTCACAATTGTTGGATATCGTAACAAAACACGTCGTGCAAAATTTCATTCCAATCGGATAAGAATTGCGCACTCTAGAGGCTCAAGAAGTCAAGACCCAAGATCGGTTTATATGGCAGCTATATCAGGTTATGAACCGATTTGAACCATACTTGGCACAGATATTGAATGTCATAACAAAACACGTCGTGCAAAATTTCATTCCAATCGGATAAGAATTGCGCACTCTAGAGGCTCAAGAAGTCAAGACCCAAGATCGGCTTATATGACAGCTATATAAGGTTATGGACCGATTTGAACTATACTTGGCACAGTTGTTGGATATCATAATAAAACACGTCGTGCAAAATTTCATTCCAATCGGATAAGAATTGCGCACTCTAGAGGCTCAAGAAGTCAAGACCCAAGACCGGTTTATTTGGCAGCTATATCAGGTTATAAACCGATTTGAACCATACTTGGCACAGATATTGGATGTCATAACAAAACACGTCGTGCAAAATTTCATTCCAATCGGATAAGAATTGCGCACTCTAGAGGCTCAAGAAGTCAAGACCCAAGATCGGTTTATATGGCAGCTATATCAGGTTATGAACCGATTTGAACCATACTTGGCACAGTTGTTGGATATCATAACAAAACACGTCGTGCAAAATTTCATTCCAATCGGATAAGAATTGCGCACTCTAGAGGCTCAAGAAGTCAAGACCCAAGATCGGTTTATATGGCAGCTATATCAGGTTATGAACCGATTTGAACCATACTTGGCACAGTTGTTGGATATCATAACAAAACACGTCGTGCAAAATTTCATTCCAATCGGATAAGAATTGCGCACTCTAGAGGCTCAAGAAGTCAAGACCCAAGATCTGTTTATATGGCAGCTATATCAGGTTATGAACCGATTTGAACCATACTTGGCACAGTTGTTGAATATAATAACAAAACTCGTCGTGCAAAATTTCATTTCAATCGGATAAGAATTGCGCACTCTAGAGGCTCAAGAAGTCAAGACCCAAGATCGGTTTATATGGCAGCTATATCAGGTTATGGACCGATTTGAATCATACTTGGCACAGTTGTTGGATATCATAACAAAAAACGTCGTGCAAAATTTCATTCTGATCGGATAAAAATTGCGCACTCTAGAGGCTCAAGAAGTCAAGACGCAAGATCGGTTTATATGGCAGCTATATCAAAACATGGACCGATATGGCCCATTTACAATACCAACCGACCTACACTAATAAGAAGTATTTGTGAAAAGTTTCAAGCGGCTAGCTTTACTCCTTCGGAAGTTAGCGTGCTTTCGACAGACAGACGGACGGACATGGCTAGATCGACATAAAATTTCACGACGATCTAGAATATATATACTTTATGGGGTCTCAGACGAATATTTCGAGTAGTTACAATCAGAATGACGAAATTAGTATACCCCCCATCTTATGGTGGAGGGTATAAAATTATTTAAAACGTTCAATTTTCAGTATTACATTGAAACAGATTTTGATTCTGCATCATAAAATACAATCCAGAACATTAAAACACGTTGAAATTTATGCAATTTAAATTTCTCATTAACTTTATTCTCCTCTTAGAATTTGATGTCACTTCCATACCACGTTTCTCACAAAAAGAAATGTACCATATTCACACATGTTTTAATGTTCAACACCATAAATCCATTTAGAATTCACAAAATCATAAATGATAGAAATTAAAAAAAAAACTCTTCCTTACCCACACTTTGGCTAAATACAGAAAAAATCACTTCACAAAAAAATTACTTCAAAACAAGTAAAAGCGTGCTAAGTTCGGCCGGGCCGAATCTTATATACCCTCCACCATGGATCGCATTTGTCGAGTTCTTTTCCCGGGATCTCTTCTTAGGCTAAAAAGGATATAAGAAAAGAGTTGCTCTGCTATTAAAACGATATCAAGATATGGTCCGGTTCGGACCACAATTAAATTATATGTTGGAGACCTGTGTAAAATTTCAGCCAATTCGTATAAGAATTGCGCCCATTGGGGCTCACGAAGTAAAATAGAGAGAACGATTTATATGGGATCTGTATCGGGCTATAGACCGATTCAGACCATAATAAACACATTTGTTGATGGTCATGAGAGGATCCGTCGTACAAAATTTCAGGCATATCGGTAATAATAATTGCGACTTCTAGGGGTCAAGAAGTCAAGATCCCAGATCGGTTTATATGGCAGCTATATCAGGTTATGAACCGATTTGAACCTTATTTGACACAGTTGTTGAAAGTAAAAATAAAATACGTCATGCAAAATTTCAGCCAAATCGGATAGGAATTGCGCCCTCTAGAAGCTCAAGAAGTCAAATCCCCAGATCTGTTTATATGACAGCTATATCAGGTTATGGACCGATTTCAACCATACTTGGCAAAGTTGTTGGATATCATAACAAAACACGTCGTGCGAAATTCCATTTCAATAGGATAAGAATTGCGCCCTCTAGAGGCTCAAGAAGTCAAGACCCAAGATCGGTTTATATGGCAGCTATATTAGGTTATGGACCGATTTAAACCATACTTGGCACAGTTGTTGGGTATCATAACAAAACACGTCGTGCGAAATTCCATTTCAATCGGATAAGAATTGCGCCCTCTAGAGGCTCAAGAAGTCAAGACCCAAGATCGGTTTATATGGCAGCTATATCAGGTTATGAACCGATTTGAACCATACTTGGCACAGTTGTTGAATATAATAACAAAACTCGTCGTGCAAAATTTCATTTCAATCGGATAAGAATTGCGCACTCTAGAGGCTCAAGAAGTCAAGACCCAAGATCGGTTTATATGGCAGCTATATCAGGTTATGGACCGATTTGAATCATACTTGGCACAGTTGTTGGATATCATAACAAAAAACGTCGTGCAAAATTTCATTCTGATCGGATAAAAATTGCGCACTCTAGAGGCTCAAGAAGTCAAGACGCAAGATCGGTTTATATGGCAGCTATATCAAAACATGGACCGATATGGCCCATTTACAATACCAACCGACCTACACTAATAAGAAGTATTTGTGAAAAGTTTCAAGCGGCTAGCTTTACTCCTTCGGAAGTTAGCGTGCTTTCGACAGACAGACGGACGGACATGGCTAGATCGACATAAAATTTCACGACGATCAAGAATATATATACTTTATGGGGTCTCAGACGAATATTTCGAGTAGTTACAATCAGAATGACGAAATTAGTATACCCCCCATCTTATGGTGGAGGGTATAAAATTATTTAAAACGTTCAATTTTCAGTATTACATTGAAACAGATTTTGATTCTGCATCATAAAATACAATCCAGAACATTAAAACACGTTGAAATTTATGCAGTTTAAATTTCTCATTAACTTTATTCTCCTCTTAGAATTTGATGTCACTTCCATACCACGTTTCTCACAAAAAGAAATGTACCATATTCACACATGTTTTAATGTTCAACACCATAAATCCATTTAGAATTCACAAAATCATAAATGATAGAAATTAAAAAAAAAAACTCTTCCTTACCCGCACTTTGGCTAAATACAGAAAAAATCACTTCACAAAAAAATTACTTCAAAACAAGTAAAAGCGTGCTAAGTTCGGCCGGGCCGAATCTTATATACCCTCCACCATGGATCGCATTTGTCGAGTTCTTTTCCCGGGATCTCTTCTTAGGCTAAAAAGGATATAAGAAAAGAGTTGCTCTGCTATTAAAACGATATCAAGATATGGTCCGGTTCGGACCACAATTAAATTATATGTTGGAGACCTGTGTAAAATTTCAGCCAATTCGTATAAGAATTGCGCCCATTGGGGCTCACGAAGTAAAATAGAGAGAACGATTTATATGGGATCTGTATCGGGCTATAGACCGATTCAGACCATAATAAACACATTTGTTGATGGTCATGAGAGGATCCGTCGTACAAAATTTCAGGCATATCGGTAATAATAATTGCGACTTCTAGGGGTCAAGAAGTAAAGATCCCAGATCGGTTTATATGGCAGCTATATCAGGTTATGAACCGATTTGAACCTTATTTGACACAGTTGTTGAAAGTAAAAATAAAATACGTCATGCAAAATTTCAGCCAAATCGGATAGGAATTGCGCCCTCTAGAAGCTCAAGAAGTCAAATCCCCAGATCTGTTTATATGACAGCTATATCAGGTTATGGACCGATTTCAACCATACTTGGCAAAGTTGTTGGATATCATAACAAAACACGTCGTGCGAAATTCCATTTCAATCGGATAAGAATTGCGCCCTCTAGAGGCTCAAGAAGTCAAGACCCAAGATCGGTTTATATGGCAGCTATATTAGGTTATGGACCGATTTAAACCATACTTGGCACAGTTGTTGGGTATCATAACAAAACACGTCGTGCGAATTTCCATTTCAATCGGATAAGAATTGCGCCCTCTAGAGGCTCAAGAAGTCAAGACCCAAGATCGGTTTATATGGCAGCTATATCAGGTTATGAACCGATTTGAACCATACTTGGCACAGTTGTTGAATATAATAACAAAACTCGTCGTGCAAAATTTCATTTTAATCGGATAAGAATTGCGCACTCTAGAGGCTCAAGAAGTCAAGACCCAAGATCGGTTTATATGGCAGCTATATCAGGTTATGGACCGATTTGAACCATACTTGGCGCAGTTGTTGGATATCATAACAAAACTCGTCGTGCGAAATTCACGACGATTCAGACCATAATAAACACATTTGTTGATGGTCATGAGAGGATCCGTCGTACAAAATTTCAGGCATATCGGTAATAATAATTGCGACTTCTAGGGGTCAAGAAGTCAAGATCCCAGATCGGTTTATATGGCAGCTATATCAGGTTATGAACCGATTTGAACCTTATTTGACACAGTTGTTGAAAGTAAAAATAAAATACGTCATGCAAAATTTCAGCCAAATCGGATAGGAATTGCGCCCTCTAGAAGCTCAAGAAGTCAAATCCCCAGATCTGTTTATATGACAGCTATATCAGGTTATGGACCGATTTCAACCATACTTGGCACAGTTGTTGGATATCATAACAAAACACGTCGTGCGAAATTCCATTTCAATCGGATAAGAATTGCGCCCTCTAGAGGCTCAAGAAGTCAAGACCCAAGATCGGTTTATATGGCAGCTATATTAGGTTATGGACCGATTTAAACCATACTTGGCACAGTTGTTGGGTATCATAACAAAACACGTCGTGCGAAATTCCATTTCAATCGGATAAGAATTGCGCCCTCTAGAGGCTCAAGAAGTCAAGACCCAAGATCGGTTTATATGGCAGCTATATCAGGTTATGGACCGATTGGAACCATACTTGGCACAGTTGTTGGATATCATAAAAAAACACGCCGTACAAAATTTCATTCGAATCGGATAAGAATTGCGCACTCTACAGGCTCAAGAAGTCAAGACCCAAGATCGGTTTATATGGCAGCTATATCAAAACATGGACCGATATGGCCCATTAACAATACCAACCGACCTACACTAATAAGAAGTATTTGTGCAAAATTTCAAGAGGCTAGCTTTACTCCTTCGGAAGTTAGCGTGCTTTCGACAGACAGACGGACGGACGGACGGACGGACAGACGGACGGACATAGCTAGATCGACATAAAATGTCACGACGATCAAGAATATATATACTTTATGGGGTCTCAGAAGAATATTTCGAGTAGTTACAAACAGAATGACGAAATTAGTATACCCCCCATCTTATGGTGGAGGGTATAATAAAATACGTCATGCAAAATTTCAGCCAAATCGGATAGGAATTGCGGCCTCTAGAAGCTCAAGAAGTCAAATCCCCAGATCTGTTTATATGACAGCTATATCAGGTTATAGACCGATTTCAACTATACTTGGCACAGTTGTTGGATATCATGACGAAATACTTTGTGCAAAAACTCATTCAAATCGGATAAGGATTGTGCCCTCTAGAGTCTCAAGAAGTCAAGACCCAAGATCGGTTTATATGGCAGCTATATCAGGTTATGAACCGATTAAAACCATACTTGGCACAGTTATTGGATATAATAACAAAACACGTCGTGCAAAATTTCATTTCAATCGGATAAGAATTGCGCACTCTAGAGGCTCAAGAAGTCAAGACCCAAGATCGGTTTATATGGCAGCTATATCAGGTTATGGACCGATTTGAACCATACTTGGCACCGTTGTTGGATATCATAACAAAACACGTCGTGCAAAATTTCATTCTGATCGGATAAGAATTGCGCACGCTAGAGGCTCAAGAAGTCAAGACCCAAGATCGGTTTATATGGCAGCTATATCAGGTTATGGACCGATTTGAACCATACTTGGCACAGTTGTTGGATATCATAAGAAAACACGTCGTTCAAAATTTCATTCCAATCGGATAAGAATTGCGCACTCTAGAGGCTCAAGAAGTCAAGACCCTAGATCGGTTTATATGGCAGCTATATCAGGTTATGGACCGATATGGCCCATTTACAATACCAACCGACCTACACTAATAAGAAGTATTTGTGCAAAATTTCAAGCGGCTAGCTTTACTCCTTCGGAAGTTAGCGTGTTTTCGACAGACAGACGGACGGACGGACGGACGGACAGACGGACGGACGGACGGACAGACGGACGGACATGGCTAGATCGACATAAAATGTCACGACGATCAAGAATATATATACTTTATGGGGTCTCAGACGAATATTTCGAGTAGTTACAAACAGAATGACGAAATTAGTATACCCCCCATCTTATGGTGGAGGGTATAAAAAAATTATCTCTGTCCAAGTAGGAGGCACACCACTAGTAAACAATGTTGACAGCTTGATCCCAAAAATTGAAAGAGGATCACAAAACGCACAACCATCAATCAGTTCATCTAGGACCCCCATGCCGTTTACGTTGTTACGTCGTAATGACTATACAACTCTGTGCATGTTGCAAAGATGGCAACCCCTGTTGTACGTGATACGCCCATGCATAGGTCGTGCCACCGAAAATCGTCTTTGTGAATGGCCATAAAAAGAAATGACAAAAGAAGAAAAGATACACAGAACGATACCACAACAACCGCTAAATAAATGAAAATAATTTATTCCTTCAAAGTGATCGTCACAAAGCCAATTATTTTTACGTAGCCTGTAGAGTAAAAATAATTGGGAAAGGTCTGTACATATCATCCAGCAAATACATGTCAATCGAAGCTGTCGTTTGCCATTGTTGCATGCCTTTCCAAGCAACCAAATACCTGACAGAAAAATAAACAAAACATATGGAAACAAAAGGTAAGAAAATTGTAATGAAAACCAAATAATTGCACCAAATAATGTGTATGAAAATCTATTTGTGTCTATCTTTCACAGAGAAATATGTCAAATATGCAAAATTAAGGCAATTTTCAAGAACATACTACAATATAAGAGTTTGTTGCGGTTGACGTTGTAAAACATATGTAAGTAGATGCTGAAATATAATATTTGTTTTGGTCGTAGATGCTTCTTTGCCTGTACATCGCCTATTGGTAATCGAATGTGTGTGCAATAAATGTCCAATTTTGTCTGCTTATGATGTTTATGGCCGTCCACCGAAATAATCTAACATAAATCTAATAAGATGCCTGCTATCTGTGACCATATAAAAAGACATGTGTGTATGTTGTGCTGTGTGGGTAATAAATACTTGGATGGAATATGAAAAAGGGACTCAATGGATGTGCATATCGTTGCCGGCGCAGGTAAACATTTGTGATGACACCTTCGGCATGTTTTCCTATCTTCCACATAAATATCGCCAATAATGAATGCTGAATAAAAGAAGAACAGTCATCCATATGTATCCATTTATGAAAGATAAGTCAATTTGTAAATTTCGTCTTGTATACCAAATACTAATTATTTTCTTTAATTACAGGTATCTTTTCAATGTATCAAATTTTACTAAAGTCGTTTCTCTTTCTCTACTATAGGTATTTTATGGACTACTGGTACAATAACAACAAAGAATGTGATTCGCTCAAAGGCCACTATATGACCCAATGACTCGATGATGGAATACCGATATGATATGTGGTAAGAAAAAAGAAGAAAGTTGTAATGCTAGCTGTCATCAGTCTTTTGCCCTTTCATACTCTTAAGTGTTGAGCGTGAACGATGCCTATTAGCTGTCCCTTAAGTGTTTCCACTTTATATTGACAATTTCCAATTGCCCTTCGTATTCGGCATTTCAACCATGGCCTACAGAATTTCGCGTTTATCCCTTTTGCAAAATTAATTACTGTCCAGGCTGAAACTTTGTAAAACGACTTCTTCGGTTGTAAAACCGTACATTACGTTCATATGCCTCGTGTAGTTTTTCATTAATCTTTCTGTGTACCATTTGCATTTGATCGGACTTCGGTAACACATCTATCTCACCGTTTTCCAAAGCGTTTAATTTCCTTAATATTTCATAAGCGTCCGCATGTGTAATCATTTGATAACCCGTGAGAGCAAAATATGAAGATGTACCAGTTGATGTGTGTATATTCGATAGCAATGAACATTCTATTTTTGACAATTTCTCATCCCATTGTGTCTGGTCTGTCTTCAGGTAGCATCTAATGCTACTTAGGATCGTCTGGTTAACCAGTTCACTTTCAGTTCAACCAGTTTGCCTGTGGTGAGTGTATTGGTGAACGAATATGGTGTATACCAAATGTCTTTAAAAGTTCCTGGAATGATTCGGATACAAATTGTTTTCCATTATCGGAGTGTATGCATTCAGGTACTTCGAATTTGTGGAAAATTTCCTCTACAAGAAATCTGTTTACCTGTTTTGTTGTAGCCTTTGCCATAGATTTCAATAGGACAAATTTAGTTTATGGTCCAATACAATAAAAAATATATGCCTTGCCTGATCGTGTTCGTGGGTATGGACCAAGAAAATCCACATCGATTTTTTGGAAAGGCCTTTGTGTGACCACTTCGTTACCAATAGGCGGTCTTAATGTCTGTCTAGGATGTTTCACCTCCTTAAATGTGTCACACTTCCT
Organism: Stomoxys calcitrans; assembly: GCF_963082655.1. Lineage (NCBI taxonomy): Eukaryota > Metazoa > Arthropoda > Insecta > Diptera > Muscidae > Stomoxys > Stomoxys calcitrans. The sequence goes on along the minus strand of NC_081554.1, from coordinate 131,920,346 downwards.
CACGAAGTCCCTTATTTGTGAAACCATTAAAGGCCAATAAAAATATTGCCTGACACTTTGCAATGTCTTCGCCATTCCGCCATGTGTAGTATCCTTCTCATGTTCTCTCACGATTATATTGTTAGTTAATTCACATGGTATCCTAATTCTCCAACAGCTACCTTCTGATGCCACATGTTCACGATTGAACACAACCCTTTTGTACACTAATCCCTCACAGACCTTCAAATCAGGTAGTCTGCCTTGATTCTGTTCGATTGTATCGACAAGTGCTAAATAATCTGAATTTCTAAATTCCTTTGATTTAAATCGAATATTGCGGCGTTCTCCAATTCGAGTTCATCCATGCTCAGCCGAGACAACATGTCGGGAACAACATTCTTAGATCCTTTTCTATGTTCTATAGAAAACCTGTGCCCCTGTAGCTTAAGCTACATCTGGCCAGTCTACCATTGAGATTACGTTGTCTCATCAACCATTGAAGGCTTGAATGGTCCGTAATAACCGTAAAATCCATAAACTCCACATATTGTCTAAAGCGCTCTATCGCCAGGATCACAGCCAAACACTCCTTCTCGGCTGTGGAATAGTTCTTTTGAGCAGTATTTAATTTCTTCGAAAAATATTCGATAGGATGGCGGCGAGCATCCTTTTGAAAAATTATTGCCCCTACACCAACGTTCGACGCATCACACTGAATAAAGAATGGCCGTTGAAAATCGGGGCTACTAAGAACAGGGCTCGATACCAAACACAACTTTAATTTGTTAAATGCTTCCAATGCCTCTGGGGTCATCACGAACTTCGGTGACTTCTTCAATGTGTCCGTAAAAGATGCCGTCAGTGTTGAGAATTCGTGAATGAAGCGTCGATACCACCCCACTGTACCTAAAAACTTACATACATCCGTACATCCTTCTGACTCTTCGGTGGTCTAATGCCCATGATCGCCTAAATTTTCGAAGGGTCGGGTTTCAATTTACCTGCCCCAACTATGTAACCAAGGTATTTTAATTCTCTATGGCAGAACTTTTTTTAATGTTAATAGTTAATCCAGCTGCTGTCAGCTTGTTTCCCACAACATTCAACATATCCATGTGAACCTGAAAATTAGGTGACACAACCAAAAGATCGTCCAGGTACACAAATACACGGTCCTTCAACTCTGGAGAAATCACTTTGTCCATTAGTCTACACATTCGTTGTGCGTTGCACAGTCCAAAGGGCATTACCTTGAATTGGTAATGGGTCCTCCCTTGGACTGTGAACGCCGTTAACGGTTGACTAGATTCCTCCAGAGGAATTTGCCAAAATGCGTCCTTTAGATCTATGGCTGAAATATAAAATGTGTCTCCTAATCTAGCTAACAACCCATCTATGTTAGGTAGTGGGTAGGCGTACTCACGTGTCGCCTTGTTGAGCTCCCTTCCATCAAGACATAGACGATTTTTATTTGGCTTAATCACCAAAGTAACTCTGTTGTTCCATTCTGCGTTCCTGGCTACTTCAATGACATCTAGGGCAATCATTCGGTCAAGCTCATTGTACAATAACTTTTGAACTGCTGAGTTAACTGGAAAATACCTCACTTTCTTTGCGGTCGAATTTCCCACATCTATTGAATGTTTCTCCAATTGGTTCTACCTAATCCAAACCTAGTATAGCAACGAAACGAGAGTTTCACATTCTCAAGGATGGCATGCTCCTGTGGTGTCAGGCTATGGGCCTTTGTATCCTCCTCCGGTGACTCAATTTCACATATCGATTCCTACAATTCCAGCAAATATATTGTCTACCTGGTACTGCGTTTTGATACAATGCCTCCACATCTTGATTGTCATTTGAACATACATTCTCTTTTACCTCCAGCTCATTCACACGTCTAAAACCTTGATTCTGTTGAGATGAGAAATCCTTTTAGAGATATTCTTTTCCGCTCTCCTGCATTCCTCAAGTTCATCAATCATCTCAATATCTCAGGGAAATATCAATTGTACGAGGTCTTCCTTTAAATTATCTTTCATTACACGAATCAATTCGTATTCTTGTATCGGAATACGAAGTTGATTTCTGTGCTTCACAATCTCGGGAATGTACATATCCGCAGTTTCAGAAGGCAATTGCCGCCGTTCCATTATACGTCTTTGAATTTCGAAGTTTCTTAATAAGGTGATACTTAAGATGGTCCCATTGGCACACTGGGTTCTGATGGAAACCTTTCACGAATATGTCCCATGGACAACTGTAATCTACCCTCAATGATTCAGCCCTAAAAACAAAGTCTTCGACGCTAACTGTCTTCGAAGAACCGTCAAATTTCAAACCCCATTTCTACAATAGCAAAGGGATAATGGGTTTGTAACCATATGTCGGACACTGGTTAGGTATATTTCATGTTGTATTGCTAGGTTGTTGTTGAAATTGTTGTGACTGAGGCGGTTGTTGTCGAAATGGGCCCTGAAAAAATGGTTGTCGAAAGCCGGACATTTGTGGCGCCTGATTGCCTACCTATCTATAACCACTGACATGGTCAAATGAGGTGTTAGCTAGTGAGCCCACCGAATCCCTAATGGCTTGCGGAATCATAACTGCTAGCCTGTCCTCCATTATCCTCAACATATTGGCCTGTGCGGCCCCTACAGATGCGCTAACATAATCCCTTAAACTCAATCCATCCATATTCACTGCAGCTTCGGGATCTACATCCTCGTCTAAGGTTGGAAGTCTTGAATTTGCATGTGACATTCTTGAAAACTCTCTCTTAATTGTATGTGCCGTAATGCTACTGTTCTCAGGTGTCGTAACGTAAGGATTCCGGTGAAGAAGTTGTCTGTGGTCCTAATTCGTTAGGAAATCGTATCGTCATCAAAGGACGTATGCTACCTGACTCTAAAACGGTCGTATTCGTACCTGATTCCGAAGTAATAGAATTTGTGTTATGTGTATTGTTTGTGGAATTTGAATTGTTAGCTATCTCTAAACTTATGTCAGAATGGGGTTCGAAATTCAAAGCACCCCGGTTCAGGCTACTTGGTCGGTTGTTCCTAGCTGCTATTCTGTTCGAGGACCTAGTAGGAGCAGTGTTTCCTATTCCTTTGTGCATTACGAGTCAAATAAAAAAATAATGTTCGCGCTTTCTCCCCAATTGCGATCTATATCAATTCACTGGCGATTTCCCAGAATGAGCATCATTAGAAAAATCAAAAAATATCTCAGTTCGTATTTAATAAACTTTAAACTTTTTATGTTTTGGAAAATTAGTATTCCTTCAATTGTTATTAGATATATGAATAATTGAATGAGCTATGAATGAAGTTATTATTTAAATAATTATAATTGTGTAAAAATGTTGAATTGTGACTCAAATAATTTTAATTTTTATTGTAAACTAGCTGACCCTGGCCGCTCCGCTGCGCCTTCTTTTATTTTATATGGAACAAAAGTTTCCTTGGAATATTTATTTTCGACAATTATAGATCTTTTAGTGAAATACCATGCAAACTTGACCAACAGTTTAACAATATAAGTGCCTTAATCTGAATCCCACATGATCTTTATTGGATTACGAATTTAAGTTTGGTTGTAAGGTGTACTCCATTCTTAAAATACCTTATTTCAGCCCGATATTCTCGTGATGTCTGATTTAGTGGTGTTTTCGGGGGAGAGGTAGTCCCCCAGATACTTGGCCCCGAAGAATGTCAGCATCGTGCTCTTCTCTCAAATACCATTTATTTAAACCCCATATTGGCATTGGCTTAAGAGGAGTTTACAGGATGAGGCGTCCCCCAAACACATGGCCCTAAAATATGTTATCAAATTCGTTTTCTAATCTCAAATACTTTTCATTTGAGCCCCATATTGGCATGATCGAAAATTTTTTTTCCTTTGGGGGAAAGGGGTGATGCCCTAAATACATGGTCCTACATTTTGATATCAAATTCGTATTCTACTCCCAAATACCTTTATTTGAGCCCCATATTGCGATGGTCACTAAAAATTGCTGTTTGTGAGGTATTTTGGGAAAGGGGTAGACCCCCAGGAAATTGGTCCCGAAAATGGGTATCAATTATTGTTTTACCCCCTAAGTCCTTTCATTTTAACTCCACATTGAAATTGTCGGTAAATATGTCCGATTTAGGGGTGGTTTGGGGATTGGGGTGGTCCCCCAAATTCTAAGCCCTGAAAATATATCAGCAACGTGCTCTATTCTCATATATCTACATATCATTTATTTGAACCCATATCGCCATTGCCCTCAAAATTGGATATCAAATTCGTTTTCTAATCTCATTTAAACTCCCTACTGCAAAAGTCAGCAAATATGTCCGGTTTAGGGTATTGGCCCTAAAAACTATGAATATTAAGTTCCACTCTCTTTAAGACCCAAATTGTCTTGGTGAGCAAATATGCCCTATTTGGGGGTTGTTATGGTAGTGGGACGACCGCTAGACAGTTGGCCCCTAATGTTGATATCAGATACGTGGTCTCCTCCCACATACCTTTAATTTGAGCCCCATTTTTTCGTCTACTCTAAAAACCCTCTTATTTGAGCCTTATATTACAATAGTCAGCCAATACTTTCTATTTGGGTGTGGTTGTGGGGGTGGGGTGGCCCCAATAGAAACTTTTTTCTAATATTGAAATCAGATTCGTGCTTTACTTCCAAAGACCTTCCATTTGAGTCCCATATTACTATGGTCGTAAATTTGGTCGTATTTTCACCACGGGGTTATTAAGCACCATTGGTGAAAATTTCAAGAAAATCGGTTCAGCCGTTTCTGAGTCTATAAGGAACACACAAACATACAAACAACCAAACCTACAAACAAACACAAATTGATTTTTATATATAAGATACTGATACTTTAAAGTGTTTTTGTTGGTTTGTTTTAAAATAGAAGAAACAAAAATAAAAACACTTTTGTCTAAGCTGGTTGAACCAACAACAAAAAGTTTTAATAATATTTAAAAAAAAGTACTGTTTAAACCCTTCTATTTTTTTTTTAATAACCCTTTTTTTATAATTATTTAAATAAATTAAATTGTTTTAGTATGTACTATTTAATACGATTGCTACTAGTTAGTAACATAAAACATTAATAACCATAAACGTCTACAAAATAATTAATATATATATTTTATTGTTTTTATTTCCTTTCAGATACAGGTATTTTCTAAACAAGGCTGAAATTTCGTAACTGGTCTGGTCAGAATTTGGCAATTCCGAAATCCGAATACAATCTCTACAATATTTCGCGATAATATTTTTAAATTTTCTAAATTTATATAGAATTTAAATATCATAGAAAAATTAGGTAAATAATTTTATATATTTGGTTTTGTTTCAATAAACAAATAGAAAATTCGATTGAATTTAAAAACATGTGTTTCCCCATAAATATATCAATCGATTTTTGTTGGCAAAGCTTGAAAAAAGACATAAAAGCAATAATTTTTATATATTGGATATAAATTCCAAATTTTTGTCATCTTGCTTCTTCAAAACTGAAACAAATAGATATATTTAGCAATATAGCCATAATAAACTATTCTTTCAAGATTCATCTATAACAAAACGATAAATTTCTGGTCTTCGGACTTAACATTCAATTTCATTTGAACATTGTTGCAAATCGGTATGGTGCTAAAGCTCCCTCCGTGACATCCAATGCTCATAGTAAAATTTAATGTTGAGTTGGGGCTATTGTATAGAAACAATTCTTAAATGGATAAATGTGTGGGCGTCGAAAAGCGATGTTTGTATATATATTTCCAAAGACCAATGCCTCACCTTTCTGAGCTCCAAAATGTAGCGACGGTGCGCAGTTTTGAACATCTCTTGTCGACTGACCCACGTTGCTGGGTGCCAAAATGTAAGAACCCCCTTTGTTAGCGGAAATGGTACAATGGTGTTAGGCTGCGGCTTAGCTCGCCGGATGGGGAGGTTCTTCTTCCGCTTAAGGCTGTACATTTAAATTCATTTTATACCTTTGTAATTCAACTGTTATTCTTATGGACCGGAAATGGGCTATTGCTATTAAGTCGGAAACGGATATGCTTTTTAAATTTCGTTTTTTCATACCCACAGTCATTTTTAAATTCAAGAATAATTCGGATTCCGCTATAATGAGGCTTGGATGTTTAGTCTCCAAGGTAATTCCACCCCATATGACATTTCTGTCATCCGTGATATTTCCGTTGCCTAGACATAATTGGAAATATCTCAAAATCGAACCATCAATTCTGACTAACATAAAAGTTACTTTTCAGCCTTAAAAAAAATCTAACACATAATTATTTAGTATTATATATCAAAATTCACATTTTTATTTTCTAAGAGGGACTAAATTTATAAAAAAAAACAAATAGTAACTATTTGGATTTCCTAGGAATATTTAACAAAATCTTATAATAAAAAAAAAATATTAAACAATTAATTCATAAGTTTTGGTCTTTATATAAACATTTGAATAATAATTTCTTTACATCCTAAAAATAATATAACAATGAGAAAATTTAATACCATATAAAAATTATAAATGACCTTTTTTTTAAATATTAACAAAGCATATTTCTTTATAGTTTTAATCTCTAGAAAATTATTTAAAATATTGATTATTAATAACAATGAGGTTATTAATAATCAATATTTTTTTTTTAATTTTGCCCATGAACAATCCACTATGGAACGGAGAGAAAATTTGCATGGCATAGTACTTCACAGATGTAGCAAGCATTAGGATGGGAAATCTACCACTGAAAAATTATTTCTGATGGCCTCGCCAGGATTCGAATCGAAGCGTTCAGTGCTATAGGCGGACATGCTAACCTCTGCGCTACGGTGGCCTCCAGTCTTTGAGACAGTCAGTAACTTTATCTACCTCGGCACCGCCGTAACCCAAACGAATGACACCAGTTTTGAGATAAAGCGAAGAATAATACTGGCAAACAGATGCTACTTTGGACTAAGTAAGCAGTTTAGAAACGATCTTGACAGACGAAGATTACACAATACAAGACACTGATACTACCGGTGCTGTTGTGAAAGCAGATGAGGCAGTGCTTGGAGTATTTGAGAGAAAGATTCTTCGTAAAATGTATGGACCAGTTTGCGTTAATGGAGAATATAGGCGACGTATGAATTACGAGCTGTATGAGCTGTATGAAGACGATATCATAGTTACACGCATTAAAATACAACGGCTGCGTAAACTAGGTAATATTGTCAGAATGGATGAAGAAGCTCCAGCAAAGAAGTCTTTTCAAGGCAAACACGGTGGTACACGCAAACCGGGAAGACCAAAAGCCCGATGGAAAGATCAAGTTGTGAGAGACACCCTGAATCTTGGTGTCAGATATTTTAGAATGAGCGCAGAAGATCGAGGCGCTTGGAACGCAATTCTACGTTCGGCTAGTGGAACAAATATTCTGCCATAGCCAACTAAATTAAGTAAGTAAACTTTCTATTTTTCTCGATATTTGCCTACCCATGCCACTATGTGTCTGTATATGATAGAAACTAGTCATATATTTGGCTCATTCGCGCTTCTTCGCATTATATATGTGTGAAAGAGAACGCAGAAATAGATACTCGCAATTTGTATTATTAAACAAGTAAAAAGGCGTTAAGTTCGGCGGGCCGAACTTTGGATACCCACCACCTCGGCTATATATGTAAACCACCTTTCATCAAAATTCTGTGAAAATTTCATACCTTATGTACCATAGCAGTTATATCAAAATATGTTCCGATTTGGACCAAATACTAATAAGTATAGTAGCTATATCTAAAAATAAACCGATCTAAACCATATGCGACACGGATGTCGAAAAGCCTAACATGAGTCATTATGGCAAACTTCAGTGAAATCGGATTATAAATACGCCTTATGGGGCCAATACTTTGAAGCGAGATATTGGTCTACATGGCAGCTATATCCAAATCTGGACCGATTTGAGCCAAGGTGCAGAAAAATGTCGAAGAGCCTAACACAAAGCATGTCCCAAATTTCGGCGAAATCGGATAATAAATGCCCCTTTTATGGGCCCAAAACCTTAAATCGAGAGATCGGCCTATATGGCAGCTATATGCAAATCTGGGCCAAATTGAAGAAGGACGTCGAAGAGCCTAACTAAACTCACTGTCTCAAATTTCAGCGACATCGGACAATTAATGAGTCTTTTATAGCCCCAAAACCTAACACCGAGATATCGGTCTATATGGCACCTATATCCAAATCTGGACCGATCTGTTCGATATTGCAGAAGTATGTCAAGGGGCTTAACTTAACTCACTGTCTCAAATTTCGGCGACATCGGACAATAAATGCGCATTTTATGGGCCCAAAACCTTAAATCAAGAAATCGGTCTATATGGCAGCTATATCCAAATCTGCACCGATCTGGGCCAAATTGACGAAGGATGTCGAAGGGCCTAAGACAATTCACTGTCCTAAATTTCATCAAAATCGCATAATAAATGTGGCTTTTGTGGGCCTAAGACCCTAAACCGCAGGATCGGTCTATATGGCAGCTATATCCAAATCTGAATCGATCTGAGCCAAATTAAAGAAGGAAGTCGAAGGGCCTAACACAACTCACTGTCCCAAATTTCGGCGAAATCGGACAATACATATGGTTTTTATGGGCCTAAGATCCTAAATCGGCGGATCGGTCTATATGAGGGCTAAATCAAGATATAGTCCGATATAGCCCATATTCGAACTTAACCTGCTTATGGACAAAAACAGTATCCGTGAAAAGTTTCAGCTCAATATCTCTGTTTTTAAAGACTGTAGCGTGATTTCAACAGACAGACGGACGGACATGTCTGCATCGTCTTAAATTTTTACGCTGATCAAGAATATATTTACTTTACTAGCTGACCCGGGCCCGCTCCGCTGCACCCTGTTTTACTTTATATGTAACAATAGTTTCCTAGGACAATTAAAGAGCTTTAAGTGAAATACCATGCTACGAAAATAGTATATCGCTTGACTAACAGTTTAACAATATAAGTGCCTTTATCTGAATCCCATATGATCTTTATTGGTTTACGAATTTAAGTTTGGATGTAAGGTGTACTCCATTCTTAAAATACTTTATTTCAGCTCGATATTCTGTATTGGTCAGATCGATATATTGTATTGGGTATTGGCCCTAAAAACTATGAATATTTAGATCCACTCTTTTTGGGACCCAAATAGCCTTGGTGAGCAAATACGTCCTATTTGGGAGTTGTTATGGTGGTGGGACGTCCGCTAGACAGTTGGCCCCAATTGAGCCTCATATTGCAATAGTCAGAAAATACTTACTAATTGGGTGGTGTTGTGGGGTTGGGGTGGTCCCATAGACACTTTTCCCGAATATTGATATCAATTTCGTGCTTTACTCCCAAAGACCTTTCATTTGAGCCCCATATTTCTATGGTCGTAAATTTATCCCCTTTGGGGGATGTTTTTGGGGAGATGCGGCCCCCCAAACACTTGGTCCCATATTTGGATATCAGATTCGTTTTCTACATTCAAATACCTTTTATTTAAGCCCCATATTCCCATGGTCAGGAAAAAAGTCCTGGTTGGGGAAGGGGCCCAGCCCCAAGAAACGTGGTCCCACATTTGGATATCAGATTCGTATTCTACTCGCAAATACCTTTCATTTGAGTCCCATATTGCCATGGTCGGTAAATATGTCCGATTTAGGGGTGTTTCGGGGCTTGGGGTGGTCCCCCTGGCACTTGGTCCGACAATTGGATATCAGATACGCTTTCTTACCTTACCTTTCTTACCTTTCATTTGAGTCCCATATTGTCATCATTGGTCTAAATATATGTTTGGTAGGTTTTAGGGTGGAACAGCCCCCCTAGGTACCCCATCCGAAATTTGGATACCAAATTTTTATTTTTAGGGTACTATATGGTTGCACAGAAATTTTCGCTTAAATCGCACCACCCATCTACGAGATCTGGCGTTTCTGAAAATAAAGGGTAAAATACTTTATTTCAGCCCGATATTCTCATGATATCTGATTTAGTGGTGTTTTCGATGGTGAGGTGGTCCCCCAGACACTTGGCCCTGAAAAACTATCAGCATCGTGCACTTCTTTTAAAAACCATTCATTTAAACCCCATATTGCCATTGGTTTAGGGGAGTTTACACGATGAGGCGTCCCCTAACACATGGCCCAAAATAGGTTATCAAAGTCGTTTTCTAATCTTAAATACAACATATTGGCATGGTCGAAAAATGTTTACCCTTTGCGGGATGTTTTGGGGAAGGGGTGATGTCCTTAATACATGGTCCTAAATTTGGATATCAAATTCGTATTCTACTTCCAAATACCTTTATTTGAGCCCCATTTTGCGATGGTCACTAAAAAATTGCTGTTTGTGGAGTATTTTGGGAAAGGGGTTGACCCCCAGAAAATTGGTCCCGAAAGTGGGTATCAATTCGTGCTCTACTCCACAATACCTTTCATTAAACTCCACATTGACATGGTCGGTAAATATGTCCGATTTGGGGTGTTTTGGGGATTGAGGTGGTCCCCCAAATTCTAAGCCCGGAAAATATTGTATATCAGCAATGTGCTCTATTCTCAAATATCTATATATCATTTATTTGTACCCCATATTGCCATTGGAAATATGGGATTCAAATGGGATATCAAATTCGTTTTCAAATCTCATTTAAACTCCCTACTGCAAAAGTCAGCAAATATGTCCGGTTTGGGGTATTGGCCCTAAAAACTATAAATATTTAATTCCACTCTCTTTACGACCCAAATTGTATTGGTGAGCAAATACTTCCTATTGGGGGGTTGTTATGGTGGTGGGACGTCCCCCAGACAGTTGGTCCCTAATGTTGATATCAGATACGTGGTCTACTCCCAAATACCTTTAATTTGAGCCCCATATTTCCATAGTCGGCAAACATGACAGGCTTGTGGATGTTTTTGGGGATGGGCGGCCACTCAGTGAGTTGGCCTTGAAAATATATATCGGATTCTTTACCCTTATATTGATATCAGATTCGTGGTTTACTCCCAAAGACCTTTAATTTGAGCCCCATATAGCTATGGTCGTAAATTTGTTTATAGGGAGGGGCGGCCCCCAAACTCTTGGTCCCATATGTGGATATCAGATTCTAATTCTACACTCAAATACCTTTTATTTAAGCCCCATATTCCCATGGGTAAGGGTAAGGGGAGGGTCCGCCCTCCTTCAGATATCAAAAAATGTAGTGCTCTATTTTCACCACGGGATCACTGTGCACCATCTGTGAAAATTTCAAGAAAATCGGTTCAGCCGTTTCTGAGTCTATAAGGAACACACAAACATACAAACTACCAAACAAACCTACAAACAAACACAAATTGATTTTTATATATAAGATAGGGTCGTAAATGGATATTTCGATGTGTTGCAAACGGAATGACAAAATGAATATACCCCCATCCTTCGGTGGAGGGTATAAAAACAATTCAATTGGTACAATTAAAAATATGTTGAACTTATGCCTGCTTTATCAATCACTTGCCATTATCCAAAACAAAATAAATCGGATTTCAATATCAAAAACAAGTAAAAACGTGCTAAGTTCGGCCATGCCGTATCTTGGGAAACCACCACCATGGATTCTGCTAAAAATTTATACAAAATAAATTAAGTTGAAGGGCATAATTTTATTCTACACACCAAACTTCTATCAAACCAGCAAAAATTAAAGCTTCTAACAACCGAACCAGGATTCACTAATAGAAGGTTCGGTCACTTGCGAAAACATAAAGTGGATACGCCCCATGAACATCACTAAGGGTGTCAATTCTACAGATTATAAATATCCTCAAATAGGAGAAAATGTAAACAAAAAACGCATGTTAAAGAGAACAAGTTGACATCCTCAATGCCAAGTACTGTCAAAAAATAAACAAGTAAAAACGTGCTAAGTTCGGCCGGTCCGAATCCTATATACCCTCCACCATGGATCGCATTAGTCGAGTTCTTTTCCCGGCATCTCTTCTTAGGCAAAAAAAGGATATAAGAAAAAATTTGCTCTGCGATTAGAGCGATATTAAGATATTGTCCGGTTTGGACCACAATTAAATTATATTTATGTTGGAGACCTGTGTAAAATGTCAGCCAATTCAAATAAGAATTGCGCTCTTTGTGGGCTCAAGAAGTAAAATAGAGAGATCGATCGAGATGGTCATGAGAGAATCCGTCGTACAAAATTTCAGGCAAATCGGTTAATAATTGCGACCTCTGGAGGCTCAAGAAGTCAAGATCCAAGATCGATTTATATGGCAGGTATATCAGGTTATGGACCGATTTGAACCATACATGGCACAGTTGTTGGATATAATAACGAAACACGTCGTGCAAAATTTCATTCCAATCGGATAAGAATTGCACACTCTAGAGGCTCAAGAAGTCAAGACCCAAGATCGGTTTATATGACAGCTATATCAGGTTATGAACCGATTTGAACCATATTTGGCACAGTTGTTGGATATCATAACAAAATACTACGTGCCAAAATTCATTCAAATTGGATAAGAATTGCGCCCTCTAGAGGCTCAAGAAGTCAAGACCCAAGATCGGTTTATATGGCAGCTATATCAGGTGATGGACCGATTTGAACCATACTAGGCACAGTTGTTGAATATCATAACAAAACACGTCGTGCAAAATTTCATTCCAATCGGATAAGAATTGCGCACGCTAGAGGCTCAAGAAGTCAAGACCCAAGACCGGTTTATATGGCAGCTATGTCAGGTTATGGACTGATTTGAACCATACTTGGCACAGTTGTTGGATATCATAACAAAACACGTCGTGCAAAATTTCATTCCAATCGGATAAGAATTGCGCACTCTAGAGGCTCAAGAAGTCAAGACCCAAGATCGGTTTATATGGCAGCTATATCAAAACATGGACCGATATGGCCCATTTACAATACCAACCGACCTACACTAATAAGAAGTATTTGTGCAAAATTTCAAGCGGCTAGCTTTACTCCTTCGGAAGTTAGCGTGCTTTCGACAGACAGACGGACGGACGGACGGACGGACGGACGGACGGACGGACGGACGGACGGACAGACGGACGGACATGGCTAGATCGACATAAAATGTCACGACGATCAAGAATATATATACTTTATGGGGTCTCACACGAATATTTCGAGTAGTTACAAACAGAATGACGAAATTAGTATACCCCCCATCTTATGGTGGAGGGTATAAAAATAGTTTATAGACTGATTTAGACCGTATTAGGCACAGTTGTTGGAAGTCGTAACAATACACCGCATGCAAAAATTTAGGCAAATCGGACAAAAATTACGGTTTGTAAGACCTCAAGAAGTCAAATCGGGAGATCGGTTTATAAAGGAGCTATATCAGGTTATAGACCTATTCAATCGTACTAGGCGCAGTTCTTGGAAGTCATAATAGAGCACTACATGCAAAATTTATGCCAAATCGAGCAAAACTTGCGACTTGTAAGGGCTCAAGAAGTCAAATCTGGAGATCGGTTTATATGGGAGCTATATCAGGTTATAGACCGATTTGGACCGTACTTGGAACAGTTGTTGGAAGGTTTTGCGGCTTCCAGGGGCTCAAGAAGTCAAATCCAGAGATCGGTTTATATGGGAGCTATATGTAAATCTGAACCGATATAACCCATTTGCAGTCCCCAACTACGTACATCAATATAAAGTATCTGTGCAAAATTTCGAGCTGGTACCTATACGCGTTCGACCCTTATCGGGATTTCGACAGACAGACGGACATGGATAGATCGACTCAGAGCGTCGAGACGATCAAGAATATATACCTTATGGGGTCTTAGACGAATATTTCGAGGTGCTACAATGATTAGTATACCCCCATCCTATGGTGGTGGGAATAATAATTCCATTTTTAATCGATCAAATTTAGGTCTATATTTTTTGTGCAATGAGCACCACAGAACATCATCAACAAACATAGAATTTCTGAGAATATCAGAAACGAATTGAGTGTCTTTTTCACTTTGCCTACACAGAAAAAATGGAAGTCTTGGTTTAATTAAGAAATTTGTATTTTCAATTAAATTTTTGCGAAATCGGACCTATAAAACATTTTGTATTATTAGTAAACAATTTTGCATTAAAGACAAGCTGAATAATTCAATTAAAGCGGTTACCAACTAATAAACCAATTTATTGGAAAATTGTTTATTCTTTCAAAAAAACGTTTAAGTGTCCTAATTAAAATAAATAATTGGTATTTTTTCATAAATAAACCATTTTTTATTTCAGTCGAAAAATTGCGAAAACAAAATGAAATGTATTGCATTAAAATGTTTCGTCTTTTTATTAACATAAAAAAACTAATTGTTATTACAAGCGGGGAAAGTCTTAATGGTACAACTACAATATATGGTTAACAAAATCTTTTAGATGCGTAGGCACTATGCAGATGAGGAAAAAATCCAAGCCAACTTTTTCAACAGTGATTGCATTTTTATACCCTCCATCATAGGATGGGGGGTATACTAATAACGTCATTCTGTTTGTAACTACTCGAAATATTCGTCTGAGGCCCCATAAAGTATATATATTCTTGATCGTCGCGACATTTTATGTCGATCTAGCGATGTCCGCCCGTCTGTCTGTCGAATTCACGCTATGTTCCGAAGGAGTAAAGCTAGCCGCTTGAAATTTTTCGCAAATACTTCTTATTAGTGTAGGACGATTGGTATTGCAAATGGGCCATATCGGTCCATGTTTGATATAGCTCCCATATAAACCGATCTTGGGTCTTGACTTCTTAAGCCTCTAGAGTGCGCAGTTCTTATCCGATTGGAATGAAATTTTACACGACGTGTTTTGTTATGATATCCAATAATTGTGCGAAGTATGGTTCAAATCGGTTCATAACCTGATATAGCTGCCGTATAAACCGATCTTGGGTCTTGACTTCTTGAGCCTCTAGAGTGCGCAATACTTATCCGATTGGAATGAAATTTTGCACGACGTGTTTTGTTATGATATCCAACAACTTTGCCAAGTATGGTTCAAATCGGTCCATAAACTGATATTGCTGTTATATAAACCGATCTGGGATCTTGACTTCTTGACCCCTAGAAGTCGCAATTATTATTACCGATATGCCTGAAATTTTATTTGACACAGTTGTTGAAAGTAAAAATAAAATACGTCATGCAAAATTTCAGCCAAATCGGATAGGAATTGCGCCCTCTAGAAGCTCAAGAAATCAAATCCCCAGATCTGTTTATATGACAGCTATATCAAGTTATGGACCGATTTCAACCATACTTGGCACAGTTGTTGGATATCATAACAAAACACGTCGTGCGAAATTCCATTTCAATCGGATAAGAATTGCGCCCTCTAGAGGCTCAAGAAGTCAAGACCCAAGATCGGTTTATATGGCAGCTATATTAGGTTATGGACCGATTTAAACCATACTTGGCACAGTTGTTGGGTATCATAACAAAACACGTCGTGCGAAATTCCATTTCAATCGGATAAGAATTGCGCCCTCTAGAGGCTCAAGAAGTCAAGACCCAAGATCGGTTTATATGGCAGCTATATCAGGTTATGAACCGATTTGAACCATACTTGGCACAGTTGTTGAATATAATAACAAAACTCGTCGTGCAAAATTTCATTTCAATCGGATAAGAATTGCGCACTCTAGAGGCTCAAGAAGTCAAGACCCAAGATCGGTTTATATGGCAGCTATATCAGGTTATGGACCGATTTGAACCATACTTGGCACAGTTGTTGGATATCATAACAAAACTCGTCGTGCGAAATTCACGACGATTCAGACCATAATAAACACATTTGTTGATGGTCATGAGAGGATCCGTCGTACAAAATTTCAGGCATATCGGTAATAATAATTGCGACTTCTAGGGGTCAAGAAGTCAAGATCCCAGATCGGTTTATATGGCAGCTATATCAGGTTATGAACCGATTTGAACCTTATTTGACACCGTTGTTGAAAGTAAAAATAAAATACGTCATGCAAAATTTCAGCCAAATCGGATAGGAATTGCGCCCTCTAGAAGCTCAAGAAGTCAAATCCCCAGATCTGTTTATATGACAGTTATATCAGGTTATGGACCGATTTCAACCATACTTGGCACAGTTGTTGGATATCATAACAAAACACGTCGTGCGAAATTCCATTTCAATCGGATAAGAATTGCGCCCTCTAGAGGCTCAAGAAGTCAAGACCCAAGATCGGTTTATATGGCAGCTATATTAGGTTATGGACCGATTTAAACCATACTTGGCACAGTTGTTGGGTATCATAACAAAACACGTCGTGCGAAATTCCATTTCAATCGGATAAGAATTGCGCCCTCTAGAGGCTCAAGAAGTCAAGACCCAAGATCGGTTTATATGGCAGCTATATCAGGTTATGGACCGATTTGAACCATACTTGGCGCAGTTGTTGGATATCATAAAAAAACACGCCGTACAAAATTTCATTCGAATCGGATAAGAATTGCGCACTCTACAGGCTCAAGAAGTCAAGACCCAAGATCGGTTTATATGGCAGCTATATCAAAACATGGACCGATATGGCCCATTTACAATACCAACCGACCTACACTAATAAGAAGTATTTGTGCAAAATTTCAAGAGGCTAGCTTTACTCCTTCGGAAGTTAGCGTGCTTTCGACAGACAGACGGACGGACGGACGGACGGACGGACGGACAGACGGACGGACATAGCTAGATCGACATAAAATGTCACGACGATCAAGAATATAAAGGGTGATTTTTTTGAGGTTAGGATTTTCATGCATTAGTATTTGACAGATCACGTGGGATTTCAGACATGGTGTCAAAGAGAAAGATGCTCAGTATGCTTTGACATTTCATCATGAATAGACTTACTAACGAGCAACGCTTGCAAATCATTGAATTTTATTACCAAAATCAGTGTTCGGTTCGAAATGTGTTCAAATTTTGACAAATTTTGTTCAGCGATGAGGCTCATTTCTGGTTGAATGGCTACGTAAAAAAGCAAAATTGCCGCATTTGGAGTGAAGAGCAACCAGAAGCCGTTCAAGAACTGCCCATGCATCCCGAAAAATGCACTGTTTGGTGTGGTTTGTACGCTGGTGGAATCATTGGACCGTATTTTTTCAAAGATGCTGTTGGACGCAACGTTACGGTGAATGAACACATTTCGAACCGAACACTGATTTTGGTAATAAAATTCAATGATTTGCAAGCGTTGCTCGTTAGTAAGTCTATTCATGATGAAATGTCAAAGCATACTGAGCATCTTTCTCTTTGACACCATGTCTGAAATCCCACGTGATCTGTCAAATACTAATGCATGAAAATCCTAACCTCAAAAAAATCACCCTTTATATACTTTATGGGGTCTCAGAAGAATATTTCGAGTAGTTACAAACAGAATGACGAAATTAGTATACCCCCCATCTTATGGTGGAGGGTATAATAAAATACGTCATGCAAAATTTCAGCCAAATCGGATAGGAATTGCGGCCTCTAGAAGCTCAAGAAGTCAAATCCCCAGATCTGTTTATATGACAGCTATATCAGGTTATAGACCGATTTCAACTATACTTGGCACAGTTGTTGGATATCATGACGAAATACTTTGTGCAAAAACTCATTCAAATCGGATAAGGCCCAAGACCCAAGATCGGTTTATATGGCAGTTATATCAGGTTATGAACCGATTAAAACCATACTTGGCACAGTTATTGGGTATCATAATAAAATACGTTGTGCGAAATTCCATTCCAATCGGATAAGAATTGCGCCCTCTAGAGGCTCAAGAAGTCAAGGCCCAAGATAGGTTTATATGGCAGCTATATCAGGTTATGGACCGACTTGAACCATACTTGGCACAGTTATTGGATATAATAACAAAACACGTCGTGCAAAATTTCATTCTGATCGGATAAAAATTGCGCACTCTAGAGGCTCAAGAAGTCAAGACCCAAGATCGGTTTATATGGCAGCTATATCAGGTTATGGACCGATTTGAACCATACTTGGCACCGTTGTTGGATATCATAACAAAACACGTCGTGCAAAATTTCATTCTGATCGGATAAGAATTGCGCACGCTAGAGGCTCAAGAAGTCAAGACCCAAGATCGGTTTATATGGCAGCTATATCAGGTTATGGACCGATTTGAACCATACTTGGCACAGTTGTTGGATATCATAAGAAAACACGTCGTTCAAAATTTCATTCCAATCGGATAAGAATTGCGCACTCTAGAGGCTCAAGAAGTCAAGACCCTAGATCGGTTTATATGGCAGCTATATCAGGTTATGAACCGATATGGCCCATTTACAATACCAACCGACCTACACTAATAAGAAGTATTTGTGCAAAATTTCAAGCGGCTAGCTTTACTCCTTCGGAAGTTAGCGTGCTTTCGACAGACAGACGGACGGACGGACGGACGGACGGACAGACGGACGGACATGGCTAGATCGACATAAAATGTCACGACGATCAAGAATATATATACTTTATGGGGTCTCAGACGAATATTTCGAGTAGTTACAAACAGAATGACGAAATTAGCATACCCCCCATCTTATGGTGGAGGGTATAATAATGGATAAAAGTACAGTTTTGTGTTTGTAGTTTAGTGAAATTATGGCGCCGCCGTTTAGTAATTTTTATAAAACGGCGTCAATAGTTTGTTTACCTGTCATGAGTTTCGTTCATCATTTTCATGACATAATAACCAGGTAGTGTACCGTAAACAGCTGAGTACAATTTTTTCTCGCAAGGTGCACTATATGTCAAAGAGTTTTTTTGTGTGTATGTATTCTAGTTAAGAACCATTACACAAACAAAAAAAAAAACGAAAAATTGCGCGAACTAGTAACATACACAAAATCAGAGTTGCACTAATCACTGATTTTAACAGATAGTGCACTCAATATTTCATTGTTGGGCAACTGCCACTACCTGTAAATGAATATATCATGCTTATTTGCTTTACAACTTGCTAACTGATGTTTCCTGATACGTTTTCAATACGCGCTTTCAGATAAAATTGGCTCGTATTGCGTTACGCCACTGCGTTATATACCTCTTGCTGGCCAAATCGACGTTTCGAGAATACCCAATCTGATAGGTTCTCTCTTGATCTCTGCTAAAGCTGGCCAGCATTGACAAAGACAAACACACATACATAACATGATACTTGACAGGCAAACACATAAACTTACATCTATTGAACATTTTTTCTATCTACCCCCTTTATTTCGCAACAACAATCATTTAATCCAAATTTCGAAGTTCTAGCTCTACCCATTTGGCCTATAAAAAGTTCACCTATTTCGTATCTTTTTTGGTACTTTTTAGTACTTGTATGTCCAAAAGTCCAAAAACTCAATCCGTAAAGAAATTACCATTTTGTATGTTTTAGTATCTTAATGTACGATTTTGAAAAAAAAAACTTTTAGTCGCCCAAAACTTTATTGCCAAGGTGTAGCTGTATCTCAATCTTGAGAGCTTAAGATCACTTTGGAAAGAAAGTACCATATTGTATGTTTTAGTACCTAAATACACGAATTAAAAATAAATCTTCTAACCGTCAAATTTTGAATGCTTAAGCTCAGTTTGTAAATAATGTGCCATATTGTACATTGAAGAACCTAAATGTACGACGTAGAATAATCTTCTCACCCAAAATTTATTGTCAAGGTGTACTTGTACCCCAATTTTGAAAGCTTTAGCTCACTTCGTTAAGAAAGTACCATTTTGTACGTTTGAGTACCTAAATATACGAGAAAAAATTATCTTCTAGTTGCTCAATATATTCTTTCAAGCTACCAATTACATTACAATTAGTGTGATTTCTTCCACATGACGCATTTTCGCCAAGACTGCAATTATATATGTTAAATTAGCAGTTCCCGTTCGCTGTAGGCGCAAATAAGCTATTTCGTACTATTTTGCACTTTCTGGTACCAAATGTACGAATTTTGATTAGATCATATAGCTATCCTTCATATATTTTTTGCTTGTACCTACATGCCAAATTTTAGATCTTCAGCTCCATCTAAACAGAAAGTACCAAGAGACTTAGAAAGATATGACGGATGACAGAATGATCTATTCAAAATTCGTACATTTTGGTACCAAAACTGGTACCACTTATTACCTACACTAAAATGTGGGAAACAAAAACGGGGGAAGCGAAGCGAACAACCGGGATACTAGTCTATCTATATATTATATGCATAAATGTATTAAAGAAACGCGTTGCTGTCTGATTTCTAAAACAAAGAGATATGTATTTTAAAGAGACCGCTTACTGGAAGCGTTTTATAGAGGCGAGTATTGTTTTTGGGCAGGGGCCCTAGGTGTTGTTTGACATGGAAGCTAGTGGATTGCTTAAAATTCGGCTCAAGATTTCAATATCGTCATATGCAACGTAGTGGGTGTATATAAATATCGAAGTTGAAGTAAAAAACACCTTCAGTTATAAACGATTCTATTCAGCCACAATATTTTATTGAACGATAAAGTTAAAGAATAGTTTAAGGAAATAATGACTTTAAGAAGAAAAAGATTTTTAACAGCGAGAAATATTTTTTTTTACATTAAGTGATGGGGTTAAAAACTTAATTTTTATTTCATTAATTTGGTTGCATATGCATGTCCTTTATCTAGCTCCATCTGTAAAGAAAGTTATAAATAGTAAAAATTTTGGAACCACAATGGAGGAATTACGAATAGATTATTTAGTCGTCCATCATATATTTCCTAGTTGTACCTACATGCCAAATTTAAGACCTTTAGCTCCATCTGTAATGAAAGTACTAAATTGTACCAATTGTGGTACTAAATGTACGTTTTATCCTGGTACCAGTACTATCTTTCCATTTTTTCTTTTCACCCTCATCCTTTTGCATCAGAAGTCGTTAAAGTCAAATTTCAAAATTCTACTTCTATCCACCCGCCCTGCACAAAGTTCACCCATTTCGTACCTTTTTTGGTACTTTTTTAGTACCCAAATGTACAAATTTCCAAAAAGTCTTATAGTCACCCAATTATTGCCAAAGTGTACCTAAGTTCCAAAATTCAGAGCTCTAGCTCAATTAACAAAGAGAGTACCAAATATTACCAATTGCGGTACTAAACGTTCTATTTCTTCCACTTCCGGTACGGTTTTCCAAAAAAAAAAAATGACCGTACCTTATTTTTATTATTATTTTTTTTCGAATTATAGCCCAAGAACATAATTCTATCCCTTTCCGTTCGCGCTGGGCAAATATGTACCATTACGTACTTTTTAGTACCTAAACGTGCGAATATCATGAAATCCAGCATACAATCCAAGACCAACATTGGTGCAAATTTCATGATTTCAGCTTTAGCCGTTTGGGCTGGGCGATGATTTGTCAGCCAGTCAGCAATCAGTAAGTTACGCTACTCTTTTATATATACACTATATAGATAAACTATCCTCCAACAATTTCGTTCATTGAATGTATAGTACTGCCAAACAATAAAATACCGTAACTGAGCAGAATAGCTCATAACTGCATGAGTTTTTAAAATTCAATTTGATTTTTACCAATACGTCCTTTGCCAAAATCGTTGTAGTTACAGCACAGTCTGTACACAACAACACTAATCACACGCTCAACTTTTGCCCCTTTCACTATTACCTATTTACTGCTCCCACAATTAGGATAAATATTTGGCGTTTAAGAGAAAATCAATTACAATTTATCATGCTTCGTCTTCTTGCTAATTTATCATCATTGAGAATTATTTCGATATTTTTGTTGTTCGTCAGGATTCACTAATAGAAGGTTAGGTCACATGCAAAAACACAAAGTGGATAGGCCCCATAAACATCATTAAGGATGTCAAATCTGACGATTGAAAATGTCATCATATAGGAGAAAACGTAAACAAAGAATGAATGTAAAAAGAGAACAAGTTGACATCCTCAATGCCAAGTACTGCCAAATATTAAAAAAAAAGTATATCGGCTGATCGCTTGGCTTAACCTTATTCAGTGAATCCTGGTTGTTCGTTAACCAACACTATTTTATAATTATTTTTTCTGCACTCCTCTAGAAAAATATTTTTCAAGTGATATTAATTGCATTCGATCAAGACGATATCCAACAAAAAGGTTAGAGGTGTGCCAAAACGCACTGTTTCAAATTTTATCAAAATCGAATGAAAAATGGTCGTTCCGTATGCTCAATACTCTATTTCGTGAGATTGGTCTATATGGCAGCTATATCCAAATATGGTCCGATCTTGACGATATTCAACAAAAAGGTTTGAAGGGGTACCGGAACTCGTTGTGCCAAATTTCATCGAAATAGGATGAAAAGGGATCCTTTTATAGGCGCATTACAAAATATCGGAAGATCGGTATATATGGCATCAATATCCAAATATGGTCCGATCTGTACCACATTTGACAGGAACACACTGTGCCAAATTTTATCGAATTCGGGTAATAAATGGATCTTTTATGGCCTCAATACCCTATATCGGAAGATCGGGTGGTCGGTCTAATGGCAGCTATATCCAAATATAGTCCGATCTGAATCGCACTTCAAAGAAATGAATAGGGATCTACCAGAACTCACTGTGCCAAATTTCATCGAAATCGGATGAAAAATTTCCAATTCATTGCCTCAAGACTTTAAGTCTGGAGATCGGTCTATTAGCGGGTATAAATAACTAAAATCTGATTTTATGAGATCAGAAGGTCAGGTTTATATACAAAGAATACGAAATCATCACACATTTTTTGGAAAAGGTTTTTATACCCAAGATATCTGCAAAGTTATAAATATCCAGCTTTACCCAATTTACCGGGTAAATACCTTTTGGTTATTTACCCATCGCCCATCTCTATTAATGATCTCTTTTCACATGCCCAGTGCCACGCATATCTAACTGTTGTCTTAAGGCCTTTACAGAATGAGCGCTTTAGGAATTTTCAAATAATATTTAGTTGAAACAACAACTAGAGGCAAAACAAATTTATTTTTTATGCAAATGATTCGCACAATCAATAGATTGATTATGAACATCTTCATTTAATGCTTTCAATAGTATCATAATCAAGTTGACTATTGAACTAAGAAAAATACTGATATTTGGTCCTGACAATTAAAAATTATTTACCTATATCATCAATTTAATCTATAATCGAATTCCAACCAATGATTTCTCTGGGTGTGCCAGAATGCCGTTCTTCGAACTTCGACGGGCTGTCTCTTCCATACCTTCCGGACTGTTATTGCAGGGACCAACTGAATCGTCATCTTGTCGATCTGGAGCGAGAGGTTCAGCGCTAAAAGAGAGAACCTGTAGATCCAGCGGGTCTAGACAACAATCAGGCAGACACGGTAGCAGATGCGGTAATAGCTACCGGGTGAATGCAGTCTTTGGAGAACGATCGCCACCCGCCACAAATTAGTTATATATACAGTTTGTAAACATGTTATACCCTACATCATGACTGTTGTACAGGGTATTATTACTTAGTACATCTGTTTGTAACACCCAGAATGAAGAGAGATAGAACGATTAAAAAGTATACCGATCGACTGAGATCCACTTTCTGATTCGATTTAGCTATGTTCGTCAGTCTATCCATGTTAGTTTGTGAAAAAAGTACAGGTCGCAATTTACGTCCAATCGTCGTTAAATTTGGTACGGGACTCTTTTTCGGGCTAGAGACGAAGCGTACTGAAATTGAAAAAAGAAACATAAGTTCATGTTTATTTTGCAATAATATCGTCATTTGTCAACCGATTCCCACTAAATTTTGCACGAAGGTTTCTTCTCTATCTCCACATTACTAGTGAAATTAATCGAAATCGAATCAGATTTACATATAGCTCCCATAGCTCTCATCGCTATTTGGTGATGGAACAGGCCCATCAGCGGTGACATTTTGTTTGTCAGAGCTAAATTTTGTATTGCTTGTCAACACACTATGTATAGTTCGATCTTTATCTTTCAAAGCGTTCAAAATATAGTTGTCTTTACGAAATTATTAGTTTTATAGTGAAAGTTTTGCCGAATCAGTTTGAGTATTTTGATGAAATTTTTCTTTTTAGCTCATGTTAGTTATTGTGTCGTTTGCAATTATTGTATGTGTCGATCAATTGGTCATTTTCGTCAAAATGACTTATTTCCATCAAATTTTAACCAAACAAATTGAAAAAATTATGCAACTCTAAATGTTAAATCTATATCTACATATCTATTTCTATCTTCTTCTATATATATAAAAAGTAAAAGCGTGCTAAGTTCGGCCGGGCCGAATCTTATATACCCTCCACCATGGATCGCATTTGTCGAGTTCTTTTCCCGGCATCTCTTCTTAGGCAAAAAAGGATATAAGAAAAGATTTGCTCTGCTATTAGAGCAATATCAAGATATGGTCCGCTTTGGACCACAATTAAATAAAATGTTGGAGACCTGTGTAAAATGTCAGCCAATTCGAATAAGAATTGCTCCCTTTGGGGGCTCAAGAAGAAAAATAGAGAGATCGATTTATATGGGAGCTGTATCGGGCTAAAGACTGATTCAGACCATTATAAACACGTATATTGATGGTCATGAGAAGATCCGTCGCGCAAAATTTCAGGCAAATCGGATAAGAATTGCGACCTCTAGAGGCTCAAGAAGTCAAAATCCCAGATCGGTTTATATGACAGCTATATGAAGTTATTAACCGATTTGAACCTTATTTGACACAGTTGTGGAAAGTAAAAATAAAATACGTCATGCAAAATTTCAGCCAAATCGGATAGGAATTTCGCCATCTAGAAGCTCAAGAAGTCAAGACCCCAGATCTGTTTATATGACAGCTTTATCAGGTTATGAACCAATTTGAACCATACTTAGCAAAGTTGTTTTATATCATAATAAATTACTTCGTGCAAAAATTCATTCAAATCGGATAAGAATTGCGCCCTCTAGAGGCTCAAGAAGTCAAGACCCAAGATCGGGTTATATGACAGCTATATCAGGTTATGAACCGATTTGAACCACACTTCACAAAGTTATTGGATATCATAACAAAACACGTCGTACAAAATTTCACTCCAATCGGATAAGAATTGCGCACTCTAGAGGCTCAAGAAGTCAAGACCCAAGATCGGTTTATATGGTAGCTATATCAAAACATGGACCGATTTAAACATACTCGTCACAGTTTTTGAATATCATAACAAAACACGTCGTGCAAAATTTCACTCCAATCGGATAAGAATTGCGCACTCTAGAGGCTCAAGAAGTCAAGACCCAAGATCGGTTCATATGGCAGCTATATCAAAACATGGACCGATATGGCCCATTTGCAATACCAACCGACCTACACTAATAAGAAGTATTTGTGCAAAATTTCAAAAAATAAAAAATATATTTAGAAATTTCATAGCGTGCTTTCGACAGACAGACGGACGGACGGAGAGACGGACGGACATGGCTAGATCGGCATAAAATGTCGCGGCGATCAAGAATATATATATTTTATGGGGTCTCACACGAATATTTCGAGTAGTTACAAACAGAATGACGAAATTAGTATACCCCCCATCCTATGGTGGAGGGTATAAAAACACTACGTTTACAACAACAAGCAATGACTTTTTATGATCCCCCGCATAGAAGTTTTTGTTTCCATCAACAACAAACCCATGACAATTGCAGGCCTATGGATCTTTGTAATTTGATAGTTCCGCATGCTTCCGGACTAAAAGATGAAGATCAGCCCTGTTAAGTCACTCACTTTTGCTTAAGTAATGTTATTACAATAAATATGAAATTTTGCCATTTTTAAAAAATTTACTAAAATCTTGTATTTAGAAGAATTTTAATTTAATTTTTTTCTACACAAAATCATTTCCGGGAGCTCGGGCCCGAGGGCCAGGGGCTACGTCCCTGGCTTCCATATAAATCTTTTGTCCGATTTGCCTTTTTGGCTGTGATAGCCCCATGCTCCATGTACAAGCAAATTTGACACCACGTAAAACTAGACACACCAACAATAAACAGTGGGAATTATTAGTAACCAATATTAACATTTCCGGTTCTACTCCAAATAAAATGGAAAAATTTTAAAATTTTCATCACAGTATAAACCCCAGGATTCCCAGAATAAGGTTAAGTCAAGCGAACATACGACATACAATTTTTTTAATTTTTTGCAGTACTTGAGGATGTCAATGTGTTCTCTTTTTACATTCATTCTTTGTTTACGTTTTCTCCTATATGAGGACATTTTCAATCGGCAGATTTGACATCCTTAATGATGTTCATGGGCCCCACTTTAAGTTTTCGCATGTGACCGAACCTTCTATTAATGAATCCTGTATGAAACCCAAACACAACTATTAAAATTTTCTTTCTTTCTATTCTAAATAGAAACAAAAACAAACCCTATATTGGATTCAGCTGGACAAATAAATCCAACAACAAGAAAATAAAATTTAGAACATTTAAATATCTTTTGCCAGACATTTTGACCCATTTGGGTTTTCTAGTGTTTATTCAGTTAAACTTTGATGTAGTGTTGTTTAGTCTCCTTTTATTATTTTATGCAACGGTATTTCTAGCATTTTGTATGAACCGCATTTTGCTCATGGGCATAATGATTTGAGAGAATTCTTAACGAGAGCAGACCTCGAATGTGTCATACCCAAAGAAATAAACGAAACCGCTGTAGGAAGTTTACTCAGATATCACTTGTATAAAATGTTCTTATTTATAAAGGTTCTTCCCCTATAATCAAAAAAAAAAAAAAAAAACAAGTAAGAGCGTGCTAAGATCGGCCGGGCCGAATTTTATATACCCTCCAGCATGGATCGCATTTGTAGAGTTCTATGCGCGGTATCTCTTTTTAGGCAAACAAAGAATATTGAAAAGAACTGTTATGCTATTGGAGCTATATCAAGTTATAGTAATATAGTGTAATATTTCAGTTCATTCGGATAAGGGCTCAAGAAGCAAAATTGGGTGATAGGTTTATATGGGAGCTGTATCGATTCAGACCATATTAGACACGTATGTTTAAGGTTATGAAAGAAGCCGTTGTACACAATTTCTGCCAAATCGGATGAGAATTGCGCCTTCTAAAGGCTCAAGAAGTCAAGATCCCAGATCGATTTATATGGCAGCTATATCAGGTTATTAACCGATTTTCGCCATACTTAGCAAAGTTATTGGAAGTCGTAACAAAACACCTCATGCCAAATTTCGGATGAGAATTGCGCTCTGTATTTGCTCAAGAAGTAAAGATCGAAGATCGGTTTATATGACAGCTATACCAGATTATGAACCGATTTGAATCATACTTACCACTGTTGTTGGAAGTGACACCAAAACACCACGTGCAAAATTTTAGTCAAATCGGACGAGAATTGCGCCCTCTAGAGGCTCAAGAAGTCAAGACCCAAAACCGGTTTATATGGCACCTATATCAAAACATGGGCCGATTTGAACCAAACTCAGCTCAGTTGTTGGAAGTGATACAAAAACATCACGTGCTAAATTTCAGTCAAATCGGACGGGAACTGTCAAGACCCACGATCGGTTCATATGGCAGCTATATCATGTTATGAACCGATTTAAACCATAAATTGCACATTTGTTAAAAGTCATAACGAAACACCTCATGCAAAATTTCAGCCAAATCGAATAGTATTTGCGCCTTCTATTATTATTATATGACAGATATATCAGGTTATGCACCAATATCACCCATACTTGCCACAGTTGTTGAAAATCAGGCAGACTGACGGATGGACAGACGGACGGCTAGATCGACTTAAAATGACATGACGATCAAGTATATATATACTTTATGGGGTCTGAGATGAATAATTCGAGGAGTTATAAACAGACAGACAAAATTAGTATACCCACATCCTCTGGTGGAGGGTATACAAATGGTATGAATTTGACTTCATAGTCACATTCAACAAACTGAAGTTAGTTGACGATCTTCCATCGATTTAACAAGATCGCTTAAATATTTGATAAGAGACTGGTTGGAAAATAACATAACATGACGGACTGTCCTAAAATTGTAACCGATTCAATGGCTGATAATGACAAACCTTTAAAAGAATTGAGGTAAGTTCGGAATAGCAAATGCATCTAATATACATATGCTATCGTATAGAGAAGTGTTTACAATTTAAATAATCGAAAAAAAAAACTTATTTACGAAATGTGAAACAAAGAAATGATCGCTGAAATTATATTAGTTTTGTTTTTTTATGACAGGAACTATGTTCAATTTTCACTGTTGAAAACGCATGTTTTTCGAGTTTGCTTTTTCAAACACTACAAAAATCTCAATGATAAAATAATACTTTTATTAAAATTCTTTCATATCTTACTGAATAAAATTAGCAAGTTTTTTGCTTCGAAATCTATTTTCTAAAAAAAGTAATCACGAAAAAATTTGGCGAAAAGCGAACATAGTACCAGCCTTTACATAAAAAGGTGCAAAGTAAACTAAACCAAACAATTCTTGTTTAATGTACCAAAATGGTTACCTGTACATATATGTAGGAACCTACATACATACATAGCACCCACAGATGTCTTTTCTTCGGCCTCGACAAAAATCCAAAGTAACAAATAACATTGTCAAAACTAAATCTTCTATAAACAAACCTATTTTTTTATTCCAAAACTAGCCGAATCGGGCATTCATTAACTCTCTAATATCTTTTTAGGGTGGGGACACTTCGCCCTGAATGTGTATATCGAATTCGTGCCACTGTAGCCTATGTCCGCCTGTCACGCTGATCGCCTGCATTCAAGTCCTGGCGATAACATCGGACATAATTTAAAGCGGTGGTTATCCCCTCTTAATGCTGGCGACATTTGCCATGCATGGAAATGTAAAAAATTCTGCCAAAAAGGTCTCGCACTGCGGTACGCCATTCGGACCCGGCTATAAAAAAGTCCCTTATCATTGAGTTTAAACTTGAATCGGAAAGCTTTCATTGATGTGAGAGAAGTGTACCCTTTCTCGTTCCCTGGGCAAATTTTTACTCCACTCCCAAATACCTTTCTTTTGGGTTCTATACTATCGTATTAGTAAATATTTTCGGTTTAGAGAGACACTTTTGGCCTTTAATTTAAATATACGCTTCGTGCTCCGCTTTCAAATACATTTTATATGAGCTCCATAATGGCATGATCGGTAAATAAATTCTGTTTGAGTATGGGAAATTGATAAACAATTCAACAAAATCGGATAATAAATGTGGCTTTTATGGGTCTTAGACCCTAAATCGGAGGATCGATATATATGGCAGCTATATCCAAATCTGGACCTATCGGTGCCAAACTAACGAATAATGTCGAAGGGCCTAACACAACTCACTGTCCCAAATTTCAGCAAAGTCGGATAATAAATGTGGCTCTTATGGGCCTAAGACCCTAAATCGGCCGATCGGTCTATATGGGGGCTATATGAAGATATAGTCCATCTTCGAACTTAACCTGCTTATGGACAAAAAAAGAATCTGTGCAAAGTTTCAGCTCAATATCTCAATTTTTAAAGACTGTAGCGTGATTTCAACAGACAGACGGACGGACATGTCTAGATCTTCTTAGATTTTTACGCTGATCAAGAATATTTATACTTTATAGGGTCGTAAATGTATATTTCGATGTGTTGCAAACGGAATGACAAAATGAATATACCCCCATCCTTCGGTGGTGGGTATAAAAATGTGAGGTGAACCCCCCCAAAATAAAATACTGTCTACGTCGCTATTGACAGCTATATCTAAATATGGATCGATTTCTTTGTAATTCACCAGTAATCTTAAGAGTCATAAGAAAATCCTTCCTGCCAAATATTGAGAAAATCGGTTAACAAATGACCATTTTATTACATTATTTCTGCAAACCGGAGCTAAAGGGTGATTTTTTTGAGGTTAGGATTTTCATGCATTAGTATTTGACAGATCACGTGGGATTTCAGACATGGTGTCAAAGAGAAAGATGCTCAGTATGCTTTGACATTTCATCATGAATAGACTTACTAACGAGCAACGCTTGCAAATCATTGAATTTTATTACCAAAATCAGTGTTCGGTTCGAAATGTGTTCATTCACCGTAACGTTGCGTCCAACAGCATCTTTGAATCTGAACCGATTTCGACTAAATCTTGTTAATATTGTGGAAGTTGTCGTGGAAAGCGTTGTACAATGTTTTGGAAAGATTGGTCAATAAATGCGTTTGCAGTGGCTTCGGGAGTGAAAATCGGGCGATATACATATGAGAGCTATATCTAAATCCCAAGCGATTTCATGAATTTCACCAGTAATCTGGAGAGTCATTAGAAAATCCTTCCTGTCAAATGTCGAGAAAATCGGTTAAAAAAATATCATTTCATTGTATTATTACTGCCAATCGGACTAACATATATATGGAAGCTATATCTAAATCTCAACCGATTTTTTTTCCAATTTTAATAGGCTTCGTCTCTAGGCCGAAAAACATGCCTGTTCCAAATTTGAAGACGATCGGATGAAAACTGCGACCTGTAGTTTGTAGAAACATTAACATGGACAGACAGACGGACAAAGCTAATTCGAATCAGAAAGTGATTCTGAGTCGATGGGTATACATATCAATGGGTCTATCTCTCATCCTTCTGTGTGTTAAAAACAAATACACTAAGTTATAATACCCTGTACCACAGTACGTGGTGCGCTAAAACATTTCTGTTTAAATAATAGTTAATCTTAATGCTACTGTAATTGTTTTACACCAATAATATTAAACTAATGTCAGTTTTAATAGAAGTAGAATTGTCTCTTTCGAAATGCATGCATACAAAGTTGGTTTTGTTACGTATTAATGGAAGAAGTTTACTTTAAACAACTTTCCATTTCTTATGACCTCTTGATTTTTTTAGATGGTGTTAAGAATGTGCAGTAAACGGCGTATATAGTATAGTTTCAGCTGCTGAATCCGTCCGACGATATGTTATTTTCAAAAAAAAACTTGTTCTACTTCTAGGTCAAGTTTATGAAATAAGTGAAAACAGTTCGCATTGCTGATGTGTGTTTGAGATTATTCCGTGCTTGTTCTTTTCGTCATGCTTTTTCCTGAATAAAATATTTTTTAGGAGCAAACTATGAATTCGTTTTTTCACATCTGTACATTTTTGAAATTTGGTGTCAAAAAAATTAAAGCGCAGGGAGTGTTTTAGGAAGTTATGTCACTAGTTGAATACAGTACAGTGTTGGAAATCAAATACAATGTCTACAGTCGTTAAAAACAATCTGTTATTGATTTCTTTGATTATACACGAAAAACTAGCATTAAAAACTATTAAAATTATCCGAAGTAGAGCAGTCCGCTGCAGCCACATCAAGCAACGTATGTTTACCGCCGAAAATTGAAATACCTGAATAGTGTTGAGGTGCTATCATTAACAATGGAGACTTATCTAACAAAGCATGAATATTTACTGGTTCGAAATGTTATTAACCCAAAGTTGTTATATGATATTTTGCGGACTTACAATGTAGTAGGGATGAGAAGGAAAAACATAGGGATGAGAAGGAAAAACCGGATGCTCAATCTATTAGTGTAAGTGAATCAAAGTCAAAAGGAGATTTGCATAGTTTTTTGAATCGCGTAGCTTCACGAATCCTGGTTTTCCAGGGTGTAACATTGAACTTAATTTTCGTTAGTGAAAATAAACTCGTCTTAATAGAAAAACTAGGGCTTAATGGAAGCACAGGCTAGAGTGAATATATCTAAGATCCTTTGGACAGATATTTCAAGAAAATAGTTTATTTATAGTTTACCCTATCGAATAATAATAATGAATGCCCCAGTTTAGAATATTCCTAGACCAAAATCAACAAGATATTGTAGACCATTTAGGTTCCATCATCAGAATCTTCAATTGATGAAAAAAAATTATTTTTTAGAACAAGATATGGCGTTTAAGCGAAACTGAGTACTATAAAAATGGGAATAAGAACACAAATTGTATCTTACCACCGTCAATGGCAAAGTTTGCATTGCTCTAAAGTGAGCTCCATTCTTAAATATTATATTCGTGAAGCAAGTCCAAAGAAGATGATTTATTTTGAAAAATGTTCAAAACGACTGTAAGGAGTTCTAAGAATTTGGTCTTTCTCCCTAACATTCGTATATATGATTTTTCGAATATTTTCTGCATATGTACACCTTGTAGACTACAATTAAAAAATGCAAAATAATATCTTTATATGAAAAGCGAGAATATAGAGTAGGGAAAAAACTGCATGAAAGAAAAGTTTACTCTCTAGAAAGTTTACTTTCTAGGCCGAGAGTATGTGGGAAAATGTACAAAATTAAGTTTATGCTTGTTTAAATACACAAAATCAATCGATTTATTAAGTTTAAATATATAGCAACGACAACTAATAAAACCCAAAATAATGTGTTTTCTATTTTACATTCTTACCATTCTTGTCATTAATGAACGGCAATAATACAAGGGGATAGCCAAAAAAAATGTCCATGGGTTTAGGGCAGCGGTTACCAAAATGAAAATGGGAATATGCCAGAATTACTTTCCTTATTTTTATACCCTCCACCATAGGATGGGGGTATACTAATTTCGTCATTCTGTTTGTAACTACTCAAAATATTCGTCTGAGAACCCATAAAGTATATATACATATTCTTGATCGTCGCGACATTTTATGTCGATCTAGCCATATACGTCCGTCTGTCTGTCTGTCGAAAGCACGCTTACTTTCGAAGGAGTAAATCTAGCCGCTTGAAATTTTGCACAAATACTTCTTATTAGTGTAGGTCGGTTGGGATTGTAAATGGACCATATCGGTCTATGTTTTGATATAGCTGCCATATAAACCTATCTTGGGTCTTGACTTCTTGAGTCTCTAGAGGACGCAATTCTGGCCAGATTTGACTGAAATTTTGCACGTGATGTTTTGGTATCACTTCCAACAACTGCGCATAATATGGTTTAAATCGGTTCATGTTTTGTTATAGCTGCCATATAAACCGATCTTGGGTCTTGACCTCTTGAGCCTCTGGAGGGCGCAATTCTTATCCGATTGGAATGAAGTTTTGCACGTGCTTTTTTATGATATCGTACAACTGTGCCAAGTATGGTTCAAATCAGTCCATAACCTGATACAGCTGTCATATAAACCGATCTTGGGTCTTGACTTCTTGAGCCTCTAGATTCCTATCCGATTTGGCTAAAATTTTACATGACGTATTTTATTTTTACTTTCAACAAATCGGTTAATAACCTGATATAGCTGCCATATATACCGATCTGGAATCTTGACTTCTTCCGCCTCTAGAGGTCGCAATTATTATCCGATTTGCCTAAAATTTTGTACGACAGATCCTCTCATGACCATCCTCTCATAAAAGAGATGTAAAACAAGTAAAAGCGGGCTAAGTTCGGCCGAGCCGAATCTTATATACCCTCCACCATGGATCGCATTTGTCGAGTTCTTTTCCCGGCATCTCTTCTTAGGCAAAAAAGGATATAAGAAAAGATTTGCTCTGCTATTAGAGCGATATCAAGATATGGCCCGGTTTGGACCACAATTAAATTATACGAAGTAAAATAAAGAGATCGATTTATATGGGAGCTGTATCTGGCTATAGACCGATTCAGACGTTATGAGAGGATGGTCATGAGAGGATCCGTCGTACAAAATTTCAGGCAAATCGGATAATAATTGCGACCTCTAGAGGCTCAAGAAGTCAAGTCCCCATATCTGTTTATATGACAGCTACATCAGGTTATCAACCGATTTGAACCATACTTGACACAGTTGTTGGATATCATAACAAAACACGTCGTGCAAAAGTTCATTCCAATCGGATAAGAATTGCGCACTCTAGAGGCTAAAGAAGTCAAGACCCAAGATCGGTTTATATGACAGCTATATCAGGTTATGAAGCGATTTCAACCATACTTGGCACAGCTTTAGAAATTTGTAGACATTGACAATTTGTCCACTATTATGTCATCTTAAATACAACCCAAGGGTAGCGAAGCGTGGCATGCTATCTATATATAAATAGATGCTTGAGTGACTGACTTCATCGCCCAGCCCAAACGGGCTGGGTACAAGCGGATGGGCGACCATCCGCTTATACCCTCGACAGACACCGTGCGAACGTCATTCTGAGTGCCCCACAGTCGTACTGGCAAGATCTCTTTACACTGCTTCTATGCAAGTGAAAAAGTCGCAGTCGGTGTATAAAGCTGGTTATGACGTTTGCATCCAGCATGACGCGGATGGATGGGAGATACAAATTCAAGAAATTGCGCCAAGAATAGAAATGATAATCACATTATATTTTTTTGTGCTCGTGGAAGAGTATATTTTCCTGGGGCAAATCGGAATAAAGCAGACAGAAAAGCTTGTGTCGAAAGATCCCTTACGGGCTTAAGATGGATAGCTTTAGAGAGAAAACAAACGGAGAGACAAATATACCCCATAGCAAGCCGGCATCCTCGACCATGGAAGTTCTTAAGATCGAACGGTCCCGCAAAGCCGACTCCTGTCAACGCAAAAGGCCGTCCAAATGTTGTCCTCTCTTCGGGCAAAGGAGCCATTATAAGGCAATGACGTTTCTGTCTCTCTATGGTACATTTCTTGCAATAACTTATTCGAGTTTTTATAAGATTCTTGGCCCGTATTATCCAACACTCAAGTCGAACTGTTGCCAGAGTCAATTTATGAAAAAAGTGAACATACAATTGCGCGAATCTGCTTTGGTATGCCAAAACCACTGGATGCCTCTCGCCGTATGACAGGGCCAATTTTGATACTAGAGGTCCATTATCGCGAATCAAGTGCGCCTTATCCTAAAACGGAGTTAGTGTAAGAAGGGAACTGTTTGAAGGCAATTTATGACCTTTGGTTAGGCAAGCGTATTCTGCTGGGAAAAGGATTCACTGGGACATAGACATGAGTCTGTCTCGTGCGTGAGCCAACTCGCCCGATGACAATTTCCCAGATCTTGGTTTAGCATTATGCTTGTGAGACGGATGTATTCCGTTGAAGAATCAAAAAATGTACTCTACCACATGTAGCGCTCGACAGAGGCAAGAGAAGCGGTCTAATACATCCTCCAGCTTTTCTTTATGGG
Source organism: Stomoxys calcitrans (assembly GCF_963082655.1). Classification (NCBI taxonomy): domain Eukaryota; kingdom Metazoa; phylum Arthropoda; class Insecta; order Diptera; family Muscidae; genus Stomoxys; species Stomoxys calcitrans. The sequence continues at coordinate 131,885,141 of NC_081554.1, read as the reverse complement.
CGCTACATAAGACTTAACGAGCCTTGGAAACACGTTGCCTCTATCTCAACTCGTCTATACTTCGGAAGAATCACTTAAACCGTGAAACTCCAACTTACAATGTGGTGAGTAGTTTATTCACCGGGATATGTTTATTTTCTCTATTTACCCATAATCGGCAATGAAACTCTTCCATTTCAGAAGAGATAGAGGCTTTATTGGATCATCCCATCCAATATCGTCGAGCCACATCATTTGCATTATCATCTTTGCTCTAATAATAACAGGGGAGGGCCAAACCAGCGGATCAAACAGGCTTGCTATGACAGCTAGCACTCTCTTTTAGTAAAATAGAATGAGTCCGAAACCGTATTTCATCTTATCCCCAGGGTCTTAACTAAGTTCTTTTCACCAAACTCCAATTAGTCCGCTGATATCAGCAAACACTGTCCGCTGGTATTAAATTAAAAATGTAAACTTTTGAATAAATCCATTCAAAATTTTTTTAACTTCTTAACAACAATTGAGGAATTTGCTATATATTGATAAAAACAAGTAAAAGCGTGCTATGTTCGGCCGGGCCGAATCGTATATATCCCCATCATGGATCGCATTTGTCGAGTTTTTTTTCCCGGCATCTCTTCTAAGGCAAAAAAAAGGATAAAAGAAAAGATTTGCTCTGCTATCTCCATCATGGATCGCATTTGTCGAGTTTTTTTCCCGGCATCTCTTCTTAGGCAAAAAAGGATAAACGAAAAGATTTGCTCTGCTATTAGAACGATATCAAGATATGGTCCGGTTTGGACCACAATTAAATTATATGTTGGAGACCTGTGTAAAATGTCAGCCAATTCGAATAAGAATTGCGCCCTTTGGGGGCTCAAGAAGTAAAATAGAGAGGTCGATTTACATGGTAGCTATATCAGGCTAAAGACCGATTCAGACCATTATAAACACGTATGTTGATGGTCATGAGAGGATTCGTTGTACAAAATTTTAAGCAAATCGGATAATAACTGCAAACTCTAGAGGCTCAAGAAGTCAAGATCCCAGATCGGTTTATATGGCAGCTATATCAGGTTATGAACCGATTTGAACTTTATTCGGCACAGTTGTTGAAAGTAAGAATAAAATACATCATGCAAAATCTCTGCCAAATCGGATAGGAATTGCGCCCTCTAGAAGCTCAAGAAGTTAAGTCCCCAGATCGGTTCATATGACAGCTATATCAGGTTATGAACCGATTTGAACCATACTTGGCACAGATGTTGGATATCATAACAAAATACTTCGTTCAAAATTTCATTCAAATCGGATAAGAATTCCGCCCTTTGGAGGGTCAAGAAGTCAAGACCCAAGATCGGTTTATATGGCAGCTATATCAGGTTATGTACCGGATTGAACCATACTTGGCACAGTTGTTGGATATAAAATTTATATCCAATCGGATAAGAATTGCGCATTCTAAAGGCTCAAGAAGTTAAGCCCCAAGATCGGTTTATATGGCAGCTATATCAAAACATGGAGCGATATGGCCCATTTACAATACCAACTGACCTACACTAATAAGAAGTATTTGTGCAAAATTTCAAGCGGCTAGCTTTACTCCTTCGGAAGTTAGCGTGCTTTCGACAGACAGACGGACGGACGGACATGGCTAGATCGACATAAAATGTCACGACGATCAAGATTATATATACTTTATGGGGTCTCAGACGAATATTTCGAGTAGTTACAAACAGAATGACAAAATTAGCATACCCCCATCCTATGGTGGAGGGTATAAAAATATCGTATAGGAATTGCGCCTTCTAGAGACTCAAGAAGTCAAGACTCAAGATCGGTATAGATGGCAGCTATATGAAAACATGGACCGATTTGGCTCATTTACAATCCCAACCGAACTACACTAATAAGAAGTATTTGTGTCTCTCTGGCTTTCAAAGGAGAAAAAAAAATTCTAGGAAAATATTGTTTAAAAAAAATTCTTGAATACTAACGACCTTATAACACTAAATATTGGTAATACAGCTACCTTTTGTTAATAGGATAATTGAGGAGGGTTTTAGATGTGACAATATGTTCGGAAATTCTGATCGATGAGGTTCAGGATTGGAGGGTCTCCATAGCGCGGCCAGCGCCGAGCCCGATAAGCTTCAGTAATAAGGTGAAAACCAACTGGACAAAATTCGGAAGACCTATCAGAAGAAGACTTAAGCATGAAAATTTATATTTTCCAAGCATAGAAGACATTGACGACAGTGTCAACATGATTACGAATGCAATAGTGGGGGTCTTTGGAAGATTGTTGTCCTCTTCGAAAAGCAAACCAGCCCAAAAAAAAACTGGATGGCCGGGGGGATTTGCAATATTGGGAAACAATATTGGAAAGATTTTATAACAGAGCACGGCGGGAGTTTATTAGTATGTGTATTACACACGGCTCAAGGGATACAATCAGATTATCAGAGCGGCAAAATGTGCCTCCTGGAAGCTTTTCAGCGAACAGGTCGATAGCGTTAATGATGCCGCTAAGATGAGAAAGTTTCTCACAAAAACCCAAGTCCAAACTGAAACGTTAGTAGACGACATGGGAGTGAGACCAGAGACAACGTAGGACATGTTGAGACTTTTGATGAAAACGCATATTTCACAGGATTCGACGGGACTCAGGGATATCTCGAAATCTTGGAATAATGAGGTTGATCGAAGGGTTATCCTTGCGGAAATTGTGGTAAAGGAAGCCATGGGGAGCTTCAAACCATTTCATTCACCCGGATCTGATGGAATATATCCGGTGTTACTACAGAGACAGGCTATTAACCCGACGACCCAAACCAATATTTTTATAGTTTTAGCGCACTACCTTTGACGGATGTTAAAAAGGTAGCTACCTCCGTGACACCGCGGGAATGTTTGTATCCACATTTGAGATGAAGGAAGACCAAGATAAGCCTTGATTTTCGAAGCTAAAACAACTGAGATACCTACCTTATTGAAAGCTTCAACTACCTTGCTGAACGCTTCAACAGCATTTTCTGGCGACATAAATAATTGACCACGTATTTTTATGTAGTGCTTAAAAAAATGAAGTCATAACATTTCGAACCTTCATTACGAATTGCAATAACAGAGTGTAGTGTTACATCACTCAATACAAAGCCTAAAGGCCAATACAGAATAAGCGCGTTGTGCTTTGTTTTTGAGTGTCGCGTTGGAAAATGCGACTCTGCAAACAAATCCGCAAAAGCAACGCGCAAAAGTAAAAAAAATTTGAACTTTGACGACTTAATACACTACTTCACGTACGGCAATATAGAACGACGATCGATTTCAGTCGGCAAAGTTGAAAGTTTTTTAAATCTTGCGCGTTGCTTTTGTAATAATTGATTTCAGAGTTGCATTTTTCAACGCGACGTTCCGTCCGTCCGTCTGTCTGTCGAAAGCACGCTAACTTCCGAAGGAGTAAAGCTAGCCGCTTGAAATTTTGCACAAATACTTCTTATTAGTGTAGGTCGGTTGGTATTGTAAATGGGCCATATCGGTCCATGTTTTGATATAGCTGCCATATAAACCGATCTTGGGTCTTGACATCTTGAGCCTCTAGAGTGCGCAATTCTTATCCGATTGGAATGAAATTTTGCACGACGTATTTTGTTATGATACCCAACAACTGTGCCAAGTATGGTTCAAATCGGTCCATAACCTGATATTTTTATATATATATATATATATATATATATATATATATATATATATATATATATATATTACACAGGTCTCCAACATATAATTTAATTGTGGTCCGAACCGGACCATATCTTGATATCGTTTTAATAGCAGAGCAACTCTTTTCTTATATCCTTTTTTGCCTAAGAAGAGATGCCGGGAAAAGAACTCGACAAATGCGATCCATGGTGGAGGGTATATAAGATTTGGCACGGCCGAACTTAGCACGCTTTTACTTGTTTTATGTTATTTTATGTTATGATAAGCAAATAATTTTGAATTTTATTGCTTATATAAATAGAATAAACACGATAACAGCTAAATAAAATATAATTTCCAAGTATTTAAAATAAAAGGAAAGTAAGTAAATGCAATTTGTTAGAAGCAGGTTAGCTTTTTTTAACAAACTGTAACACATTTTAATTGGAAACCTGATAAAAGTGGTTATCGGGCTTTTAGACAGAAATTATCTCAACGATTTAATATTTTTATACACTACACCACTACTGTGGTACATATTAATAGATTAGGTTATTTTGAATAGAAGGTGCGGATATTAATCCGCCTATGCCACTATGGACATACATCTAAGTAATCAGCTTGTTGTGCGCTCCAAACTAACAAGTAACCTCGATGAAAAAAATCTAAGTTTGTCCATTGCGTAATAGCCTTGTCTTTTTACGAACCAGATCTCTCCAAAGGATTTTCGTCGTCATACCGACCGTGTCGCAGTTCCACAGAGTTACATCCACGTTCGTCGTCCACGCCCTTAACTTGCAGTATAAGAAGAATTCCGTGAAGCCAGGAGGAAAGTTAACAGTTTTATTAATGCTGCTAAAATGGAGTATTATTCTTCAAGATTTGATTGCGCAGTGGGCTCGAAGAGTAAGTGGAAGGTGATACATGACATCGGAGTGGATAAACATAAGTCAAACACTCGATGCCATGGAGATCTAAATAAACTCAAGAGGACCTTCGTAAGAATACCCGATATACAAACGGACACGCAAATTTACAGTGATGATGATGGGCCGGTTTTCGTTTTTGATGCCCGCAGTCCTTTTGAGTTTAGACATGTTAGCCATGAAGAAGTTTATGAGAGTTTTGTTCGTGTTAAGTCAAATGCAATAGCATTTAACAGCATATGGTTCAAAAAGGAGTCAGCATGTTTCACCATATGTAGATTATCTATTTGGACTTAGTTTCAACAATCTTCTAAATACCAGATCATTAATATTTTTACATAAGGTTATTGTGGAAAAGAAACCTCGATATTTGTTTGAGAGACTGAGGTTTGCCCAATCTGATAGAGGAAGAAAGTTAATACCTTTTAGAAGACGGAGTCTTATGTCTGAACGACAATTTTCTATTAGCAACATACGTTGCTAATATAACGATACTCAGTGCATCAGCAACACGATTACATTTAAAAAACGGCTTATTTAATTTTTCTCATAGTTAACTAATATTTCATTTCTTTAAATTTTGCTCTAAATTTTTTTTTATTTATAAATTTATTTAAGCTTTTTGTTAAATTCCCAATTACATACGGCTGTTTTTTTAACACTTTTTATTTGTAAACAATGTTTTGTTCCACTTTTTATTTATTTATTTATTATAACCTAGTTTATTTATTGGGAACCTACTTAAGTCGGATGTATTATATAACAATAAATCTACACTCTAATTATAAGATTATTATCTTGTTGTGTAGACAATAAATTCATAAATTTACATTGAGAACCCAAGGACTGAGATCTGTTTTAGACTGCCTGACCATAAAACGGTCCTGCACGCGGAGATCCGGGCGATCACGGAATGTATGAAGTGGTGTTGTGCTAGTAAAATTGCCATAATGGCAATAACAACCAGGACGGTAAGGTCACGAACAGTCTTGCAGTGTAAGAAGGAGATTAACGCCTTCTCTGAGGATGGGAAAATCCGCATAGTTTAGGTGCCGGGCCATATCGAAGTAAGGGAAAATAAAAAGGCAGACGATTTCGCGGTGAAGGCCAGAGGACTACCGTCAATAAACTTGGTTAACCCGAAGCCTTTCGGGTCGACGCAGTCCGAGTTAAGGGAGTGGGCGACGAATGCGCATGCGACATTGTGGAACAGCGAAACGGTCGGTAGGATTGCGAAAATCATATGGGGGGATCCAGATCGTGAGAAAACGACGCTATTACTGAAAGGAAGCAAGAAGGTCAGCTATTGGTATCAGGGACACATAGGACTACGAGCTCGCTTATGTAAAATCGGTGCTGCAAGTGATAGCATGTGTAGCGCATGCGGGGAAGATGATGAGACGTTGGAGCATTTCCTCTGTCATTGCCCGGCTTTCGGGTCTAACAGATACTGGCACTTAGGTGGAGACACAAAACCAGACATGAACCAACTTAGGGGAGTGGTATTGAAAATAATTAAGGATTTTGTAAGTAGCACCGAATTAATAACTTCAAATTTTCTTTTTAGAGTTTACTTTATAATTTTTAAAGCGCACAACAAGCCGATTACTGGATTAGGTGTATGCCCATAGTGGCATGGGGCGGATTAATATCTGCACCCACTTTTTAACCTAACTCAACCTAACCTTCATAAGCTCGCCATACTTTGCAAATACTCTCTTAGATCGTCCCTTAGCATAATTCAAAAGAGTTTAGCTGCCCGTACTTGTCCCATTTTCGACATGGTTGATGAAGTCTTTGGAGGACATGTCCAACAGTCGAAAAATCTTTGGAATAGTTCTATAACATTTGAACAGACAAAGATATCTACGCGAAACTTGACATAGTGAATGTGGAGATAGGTTCCAATAAGTATGCAATTTGGAGACCCTGGTTGGTCCAGGGGCTTACATGGGGCGTTTAGGTTGGTCGAGCATTTCAAGTTTTGAAGTGCTGCCAAATAAGTGAAGTGCTGCCAAATTAATCATGACGATCGTCATCGTCATGATTCTTTTTGCAAAGATAGCAAGTGAAATCGTACAAAAAACACATGCCTACATGTCTGGAATAAAGACCAAATTTTTCAACCTCAGTTCTCAAGGGGCAAGCTTGTCCCGATGGAAGATAACGACGAACAGACCAAAGATATGACCCTAGGCCATGACAGATTTCAATGTGAGTATAGGGAAAAATATCTTCGGCCCAACCGTCGGAAAATTTAGCCTCCACTAGTTAAGGACCGATAATGGGTTAAGATTTCGCCGCGGCAAAGAAAATGGGAGTTAGCAGTAAAAGATTCCAACATTGAAGGATTCACACGGCCACATGTCTGTTACTATTGATTTGTCCAAAAAGTAATTGCGGATTTTTTAAAAGAAAGTAAATGCATTTTTAATAAAATTTAGAATGAACTTTAATCAAATATTTTTTAAAAAATTTTTTACACTTTTTTTCTAAAGCAAGCTAAAAGTAACAGCTGATAACTGATAGAAGAAAGAATGCAATTACAGAGTCACAAGCTGTGAAAAAAATTGTCAACGCCGACTATATGAAAAATCCGCAATTACTTTTTGGGCAACCCAATAGATCAAAAGAGTTGGGTACCAAAAGCCTCGCCCAAGGAACCCATGATACGATCAGAAGTGCCAAAAAGCTACTGAAGCCAAGAACCGTCATACAGGGCAACATCACAGTCAGTAGTAAGCCAGATGAAGGAGAGGTATCGGGAAAAAGGAGAGAGAAGAAATGTCTCTTCCGCAAGAAGAAGGAGAAAATGGAAAGGCGTGAGTGGGAGCGAATCGAGAGTTCAGGAGCCAGAATGAAATCCGAAAATTCTACCAAAGAATTAAACATCAAACCGATGGCTTTGGTACAGGCACATCCTCCTGCAGAGACAAGGAAGGAAATCTGGTAACTGATATTGATAGTGTGCTGAGGATATGGAAAGAACACTATTCCCAGCTGCTGGTATCCGATAATGATGGCCACGAGTACACCGCAGAACCAAACCCTGATTATGGTATAGGATTTGTACCACCTAGACTAAAAAGGAATAAGTCTCCTCTTCATGGCATACATGATGCTATCGAGTGTACTTTGTGATAGATTAAAGTCTAGTGTCAACGAAATAATTGGGCCCTAAAGTGTCGCTTTAGACCTGGTAAATCCAGCATAGACCAGATATTTACACTGCGTCAAATCCTGGAAAATACCACAGAAAGACAAATCAACACATACCATCCTTTTGTCCTATATTCTCAAAGGTATTTCAAGGCATGTCTGAGTTTGGTATTCATGCAAAAATGATACGACTTTGCAGGATGGCGCTTGCTGATCCGATAACGGATGCGGTGTATCGCAACGGCGCTTTGTATTCTGGCTCAAACTGTGACGTTTGCTATTGCTATTAGAAGGTATCAGGGATGATAATTTTATACCTTGATACTTTTTAAACATCGAAAGTACCACGGTATTCCGCGAGTCATTTGGTACTTTTCGACAATTACCTACTTTATTAAATGTATATGAAAACTCAAGAAAGGAAAGTTTTGAATCTATGATTGACATTGGCATTACTTACCGCAAAATTGCAAATATACCCATGAAAATTCCATTAAGGAACAGCGGGGGATGCTTTTCTCATATCCGAATGGCTTATTTCGAACACAGCTGATTACCTATGGTAAATACCTCACATTGTCGTCAGCGCTAGGAGAGGACAACCACAGGTTAAGTTTGTTCTGATGTTCTCGTCGGGATTTGAACCAAGGCTTTCAGCATCGAAGGTGGATATCCTGACGCTAACACAGATAGGGACATCGTAACCCTATCTGCGTTAGCGAAAATCTTATTATTTTACTCTTTTACGACTCTCAACGACCAAATCATAAAATACTCCTTTAAATTCGTTGAGCTTTTGTAAGTGATTTTGCTGATAAGCATAAAATGATTGCTGGCCGTATTTTACATTTTGAGCAATACTCACGAGGGCTCAGCTTGACCACAACTGGATAGAAGACACACACACACACATACACATAACTACCGTTCAGTGTTATTCGAGCTGAAATTAATTTTCGTGCCTTGTTATAGCTTGGGTAAAGATAAAGATAGCTAAAGTAAAGAAGTATGTCTGTCACTTTTCAAAAATAAAACAAGTAAAAGCGTGCTAAGTTCGGCCGGGCACGATCCTCAAGATCCCAGATCGGTTTATATGACAGCTATATCAGGTTATGAACCGATTCGAATCTTATTTGACACAGTAGTTGAAAGTAAGAATAAAATACGTCATGCAAAATTTCAGTCAAAGTCAAGTCCCCATATCTGTTTATATGACAGCTATATCAGGTTAATTACCGATTTGAACCATACTTGGCACAGTTGTTGGATATCATAACAAAATAATACGTGCCAAAACTCATTAAAATCAGATAACAATTGCGCCCTATAGAGGCTGAAGAAGTCAAGACCAAAGATCGGTTTATATGACAGCTATATCAGGTTATGGACCGATTTGAACCATACTTGGCACAGTTGTTGGATATCATAACAAAAAACGTCGTGCAAAATTTCATTCCAATCGGATAAGAATTGCGCACTCTAGAGGCTCAAGAAGTCAAGACCCAAGATCGGTTTATATGACAGCTATATCAGGTTATGGACCGATTTGAACCATACTGGGCACAGATGTTGGATATCATAACAAAATACGTCGTGCAAAATTTAATTCCAATCGGATAAGAATTGCGCGCTCTAGAGGCTCAAGAAGTCAAGACCCAAGATCGGTTTATATGGCAGCTATATCAAAACATGGACCGATATGGCCCATTTACAATGCCATCCGACCTACACTAATAAGAAGTATTTGTGCAAAATTTCAAGCGGATAGCTTTACTCCTTCGGAAGTTTGCGTGCTTTCGACAGACTGACGGATGGACGGACAGACGGACGGACATGGCTAGATCGACATAAAATGTCGCGACGATCAGACGAATATTTCGAGTAGTTACAAACCGAATGACGAAATTAGTATACCCCCCATCCTATGGTGAAGGTTATAAAAAAGCCACTGGTTGCAGTACTCTGTTGCGGACACGCTCCTCAGTTAAAATAGGAAAGAACCTCTCCAAACCATTCAATATCAAACGTGGTTTGGCAAGGAGATAACCTATCGTGTGATCTCTTTAGTATCCTGCTGGAGAAGATTATACTAAATAGAAGCAGGTATACTAGTTACAAGAGAACATACGACTCGCCTATGGGTCGGACACCGAAAGAAGCAAATGCAGCCTTTGAAAGTATCAAAAGAGAATCAATGAAAGTGGGTATGGCAGTAAATGTATTGTATACGATATGATAATAATAGATACGACAAAGTGGATGATATCAACTCCCTATAAACCCGAAAATGGAAAAAGTTCTGAGAGACAATGGAGGATAATGTTGGGATTGTCAGCAACTTTATCACCAGTTATGAAATATAACGAAGGATAATATTGGCTTGCAGATGCTATATTTAATTAACCATGCATATGAGGAGCAAATCCACCACACAAGATACTGATACTACCCGTGCTGTTGTATGGCTGCGAAGCATGGGTACTTGCGAAAGCAGATGAGGCGCTACTTTAACTGTTTGAGAGAAAAATCCTGCGTAAAATATATGGATCAGTCAGCGTTAATCGAGAATATAGGTGTCGTATGAACCACAAGCTGTATGATGACGATAGCATAGTTAAATGCACCAAAATACAACGGTTGCGTTTGATAGATCCTGTTGTCTGAATGAATGAAAATGCTCCAGCAAAGGTATTTAAATGCGACCATAGTAGAATACGCAAAAGGGGAAGACCAAAACTCCGACCAATTGGACAGCAATGTCTCGAAACTGGGTGTCAGAGATTGGAGAAAAATCGCAGAAAATGGCGCTTGGACATATATATTGCACGTTTGGCTAGAGGAATAAATTTTTTGTAATGGCCAACTAAACTGAGGTAAAGTATCTCTAATTTTAAATTTGATAATTTTCATGATCAAAACCCAAAACCGATTAATATATTATACTTTGTTGGATATACATGTTAAAGTTTTTATTGCATATCAACTCATAATCCATTAATTTTATTGCAACTGGAAAAATACAAGTATATTTTTCTAAAAAAGCCAATGCCACTCATTTTGCGGGAAATTTAAATTATTTTCATACGATGCTAAATATCATAATTTTTAAAGGCGCGCTAAATCATTTGTGTATATTATATACTACGATCAATAATATATGTTTGAAGCACAAAGACAAAATTAAAATCCGTTGTTTGTATACATAAAACTTAAATTTTTATTAATCTTTTTCTTCAGGGATTTTCTTAGGGGAAAAACATATTAACTGGAGAATTAGAGAAATATGTTTTATAATTTGTTGATTTCGGAAGGGATTCTCCCCCGCTACCCAAAAGCACCACCCAAAATCAAAAATAGACTGATCGCGACAATATTGGTATCAAATGAAAGGTATTGGAAAATAGAATACGAACGTAGTATTAAAATTTGGTTCATCGGCCCGAACCCCAAAATTCCCCCAAACAGACATATTGGATGTTCATGTCAATATGGGCCTCAAATGAAAGGTATTCTGGAGTAGATTACGAATCTGGCATACAAAATCAGATCGCAGTATAGGAGGTCACCCTACCCCCAAAAACTCCTTAAAGGGCATATGACCCATCATGCCTATATGGGACTCGGGTTCTTTGTTCGTTCCGTAGAATCAAAAACGATTTTCGTAAAATTTTCACAGATTGTGTAAGTTTGACTGGAAGAAATCGTAGGCTTTGTAATTTTTATACCCTCCACCATAAGATGGGGGGTATACTAATTTCGTCATTTTGTTTGTAACTACTAGAAATATTTATCTGAGACCCCATAAAGTATATATATTCTTGATCGTCGTGACATTTTATGTCGATCAAGCCATGTCTGTCCGTCCGTCCGTCTGTCTGTCGAAAGCGCGCTAACTTCCGAAGGAGTAAAGCTAGCCGCTTGAAATTTTGCACAAATACTTCTTATTAGTGTAGGTCGGTTGGTATTATAAATGGGCCATATCCATGTTTTGATATAGCTGCCATATAAACCGATCTTGGGTCTTGACTTCTTGAACCTGTAGAGTGCGCAATTCTTATCCGATTGGAATGAAATTTTGCATGACGTGTTTTGCTATGATATCCAACAACTGTGCCAAGTATGGTTCAAATCGGTCCATAACCTGATATAGCTGCCGTATAAACCGATCTTGGGTCTTGACTTCTTGAGCCTCTAGAGTGCGCAATTCTTATCCGATTGAAATGGAATTTCGCACGACGTGTTTTGTTATGATATCCAACAACGGTGCCAAGTATGGTTCAAATCGGTCCATAACCTAATATAGCTACCATATAAACCGATCTTGGGTTTTGACTTCTTGACCCTCTAGAGGGCACAATTCTTATCCGATTTGAATGAATTTTTGCACGAAGTATTTCGTTATAATATCCAACAACTGTGCCAAGTATGGTTCAAATCGGTTCATAACCTGATATAGCTGTCATATAAACAGATCTGGGGATTTGATTTCTTGAGCTTCTAGAGGGCGCAATTCCTATCCGATTTGGCTGAAATTTTCATGACGTATTTTATTTTTACTTTCAACAACTGTGTCAAATAAGGTTCAAATCGGTTCATAACCTGATATAGCTGCCATATAAACCGATCTGGGATCTTGACTTCTTGACCCCTAGAGGTCGCAATTATTATCCGATATGCCTGAAATTTTGTACGATGGATCCTCTCATGACCATCAACAAACGTGTTTATTATGGTCTGAATCGGTCTATAGCCCGATACAGATCCCATATAAATCATTCTCTCTATTTTACTTCGTGAGCCCCAATGGGCGCAATTCTTATACGAATTGGCTGAAATTTTACACAGGTCTCCAACATATAATTTAATTGTGGTCCGAACCGGACTATATCTTGATATCGTTTTAATAGCAAAGCAACTCTTTTCTTATATCCTTTTTTGCCTATGAAGAGATGCCGGGAAAAGAACTCGACAAATGCGATCCATGGTGGAGGGTATATAAGATTCGGCCCGGCCGAACTTAGCACGCTTTTACTTGTTATAGCCTAGTCCGAACGGCGTCCCGCAGTACGACGCCTCTTTGGGCGTCATGGCATGACATTTTGCCTCGCAAATGTAGCCAACATTAAGTGGGGATAAACACAGCTTTGTTCGATGTGCTCGCCCGGATTCGAACGCGTTCAGCGTCATAGGCTACAATGGCACGAATTCGATATCCGCATTCAGGGCGAGTGTCTCCACCCTAAAAATATATTAAAGAGTTAAAGAAGGCGTAGCGGAGCGGGCCCGGTGCGGCTAGTCAAACATAAAACACACACTACAATAATCCTTTCTGAAATTAGCAACCCATTACGACATTCATACGGTAAGTAACCCTTTACGAAACTGTTTTAATTTAAAGAAAAACCAGCTTGACCGTCAAAAATGGAGAGGCCGATTTGAAGTAAGTCAAAAGTTAAGAAACCTTAAATCTGATGGCCTAAGTAAATGTATATTTTCTTTATTTGTTAAATGAACTTACATCTGATTCATGTGGCGAATGCATGTATGTGCAATCGAACCTGCGGTTAGTTCCAACATGTTCGTTGTTCGCAGAACTGGCAAGCTATGGTTCGATCGTTGCATATACAAGCATTGCCATTTTAATGCAAAATGTTGAGTTGTGTTTGATTGTTGATCTGCGTGCTTATTATCCTGGGCGCCAGGATGTATGTTGTTGTTGTTCCGCTTTAAACAAAGTGTGTGTCGTTAATAAGCTAGGCTTAGGCCCTGCAGCAGGAGACTAGCGACCCAGTATTCGTATGAGCATATGAAGCAAGAGGGGTAATGTGAACGCCCACGTAGATTAATACGCATATGGATAAGCTGTTTGGAGTTAAGGTTAGAATTAAGTAGAAAAGGTATAACAATTAAAAGAAATGATGATTTTAAGTAATAATGATGATAATGATAAATTTATGCAAATATGTTGATGATTGGGCACGATGATATGTTTTTGATGATACGATGATTATAAGCGTTGAGGGCAATGATGTTTATCTAGTTGTAGGTATTTTCTTCTTCGGAATGTATATTTCCGCCAACACGTGGCTTAACTCACGTGTGGAAGTGTCGCTAAGCACAGAAATGGACTTCAACGAACCATCAGAATTCCGGAAAATATCGGATGAGTGAGACAGTCAGTTGTGTTTTCCCCGTCGTTCGGCTCGCGAAGATGCATCTGCTATGGGAATTTGTGACACCCCTGTTCGAAGAATTTTCAATCAAAACTTTAAATTTCATCTCCAAAATGCGTGTGAAATGCTGTTTGGAAACCTGCCTGAAAAAATTTATAAAACAATTGCTGAAGAATTGTACTTTTGTTTTTGTCGACCTTTCAAATTCGTATGTTTCTCTGCCGCAATTGAATATTAAACTAGCAACGTCGTGAACTTCAGACTGTCATGTCCCCAAAATGAATGGTAATAAGCTTCAGTAAAAATTAGCTCACATTTTTTTCCGTACACAATTTTTTTGATATGCAACAGATTACAATTTAGAATGTAATTTTCCCTTCCAGGATTATTTTTGAATTTTAAGTTTTTAAGCTGGTTGTAAGAATATTTTTTAGGAAATTTGAATACCCACTTGAAGTTAATAAATTAACTGCAATCTCTTCGGTAATAGGATATGTTCCCTAAGTTTAGCAAACTTTCATAGCAGAAGAGAAATCTTTCATAAAGCACAATAAAATGTTTATACCAATTTTGGATAAATTTTTTACTACATAATACTGTACTTGATAAAGACAATGCGGCTTACCTTTAGAATTTCAGCAAAATCGTGTATTAAATAAACTTAAATCGGTATAAATCCCATCTCCCATCCTACATTACATTTTTGATTCGCCAAATTTTTTCGCTGCGTTAAGTGCATACTCTAAAATAAACTAAACTACCTGTATGAAAATCTATAAAGATTTTTGAAAAATAAAAGCATTACATAATAAGCTAGGGTTTTTATTTTTTGCAGACTTCCATCAAAAGTTGAAGACATGCTCAAAGTCGGATTTATGGTTGATTGTAAATTTATTGTTGGACCCAACCCAGAAAAGGCTGAAATAATATTCGGACACAAATGGATGTTTGCGGTAGAATCCCCTGTGTTCGAGAGAATGTTCTGTGGCGACTTTATGGAAGCAAAAAATTCAACGGAAATACGTCTACCGGATGATGATCCCAATGCTTTCAGAAATTTACGCCGTCTACTATATTACATTCGAGAAGCTCGTGTAGATGCTCTTAATCTGGAGGATACAATTGGATTGTACAAACTTTGTGATAAATATATGTTTGCATCAATTATAAAATTGTGCTCAGAACACTTACAGAACTTTTTAGTTGATATTGATGATGCCGGACTTATAATAATATTTGCAGCTGCTATTGAACTTAGAAATGAACCACTCTTAGAGGGCGTAAAGGAGGTACGTAAAAATCATAAGTTATTCCGTTTGTTACACATCGAAAAATAGATTTTTTATATTATTCAACGTCTTGACATTCTCAGTCGATCTAGCCACATCCGTCTGACAGTCTGTCGAAATATAGAGTCAGAATGAATGAAGTTATCCGCTTGAAATTTTGCACAGATACACCAGAGAAAAAATTATACAAAAAAGTGAAGTAGCTCAGTATGGTATCAAAGCAATCCCGCATGGTATTTACAAAATATAAAATGATTAGTACCGTTTGGTACTAGCCCCACTACTGAACTGGTATTGGTTTTAATACCAATCTGGTACTGGTTTTAGTAGGAAACCGTTATTGAATATTCCACCCCCTTATTAGTTCATAAGGGGGTATAAAATTTATAAACATAACATAAAATTAGTAAACTAACATTGAAAACAATGTTAATCTGATCTTATTTCGATAGTTTGCGTAAATCTTATATACGAAATTTAACTTGTGTTTGTTTGTTTGTTCCGTATAGACTCAAAAACTGTTGAACCGATTACCTTGAAATTTTCACAGATTGTGTAGGTTGGTCTGGAATTAAACATAGGCTATATAATTTTTTGATATCTGAAGGTGGGACCCTCCCCCTTATCCCAAAAGTAATAAAAGTGGACCGATCGGGACAATATGAGACTCAAATAAAAGGTATTCAGGAGTAGAGTACGATTTTCATATAAAATTGGGTCCAATTACCTGGGGCCGCCCTAACCCCAAAACCCCCTAAAATAGGTTTTTTTGGACGAGCATGACAATACAAAATTGAAATGAAAACTATTCGGGAGTAGATTGCGAATATGGACAGGAAGGAGAAAAAGGCTTTATAATTTGTTGATTTCGGAAGGGGGCGGACCCTCCCCCGTTACCCAAAAACACCACCTAAAATCAAAAGTGGACAGATCGGGACAATATGGATATCAAATGAAAGGTATTGGAAAATGGAATACAAATATGGTATTAAAATTTGGGTCTAAGTACCCATCGGGCCGCTTGGGGGTAGATTACAATATGACATTAAAATTTGCGTTCAAGTCCAGGTGGCACTTTTCCTCCTAAAAATATGTCAAATAAGTTAATTGACCCATTGTGACAATATGGGACTCAAATGAAAGGTATTTGAGAGTAGAAAACGAATTTGATATCCAATTTTGAAGCCAAGTGTTTGGGGGGATATGAAGTTAAGATTCGGGGGTGCTTTAGAACAACACATATCCGACTATGGCAAATTGGAGCTCAAATCAGCGGTATTTGGGGGTAAATAACGAATTTGATATCTATTTTCAGGGCATAGTACCCGTGGGCGCTCTAGCCCCAAAACACCCTCCAAACGGTTCATACTACCGACCTTGGCAATATGGGGCTCAAATTAAAGGGATTTAGGAGTATTGCACGAATTTGATATCCAAATTTGAGTCGAAATGTCTGAGCTGCCATCGCTCACCTAAAAAGAACTTCTCATTACTCTAATTTTTAAAAACACCAGATCTCGAAGATTTGTGGTGGTTCGTTCGAAATTTTTTTTGCATTCTTACAGTCACCAAGGAGAGTAAGAAGGAGATTTAAGCCCTCTCTGAGGATGACACAATCCGCATCGTTAGAGTGCCGGGCCATAACGTAGTAAGGGGGAATGAAAGGGCAGACGATTTGGCAGTGAAGGCCAGAGTACTGCCGTCAATAAACTTGGTTAACCCGAAGCCTTTCAGGTCGGCGCAGTCCGATTATAACGCGTGGGCGACAAGCGCAAGTAACACTGTGGAACAGCGAAACAGTCAGTAGGACGGCGAAAATCCTATGGGGTGATCCGGATCGTGAAAGTAAGAGGCTATTACTTAAAGGAAGTAAGAAGGAGGTCAATATAGCTTTTGGGTCATAACGGGACACATAAGACTACGAGCTCACTTATGCAAAATCGGTGCAGCAAGTGATAGCATGTGGGGAAAATGATGAGACGTTGGAGCATTTTCCAAAAATTGGAATTTTTTCTTCAATGTTATTTTTTAGTTTTTAGAGCGCACAAGAAGCCGAATACTTCGATATTCACATTTAGGGCGAAGTGACCCCACCCTTAAAAGAGAGTTAAAGAAGGCGCAGCGGAGCGGGCCCGGTTCGGCTAGTAATATATATTATTAAACGGCGAAGGGTTTTATAAAGGCGAGTATGTGATACATAGTATGCTAAAAGAGGGGTTATGCGTGTGGTCCTACTTAGTGTTCTTTGGCATGAAGGTCAGTCAGTAGTTTAAGCTGCGGCTATGAAAAATGACTTTTGTGGTTTAATGGTAACGGTTAAATACAATTTAGGAAAAGCACTTGTTTAAACATTGATGTAAACATTAAAAGGTGTTAAAGTAACTAATTGTGTGGCAACACTATGCACTTAATTTATGAAATAGTTGGCGGAGAGTTAAAACAAGAAAAGGAAAGAGTGTGCAGTATATTTGCTTACATTGTGTGATGGGTTCCATATGTTTTAAGGTAAATAATCAATTTCTTTTGTGTATGTTTCTATAGACTTAGATTTACTTGCAATATTCTGATAGTTTAAAATGATCATGTGATGAAGATAATGCACTTTATATTTCAATATAAGAAGGAGGATTGCTCTGCCACTGAACACCAGTAGGGGCATGAAGCGCGAACTGATAATATGGGGCCTCAAATGGTAAACAGAACTAATCTGACATAAAAATATGACGTCAAGTGTTTGGGGGTCATCCTTTATCCTCAAACCACCTATCTTGACAATGAGGGTTGTACAAGTGGAGTATGAACCTTACCATGAAATATGGATTCAACTATTAGAGAGTTTTATCAAAAACGCACCAACGGAAATGTCGCCATACTATGACAATATGGGGCTCAAGTTCAACGTATTTGAGAACATTCCATTAAGGAAAGGGGATATTTCTCTCATATCAAAGAGTGCAGTCCGATTAAAGTTTAAGCTCAATGATAAGGGATCCGAGTCCGAATACCGTACCGCATAGTTACACCACATGGTAGAGAAGTTTTTATTTTATCATTGTTAGGGTTGCCCAAAAAGTAATTGCGGATTTTTTAAAAGAAAGTAAATTTATTTTTAATAAAACTTAGAATGAACTTTAATCAAATATACTTTTTTTACACTTTTTTTCTAAAGCAAGCTAAAAGTAACAGCTGATAACTGACAGAAGAAAGAATGCAATTACAGAGTCACACGCTGTGAAAAAATTTGTCAACGCCGACTATATGAAAAATCCGCAATTACTTTATGGGCAACCCAATATTTTTGTAGTATTTCAAAAAAGTAATCGCGAAAAACATGGGTTTTCAAAGGAGAAAAACGAATATAGTACCAGCCTTTAGCGGGTTAACGGGTTTCGGTGACAGTGCCAGGAGACTTTGCCTTAACCGCCATAGCCAGGTTTTTCAGAGATAATAATATATGGTTAACTGCTATATCACATATTGCACATTTCAGAACCGATGTATTGACACCTAGGAATTTGTCAAGAATCTCATTATAAGATGCTAGAGTTTGAGCCCCGGTGAAAATAGGGTGCTACATATTTTGATATCTTAAGGGGGGTACCGGACGGACATGTTCATGGACTGCGACAATATGGGTATCAAATGAGAGATATGTATTTAAAAGTAGCGTAATAATCTGACATAAAAATTTATTCCTTGGTGTCTCAAGGGTCTCACCACCCTCTAAAACCCCCCAGAAGGACATATTTACCGATTGCGACAATATGGAAATGAAATAAGGAGAGTACCAAAAAGGAGAGTAAACTTTTTACTCACAAATTGTTTAAAAATCTGAAGTCGAAGCTTTGAATATGATTTTGAATGTAGATAACCAATGCAATAAAAATAATAAGTGTGGGTCTGAACGAGATCCGTAACCCTGAATATCTTGATCGCCACCTTGAAAATGCTTGACCCCCACGCTTTGAGCCTCATAATGCTCAAACATAATCGTGCACTAGCCCGATGATGATATTATTTCAAAATCCGCCCCCTTAACTAACTTCAAACCGGCTATGTTTGCCTACTATGACAATAAGCGGTTCAAATAAAAGGTATTCGATAGTAGAAAACGAATTTGATACCCAATTTTGAGTCCAACTGTTTGAGGGTAGTCTCACCCCATAAACTCCGCAATTGTGGCTCAAATAAAAGAAATTTAACATTTAGAGCACGGTGCTGAAATTTTTTTAGGGCTAAGTGCGTGGGTGGTCGCCCCACCCTACGTAAACCTCAAACTGGACATATTTGTTGATTATGGCAAAAAGGGCTTAAATCTAATATTTTTTTATGGTCAAGTGTTTCAGGTACGACTCATCTCATAAACTCCCCCTGAACCACACATATATAACGAGTATAGCAATACGTTACTTACATATGGTTTTTGGGAGAATGAATCTGATCCACCACCGAAACCAAGAGAATGCAGTAGATCTAACATCCTAACTTTAATGTGCGGATCCTCCCCTTACCATATTTTTAAAAACCCCAGACCTCGGAGATGGGTGGGGTAATTTATGCGAAATTTAGTCTGTTTATAATAACTCAAAACAGAAATTTGGTATACTTACGAATGGTGGGATGTCTAGGGCGGTTATCCCGCCTCAAAAGCCCGCCAAATGGAAATTTAAACCAATAGTGACAATATGGGGCTTAAACGAAAGGTATTTGAGACATAGCACGAATCCGATACATGGCGGTCCACCTCATCCCCCAAAATACCCCATACCGGACATACTTAACGATCAAAGCTATATTAAGCTCAAATGAAAAAATTTGGGAGTAGAGCACCAATATGATAACCACATTGGGACGAAGTATCTGAGAGGCCGTACCAGCACCCCCAAACAGGACTTTTTCCCTGACAGTGCCATTATAGGGCTCAGATAAAATAAGAGATTGAAAAAGGGCGCAGCGGAGCGGGCCCAATCCAGCTAGTTAATAACATAACATTGTTTTTCAACTTTTTTCCACTTATTTGACTTTGCTAGGTTTAGACGGTACTTACTTGGTTTAATTTGATTTGAATTTTCTCTTTCAGAAACTCAAGTCACGCTTATATCCACTGATTGCAGAGATTAACGAACTAAATAAAATACATTTTATGGAATACACTCAGCTCTACATAGAAACAAACTCGGAGAATACAGATCATTTGGCTTTGTTTAATGCAATAGAAAAATATTTGACACAACATAATTTAATACCACAACCTCTAAAAGAAGCGGGTCATTATCCTGTGATTAGCAAAGCGCTATTTGGTCAAGAAGCCGTTGCACTAATCAGCGAAGAGAGAAAGCCGGAATTATTGGAACGCCTCATTGCTTGCGTCGATTTTGCCAAAATTTCAACTGAAAATTTTCTAGCTGGGCCGGGTATATCAAAATTACTTACTTGGCAACAAAAGTATTTTATCCTTTCACAACTGTGCTCGGGTGAACCAAAACCATCAACTATTAAACTATTTCAAAATATTACAGAGCCTAATACAATTTAGTAAGATCTAATTATAACCTTATAATTATGAAGTAATCAAAAATAAATTATTTTATTTAGGAACCCACCACAATGGATTTCGCTAAAAATTTATGTAAAATAAATTTAGTTGAAGAGCTTAATTTTATTCTACATACCAAACTTCTGTCAAACCAGCAAAAATTAAAGCTTCTAGGAACTGAACAAGGCTGTTGGAGAGACCCGTTTATATGGGAGCAATATCAGGCTATAGACCGTGTTCCGTTATAAAAAATTAATCCAAAATTATATATAACAAGTAAAAGCGTGCTAAGTTCGGCCAGGCCGAATCTTTTATACCCTCCACCATGGATCGCATTTGTAGAGTTCTTTTCCCGGCAAAAAAAGGATATAAGAAAAGATTTGCTCTGCTATTAGAGCGATATCAAGATATGGTCCTGTTTGGACCACAATTACATTATATGTTGGAGACCTGCCAATTCGAATAAGAATTGCGCCCTTTGGGGGCTCAAGAAATAAAATAGAGCGATCGATTTATATGGGATCTGTGTCGGGCTAGACAGATTCAGACCATAATAAACACGTATGTTGATGGTCATGAGAGGATCCGTCGTACAAAATTATTATTATTATTATAAATTATTTTACTTGGGAACCCACCACCATGGATTTTGCTTAAAAATTTATGTAAAATAAATTTAGTTGAAGGGCTTAATTTTATTCTACATACCAAACTTCTGTCAAACCAGCAAAAATTTAAGCTTCTAGGAACCGAACAAGGCTGTTGGAAAGACCGGTTTATATGGGAGCTATATTTGGTTATAGACCGACTTAGACCGTATGTGGCACAGTTGTTGGAAGTCATAACGGAACAAAATGTGTAAAATTTCAGCCAAATCGGATAATAATTGCGACCTCTAGCGACTCAAGAAGTCAAGATCCCAGATCAGTTTATATGACAGCTATATCAGGTTATGAACCGATTTGAACCATACTTGGCACAGTTGTTGGATATCATAACAAAACACGTAGTGCAAAATTTCGTTATTCGCGCCTTCAAATAACCAATGCCCAACATCAGCGTCTGTTCCCAGGTTAGGGGCGGCTGGCGGCGAGCGTCGGATCTTGGAGCAAGCGGCTCGCCACAACGAGGGATACGTGTGCAATCCCACAAAACCCATGCGGTTAGGGCGCTGGGCCAGTAACCCGCCCCGGAAAACTGAGAACTACTATGAGAAACAAAGGAATAGTAACAAGTAAAAGCGTGCTTAGTTCGGCCGGGCCGAATCTTATATACCCTCCACCATGGATCGCATTTGTCGAGTTCTTTTCCCGGCATCTCTTCTTAGGCAAAAAAGGATATAAGAAAAGAGTTGCTCTGCTATTAAAACGATATCAAGATATGGTCCGGTTCGGACCACAATTAAATTATATGTTGGAGACCTGTGTAAAATTTCAGCCAATTCGTATAAGAATTGCGCCCATTGGGGCTCACGAAGTAAAATAGAGAGAACGATTTATATGGGATCTGTATCGGGCTATAGACCGATTCTGACCATAATAAACACGTTTATTGATGGTCATGAGAGGATCCATCGTACAAAATTTCAGGCATATCGGATAATAATTGCGACCTCCAGGGGTCAAGAAGTCAAGATCCCAGATCGGTTTATATGGCAGCTATATCAGGTTATGAACCGATTTGAACCTTATTTGACACAGTTGTTGAAAGTAAAAATAAAATACGTCATGCAAAATTTCAGCCAAATCGGATAGGAATTGCGCCCTCTAGAAGCTCAAGAAATCAAATCCCCAGATCTGTTTATATGACAGCTATATCAGGTTATGAACCGATTTGAACCAAATCGGTTTATATGACAGCTATATCAGGTTATGAACCGATTTGAACCATACTTGGCACAGTTGTTGGATATCATAACGAAATACTTCGTGCAAAAGTTCATTCAAATCGGATAAGAATTGGCCGATTAGAACCACACTTGGCACAGTTGTTGGAAGTTGTATCAAAACACTATGTGCAAAATTTCATTCCAATCCGATAAGAATTGCGCTCTCTAGAGGCTCAAGACGTCAAGACCCAAGATCGATTTATATGGCAGCTATATCAAAACATGGACCGATATGGCCCATTTACAATACCAACCGACCTACACTAATGAGAAGTATTTGTGCAGAATGTCAAGCGGCTAGCTTTACTCCTTCGGAAGTTAGCGTGCTTTCGACAGACAGACGAACGGACAGACGGACCTACATGGCTAGATCGACATAAAATGTCGCGACGATCAAGAATAAATATACTTTATGGGGTCTCAGACATATATTTCGAGTAGTTACAAACAGAATGACGAAATTAGTATGCCCCCCATCCTATGGTGGAGGGTATAAAAAGGAAATGGAATGGCGTGAGACATGTAGAGGAGTCAGAACGAAGTCCGGATATTTTACCAAAGAATTAAGTACCAAACCAATAGCTTTGGTACAGGCACATCCTCCTGCAGACACAAAGAAGGAAATCTGGCAACTGACACAGATAACATGCGGAGTATATGGAAAGAACATTTTACCCAACTTCTAGTGTCCGACGTTGGCGGCGAAGAGGATACCGCAGAACCAATCAATGATGATGGTATAGAATGTTTACCTCCTAGTCAGTATGAGGTCCAGGTAGCAGTGACCAGACAAGGCATAAGGAGCCGACGGGTTACCCGTTGAACTATTTAAGACCGGAGGCTACACGCGGATAATCTGGCTAGAAGAACGCATGCCCAATGATTGGAACCTCAACATGGAACCATATCGTCAGCATGTTATCTGTGTCAGTTACCAGATTTCCTTCTTTGTCTCTGCAGGAGGTTGTGCCTGCACCAAAGCCATCGGTTTGATGCTTAATTTTTTGGTAGAATTTCCGGACTTCATTCTGACTCCTGTACATCTCAATTCGCTCACACTCACGTCTTTCCATTTCCTTTTTCTTTCAGCGGAATAGACGTTTCTTCTCTCTCCTTTTCTCCCGATACCTCTCCTTCATCTGGCGCGTTGCTAATGATTGCAGGGTTGCTCTATATGCCGTTTTCTTGGTACTCTGGGTCGTGCTATGGGTTTCTTGGAGGAGGCTTCCGGTACCGAAGTACGAATTTCGCGGCATTTACCATAGAGTGAGCAATAGTTTGCCACTGCGCCATTATATAATCCGAACAAGGAGTACTTTCATCAAGCTGTTTGGTCAGTCGAGTGCTGTATGCAGCTGCCATCAGTTGTGTTTGCAGCTGTTGCTACTATCTACCATGTTTTATGCTACGGCGAAATCTATAAGCCTCAACCCATTACTGGAATCTCGTGGAGGCTAAACTTTCCGACTGTTGGACCAAAAGTGCCTTCCTTCCCTATTTTCACATTAAAATCTCCCGGAACGATTTATATATCATGGGCGGGGCAGCGGTCATATTCTCTCTCTAGGCGCTCGTAGAAAATATCCTTGGTCTGCTCGTCTTTGTCTTCCGTCTGGGCATGGGCACAAATAAGGCTGATGATGAAGAATTTGGCTTTTATGCGGATTGTGGCTAGCCTGTCATCCACCGGAGTAAAGCTGGGACGAGATGTTTCAGTCTCCGCTTAGACACAAATCCACAGCCAAATTCTTGCCTCGTGTTATGGCAGCTATAGGATAGTTCGTCACCGTTTGGTGTTGTAGTGACGTTTGCGTGGGTCGTAAACGTTGGGGGGGGGTCTGTTTTTAACTATTCCTTTGTTTCTCATAGTAGTTCTCAAAGTTTTCTGGGGGCGGATTACTGACCCAGCGCCCCAACCGCATGGATTTTGTGGGATTGCACATGAATCCCTAGTTGTGGCGAGCCCCTTGCTCCAAGATCGTATACGCTTAGGTATGGAAATTTCCTATAAATTTTTTTATAAACTGTTTAAAAAACACAACTTTTCGTTCAAAAATACTCGCGGAACCGAAAATTACATCCTTAATCGTAATCTGTAATATCAAAAAAAATGTTTGCATGGAAAAAAAATTTGTAGCAATTTTTTACTGAAGCCTATAACCATATATTTTGAGGACATATCAGTATGAAGTTCACCACGTTATTAGAGCAAGTTTTATATAAAATTTTTTGGTTAGTGGGGTATGAAATATGGTATACATGATCGTTAAAATATCCCAGCGAAAATATTCTACCATACTAATGCGCATTTTGAATGCTCATTAAGTATGCATGAAACTACAATATATTATAATGTAAAGTAATATTCTTTAACAATTTTATACAAAAATATTGATTTAACCTACTTTTGTATGAAATATAGCTTCAAAGTATCGTAAAGACGAAGTTCTTCTGCATCCATATTGATTTTGATCAACGGTTGTTTATGCGAATAGTGTTGTGATCTCATTGAACGAAGTTCAAAAGAAACAACTTGTGTTTCACGAAAGCTTGAGATTTGCCCGAATTTTATCCGCGTGCTTTAAATCAATATTTTGAAGAAAGTTTTTCTTTGCTCTCATTTTAAACTAGTTTTATGATTTCAACAGGTTATTGTTTGTGTCGGTTAATTGGTTTTAAATGACTTTTATTTCCAAAAAATTTTATGCAAATGAACCGAAAACAGTAAGCAACTATAAATGCAAAATATTTCGAAAAGTTAGGTTAGGTTGAAAAGAGGGTGCAGATATTAATGCCATAGTGGAATGGGGCTGATTAATATCTGCTCTCATACACCTATGCCATTAACCGGCTTGTTGTGCGCTCTAAGAACTATAAAGTAAGCTCTAAAAAGAAAATTTTAAGTTAGGAATTTAGTGCTACTTACAAAATCCTTAATTGTTTTCAACACCACACGAAAGCCGGGCAATGACAAAGTAAATTCTGTAACGTCTCATAATCTTCCCCGCATGCCCTACACATGCTATCACTTGCAGCACCGATTTTACATAAGTGAGCTCGTAGTCCTATGTGTCCCGTTATGATACCAATAGCTATACTGACTCCTTCTTGCTTCCTTTCAGTAATAGCCTGGTCTTCTCACGATTTGGATCCCCCATAGATTTTCGCCGCCCTACCGACCGTTTTGCTGTTCCGCAATGTTGCATACACATTCGTCACCCACTCCCTTAACTCGGACTGTGTCGACCCGAAAGGCTTCGGGTTAACCAAGTTTATTGACGGCAGTCCTCTGGCCTTCACCGCCAAATCGTCTGCCCTTTCATTTCCTTTTACTCTGTTATGGCCTGGCACCCAAATGATGCGGATTTTGCCTTCCTCAGAGAAGGCGTTAATCTCCTTCTTACACTGCAAGACTGCTCGTGACCTTACCATTCTGGTTGTTATTGCCCTTATGGCAATTTTACTGTTGGTAAATATGTCCACACTCGACGTCCTCGAGTTAGTTGTATGGTCCTTATGTTGCACTTTTTCTCAATAGCAATCCACCAAACAACTGAGGCGAAAGTAAGTATTGGTCTAATCATGTTCCTGTAGAGCCAGTGGGCCATTCTCGGATTCAGGCCCCATTTCGAGCCTACGGCCCGTCTACATAGTGCCCAACATCTGTGAGCCTTTTCAGTACGCTCCTGAATGTGACACTTCCAATTCAGTTTCCTGTTCAAGATCACACCTAAGTATTTGACATTGTTAGATATCGAAATCCTCTTGTTGAGGAAACGTGGTGCGTTAAATTGGCCCACCTTCGTCTTTCTCGTGAACAGGCATATTTCAGTCTTCTCTTGGTTTACATTGAGACCTCTGGGTCTAGCCCAGTCATATGCCATATGCAAGACCCTTTCGACCTTTCTGCATAGCTCGTTCGGATCCTTACCCCTTAGAAGTATTATAACATCGTCTGCATAGCAGACGGGTTCAAATCCCTCCTGAGTCAGCATCTGTAATAGGTCATTTATTGTGGTCACCCATATGAGTGGCAACAAAATGCGCCCCTGTGTCGTGCCCTGTGCCACTTTCTCCCTTATATTTATGCCATGGGACACACAATTTATCCACCTGTTCCTTAGCATGTGGTTTATCCAGTCTCTAAGGACAGGGTCCACCCGGTACTGATCTAAGGATTGGATCAGTGTGTCGGTCCGCACATTATTAAAAGCCCCCTCGATGTCAATGCATACAGCATGCACATAGGCATGCTGTTTGTATTTAAGCAGTTCGCTGGATGTCCTACTCTTTATCGTGGTGTCCACAATACGTTCCATGGTTTTGAGTAGAAAGGACATAAGGCTTATGAGTCTGTAGGCCTTTGTTGTCTCACAACTTGCCTTGCCGGGATTGAGAATAAACACCACCCTTGCCTCCTATCAGGCTTTCGGAGTATATGAAAGTCCTAAGCACGCTGTGAAAATTTTGGCAAGACGAGGCGCCAGATAGTCTGCTTCTTTCTGTAGTAAATATCCCATCAGGTCCGGGTGTCTTAAATGGTTTGAAACTCCTCGAGGAATCCTTAACCTAAATTCCGTATTTATAAACCTTCGATCATCGTCATTATTCCAAGATTCCGGTATCTCCGTGAGTCAATTCGCATTCAGTGGAAAATTGATTTTCATCAAAAGCCTCAACATGTCCTCCGTTATCTCTGCTCTCACTCCCATGTCGTCTACTAAAGTTTCGGTTTGGACATGGGTTTTTGAGAGAAACTTTTTTATCTTGGCGTCGTAATTAACGCTACCGACCTGTTCGCAGAAAAGCTTCCAGCGGCACGTTTTGCCGCTCTGGTAATATTATTGTATTCGTTGAGCCGTGTGTAATGCACATCTCAATAAACTTCCGCTTTTTTACGACGTGCTATGTTAAAAAGTCTGCGGATCTCTTTCCCAATATTGCAAATCTCTCCGGTCATCCAGGGTTTTTCTTGGACTGATTTTCTTTCCCGAAGAGGACAACTATCTTCGAAAGACCCCACCAGTGCAGTCGTAATCCTGTTGACATTTTCGTCAATGTCTTCTATGCTTGGACAATCTAAATCTTGGACAATCCAAGTCTTCTACTGAGTAGCCTTCCGAATTTCGTCCAGTTGGTTTTCAACTTATTACGGAAGCTTATTGGATTCGGCGCTGGCCGTGCTATTCTATACCTAATGTAGCGATGGTCAGAGAAAGAGTGTTTCATGGAGACAATCCAATCCTGAACCTCATCGATTAGATTTTCCGAACATATCGTCACATCTAATACCTCCTCCCTAATCCTATTAACAAAGGCAGCGGTGTTACCAATATTAAGCGTTAATATTCAAGAACTCTGCCAGGGCTTGGCCCCGCTTATTAGTGTCGGTACTAACCCACGAAATGTGGTGAGAGTTCGCGTCACACCCTATTAGTACCTCGTTTCCTGTTTGTTTTGCTTTCCTCACCAGCCGTTGGAGCTCCGACGTGGGTGGCTGTTTCAGAGAGTCGAAAGGCGGATAGAATGATGCCAGGTATGCTCCACCGTCTTCCTGTCTTACCACTGTTGCATCCGACGTTGACAACTCTGGGGAAAATATATAATTCAAATTTGTATGACAAATAGTGTTAGCATAGAATAATTGGTAGTTGATGGTTCAGTCCAGAAACTTTGTTCCGGGTCGTCCATGGCTCCTGAATTAGGGCAATATGAGTCTTGCTCTTACTGATTTTCTCCATCAGAGCGTCTGTAGCCGTTTCGCTCCGGTGGAGATTTAGCTGGATTACCCCAATCATTGGTCCTGCTCCCTGTTATTTAAACTCATTGACTTTCCTACCACTGCACTGCCTGATGTCATCGTTTCAGGTTCTTTGCCTAGTCTAGTCTTCCGACTCTTTATAAAGTCGAGCTGGGATATCCATCTTTCTCACCAGGTCGAGCTTTGCGCCCTCCCAGGTAGCGTGAATACCTCTGACGAGATGTTTGACGGTATCGATACATTCCGCCGCACAAAATGCAGCGTAAAGATGTCCCCTCTAAACTCGCAGCTCATCATTTGTATGGGTGGACCCTCTACAGAGTTCCACACATGTTCAAAAATCCGATCGTTAACCATATCCTCCTCTTGGGACCAATGAGCTGGGTGGCTCCTTACCATTCTCAGTGACCATATTCCACTTCCGTGATGGCAGTTTGGAAGTCACAGTCCTCCATGAAGACTCAGGGGCCGTGCGCGCTTCCTGTTCCAACTTTGTCTACCTTCGCAGGACACTGTCTGGAGTCTCCATTGCGAGATGGCTGGCTTGGTTTTCTCAGAGTACTTGAAAGCGGGGAGCTCTTTTTTTTATACCCTCCACCCTAGGATGGGGGTATACTAATTTCGTCATTCTGTTTGTAACTACTCGAAATATTCGTCTGAGACCCCATAAAGTATATATATTCTTGATCGTCGTTACATTTTATGTCGATCTAGCCATGTCCGTCCGTCTGTCCGTCCGTCTGTCCGTCCGTCCGTCCGTCCGTGTGTCTGTCGAAAGCACGCTAACTTCCGAAGGAGTAAAGCTAGCCGCTTGAAATTTTGCACAAATACTTCTTATTAGTGTAGGTCGGTTGGTATTGTAAATGGGCCATATCGGTCCATGTTTTGATATTGCTGCCATATAAACCGATCTTGGGTCTTGACTTCTTGAGTGCGCAATTCTTATCCGATTGGATGAAATTTTGCACGACGTGTTTTGTTATGATATCCAACAACTGTGCCAAGTATGGTTCAAATCGGTCCATAACCTTATATAGCTGTTATATAAACCGATCTTGGGTCTTGACTTCTTGAGCCTCTAGAGGGCGCAATTTTTATCCGATTGGAATGAATTTTGGCATATGTTTTGCTATGATATCCAACAACTGTGCCAAGTATGGTTCAAATCGGTTCATAACCTGATATAGCTGTCATATTAACCGATCTTGGGTCTTGACTTCTTGAGCCTCTAGAGTGCGCAATTTTTATCCGATTGGAATGAATTTTGGCACATGTTTTGCTACGATATCCAACAACTGTGCCAAGTATGGTTCAAATCGGTTCATAACCTGATATAGCTGCCATATAAACCGATCTTGGGTCTTGAATTCTTGAGCCTCTAGATTGCGCAATTCTTATCTGATTGGAATGAAATTTCGCCCGACGTGTTTTGCTATGATATCCAACAACTGTGCCAAGTATGGTTCAAATCGGTCCATAACCTGATATAGCTGTCATATAAACCGATCTTGGGTCTTGACTTCTTGAACTTCTAGAGGGCGCAATTCTTATCCGATTTGAATGAATTTTGGCACGACGTGGTTTGTTATAATATCCAACAACTGTGCCAAGTATGGTTCAAATCGGTTCATAACCTGATATAGCTGTCATATAAACCGATCTGGGATCTTGACTTCTTGAGCCTGTAGAGGTCGCAATTATTATCCGATTTGCCTGAAATTTTGTACGACGGATTCTCCAATGACAATCAACATACGGGTTTATTATGGTCTGAATCGGTCTATAGCCCGATACAGCTCCCATATAATTTGATCTCTCTATTTTACTTCTTGAGCCCCCAAAGGGCGCAATTCTTATTCGAATTGGCTAATATTTTACACAGGTCTCCAACTTATAATTTAATTGTGGTCCAAACCGGACCATATCTTGATATCGCTCTAATAGCAGATCTTTTTTTATTTCCTGTTTTGCCTAAGAAGAGTTGCAGGGAAAAAACTCGACAATAGCGATCCATGGTGGAGGGTATATAAGATTCGGCCTGGCCGAACTTAGCGCGCTTTTACTTGTTCTTCAGTATTTTAGCAGTGTTATGCTCTTCGGCAGATCTGATTCTTTTTCCAGCTTCCGTAGGAGTGCTTAGAATGTCAGTTCTATCCCTTCCAGCATTCTGCACTTTCGCCCGATTGCTCTGCCGGTACATACTCCTCTGTCTCCTTCGTTGTGCACCGGATCGCTTTCTCGGTCTGCCATCCATCGCTTTCTTCTGCCGTCATAAGATGCCCTCATCTATCGATTCGGCTGCGATGACTGTTTCATTGACACAGTCGCAGTCTGAATTCGAGTCAGAAACACCACCTTTACTTAAAGGCTGAGGACAAACTGTGCATCCCTCTGGTTTATCCGTCTGTTCCTCATTAATTAGTCTGACGACTAGTTGTGCGTTTGAAGCAATACTCTCGACTACAGGTGCCAAGGTACCCACACGCATAGGAGGGAGAATAACACGCTACGGTCTGACGCCACCACCGCAGATGTTGAGTCTTTGGAGTTCATTTCTAGCATACTCCAAAAGGCTTTAAATTTGTTTTCGTAATAGGTTGTATCTATTCCGAGATACGGATATATTTTTTTTCTTTGAGGAGCGAAATAAAAACACGTCTGCTTCACTCAACCGCTACAATTGAAATGAAAAAGTAAATTTTAAAATAGTTCACTGTGTCTAATGTTATGGTTAGAGCCGTACCGAAACGAATGACACCAGTTTTGAGATAAAGCGACGAATAATACTGGCAAGCAGATGCTTCTTTGGACTAAGTAAGCAGTTTAGAAACAAGGCCACTTCAGACAGACGAAGATTACATTATACAAGACACTGATACTACCGGTGCTGTTATATGGTTCTGAAGCATGGTTACTTGTGAAAGCAGATGAGGCAGTGCTTGAAACCAGTTTGCCTTAATGGAGAATATAGGCGACGATAGCATAGTTACACGCATCAAAATACAACGGCTGCGTTGGCTAGTCAAGTCTTTTGAAGGCAAACACGGTGGTACACGCAAACCGGGAAGACCAAAAGACCGATGGAAAGATCAGGTGCTGGGAGACACCCCGAAACTTAGTGTTAGATATTTAAGAATGAGCACAGAACATGGAGGCGCTTGGAACGCTATTCTACGTTCAGCTAGTGGAACAAATGTTCTATCATAGCCGATTAAAAAAAAGGGCCGGGCATAGTTTGTTTTTAGAAAATTTTTCACTGAAATATAGTTTTTAGAAAAAATTTCTATTATTAATGTTCTTTATTAGCCTAAAAAATTGTTTAATACTCCTTGCTCAATACTCTTAATACCGAATTACGTCATATTATAATAATTTTCCCAGCTTAGGGCGTTAGTTGCTATAGCTAGTAATAAGGTTATACTGTAATTTATTACTTTATAATCTCTTAATAAAAAAATAAATAAATTTTTTGGGTATTTATTTGGGTATCTATAATTTTGCAGATATTTGGGGTATAAAAACATTTTCTAAACAATTATTTATGATTTCGTGTTCTTTGTACCTGACAAAGAACACGATCGATTTCCAGACTTACAGTCTTGAGGCAATAAATTGGTTATTTTTCATCCTATTTTGATGAAATTTGGCACAGTAAGTTCTGGTAGACCCTTACCCATTGTTGTGAAGTATGCACCAATTCGGAGTATATTTGGATATAGTTACCCCCTAGACCGGCCGCCCGATCTTACGATATAGGGTTTTGAAGCCATAAAAGATCCATTTATTATCCGAAATCGATGAAATTTGGCACAGTGTGTTCTGACAGACCCCTACCCATTCCTGTCAAACGTGGTCTAGATCGGACCATATGTGGATATAGCTGCAATATAAACTGATCTTCCGATATAGTGTATTGAGCCTATAAAAGAAGCATTTTTCATCCAATTCGGATACAATTTGAATCAAAGGGTTTTGATAGACCTCTACGCCTTTTTGCTGAATATCGTCAAGTTCGGACCATATTTGGATATAGCTGCCATATAGGCCGATCTCCCGATATAGAGTACTGAGCCCTTAAAATGAGGATTTTTTATCCGATCTCCCGATATAGAGTACTGAGCCCCTAAAATGAGCATTTTTTATCCAATTTGGATGCAGTTCGAACCAATGGGTTTTGATAGACCTCTACACCTTTTTGTTGAATACCTTTTGGGTATTTATCAATCGCCCATCTCTATAAATAGGACAAATGAATCTGGTTTGATTGATCTTTGAACTAAAGCAAAATATTCTCATCCCAATCGAATGAACTTGTGCCCAATGAGAATCAAAATGATCAAAAAAAAACTAGGACAAATGTCACAATTCATATGTTTTTAAGCTTTCATAACATCAAAACTATTCAGCATTTCAAATTATTCGATTATATGTTTATTTGAATATATTTCATTTTCAATTATTCGATTATTCGAAAGGTCACGAACAAATGATTAAAGCAAAAAAATTCATCCCAATCGAATGAAATTGTGCCCAAAAAAGGCCCCAAATGATTAAAAAAATTAACGAAAATGGCACAATCCATAAGTTTTTAAGCTTTTTTTAAACCAAACGATTAATCGATTATTCGATTAATCGAAATTATTCAGAATTATTCGATTATTCGAAAATATTTTATTTTCAATTGTTCGATTATTTGGTCACGAATAATCAATTGATCGGATAACGAGTAATCGAGGGTACACCCTACTCTTGAGCTACACTAAGGGCATACAAATTTTAAAGATACGGCTTGTGAAGAAAAGGATTAGGAATAATTCGAACTCATAGATGGCCCTCTCTCCAAAGAGGTGTCGCACTGCGTCAAGCCGATCAGACTCGGCTAT
The DNA here is from genome assembly GCF_963082655.1 of Stomoxys calcitrans. Taxonomy (NCBI): domain Eukaryota; kingdom Metazoa; phylum Arthropoda; class Insecta; order Diptera; family Muscidae; genus Stomoxys; species Stomoxys calcitrans. Next base: position 131,851,839 of record NC_081554.1, on the reverse strand, counting down.
AAAAAGGAAGCCACGTATCATTGAGCTTAAACTTGAATCGGACTGCACTCATTGATATGTGAGAAGTTTGCCCCAGTTCCTAAGTGGAACGTTAATGGGCAAAATTTGCATTTGCAGATGGCCCTGTATTTCTTGGCATGCAACCATTATTATATATGATTTAAAAAATAATTATAGACTAACTCAATGAATATTAATTTAATCGATAGATATATTTGCTTAATGGTTCACCAAATTGCTTAAAAAGATTGGACCAATTTTGATTATCGACACTTTCTGACGACTACATGGTACTAAAATAAAACAGAAAGATGAGGCCAAAATTTCTTAGCGACATCTGACATCCAAAAGACGTAATTGAAACCTAATATTTCTACATCTTCGGTCTTTGCACACACGGTTGGAAAAAACGTCATTAAATAGGTTATGTAGTACAGCTCCCAACCTATTGTGCGCCGAAGGATATGTGTTATTGATTTTTGTAGTTTGTTGTAGCAACTGAATAAAAATGTATAATTATAGCCTGCTTATCGAAGTCGAACGCAAGCGTTCGTTCGGCCTGCAGACGAAAAAAACTGATTTGGGTTTGTGTATCTCATTTTAACCGAAGAATGCATCGAACGACTAGCCGCAAAAATGTAAGCATTCCCATACAAAAATTGATTCATGTATATCGTAATAGTTGTCAACAATGGGAAGCAAATGTCGAAACTAGTCACTTGGAAAGCAAAAAAAAAAAAAAAAAACAATTCATATTATATAATTATACATATACAATATTAACATTTAAAATCCTTAGATGCCCTTCACGTATCTTATATATAAAAATCAATTTGTGTTTATTTGTAGGTTTGTTTGTTTGTTTGTATGTTTGTGTGTTCCTTATAGACTCAGAAATGGCTGAACAGAATTTCTTGAAATTTTCACAGATGGTGCATAATAACCCCGTGGTGAAAATAGGGTACTACATTTTTTGATATCTGAAGGGGGCGGACCCTCCCCCTTACCCTACTTTACAGAAACGCCAGATATCGGAGATGGGTGGTGCGATTTAAGCGAAATTTTGTGTGCTCTCATATAGTTTCCTAAAAATAAAAATTTGGTATAAAAATTTCGGATGGGGTACCAAGGGGGGCTGCCCCACCATAAAACCTACCAAACATATATTTAGACCAATCACGACAATATGGGACTCAAATGAAAGGTATTTAGTATAAGAAAAAGTATCTGATATCCAATTGTCGGACCAAGTGCTAGGGGACCACCCCAAGCCCCAAAACACCCCTAAATCGGACATATATACCGACCATGGCAATATGGGACTCAAATGAAAGGTATTTGCGAGCAAAATTTGAATCTGACATCCAAATGTGGGACCACGTTTCTGAGGGTCCACACCTTTCCCAAAACACCCCCCAAACAGGACTTATATACTGACCATGGGAATATGGGGCTTAAATAAAAGCTATTTGAATGTAGAATACGAATCTGATATCTAAATATGGGTCCAAGTGTTTGGGGGCCGCCTCTCATCAAAAACATCCCCCAAAGGGGACAAATTTACGACCATAGCAATATGGGGCTCAAATAAAAGGTCTTTGGGAGTAAAGCACGAATTTGATATCAATGTTCGGGAAAAGTGTCTATGGGGCCACCCACCCCCACAATACCACCCAAATAGGAAGTATTTTCAAATAGGAGGGTTTTTAGGCTAGAACACGAATCCGATATATATTTTGAAGGCTAGCTCACTGAGTGGCCGCCCATCCACCAAAACACACCCCAAGCCGATCATGTTTACCGACTATGGAACTATAGAGCTCAAATTAAAGGTATGTGGGAATAGACAACGTATCCCACCACCATAACAACCCCAAAATAGGACGTATTTGCTCACCAACACAATTTGGGTCTTAAAAAGAGTGGAACTAAATATTCATAGTTTTTAGGGCCAATACCCCAAACCGGACATATTTGCTGACTTTTGCAATAAGGAGTTTAAATGAGATTAAAAAACGAATTTGATATCCAATTTTAAGGGCAATGGCAATATGGGGTTCAAATAAATGATATATAGATATATGAGAATAGAGTACGTTGCTGAAATATTTTCAGGGCTTAGAATTTGGGGGACCAACCCACTCTCCATAACACCCCTAAATCGGGCATATTTATCGACCATGACAATGTGGGGCTTAAATGAAAGATATTGGGGGTTAGAGCAAGAATTGATACCAATTTTGGGGAAAAATTTTCTGGGGATCTACCCCTTTCCCAAATACCCCACAAACAGCAATTTTTAGTGACCATCGCAATATGGGGCTCAAATAAAGGTATTTGGGAGTAGAATACGAATTTGATATCCAAATGTAGGACCATGTATTTAGGGCATCACCCCTTTCCCAGAACACCCCTAAAGGGAAACAATTTTTCGACCATGCAAATATGAGACTTAAATGAAAGGTATTTGAGATTAGAAAACGAATATGATAACCTATTTTGGGGCTATGTGTTTGGGGGACACCTCATCCTGTAAACTCCTCTTAAGCCAATGCCAATATGGGGTTTAAATAAATGGTATTTGAGAGAAGAGCACGATGCTGACATTCTTCGGGGTCAAGTATCTGGGGGACCACTTCTTCCCCGAAAACACCACTAAATCAGACATCATGAGAATATCGGGCTGAAATGAAGTATTTTAAGAATGGAGTACACCTTACATCCAAACTAAAACTCGTAGACCAATAAAGATCATGTGGGATTCAGATAAAGGCACTTATATTGTTAAACTGTTAGTCAAGTTTGCATGGTATTTCACTAAAAGATCTTTAAATGTCGAAAATAAATATTCCAAGGAAACTTTCGTTCCATATAAAGTAAAAGAAGGCGCAGCGGAGCGGGCCCGGGTCAGCTAGTTATTCTATAAAGCCAAATTTTCAATAAAATTGTTTGTGCCTGCTTAATACATTTTGCGACACTACATTTGGCTTAAACATTTTTAAAGTTTTAAAGTATGCTTTTCTGTCCCAAACAGAAACTAAAACAAAATGAAATTTTTTCTATGTAAATATAAAATTTTAAAGTAATTTATTTGTAAAGGCAAAATTTTAATGAAAAATTTGCCTAAAATTTTTACTAAACACAATTTTCAATAAATATTCTTAAAGACAAAATTTTAACCCATTACGCTTGACACTCGATTCCTTGTCCAATTTGGATGAAATTTTATATATTCATTTATATTGACGAAGTAAAAAATAAAAAAAAATCTTTAATTTTTTATTTTATAACCATTAAGCCAAAAAGGTGGATTTGATTACATTAACATAAAATTGCACCCGCTAGCTTATCGCCATAAATTTAATTTTTTAATAAAGAAATCATCAAATGCAACAAGACATTAAAATGGATTCCAGATATCTCACTCCTAAGAATTTTGAGAAAAATTTTTGTTGCATATTTGTAACACTCCACCATAGGATGGGGGTAAACTAATTTCGCCATTCGGTTTGTAATACCTCGAAATATGCGTCTAAGACCCCATGAGGTATATATATTCTTGATCGTTATGACATTTTAAGTCGATCTAGCAATGTCCGTCCGTCTGTCTCTCGAAAGTACGCACAAATACCTTTTATATGTGTAGGTCGTTTGGGATTGTAAATGGGCCAAATCGGTCCATGTTTTGATTTAGCTACCATATAAACCGGTCTTGGGTCTTGACTTCTTGAGCTTCTAGAGGGTGCAGTACTCGTCCGATTTGAATGGAATTTTGTGCAACGGCTTCTTCCATGACCTTCAACATACATGTGAAATATGGAATCGATCTATAGCTTGGTACAGCTCCCATATAAACCGATCTTCGGATTTTGCTTCTTGAGCCCCTACAAGGAGCAACTCTAATTCGAATGAAATGAGATGTTACACAATGACTTCCACAATGTTTAGCATTCAATTTATTTATAGTCCGAATTAGACTACAACTTGATATAGCTCCAATAGCATAACATTTCTTATTCATTATTCTTTGATTGCCTAAAAATAGTTACCGCGCAAAGAAATCGACAAATGCTATCCATGGCGGAGCACAGTGGGCCAAATGGCAAAAAAATTGGAAATAAGTCTACAACTTTTTATCTGTTGATTTTAGCCATACAAAATGTTCTAGACATTTGTAGAGGAGGACATAGGCTTTCAGAAAAGTGCTGTTGTTGGTCCATATCTTTAATACAGGGTGAGCTACAGGGTGTGAAAGTTGACCACTTTTGACTTCTCCAAGCTTCTGGGGGCCATAACTTTTGATCTACTCAACCGATTTACATGATTTAGGACTCTAGAGAAAGAGCTTGACAAGATCTAAAAAACTTATGCATAAAGTACCATGCCATCGTGTACTGTTAAGGAGTTATGAATTGTTTAATTTTAAAATATGAAAATTTGGCCTTGGTTTTTTTCAGTGTTTTTTAAATAACTCCGTCAATTTTAAAGCTATAAACTTCATACTTCACACAAATTATGCCAGCATATGTGTGCATAAAATACAAAAGGAATCACGTGAATATCTTTGGCGGTTTAAAAATGGCATCGTTTTCAATATGAAAAATATTTTTTTTGTCAAAAAATTGCAAAATTTTTCAAAAAAGATACTCCCATTTCCTTTAAGTTTTCGCAAACTTTGGCCATCAAAGCATTATCATTTCTTTCCACTTTCACAAAGTCGAGGTATTAAGAAAAGTTTTAAGTGCTAATTTGGCTAATTTCGATATCAAACAACACCGTTATCTTAAGACCAAAATGGCCAATTTTTTTACTAAACTTCAAAAGTTTCTCACTGGAAAAAAAGTTCCACGGGGATTTTTTCGCTTTTTTTGAACTTAAATGAAAGCTTAAAATGTTCCCAACATTTTAAGGTATGTCTCGCCATATCCTAGCCATAAATGAGATCGTAGCGATCAAAATACTGAAAAAAGTCAATTTTCAAGTAGTGCTATATTCATTGCTAAAAAACAAGTATTACGTCACATTTTATTGCAAAGATGTTAAATAAACTTTTATTTGGTAACACTTCTTCTACAAAACACAAAAAGAATCATGGAAATATCTCTATTCTATTCCATTTTATGGAACCGGCAATAAAAAAGTCAATTTTTCAAAAAAGTCGAATTTCCCAAATTTTGTTTTTGTTGTCCTAATTGCACATGACACACTATAGCCATATTTACGCAACATACCTTATCGTAAAGGAAATTTTCATACCTTTCCAACGATGTATAAAACATTTCTCAACTCGGATTCTATCTACTCTAAAATTCATTTACACTTCATTAAACTCTATATAAAAATGTCTATTTGTGAAATGGAACCTTATATGGGGCCTACACTAAAACATTGATAGATTTGCCCAGGGTTTACAATACAAATGTGTTAGAATAAAAAAAGGTCTCCTGCCAAAGTTTAAAAAAATTGGAATAAAAATATGTGTTTTAGAGCGAAAACACTTCGCATCGGCGTGCGTTTATATGTATATTAGCTACTCCCAAAATAAAAAAGCATTTTAGTTTTGTATTATTTGATTTTATTCTCTACCAAATAATCTAAGGTATCAAAATTTAAAAGCTCTTTAATTTGAATGGCATCGGGATCGTCCTTATCTATATCGTCACATATTTTTGGTAGCCATTTAGTTCTGATGCTGTATAGTACCGGATCAGACGATAACAATAAATATTGAAGTAAATCATAATTTTGGTTAAATTTGGTGCTCTTTCGGGTATTGAAAAGCCGGAACTGTTTAACATCTCTATTACGGGATTCCTGAGCTTCTTCTGTAAGTTCTCCTAACGGAAGTATGTTGTATTCCACAATTTCCTTGCCATGATGTAAGACTTTATGTACTGTCGGTGTTAAAGCTTTCCACGAATATAAATCAGGTAAAATGTTTTTTGTGTCATTACTATAAGCTTCAAATTTGGTTGAATTTATCATCTTTTTGCTATTGATTACAGCCAAAATCACTTTGAATCGTCTTAGCAAGTGTTCATCAAGACCGGTTATTTTAGATGTCGATACGGGGTCCTCAAAAAACCGCCTTGCCGAGTTGCCATCATTTGTGCTTCCGTATCCGTAAAGAGGTTTATCTATTATAAGTCCCTTTTGTTTAAACTCCAACTGGATTCGATTCTTCTCTTCCTGCCTCATTTTGTGAAGATCTTGGTTGTTTCTAGCAGAGACATCGCGGTTTCCAGGGCTAGTCCGATATTTAAGGTCATACGATAAATGCAAACAATACTCCATGAATCGAATTCTACAGTGCAGGGGCGAAATACCGAAATTGAGCGCATTTTCGTTTACTAAATTTTCATCAGACTTGTCCTCGAATTGCCCATTCTTCTTGCCACAAATATTGCATCTCCAATTGGACATAACGCCAGTTAATGCGTTTGCCACCTTTCCATCGATCATAGTGAGTTGTAGTTGAAACGAAACTTTTATATTTCTTCCCAATTGGTTTATAACAATCATGGGTAATGCAGCAATTTCTTCCTTTATTTCGTTCACCAAAGATCGTGTTGTGTTCCGGTCTTCCTTTGTATACTCAAACCGAATTGGGCGACATAAATATTTTGACCCAGGTGTTCTATTTATCCATATATCTTGAAATGCATTTTCTTTCGATGATGAAGATTGGTCCTTGTACAATCTCATTCTCAATGGTACTAATGATGCCATGAAAATTGATGCGAAGTTGGTATCTATTTCTGTTTGTTGCTTATATTCGGAAAATCCAGATGATCCATCACAACCCCATTTGCTGATCAAAACCACTTCGGAATTATTACATGTGTTCAACTGTTCTTCAGTAAAATTAGAAATAATTCTAACAGCTGTATTTTCAACAAGATCAGCAAGTTTCACTCTTGCTTTTAATTCGTCCACGTATATATTTGATGGCACCATTTTCGTCCTGGTGTTGTACAATTTATGTTTTGAGGGTAAACAACCCCATCCTTTTTCACGAAGAGCCTTCCTCATTGTTGAGTATTTGTTTCTTGAGAGGCCTAGGTTCAAAATCAGGGCCAGTGCATCTTCCTCCGTGAATTCTGTAGTCGATTTTGGAGTTGGAATACTTTCTACCATTCTCTTTACCCTTTTCGGAGATGCTAATGGTAAAACATCGACAATTCGTCCAACATTTTTTGGTTGTGTTTTTAACAATGCTGTTTTGAACGTATCTTTTATTAAATTTGGCGGATGTGCCGCCAATAGTTCCTCTTGTTTTTTCTTTTTGGTTTTCTCCGTAACTTCGTCGTATGCTTTGCTAGGCCGGCCGGGAATCAGCGGTTTAATTTCAATAAGTAGATCCGATTTCAGCCACTTCTCATACATTTTGAAAAACTTGATTTTTGCGAATGAACATTCTGGCAACCTTCTCTCAAATGATTTGTAGAATTTTTCAAGTTTGTCTAAAGCGTCTTTATTTAGCCTTATTCCATATATGTGGTCCAAAGTGTAAACAAGTTCCTTAAATGACTCCGTGTATGATTTGGAATCATTTTTGATGTCCCATACAATTTTCGAAAGAGTGGAATACTTCAGTATGACTTCCATAACTTATAAATGTCCTTTACGCCTCTACAAAATATAATGAAGAAAATTTGGATTTTGTTCAAATATTTATGCAATATATTCACAATTAATGACCCATTTCAGGTATCAGACGCAATCGTAAAAAGGGGTCCAAAGTGCCTCTTTTTACTTACTCTTCTATAATTATTTACCTGGACTCGAATTTGGTTAAAAAAAATGACAATGAATTTTTTATGGGTAGGTTTTTTCACATTCATTGATACGGTGGATTTCCTGGGAATTCGACATAGCGAAACAGGTAACATTTGTCTGCATCAAATCTTAACACAAATATATATATATATGCAGGTATATTTCTAGGTTACTTTTTATTCAAAAATCATCAGCTTACATTAAAAATAGATGTAGGTACTATACAAACGCACGCCGATGCGAAGTGTTTTCGCTCTAAAACACATATTTTTATTCCAATTTTTTTAAACTTTGGCAGGAGACCTTTTTTTATTCTAACACATTTGTATTGTAAACCCTGGGCAAATCTATCAATGTTTTAGTGTAGGCCCCATATAAGGTTCCATTTCACAAATAGACATTTTTATATAGAGTTTAATGAAGTGTAAATGAATTTTAGAGTAGATAGAATCCGAGTTGAGAAATGTTTTATACATCGTTGGAAAGGTATGAAAATTTCCTTTACGATAAGGTATGTTGCGTAAATATGGCTATAGTGTGTCATGTGCAATTAGGACAACAAAAACAAAATTTGGGAAATTCGACTTTTTTGAAAAATTGACTTTTTTATTGCCGGTTCCATAAAATGGAATAGAATAGAGATATTTCCATGATTCTTTTTGTGTTTTGTAGAAGAAGTGTTACCAAATAAAAGTTTATTTAACATCTTTGCAATAAAATGTGACGTAATACTTGTTTTTTAGCAATGAATATAGCACTACTTGAAAATTGACTTTTTTCAGTATTTTGATCGCTACGATCTCATTTATGGCTAGGATATGGCGAGACATACCTTAAAATGTTGGGAACATTTTAAGCTTTCATTTAAGTTCAAAAAAAGCGAAAAAATCCCCGTGGAACTTTTTTTCCAGTGAGAAACTTTTGAAGTTTAGTAAAAAAATTGGCCATTTTGGTCTTAAGATAACGGTGTTGTTTGATATCGAAATTAGCCAAATTAGCACTTAAAACTTTTCTTAATACCTCGACTTTGTGAAAATGGAAAGAAATGATAATGCTTTGATGGCCAAAGTTTGCGAAAACTTAAAGGAAATGGGAGTATCTTTTTTGAAAAATTTTGCAATTTTTTGACAAAAAAAATATTTTTCATATTGAAAACGATGCCATTTTTAAACCGCCAAAGATATTCACGTGATTCCTTTTGTATTTTATGCACACATATGCTGGCATAATTTGTGTGAAGTATGAAGTTTATAGCTTTAAAATTGACGGAGTTATTTAAAAAACACTGAAAAAAACCAAGGCCAAATTTTCATATTTTAAAATTAAACAATTCATAACTCCTTAACAGTACACGATGGCATGGTACTTTATGCATAAGTTTTTTAGATCTTGTCAAGCTCTTTCTCTAGAGTCCTAAATCATGTAAATCGGTTGAGTAGATCAAAAGTTATGGCCCCCAGAAGCTTGGAGAAGTCAAAAGTGGTCAACTTTCACACCCTGTAACTCACCCTGTATTAAAGATATGGACCAACAACAGCACTTTTCTGAAAGCCTATGTCCTCCTCTACAAATGTCTAGAACATTTTGTATGGCTAAAATCAACAGATAAAAAGTTGTAGACTTATTTCCAATTTTTTTGCCATTTGGCCCACTGTGCGGAGGGTATATAAGATTCGGCCCGCTTTTACTTGTTAGATATAAAGAGTTGCCGACTTTCGACAATCAAATTTTCTCCAAAACATGACTTAATATATGGGAAAATTGTTTTGAACTAGTTTTAATTGGCCACTTTACGCCAATTCAATTTTCATTAGGATAGCTCTTTCCTAGCTCGAGCTGGAATGTTTCTAAGATAGCTCCATTCTTGGATATTTTTCTACACAGTCGTAGTTAATGGGTTAATGACATTTTCTTTAAAGACCAAATCATTCAGATTAATGTACATTTTAAAATAAATATTTCAAATGAAACCACTTCGTTTTTTCTTGGAATTTCATAATTCACAATACAACAATTAAGGCAATTGATACTGAGCTCATAGTGAGTTAGGATCGAAATCTATCAGTCAATGGCAAGCAGCGTTGATTCTTGTAGAAATTTATTAGTTATGTAGGCGGTTGAGTGAAGCAGACGTGTTTTTATTTCGCTCCTCAAAGAAAAAAACTATATATCCGTATCTCGGAATAGATACAACCTATTACGAAAACAAATTTAAAGCCTTTTGGAGTAGGCTAGAAATGAACTCCAAAGACTCAACATCTGCGGTGGTGGCGTCAGACCGCAGCGTGTTATCCTCCCTCCTATAGGTGTGGGTGCCTTGGCACCTGTAGTCGAGAGTATTGCTTCGAACGCACAACTAGTCGTTAGACTAATTTATGAGGAAGAGACGGATAAACCAGAGGGATGCACAGTACGTCCCCAGCCTTTAAGTAAAGGTGGTGTTTCTGACTCGAATTCAGACTGCGACTATGTCAATGAAACAGTCATCGCAGCCGAATCGAGAGATGAGGGCATCGGGATGACGGCAGAAGAGAGCGATGGCTTTGCTAAGCTCACAAGCAGACAGAGAAAGCGATCCGGTGCACGACGAAGGAGACAGAGGAGTATGTACCGGCAGCGCAATCGGGCGAAAGTGCAGGATGCTGGAAGGGATAGAACTGACATCCTAAGCACTTCTACGGAAGCTGGAAAAAGAATCAGATCTGCCGAAGAGCATAGCACTACTAAAATACTGAAGAAAAAAGGAGCTCCCCGCTTTCAAGTACTCTAAGAAAACCAAGCCAGCCATCTCGCAATGGAGACTCCAGACAGTGTCCTACGGAGGTAAACAAGGTTGGAACAGGAACGAAGGAAGCGCGCACGGCCCCTGAGTCTTCATGGAGAACTGTGACTTCCAAACTGAGGCCACAGCCATCACGGAAGGGGAATATGGTCACTGAGAATGGTAAAGAGCCACCCAGATCATCGGTCCCAAGAGGAGGATATGGTAAACGATCGGATTTTTGAACATGTGTGGAACTCTGTAAAGGGTCCACCCATGCAAATGAAGAGCTGCGAGTTTAGAGGCGACATCTTTACGCTGCGTTTTGCGTCGGCGGAATGTATCGATACCTTCAAACAGCTCGTCAGAGGTATTCACGCTACATGGGAGGGCGCAAAGCTCGACCTGGTGAGAAAGATGGATATCCCCAGCTCGACTTTATAAAGAGTCGGAAGACTAGACTAGGCAAAGAACCTAAAACGATAACATCAGGCAGTGCAGTGGCAGGAAAGTCAACGAGTTTAAAGAACAGGGAACAGACGATGAGATCATCACCTACTCCCAAGATGCCCATTTATTGGAGGACCAATGATTGAGGTAATCCAGATAAACCTCCACCGGAGCGAGACTGCTACATACGCTCTGATGGAGGAAATCGGTAAGAGCAATACTCATATTGCCTTAATTCAGGAGCCATAGACGACGCAGAACAAAGTTTCTGGTCTGAACCATCAACTACCAATTATTCTATGCTAACACAGGTATTCGACCGAGGACCTGCATTTTTTGTCATACAAATTTGAATTACATATTTTCCCCAGAGTTGTCAACGTCGGATGCAACAGTGGTGAGAGAGGAAGACGGTGGAGCATACCTGCCATCACTTTATCTACCTTTCGACTCTCTGAAACCGCCACCCACGTCAGAGCTGCAACGGCTGGTGAGGAAAGCAAAACAGACAGGAAACGAGGTACTAATAGGGTGTGACGCGAACTCTCACCACATTTCGTGGGTTAGTACCGATACTAATAAGCGGGGCCAAGCCCTGGCAGAGTTCTTGAATATTAACGCTTAATATTGGTAACACCGCTGCCTTTGTTAATAGGATTAGGGAGGAGGTATTAGATGTGACGATATGTTCGGAAAATCTAGTCGATGAAGTTCAGGATTAGAGTGTCCCCACTCTTTCTCTGACCATAGCTACATTAGGTTTAGAATAGCACGGCCAGCGCCGAATCCGATAAACTTCCGTAATAAGTTGAAAACCAACTGGACAAAATTCCAAAAGGCTACTCAGAAGACGTGGGCAGGATAATTTGGATTGTCCAAGCATAGAAGACCCTGAAGAAACTGTCTACAGGATTACGACTGCACTGGTGGGGTCCTTTGAAGATAGTTGTCCTCTTCGGGAAAGGAAATCAGCCCAAGAAAAATCCTGGATGACGGGGGTGTTTTTCAATATTGGGAAAGAGGTCCGCAGAATTTTTAACAGAGCACGTCGTAAAAAAGCCGAAGTTTTTTGGGATGTGTATTACACACGGCTCAAGGAATACAATAATATTACCAGAGTGGCAAAACGTGCCTCCTGGAAGCCTTTCTGCGTTAATGACGCCGCCAAGATAAAAAAGTTTCTTTCAAAATCCATGTCCAAACTGAAACTTTAGAAGACGACATGGGAGTGAGAGCAGAGACAATGGAAGACTTGTTGAGGCTTTTGATGAAAACCCATTTTCCACAGGATACGACGGGACCCACGGAGACACCGGTATCTTAAAATAATGACGTTGATCGAAGGTTTATAATAACGGAATTTATGGTGAAGAAATCCTTGAGGAGCTTCAAACTATTTAAGTCACCCGGACCTGATGGAATATTTCCGGCGTTACTACAGAAAGAGGCAGACTATCTGGCACCTCGTCTGGCCAAAATTTTCAGAGCGTGCCTAGGACTTGCATATACTCCGAAAGCCTGGCAGGTGGCAAGGGTGGTGTTTATACCCAAGCCAAGTTATGCGACACCAAAGGCCTACAGATCCATAAGCCTTACGTCCTTTCTACTCAAAACCATGGAACGTATTGTGGGCACCATGATAAAGAGTTGGGCATCCAGCGAACTGCTCGAATACAAACAGCATGCCTATGGCAAGGGAAGGTCGGTGGTGACTGCCCTGCATGCGGTTGTGCATAAAATAGAAGAATACTTCGATGCCAAAACCTACGCATTGGCGGTATGCATAGACATCAAGAGGCTTTTAACAATGTGCGGACCGACTCACTGATCCAATCCTTAGACCAGTACTGGGTGGATCCGGTCCTTAGAGACTGGATAAGCCATATGCTAAGGAACAAGTGGATAAATCGTGTGTCCCATGGCATAAATATAAGGGTAGAAAGTGGCACAGGGCACCCCACAGGGGGGCATTTTATCGCCTCTTCTATGGGTGACCACCATAAATGACCTATTACGGATGCTGATTGAGGATGGATTTAAACCCATCTGCTACGCAGACGATGTTATAATACTTCTAAGGGGTAAGGATCCGAACGAGCTATGCAGAAGGGCCGAAAGGGTCTTACATATGGCATATGACTGGGCTAGACCCAGAGTTCTCAATGTTAACCCAGAGAAGACTGAAATATGCCTGTTCACGACGAAGACGAAAGTGGGCCAATTTAACGCACCACATTTCCTCAATAAGACGATTTCGATATCTGACAAGGTCAATATTTAGGTGTGATCTTGGACAGGAAACTGAATTGAAAGGAAATTCAGGAGGGTACTGGGAAGGCTCACAGATGTTGGGCACTATGTAGACGGGCCGTAGGCTCGAAATGGGGCCTGAACACGAGGGTAGTCCACTGGCTCAGGAGCGTGATTAGACCAATACTTATTTACGCCTCAGAAGTTTGGTGGACAGCTATGGAGAAATAGTGCAAAATAAGGACCATAAAAGAGGTTCAGAGAACATGTTGTCTTGGCATAGGCGGGGCGATGAGGTCCACGCCCACTAGGGCACTGGAGACTATTCTAGATATCCGACCCATTAACATACAGATTAAGTGTGAGGCAGCCACTGCGGCTATGAAACTTAAGGCGATGGAAGAATGGATTGATAATGGGAGCAGCTCATACCATCGCGGTATAATCGAGGCGTCAATAGGAAACCTGGAAGGAAGGGAAGAGGTTTCCGATCGGATACCTGAGATGAACCTTAATATCGAGTTCGAGGCACTGCTGCCATCGGCACAGTCTTGGATTGACGGAACCCTAGTATTGCCATCTGAAAGATTATGTTACACGGATGGATCAAAGCTAGTGGACAAAGTGGGCCTGGGGGTATACATTGAGAACCCAGGGACTGAGATCTGTTTTAGACTGCCTGACCAAAATACGGTCCTGCAGGCGGAGATCAGGCCGATCACGGAATGCGTGAAGTGGTGTGGTGCTACCGCGAGGACGTTGAGTGTGAACATCTTTAATGACAGTAAAATTGCCATAAGGGCAATAACAACCAAAACGGTAAGGTCACAAACAGTCTTGCAGTGTAAAAAGTAGATTAACGTCTTCTCTGAGGATGGGAAAATCCGTATCGTTTGCGTACCGGGCCATAACGGAGTAAGGAGAAATGAAAAGGCAGAAGATTTGGCGGTAAAGGCCAGAGGACTGCCGTCAATAAACTTGGTTAACCCGAAGCCTTTTGGGTCGACGCAATCCGAGTTAAGAGCGAGGGCGACGAATGCGCATACAAAATTGTCGAACAGCGAAACGGTCGGTAGAACGGCGAAAAACCTATGGGAGGATCCAGATCGTGAGACGACGAGACAATTACTGAAAGGAAGCAAGAATGAGGTCAGTATAGCAATTGGTATCATAACTGTGCGGCAGGTGATAGCATGTGTAGGGCTTGGGGGAAGATGATGATACGTTGAAGCATTTCCTTTGTCATTGTCCGGCTTTCGCGTCTAACAGCTTATGCTGACATTTTCAATAGTGTATTGTGGCGATTTTGGTCGACTTAGATTCACTATGTGAATTTTTTATTGGAGGTGGTGGGTATCCGAAGTTCTGCCAAATAACGCAGGTTCTTGGCCGAACTTATTGCATTTTTACTTTTTTTACTTCCTATGTCACTAGCACATGCAAACAATTTTTTGCACCAAACATTTATTTTTTTTAACAAATATTATATAATGGTGTTAATATTTTAAGTACAAAGCTCAAAAACACTTCTGGCGCTATGTCTGTCTGGTATTGAACTGATAGCAAATGGAATTTAAAATCTTTACCAATGACGCGAACAAATTAATACCAGACGATATCGGCAAAGTACCGTAATTTTTCTATCAGTAGTTAATTTAAAACCAGCAGATAGTGTTTGCATTTATTATTAATCTTTTTTTATCTGTGCTTAACGTGATTTAGATCCCATAAAAACCGATCTAATTAATGTTTTGAACTAGGAGTACAACTGACTGTTGCACATTTTAGCGACTTTTGGTAGTAGATGCGGCTTTTGTGGATCTTAAATCATGATATCTCTTTATATGGTAGATACATCCAAATAAGGCACGATATTCCACAGAGATTACATAATTTACTGTACAACCGTCTTACTGTACCGTCTCCCTGTTTCACCACTGTTACATACGACTTTAACAACTCTGGGGAAAATATATAATTAAAATTTTTATGACACCTAATGCAGGTCCTTGGCCGAGTACCAGTGTTAGCATAGAATAATTGGTAGTTGATACTGAACCAAAAACTTTGTTCCGGGTCGTCCATGGCTCCTGAACTAAGGCAATATGAATCTTGCTCCTGCTGATTTTCTCCATCAGAGCATTAGTAGCAGTCTCGCTCCTGTGGAGATTTATCTGGATTACCTCAACTATTGGTCCTCCAGTATATGGGCATCTTGGGAGTAGATGATGATCTCATCGTCGGCTCCCTGTTCTTTAGACTGCATTTACTTTCCTGTCACTGCACTGCCTGATGTCATCGTTTTAGGTTCTTTGCCTAGTCTAGATGGATGTGATATCCATCCATCCACATCCATCTTTCTCACCAGGTCGAGCTTTGCGCCCTTCGATGGAGCGTGAATAGCTCTGACGAGCTGTTTGACTGTTTCAATACATTCCTCCGACGCAAAACGCAGCGTAAAGATGTCCCCTCTAAACTCGCAGCTTATCATTTGTATGGGCACCCTCTACAGAGTTCCACACATGTTCAAAAATCCGATCGTTAACCAGATCCTCCACTTGGGACCGATGATCTGGTGGAATCCTATGCACAGCCGATATTGATGACTGCATAAGTCAGCTCATCTCTGTTGTGCTTCCTTGCCACTCCGGCGTAAGAGGGCGGCAATGGCAAAAAACCATTCTCAGCGACCATCTTCCCCTTCCGTGATGGCTGTGGCCATTTGGAAGTCACAGTCCTCCATGAAGACTCAGGGGCCGTGCGCGCTTCCTTCGTTCCTGTTCCAACTTTGTCCACCTCCGCAGGACACAGTCTGGAGTCTTTATTGCGGGATAGCTGGCTTGGTTTTTCCAGAGTACTTGAAAGCGGGGAGCCCGATTACGCTGCCGGTACATACTCCTCTGTCTCCTTCGTCGTGCACCATATCGCTTTCTCGGTCCGCTTCTGAGCTTAGCAAAGCCATTGCTCACTTCTGCCGTCATCCCGATGCCCTCATGTCTCGATGGGGACGAACTGTGCATCCCTCTGGTTTATCCGTCTGTTCCTCATTAATTAGTCTGACGACTAGTTGTGCGCTTGAAGAATTACTCTCGACTACATGTGCCAAGGCACCCACACCTATAGGAGGGGAGGACAACACGCTACGGTCTGACGCCACCACCGAAGATGTTGAGTCTTTGTAGTCCATTTCTAGCCTACTCCAAAAGGCTTTAAATTTTTTTTTCGTTATATTCCGAGATACGGATATATTCCGAGATACGGATATAAAGGGTGATTTTTTTGAGGTAAGGATTTTCATGCATTAGTATTTGACAGATCACGTGGGATTTCAGACATGGTGTCAAAGAGAAAGATGCTCAGTATGCTTTGACATTTCATCATGAATAGACTTACTAACGAGCAACGCTTGCAAATCATTGAATTTTATTACCAAAATCAGTGTTCGGTTCGAAATGTGTTCATTCACCGTAACGTTGCGTCCAACAGCATCTTTGAAAAAATACGGTCCAATGATTCCACCAGCGTACAAACCACACCAAACAGTGCATTTTTCGGGATGCATGGGCAGTTCTTGGACGGCTTCTGGTTGCTCTTCACTCCAAATGCGGCAATTTTGCTTATTTACGTAGCCATTCAACCAGAAATGAGCCTCATCGCTGAACAAAATTTGTAAAAATTTGAACACATTTCGAACCGAACACTGATTTTGGTAATAAAATTCAATGATTTGCAAGCGTTGCTCGTTAGTAAGTCTATTCATGATGAAATGTCAAAGCATACTGAGCATCTTTCTCTTTGACACCATGTCTGAAATCCCACGTGATCTGTCAAATACTAATGCATGAAAATCCTAACCTCAAAAAAATCACCCTTTTGGTGATTTTTCTTTGAGGAGCGAAATAAAAACACGTCCGCTTCACTCAACGGCTACAATTCTATAAGCCTTACGTCCATTCTACTCAAAACCATAGAACGTATTGTAGAGACCATAAAGAGTAGGACATCCAGCGAACTGCTCAAATAAAAACAGCATGCCTATTTCAAGAGAAGGTAGATGGGGACTGCCCTGCACAAGGTTGTGCATAAAATAGAAGAATCCTTGCATGCCAAGAAGTATACATTGGCGATATGCATTGACATCGAGGGGACTTTTAGTAATGTGCGGACCGACACACTGATCCAATCCTTAGACCAGTACCGGGTGGACCGGGTTCAATGAAACTGGATAAACCATTTGCTAAAGAATAGGTGGATAAATTGTGGGTCCCATCACTTAAATTTAAGGGAGAAAGTGGCAGAAGATACGCCACAGGGGGGCATTTTATCATACCATCGCGGTATAACCAAGGCAACGATAAGAAACCCGGATGGATTAGAAGAGGTTTCCGATCGGATCCCTAAATGACACTTCAGGTCGAGTTCGAGGCACTGCTGCCAAAGGCACAGTCTTGGATTGACGGAACTCTGGTATTGCCATTTGAGAGATCATGCAGATGGATCAATGCTAGAGGATAGAGTGGGCCTACTGATCTGCATTGGGAAATGAAAGAGCAAATTATTTTGTAGTGAAGGTCAGAGGACTGCCGTCAATAAATTTGGTTAACTCGAAGGCTTTCGGATCGTCGCAGTCTGAGTTTAGGACGTGGTTGTCGAACGGGTATGTATCACTGTGGAACAGCGAAACGATCGGTAGAACGGCGAGTTAGAGAGATCCGGACCGTGAGAATAAGAGGTTATTACTGAAAGGAAGTAAAAAGGAGGTCAGTATAGCTTTCGGTATCATAACGGGACACATAGGACTACGAGCTCACTTATGTAAATTCGGTGGGGACATAATACCAGACATGAACCTAGAGACGTGGTATGCAAAACAATTAAGGATCTTGTAAATAGCACGGAACTCCATTTTGAGCTTACTTTGTAGTATTTGGAACGCACAACAAGTCGATTACTAGCTTAGGTCTATGTCAAAAGTGGCATGGGGTGGATTAATATCTGCACCCTCTTTTCAACTTAACCTAACCTTATCTAAATCATAATCGACATTGGAGCTGAAGGGCTGAACGAAGCTCACTGTGTTAAATTTAAATCAGCGAAATCGGCAAATAAATGCATCTTTTATGAGTCTAGGGCCTAAATCGGGAGATCGGTCTATATGGGGGTATATTAATTTATAGACTGACTAGCTGACTCGGGCCCGCTCCGCTGCGCCTTCTTTTACTTTACATGGAAAAAAAGTTTCCAATATTTATTTTCGATTTTTTAGTGAAATAACATTTTCCAAAATAGTATATCGCTTGACTAATAGTTTAACAATATAAGTGCCTTTATCTGAATCCCATGTGATCTTTATTGGTCTACCAATTTAAGTTTTGGATACTTGGCCCTGAAAAAATATCAGCATCGTGATCTTCTCTCAAATACCATTTATTTAAGCCCCATATTGCCATTGGCTTAAGAGGAGTTTACAGGAAGAGGTGTCCCCCTATCAAATTCGTATTCTACTCCCAACTACCTTTATTTGAGCCCCATATTGCGATGGTCACTAAAAAATTGCAGTGTGTGGGGTATTTTGGGAAAGAAAATTGGTTCCGAAAATGGGTATCAATTCTTGCTCTACCCCCCTATACTTTTTATTTAGGCCCACATTGTAATGGTCGGTAAATATGCCCGATTTAGGGGTGTTTTGGGGATTGGGGTGGTCGCCCAAACACTAAGCCCGGAAAATATATCAGCAACGTGCTCTATTCTCATATATCATTTATTTGAACCCCATATTGCCATTGGCCTCAAAATTGGATATCAAATTCGTTTTCAAGTCTCATTTATTGCAAAAGTCAGCAAATATGTCCGGTTTGGGTTATTGGCCCTAAAAACTATAAATATTTAGTTCCACTCTCTTTACGACCCTAATTGTCTTGGTGAGCAAATACGTCCTATTTGGGGGTTGTTATGGTGGTGGGACGTCCCCTAGACAGTTGGTCCCTAATGTTGGTAACAGATACGTGGTCTACTCCCAAATATCTATAATTTGAGCCCCAAATTTCCATAGTCGGCAAACATGACCGGCTTGGGGGTGTTTTGGGGGATGAGCGGCCACTCAGTTAGTTGACATTGAAAATAAATATCGGATTCGTGTTCCACTTTAAAAATCCTCTTATTTGAGCCTCATATTGCAAAAGTCAGCAAATACTTCTTATTTGTGTGGTGTTGTGGGGGTGGTGTGGCCCCATAGACACTTTTCTCAAATATTGATATCAGATTCGTGCTTTACTCCCAAAAACCTTTCATTTGAGCCCAATATGGCTATGGTCGTAAATTTGTCCCCTTTGGGGGATGTTTTCAAGGAGAGGCTGCCCCCCACACACTTGGTCCCATATTTGGATATTATTCTAATTCTACACTCAAATAACTTTTATTTAAGACCCATATTCCCATGGGCACTAAATAAGTCCTGCTTGGGGGGTGTTTTGGGGAAGGGGTCCACCCCCAAGAAACGTGATCCCACATTTGGATATCATATTCGTATTCTACTCGCAAATACCTTGCATTTGAGTCCCATATTGCCATTATCGGTATATGTCCGATTTAGGGGTTGGGTGGTGTTGTGGGGGTGGGGTGGCCCCATAGACACTTTTCCCGAATATTGATATCAGATTTGTGCTTTACTCCCAAAGACGTTTCATTTAAGCCCCATGTGGCTATGGTCGTAAATGTGTCCCCTTTGGGAGAGGTTTTTGGGGAGAGGCGGCCCCCCAAACACTTGGTCTCATATTTGGATATCAGATTCTAATTCTGCACTCAAATACCTTTTATTTAAGCTCCATATTCCCATGGTCAGTAAATAAGTCCCGTTTTGGGGGGTGTTTTGGGGAAGGGGTCCACCCCCCAGAAACGTGATCCCACATTTGGATATCAGATTCGTATTCTACTCGCAAATACCTTGCATTTGAGTCCCATATTGCCATTATTGGTATATGTCCGATTAAGGGGTTTGGTGGTGTTGTGGGGGTGGGGTGGCCCCATAGACACTTTTCCCGAATATTGATATCAGATTTGTGCTTTACTCCCAAAGACCTTTCATTTGAGCCCCATGTGGCTATGGTCGTAAATGTGTCCCCTTCGGGGGAGGTTTTTGGGGAGAGGCGGCCCCCCAAACACTTGGTCTCATATTTGGATATCAAATTCTAATTCTGCACTCAAATACCTTTTATTTAAGCCCCATATTCCCATGTTCAGTAAATAAGTCCTGTTTGGGGGGTGTTTTGGGGAAGGGGTCCACCCCCCAAAAACGTGGTCCCACATTTGGATATCAGATTCGTATTCTACCCGCAAATACCTTTCTTTTGAGTCCCATATTGCCATGGTCGGCAAATATGTCCGATTTAGGGGTGTTTTGGGCTTGGGGTGGTCTCCCCAGCACTTGGTCCCACAATTGGATATCAGATACGTTTTCTTATCCTAAATACCTTTCATTTGAGTCCCATATGGTCGCGATTGGTCTAAATATATGTTCGGTAGGTTTTAGGGTGGGGCGGCCCCCCCCGGTACCCTATCCGAAATTTGGATACCAAATTTTTATTTTTAGGGAACTATATGAGAGCACACAAAATTTCGCTTAAATCGCACCACCCATCTCCGAGATCTGGCGTTTCTGAAAATTTGGGTAAGGGGGAGGGTCCGCCCCCCTTCAGATATCAAAAAATGTAGTACCCTATTTTCATTATGCCTATTTTCATTATGCACCATCTGTGAAAATTTCAAGAAAATCGGTACAGCCGTTTCTGAGTCTATAAGAAACACACAAACATACAAACAAACAAACATTTTACCCTATTTTCATTATGCACCATCTGTGAAAATTTCAAGAAAATCGGTACAGCCGTTTCTGAGTCTATAAGGAACACACAAACATACAAACATACAAACAACCAAACAAACAAACCTACAAACAAACACAAATTGATTTTTATATATAAGATTTGATCCGTATTAAGCACGAATGTCGGGGATCTAAACACAAACCGTTGTTCCAAATTTCAGCCAAAATACAGCTTTTATCTTATGAACCTAAGACCCTATGATGAAAGATCGGTCCGGAGTGGAGCGGGAGCAAAGTGGTTTCCATTCTTAAAAACCACTCCGTTCCGACAAAATAAAAAACAAGTTCGCCCGGGCCGAATCTTATATACCCTCCACCATGGATCCCATTTGTCGAGTTCTTTTCCGGCATCTCTTCTTAATAAGTAAAATTGAGAGATCGATTTATATGGGAGCTGTATCGGGCTATAGACCGATTCAGACAATAATACACACGTATGTTGATGGTCATGAGAGAATCTGTCGTACAAAATTTCAGGCAAATCGAATAATAATGGGCTCAAGAAGTCAAGACCCAAGATCGGTTTATATGGCAGCTATATCAGGTTATAAACCGATTTGAACCATACTAGGTACAGTTGTTGGATATCATAACAAAATACTACGTACAACGTGCCACATGCCACACAGCATGGTAACAATGGACTTATTGAGAGGCGAGTTCGGTGAACATTTTATTTCACGTTCGGGATAGGTCAATTGGCCGCTTAGATCATTCGATTTAACGCCTTTAGACTATTTTTTGTGGGGCTATGTTAAAGCTCATGTCTAAACAGACAAGCACGCTTCAACATTGAAGCATTTATTCGTGAGATACCGGCCGAAAAGTTGGAAAGAGTATGGCAAAATTGGACAAAGTGGATGAACTATGTGAAGCGCAACCAAGGTTAACATTTGCATAAAATAATCTTCAAAAAATAAATTATATATACCGTACTATCGATTTGGGCTTTGGGGTGTACTCTAAAGATCTAGAACTGGTCATATCGAAAAGGTTAACCGCCCACTGCAGTGTCCATCAAGTGGAGATCCTTGCAATTAAGGAAGTGGTGGAATGGCTTAGATATAATGTCAAAATGACGAGTGGCATAAATATCTTCTCAGACAGCCAGGCAGCCATTAAATTCACCACCCAAAGAGATGTCCCAGGGAATTGTAAAGTGGATCAGCTTTCCAGACTAGGAGCTACCCTACACATTCCAGGGATACTGGAATCTGGGGGTATGCCTCTAGTGACATGTAAGCTAAGTTTTCAGGACCAGGCCTGAAGGACAACGAATGATAGATTTAACAAGTAAAAGCGTGCTAAGTTCGGCCGGGCCGAATCTTATATACCCTCCACCATGGATCGCATTTGTTGAGCTCTTGCCTCGGTATCTCATTTTGACGGCAAACAAAGGATAAACAAGCTTAAGTCCTATTCGGACCCTAAATTAATGCTGAACATTGTAGAAGTCATTGTGACATATTTCAGTTCATTCGGATAAGAATTGCGCCTTGTAGGGGCTCAAGAAGCAAAATCGTGGGATCGGCTTATATGGGAACTGTATCAAGCTATTGATCGTTTTAGACCATATTAGACACGTATGTTGAAGGTCATGAGAGAAGCCGTTATACGAAATTTTCTGCCAAATCGGATGAGAATTGCGGCCTCTAGAGGTTCAAGAAGTCAAGATCCCAGATCGGTTTATATGGCAGATATATCAATTCATGCACTGAGTTGCGCCATACTTACAGTTATTAGACGTCATAACAAAATACCTTATGCAAAAATTCTGCCAAATTGGATGAGAATTGCGCGCTCAATACATAAAATTCAGAAAAATGCATGAAATCTTTATTTAAATCAATAGTACGGTCCATATGATTAATTAAATATTTGAAGATTATTTCATGCAAATGTTGACAGTGATTGCGCCTCGAATTGTCTACCCTCTTGGTCCAATTTTGGCATACTCTTGCCAACATTTCGGCCGGTATCTTATGAATAAATGCTTCAATGTTGTCTTCCAATGGGTCAATTGCAGCGGGCTTATCTGTATACACATGAGCTTTAAATCGCACGATATAGACGGCCAATTAACCGGTCGCGAACGTGAAATAAAATGTTCACCGAACTCGCCTCTCAATAAGTCCATTGTTACGCGTGCTGTGTGGTATGTGGCGCCGTCCGTCTTGTTGAAACCATATGTTATGCAAGGTAAGCTCTTGCATTTTGGGTAAAAAAATTGGATATCATCTCACGATTGCGCTCACTGTTCACAGTTACGTTACGATTTGCATCATATTTGAAGAATTACGGTCCAATGATGTCACCAGCCCATAAACCGCACCAAACTGCGACTTTTCTGGATGCATTGATAGCTCTTGCAATTCTTATGGCTGATCTTCACCCCAAAATCGACAATTCTGCTTATTTACCTGCCCATTGAGCAAAAAATGAGCTTCGTCGCTCAATGGAAGAAGCGCGCGATGAACTTTCTTAACAGAGCACGCCTTTTAATAATAAAATTCAATAATTTGCAAGCGTTGTTTGTTTGTAAGACGATTCATGTTTAATTTATAGACCAAACGGAAAATGTTTGACAGTGATACAAAACACGAAACTTGCGTGAGCTGTTTAAACCAATGTTGTCCAAAAGATAATAGCTAAAAAATCACCCTTATATACTTTGTAAGGTCACAGACAAATATTTTGAGGTGTTACCAAGGAAATTGCGTGATTTGCATATCCCCAATCTATGGTGTGGGTATAAAAACAGAATTTTTAAGTGATCGGAGTCGGAGTAGAGAAATTTGCCTGGAGGCGCAGTCGAGTCAAAATTGCCTGTAACCCTGGTTATAATAGGGTTCTTATATCTATCACACATAAAATGTATGAATTCATATAGGAAAATAACACCCAGAGAATATTTAGAATGTCTTCCATAGATGATGGTATATAAGATTCGAGCGGCCGATTGATTGTGGTCAGCTTCTAAAAATCTGTGCGATTAAATAAAATACTGCAATACTTTTAGAAAAAATTTTACATATTTACCAAATCTATATTCATGGCCGAAACTCCCATTTCCTGCGGAACGATATACAAAGTGACAAATGGCTGTACACATAAATACTGACCGATGGACTGCGATGAATGACATGCACGTTTTCGGAGGATTAATAGATGATGATAACCGTCGGTTGCAAATACAGGCAGATACGTTGATTACAAACATCGGAGATGTGCGCTTTACAAACAAACATTTCATGTTTGATTCAATGAAAAATAATCACCATCATCATTTATTTCTTACACTGCAAACATTAATCTTAGTTGGGGCATACATATCGCTTTTTTTTTGAAAAGTTGGATGGATGGAATGGGGGATGAAAGGAAAAACGAATGAAAGCTTAATCGTAGAGGAGTGCAAACATTGTTGGATTCTGGATTGGCTATCTGGCGGAGAGACACCATGGATGGATAACTTGACTGCAACCAACAGTTGGCAGCACAGCTGTCAGTTTACCAACGCGTCTTGTAACAAGAAAAAACTTGAGAGTGATGTTCTTGGCCATATATCCATGGGCCATGTCAGCTTCATCAACAGCACCATCACTCACAGAAACTACGCCAACTGTATTAACATCAATAATGTACTTGCTTTTGAATGTATCAACCCGATGAATTCTCCACAACTTACCATCACTCCGTACCTCTTTTGCGAACTTGTTCGCACCGTTTTCTTTTATTAGGGTTGTCGGTGTTGGTTTTTGCACTAATATTACAAAATTACAAATTACACATGAGAGAAATTTAAAATGCTTAGCTATGTTTTTTTTTTTTATAAAAGTTAATGGAATAAATGTCCTTACAGGATAATATAACTTCCGAAGCACGTGTTGAAATCTTTACGAATAATAAAATTAAGAATTATTAATTTGAATTGATTTTATATATAAAATATGCGGTATTAAAAGTTGCCGAATAGACCAAAGCAGATTGCATTTGCTTTCAAAAGACAGACTGACAGACATCGTAAGATCGACTTAAAAGCCATGCCAATCAAGAGTATACTTAATTTATAAAGTATTCAACAAAAATTTCGAGACGTTTAAAAATGAACAAGTAAAAGCGTGCTAAGTTCGGCCGGACCGAATCTTATATACCCTTCACCGTGGATCGCATGTGTTGAGTTCTTTTCCCGGCATCTCTTCTTAGGCAAAAAAATGATACAAGAAAAGATTTGCTCTACTATTAGAGCGATATCAAGATATGGTCCGGTTTGAACCACAATTAAATTATATATATATATATATATATATATATATATATATATATATATATATATATATATATATATATATATATATATATATATATGTAAAATGGATGTTTTGGGGACAGAAAAAACCTATGGAAATTATGGCATACATCGCTTCGTTTTTATTTTCCCATACGATGTATGCCCATTTTTTCACTCTAAATGTTCGAAATGTCAACATATTTCAGATTTATTATAAAACGTATATTATAAGGACACTTTTATATAAAATGTTTACTTCCGGGACATGTCCTCGATGTATACACTTTATTAACAAGTGAAAAATTTGCCACCTTTCACTCATACATTCTGATTTTCAAAAAATCAACTCTGCGTTATCAGTTAGTCGAGTCTGCAACCATACATCATTGCCTATCCATTTAGTCAAGTTTTCAGCCATTGTGTTATCAACTTTGCGTTATAATTTATTCTACCTTTCAACCTTTCTCTATCGAAAAAGTCTTTTATGGATAATTTAAAACGCAAGATGGCGTTGCACACTGGGCCAAGCGGCAAAAAGAAAAAGTGAAATAAATCAGCAACTCTTTATTTGTTGATCTGAGCGGTAAAAAATGTTCTAGACATTTGTAGAAGAGTACATTGGCTTTCAGGAAAATGGAAAATGTAGGTCAATATATTTAAAACAGGGTGAGATGCAGGGTGTCAAAATTAACCACTTTCCACTTCTCCAACCTTTTAAGATTTATAACTTTTAATCTACTGTACCGATATCCATGGTTTAGGAAGAGCTTGACGAGGTCTAAAAAAGCATGCATAATGTCCTATGCCATCGTTTACCGTTGAGGAGATATGAGCAATTTAGTTTTAAAATGTTAAAACTTTGCATTGGTTTCTTCAGTGATGTTTCTTTATAACTTCGTCAATTTCTTAGCTATATACTGAAAGTTTCTATAATCATTCCAATATATTTAGCGGTTTAAATATGGCATCGTTTTCAACATGAAAAACATTTTGTTCTTCTAAAACTAACAAAATTTTCCATAAAAGATACTCCTATTTACTTGAAGTTTTCGTAAACTTTGGTTATCAAATGATTAACATTTTTCTTTTCCATTTTCATAAAGCGGAGCCAATAAGAAAAGTTTTAAATGCTAATTTGACTCTTTTCAAAATCAAACCACCCCTTTATCTTAAAGGCAATATGACCATTTTTTATACCTTACACCACTACTATGGTATAGGGTATTATAACTTAGTGAATTTGTTTGTAACACCCAGAAGGAATAGAGATAGACCCATTGATAAGCATACTGATCGATCCCGAATCACGTTCTGATTTGATTTAGCTATGTCCGTCTGTCCATCCATGGATGTTAATTTATTAAAATCGGTTCAGATTTCAGATCTTTTTTAGCTCCCATATATGTTCGTCCGATTTGGAATGATGTTGCAATAATGTGGTCATTTGCTATACGATTTTCAAAATGTTGGCAAGTGGTTCTTCCTTATAACTCCTGACAATGTTGTTGTGTTTTAAATAAATCGGTTCAGATTTATATATAGTTAACATATATATGTATCACCCGATTTTTACTTTTAAGGCCATGGTCAGCGTATATCTTGACAGATTTTTTCAAAATTTGGCACAATGCATACTTTTATGACTGTTTTTTTAATATGTGTGCCGATTTTGTTCGATTTAGATTTAGGCATAGCTCCCATATAAAGTTTTGACTTATACTGCAATAATTCGATTATTTGTGTTAATTGCAACTCTTCGGATCACTAGTAAATATAATAACAATCGGTTCAGATTTAGATATATGTGTCATTTATATATATCTCCTCATTTTCAGTTTTTGGGCCGTTGCAAGCACATTTATGAACCGATTTCCAAACAAAAGTTTGGTCGAAATTCGTCACTTCAATTGTAAGCAAATTTATATTTCGAAGACTTCGCCTATATTGCATACCCCATATGGTGTATGGTATCAAAAGGTCGTTTTTGGACGACTTTAGACCGTCCTTACTTGTTTTTACTACATTTCAAAAGTTTCCCAAAAGTTTCACGGTGATTTTTTTATTTTAGCTTGAATGTTAATATGTTTCCAACAATTTAAGAAATGTCTCGCCATAACCCAGCTATAAATGATCGATAGTACGATGCATATAATTTAATGTTTGAAGATTATTTAATGTAAATGTCGCCCATAACCGCGCTTCAAATAGACGATCCGCTTAGTCCAATTTTGGCATACTCTTTCCAACATTTCGATCGGTATCTCACTAATAAATGCTTCTATGTTGTCTTCCATTGCGTCAATTGAACCGGGCTGTTCTGTATAGACATGAGCTTTAACATAGCCCCACAAAAACTAGTCTAAAGGCGTAAAATAGCACGAAATAGGCGGTCAATGGACCGGTCCCGAACGTAAAATAAAATGTTCACCGAATCGCCTCTCAATAAGTCTATTGTTACCCGTGCTGTGTGGCATGTGGAACCGTCTTGTTGAAACCACATGTCATGCAAGTCAAGCTCATGCATTTCTGGTCAAAAAAGTTGGGTATCACCTCACAGTAGCGCTCACCTTTCATAGTTACGTTACGATGCGCTTCATCCTTGAAGAAGTACGGTCCAATGATGCCACCAGCCCATAAACTTTTTCTGGATGCATTGGTAGCACTTGCAATGCTTTTGGATGACCTTCACTCCAAAATCGGCAATTCTGCTTATTTACGTACCCATTGAGCCAAAAATTATCTTCGTCGCTCAATGGAAGAAGCGCACGATGAACCTTCTTAATAGAGCATGGATAATAAAATTCAATAATTTGCTAGCGTTGTTCGTTTGTAAGACGGTTCATGGTTAAATTATAGACCAAACTGAAGATGTTTGACAGTGAAACAAAACACGAAACGTGTGTGAGCTGTTTAAACCAGTGTTGCCAAAAAGATAATGCTAAAAAATCACCCTTTATATATATGTAAGGAACTTTAATTCTGCATCACTCCTTCTAGAAAACACAACAAGAATCATGAATATATCTCTATCCTATCCGATTTTATGTAACTGGCGACACAAAAGTCAATTTTTGAAAAACGTAAAATTTTCCAATTTTTTTTTGTTGCCGTCATCATTACACATAAAAACCGACCGCATTATTTACCTTATTTTAATGGATGTATAAATCATTCCCAAGCTCCGAAACTTAACTAAACTCGGTGTTAAATTCTTTTTTTGGAGAGGTTGGACCGATCCGGACCATATTCGGCACAGTTGTAGATAGGTCTCGCCGTTCCAAATTTCATTGTTGGCCAAAAACTTTAATATAGGTATCAAATTTTGTCTCTTTTGACCTCCCCAACATTGTGTAGCCTTTTGAATATAGCTACCATTAAGACCGGTATATAGATTTTACATTTATATTATTTTGAATAGTATCTTTTTTACTACAGGAGACTTCGATGAAGGACTACTTATACAGGGTGGCTGATGAATATTGCTACAATGATGAATATTGCTACATTTTTTTTTCGGTGTATGGAATACATTTTTCTTTTATTCATGTTAAATTAAATTATTAAATTAATTATTAAATTATTATTAATTAAATTAATTAATTAATTAATTAAATTAATTATTAAATTATTATTATTAAATAGAAAAAAAGTTATTACATTTTTTTTTTGGTAGCGGCTTTCATCAGCCACCCTGTATCTTGATGTAGACCGATCTCCCGATTTAATGACTTACATAAAAGCAGCACTGATTTCCCACACACAGTGAGTTGCGATACAATCTTCGATTTCCTTACTAAGTCAGACTGTATCTCACTATAGCGCCCAAACAGACTAATGTGGAGCATTAAAGATATTTTGTTCAAAAAGCCGCATTTATTGATAAATTTCGCTAAAATTTTACACAATAAGTTGCATTAAAATCTGCGCCAGATTTGGGTCTTGAGTTAAGATTTTTTATTCAACATATTCTGAAAATCAAAGGCAATTTTTGAATTTCAATTGAAATTTTTTGAGTTTCAAATGGAATATCTGAATTTTAAAAGAAATTTTTTGTTTGTTTCTCTTTCGAGACGAGATAAATGATCGGAAATTGAAAGTGGAAAAGGAAAGCCAAAGATAGCAACACACACCAACCACTATGGGACGCGTTTCGTCTTGCATGCATAATTTTCCCAACGAATTATTCAGAATTTATGGAGTTTCTGAATTTCAATTGGTATTTTCAGAAAAACCCTTGAAAGTGGTGTAGTCTGAATTTCAATAGAAACATTTGAACTGAATTTCAAATGATATATTATGAATTCCAATGTAAATATTCCGAATTAAGATATATGGAATATCTGAATTTCAGTTAAAATTTCTGAATTTCAAATGGAGTATATGAACGTCAAATGAAATATCTGAATATCAAATGGATTTTCTGAATTTCAAATAAAATATTCAATTCAAATGGTGTGTCCGGATTTCAAATTAAATATTCTGAATTTCAAGTGGAATATCTGAATATAAAACGGAATTTTTGACTTTCAAATACAATATCTAACTTTCAAATGACATTTCTGAATAATAAATGCAGTTTCTGAATTATATTTGGTTTCTTCGGACTTACACTTGAAAATTGTGTCAGACCACACCATTTCGTTGCAATATTCTGAATTTCAACTCAAATATTCTAAATTTAAATATGATGAATTTCAAATGGAATATTAAATTTTAATCAGCATATTTCAAATTTCATGAAATAAGTGAATTTCTATTGAAATATTCCGAATTTCATATGAAGTATATGAATTTCAAAACAAGTATTCTGAATTTCAAAAGGAATATCTGAATATCAAATGAATTTCAAAAAAATATCTGTATTTCAATGAAATTTCTGAATTATAAAAGGAATTTCTGAATTTCAATTAGTACTTGGAATATCTGAATTATATTTAAAAGTGGTGTAGTCTGATTTTCAATTGAAATATTTCTAGTTTTAATAGAAATATTCTGAATTTCAAATGGAATATCTAAATTGCATTTTACATATTCTGAAATTCAAATAAATTTTCTGAATTTCAAATAAAATATCTGAATTTCAAATACAATATCTGAATTTCGAATAAAATATATGAATTTCACATAGGGGGTCTTAATTGAAAATAAAATATTCTGCATTTCAAATGGAATATCTGAACACTACATGGAATTTCTAATTTTTAAATTGGTATTTTCTGAAATACTCTTAAAAGTGGTGTAGTCAGAATTTCAATTGGAATCTTTTGAATTATAATTGAACTTCGAATGGAATATTTGATTTTCAATTGAAAAATTTTAATATTTCAAATGGAATTTATGAAATGATCTTCAAATGAAGTATCTGAAGTTCAAATAAAATATCTGAATATCATACGGAATTTCTGAAATTCAAATTTACTACCTGAATTTTAAATGAAATTCTTAATTTAAACGGAATTTATCAATTTCAATAGGTTTAATCTGAATTACATTTGAAAGTTACACCAGTCCTGATTGACCTGACCTGAAATATTCTGAATTTTAGATAAAATATTCTGAATTTCAAATAAAATACCTACCTTTGAATTGAAATATTCTGAATTTCAAAAGAAGTATCTGAATTTCAAATGAATTATTCTGAATTTCAAAAGGACTGTATGGATATCATACGGAATTTCTGAACTTCAAACGAACTTCTGAATTACAGTTTGAATTTCTCAATTTCAATTGGTATTTTATGGAGTCTGACTTTCAATTGAAATAATCTGAATTCTAATTGAAATTTCAAATGGAATGTCTGAATTTTAATAAACACATTCTGAATTTCAAAAAACTATCGCAATCTTAATTGAAATTATTAAATATAAAATATAATATCTGGAATAGAATATCAAATGGAATATCTGAATATCAATTAATATATTTTGAAAATCAAAATATCTGAATTTCAATCGAAATATTTTGAAGTTCATACAATAAATGGTGATTTTTTAGCTATTATCTTTTCAACAACACTGATTTTCACTGCTCACGTACGTTTCGTGTTTTGTTTCACTGTCAAACATCTTCAGATTGGTCTACAATTTAACCATGAATCGTCTTGTAAACAAACAACGCTTGCAAATTAATTAATTTTATTATCAAAAAAAAAGTTATCTGTTAAAAAAGTTCATAAGCAGAATTGTCGATTTTGGAGTGAAGATCAGCCAGAAGCATTGCAAGAGCTACCGATGCATCCAGAAAAAGTCACAATTTGGTGCGGTTTATGGGCTGGTGGCATCATTGGAGCGTACTTCTTCAAAGATGATGCGAATCGCAACGTACATGTAAATAGTGAGCGCTACCGTGAGACGAGATCTAAAATTTTTTGCCCAAAAAACAAGAGCTTGACTTGTATGACATATGGTTTCAACAAGACGGTGCCACATGCCAAACAGCACGCGTAACAATGGACTTATTGAGAGGCAAGTTAGGTAAGGACTTTATTTCACGTTCGGGACCGGTCAATTGGCCGCCTATATCGTGCGATTTAACGCCTCTAGACTTTTTTTGTGTGGCCATGTTGAAGCTCATGTCTATACAGACAGGCCCGCTTCAATTTACGTATTTTAAGACAACATTAAATTATTTATTCGTGAGATACCGGCCGAAATGTTGAAAAGAGTATGCCAAAATTAGACTAAGCGGATGAACCATTTGAGGCGCAGCCACGATCAAGGTTTGCAGGAAATAAATTATATGTACCGTTCTATCGACCCAAGTAAAGATTTAATGCATTTTTCTGAACTTTTTTTAAAAAAACTTTCCCACATCTTTTAAAACATAGCCCCTTATAATAAACAAGTAAAAGCGTGCTAAGTTCGGCCGGGCCGAATCTTATATACCCTCCACCATGGATCGCATTTGTCGAGTTCTTTTCCCGGAATCTCTTCTTAGGCAAAAAAGGATATAAGAAAAGAGTTGCTCTGCTATTAAAACGATATCAAGATATGGTCCGGTTCGGACCACAATTAAATTATATGTTGGAGACCTGTGTAAAATTTCAGCCAATTCGTATAAGAATTGCGCCCATTGGGGCTCACGAAGTTAAATAGAGAGAGCGATTTATATGGGATCTGTATCGGGCTATAGACCGATTCAGACCATAATAAACACGTTTGTTGATGGTCATGAGAGGATCCGTCGTACAAAATTTCAGGCATATCGGATAATAATTGCGACCTCTAGGGGTCAAGTAGTCAAGATCCCAAATAGGTTTATATGGCAGCTATATCAGGTTATGAACCGATTTGAACCTTATTTGACACAGTTGTTGAAAGTAAAAATAAAATACGTCATGCAAAATTTCAGCCAAATCGGATAGGAATTGCGGCCTCTAGAAGCTCAAGAAGTCAAATCCCCAGATCTGTTTATATGGCAGCTATATCAGGTTATGGACCGATTTGAACCATACTTGGCACAGTTGTTGGATATAATAACAAAACACGTCGTGCAAAATTTCATTCCAATCGGATAAGAATTGCGCACTCTAGAGGCTCAAGAATTCAAGACCCAAGATCGGTTTATATGGCAGCTATATCAGGTTATGGACCGATTTGAACCATACTTGGCACAGTTGTTGGATATCATAACAAAACACGTCGTGCAAAATTTCATCCCAATCGGATAAGAATTGCGCACTCTAGAGGCTCAAGAAGTCAAGACCCAAGATCGGTTTATATGGCAGCTATATCAAAACATGGACCGATATGGCCCATTTACAATACCAACCGACCTACACTAATAAAAAGTATTTGTGCAAAATTTCAAGCGGCTAGCTTTACTCCTTCGGAAGTTAGCGTGTTTTCGACAGACAGACGGACGGACGGACGGACGGACGGACGGACGGACGGACAGACGGACGGACATGGCTAGATCGACATAAAATGTCGCGACGATCAAGAATATATATACTTTATGGGGTCTCAGACGAATATTTCGAGTAGTTACAAACAGAATGACGAAATTAGTATACCCCCCATCTTATGGTGGAGGGTATAAAAATATTCTGAATTTGAAATGGAGTGTCTGAACATCACATAGAATTTCTGAGTTTCAAATAAAATATCTGAATTTTAAATTAATTTTCTGAATAAGAAATGGAGTTTCTGAATTTCAATTCGTATTTTATGAATTACACTTCAAAGTTGTGTAAGCTGAATTTCTGTTGAAATATTCTTAATTTAAATTCAAATATTCTGAAATTCAATTGAAATATTCTGAATTTCAAAAAATATATTCTGAATTTCTAATAAAATATCTGAATTTTAGATGGAATATCTGAATGTCGGATGGAGTACCTGAATTTTAATTCAAATAATCCGAATTTTATATGGACTTTCTGAATATCAAATGAAATTTTTAATTTTGTAATTTAATATCTGAATTTCAAATGAAATTTCTGAATTAAAAATGGAATTTCTGAATTGCAGTTGGTACTTGGAATATCTGAATTACACTTGAAAGTGGAGTGGTTTGAATTTCAAATGGAATATCTGAATTTCAAATAGCATATATGAGAATTTAATTTAAATTTCTGCATTATAAATGGAATTTCTCAATTTCAAATGGTATTTTCTGAATTGTACTTAAAAGTGGAGTAGTCTGAATTGCAAATGAAATACTCTAAATCTCAATTGAAGTACTCTAAATTTCAATTGGAATATTTGAAATTTTAAATGAAATATCTGAATATAAAGAATATTTCTGAGTTACAAATAAAATATTTGAATTTAAAATAAAATTTCTGAATTATAAATGGAATTTCTGAAATTCAATTGTTAGTTTTTGAATCACTCTTGAAAGTGGCATAGTCTGAATTTCAATTGAAATATTCTAAATTTCAATTGAAAGATTCGGAATTTTAATTGACATTTTCTGAATTTCAAATAAAGTATCTGAATTTCAATTTAAATATTTTATATTTAAAAAAAAAAATCTGAATTTCCGATGAAATTTCTGAATTTCAAATGAAATTTCTGAATTTCAAATGAAATTTCAAAATATTAAATGAAATTTCTGAATTACAAACAGAATTCTAAATTTCAATTGGTATTTTCTTAATTACACTTCAAAGTGAGGTATTCTGATATTCAAATGGAATATCTGAATTTCAAGTCGAATATCTTAATTTCATATAAATTATCTGAATTTTAAATGAAAATATCACAGTCCTTTCTGGTAATCAGCTGATACCACATGTAAATTTTTCTGCGCTAAAAATGTTTTCCTTAAAATATTACATTATGGTATTTCTAAGAAATAATAAACGTAGAGTTGCGTTTGTTTCTAACGAATGCCTTTCAAATATCTAAGATATGCTACAGTTCTCGATTCGGCCAATCGATATCAAGCGCTCGATAGAGATGATATGGAATCAGCAAGTAAAGAAGATGGTGAAATTACTATAACATGAGATACGTTTCCACCAATTGTTGTTGGCCAAACTATGATCTTTTCTAAAATAATCGCTTGGTTGAGGTCGCAATAATAGCTCCAAAAAATATTCATCGGAACAAAAGTAATTTCAAGATGACGAGATATATATGAATGAATACGGCCGTCATCAAATTTCAAAAAAGGAAATCCGCACAATTAGATTTTTCTATGGAATCGTTGTGAAGTGGCCCAATTAAAAATAACAAAGGTCCCACACAATTTGCGAAATGTGTAATGTTTGGTCATGGCTCTAGGAATTATCACCGAACAGTTGTCTGTCCTGCATGCGCCGGTAACCATGATCTCCCAGTTTGTACTTTAAATCAGACTCAACGCGATGGTCCTGTTGTGTATAAATATTTTAACTGTTCCAAGAGAAACCTAAATAATGTGAACCATAAGGCTGATGATCCAAAATGTCCATGTAGACAAGATTACACGCAAATGCGTAATCGAGTTACGAACAAAATTTCCTGTGGTACACGATGTGTGTATGAATATTACATAGAACCAGATGATTTCCTTCAAGCTGGTTACAAAAACCAAGGTTTGTCTTCTCGATCAGCTGTTGATAATCCAACATGTTAATCTAGAACACAGGGTGGTTAATTTTTAGTGGGTTAAGATCCCCATATGTTCAAACAGCTGGCCGTCAATCAGCTAGAAATTTTAGTACTCAACCATTTGGCAATTGCAACCTATACTCTAACGTTACAACCCAGTCAAGTAGACGATGCGGACGACTAAACGATGATGAATTTGTTATGATGATATTTACTTTGAAGCTATTGATCGCCTACAACAGTGCAGAATAGGTATGATAAATTCAGAGTTTTAGGAATGATGTTGCGTCATACTTTATAATTCATTCAACATAAATCAGATTCATGTTATACACAGGAATTGCCAAGGCATAACCACAAAATGCAGCAATTATGCAGCAGAATTTGCTGAATTTTGATTTTTACAACAAAATCATATGTTTTTCTCTTAAATGAAACATTTCTCAAACCTCATCATAAATTCAAGATGGAAGGCTACAAAATCCACAGTAATGATCGGTTAACTCATGGCGGCTGTGTGTTCATTGGAATAAGAAAAGCTGTGTGTTCATTGGAATTAATTAAGGGGAACAATGTTATAATAACATCTGCTTATACCCCACATTAGAAGCCTAACATTAAATATGACTTAATAAAGTTAAATAGAAAAAATAATGATGTTTTAATTTTTGGCGACTTTAACGCACAACATACAAGCTGGAATTGGGTAATGAGTAACACCGCTGGGAACGTACTTTATAAATATCAAAATCAGTCCTGAGTACATGTTTATAATCCTCCAAATCCTACACGGTTCGAACAGAATTCTATTCCAACAATATCTCATCTAGAGACTCACTCGAACGCCCTTTCTTCAGACCACGTTCCCATCACTTGTTGTATACGAGGGTTGTCTTTTATATTTCGGGATTGGACAACCCTTGTGGTGTAATCTCCCAACTGACAGCTCTATCGTAAAGCTTGACATTTTTGAAGTTATACGTACTCAGAACGTTTCGACTTACGAGCGATATTTGTGTTGTTTAGAGTAACTTGAACGATTTTTAGGTTAACTTTCATTTTGATGCATAATTTGAACTGGTGGATTTAAAATTAAAATCAAAGAATGTGATTTTTTTGCGTTTTTTTTTTGGTCATAAAAAGTATTTACATTGATTAGTCTTTATTAAAAAAGCATATTATAGATACGTTTCAAGTGAAACTTGAACAAAATATGTCAACCTAAACGGGTGCAATATATGCCTCAAAATAGGCAAGTTTTTATTAAAACAATTAGAAAAACCCCGCGAGTTCTCAGCTAAGTCCCCCACAGGGCTAATATTTTTTACTTTATATGTTTCCTAAACTCATGCACAAAATTTTTTGAACCAAACCATATTTATAGCCTCCACAGAAAATTTACTAAAAAATACCGATTTGGAAACTATTTTTGGCCGAAATGGGCATTTTGGGTATCTCTGTAAAAAGTTTTGGGCAGAATTTATTTATGGTTTATGGTGGGGCCAGCCCTATGCGAATTAGCTTCAAACTTTAATTTAAGTTTCGTTTTCTACTCCCAAATACCGTTAATTTGAGTCCAATATTATTACAATCGATCCACTTTTAATTCCGGATAGTTATTTTTGGGGCAAGGTTCCGACCCGCTTCCGATATCAAAAATTTATGTAGCCTATTATTCCTTCCAGACCATCCAACACAATCTGCGGAAAATTAAAGAAAATCGGTTCGGTCATTTTCGAATCTCAAAAAAAACGTACAAGTAAACACACTATGACTTTTGTATATAGAGAGATATTTCTTTCTATGTTATAGTTATAATGGGCCCAAAAAAATTGACCCGCGTTAAAGAGTAGATGTCGTGGTACTAAAATAGCTGAATTCGTTATAGCGCTCTGGTTCAATTGCGGCGAGTACATGAACTAATCCGATATTAAATCTGTATGACTTTGGCAACATTGCGGCGATAATCTGAACTAGTGCAAACATCAACTCTGAGGTAGTAATATTAAAACGGTATTTTTAGATTGATTTTCATTTTGATTTGGATTGGTGACAAAATTTACAATGACTTGCTGCAAAAAGTGTCCACATGTCCACAATTCAGTTAAAATTTATACAGCTTAAAAATCAAAGAATGCGCAAAAAGTGTTTTTTGCATTTTTTGGCCAACAAAGTATTTTCATTATTTATTCTTAATTGAAAAAATAGCTTAAATACCAATATATTTTTTTGTAACGAGGAAATATTATGGATAATTTTCAAGTGAAATTTCAACAAGCTATGTCAACCTAAACGGGTGCTTAAGTTACTTTAGGATAGGCCATTTATTTATTTAACAATTGGAAAACCCCTCGAGATCTCAAAATGCGAAGCCTAGATCCCCATTAGCTCAAATATTTTTATACCCATCACCGACGGATGGGGGTATATTCATTTTGTCATTCCGTTTGCAACACATCGAAATATCCATTTCCGACCCTATAAAGTATATATATTCTTGATCAGCGTAAAAATCTAAGACGATCTAGACATGTCCGTCCGTCTGTCCGTCTGTCTGTTGAAATCACGCGACAGTATTCAAAAATAGAGATATTGAGCTGAAACTTTGCGCAGATTCTTTTTTTGTTCATAAGCAGGTTAAGTTCAAAGATGGGCTATATCGGACTATATTTTGATATAGCCGCCATATAGACTGATCCTCTAATTTAGGGTCGTAGGCCCCTAAAAGCCACATTTATTATTCGATTTTACTGAAATTTGGGACAGTGAGTTGTGTTAGTCCCTTCGTCATCCTCCGTCAATTTGGCTCAGATCGGTCCAGATTTGGAAATAGCTGCAATATAGAGCGATCCTCCGATTTAGGGTCATAGGCCCATAAAAGCTTCATTTATTATCCGATTTTGCTGAAATTTGGGACAGTGCGTTGTCTTGGGCCCTTCCCCATCCTCCGTTAATATGGGTCAAATCGGTTCAGATTTGGATATAGCTGCCATATAGACCGAGACGATCTAGACATGTCCGTCCGTCTGTCCGTCTGTCTGTTGAAATCACGCGACAGTATTCAAAAATAGAGATATTGAGCTGAAACTTTGCGCAGATTCTTTTTTTGTTCATAAGCAGGTTAAGTTCAAAGATGGGCTATATCGGACTATATTTTGATATAGCCGCCATATAGACTGATCCTCTAATTTAGGGTCGTAGGCTCCTAAAAGCCACATTTATTATTCGATTTTACTGAAATTTGGGACAGTGAGTTTGTTTTAGTCCCTTCGTCATCCTCCGTTAATATAGCTCAAATCGGTTCAGATTTGGATATAGCTGCCATATAGACCGATCCTCCAATTTAGGGTCTTAGGCCCCTAAAAGCCACATTTATTATCCGATTTTACTGAAATTTGGGACAGTGAGTTGTGTTAGATCCTTCAACGTCCTTCGTCAATTTGGCCCAGATGGGTTCAGATTTGGATATAGCTGCCATATAGACCGATCCTTCGATTTAGGGTCATAGGCCCATAAAAGCCACATTTATTATCTGATTTTGCTGAAATTTGGGACAGTGGGTTATCTTACGCCCTTCGACATCCTCCGTTAATATGGCTCAGATCGGTTCAGATTTGGATATGACTCCCATATAGACCGATCCTCCATTTTAGGGTCGTAGGCCGCTAAAAGCCGCATTTGTTATTCGATTTTGCTGAAATTTGGGACAGTGAGTTGTGTTAGACCCTTCAACGTCCTTCGTCAATTTGGCTTAGATCGGTCCAGATTTGGATATAGCTGCCATATAGACCGATCTCTCGGTTTTAGGTTTAAGGGCTATAAAAAGCGCATTTATTGTCCGATGTTGCCAGGATGTTGTCCGATGTTGGGACAAAGAGTTAAGTTAAGCCCCTCCACATATTTCTGCAATTTGGTCTAGATCGATCAAGTTTTGCATATAGCTGCCATATAGACCGATCTCTCGATTTAAAGCCTTGGCCCCATAAAAGGCGCATTTTTAATCCGATTGCACTGAAATTTTACACACTGACTTATGTTATGCTTTTCGACATCCGTGTCGTATATAGTTCAGATCGGTTTATTTTTAGATATAACTACTAAAAAGACCAATATTTTGTTATATACAATTGAACAATAACTTTTGCTTATTAGTATTTATCAGGTCCAAATCGGAATATATATTGATATAGCTGCTATGGGGCATAAGGTATGCAATTTGCACCGAATTTTGATGAAAGGTGGTTTACATATATACCCGAGTTGGTGGGTATCCAAAGTTCGGCCCGGCCGAACTTAACGCCTTTTTACTTGTTTTATTTCATATGTCCCCTGAACCCATGCAAACAATTTTTTACACGAAACCATATTTGTAGCCTCTACAGAAAATTTTCCAAACAAAATGCCGATTTGGAAACTATCTTAGCTCTGTAAAAACTTATTTAATTTTGGTCTTTTAAATACACTTATATCTGTAAATATCAAACAGAATTATTAAGATATCTTTATTTGTTTTTTTTTCTTAGAATTTTTCAGCGCTATTCAGCAAAAAAAGAATTTTAGAAGTCGGATCACAAATGATGATTTGGCAGCCGGAACAATTTTTCTTAATTCCGAGGTGACCAACTTAAGGATCTTGCGGCGAAACGCTTACACTACACAGGGCCTTGACCATTTCAAAATTAAAATAAAAGCGTGCCAAATCGGATAGGAATTGCGCCCTCTAGAAGCTCAAGAAGTCAAATCCCCAGATCTGTTTATATGACAGCTATATCAGGTTATGGACCGATTTCAATCATACTTGGCACAGTTGTTGGATATCATAACGAAATACTTCGTGCAAAAATTCATTCAAATCGGATACAAATTGTGCCCTCTAGAGGCTCAAGACCCAAGATCGGTTTAAAATGCAGCTATATCAGGTTATCGACCGATTTAAATCGCACTTGGCACAGTTGTTGGGTATCATAACAAAACACGTCGTGCGAAATTCCATTCCAATCGGATAAGAATTGCGCCCTCTAGAGGGTCAAGAAGTCAAGACCCAAGATCGGTTTATATGGCAGCTATATCAGGTTATGGACCGATTTGAACCATACTTGGCGCTGTTGTTGGATATAATAACAAAACATGTCGTTCAAAATTTCATTTCAATCGGATAAGAATTGCGCACTCTAGAGGCTCAAGAAGTCAAGACCCAAGATCGGTTTATATGGCAGCTATATCAGGCTATGGACCGGACGGACGGACGGATGTATGTTGTATGTTGCCTCGATCGGTCTATATGTTCGTTCAAGGTTTTTGTGGAGGGGCGAGTCCCATTCGAATTGGCTTGACCATATTTGTAACCTTCACAGAAAATTTACTACAAAATGCCGATTTGGAAACTATCTCTGCCCAAAATTGGTATTATGGGTTTCTCCAAAAAAAAATTTCAAACAGATTGGTCTTTAAAATTCAAATAGTTATCTCTATCCGTCCTCATATGGCATATTTCCTACTAGTTTTTTCGGTTCTATCCCACTGTATGTTGCCTCGATCGGTGTATATGTGCGTTTGGGGTTATTGTGGTGGGGCTAGCCCCATTCGAATTAGTTTAAAATTTTAATATGTTTTATTTTCTACTCCCAAATACCGTTAATTTGAGTCCAATATTATTACAATCGATCCACTTTTAATTTTGGTGGTTATTTTTAGGGTAAGGGGAAGGCTCCGACCCGACCTCGATATCAAACATTTATATAGCCTATTATTCCTTCCAGACCATTTTAACCAATCTGTGGAAATTTCAAGAGCATCGGTTTGGTCGTTTTCGAGTTTCGAACAAACAGACAAGCAAACACACTATGACTTGTATATACAGAGCGATGCTGCTGTCTATGTTATAGTTACAATGAGCCCAAAAAAATTTACCCCCGTAAAAAGTAGATGTCGTGTCACTAAAATAGCCGAATTCATTACAGCGCTCTGTTTTAATTGCGGCGAGTACACGAACTAATCCAATATTAAATCTGAGTGACTTTGGCGACATTGCGGCAATACTCTGAACTACCACCCTGAGGTGGTAACATTGAAACAACAGGGTTGATTTTGTAGGTTGCTGTTTTACACGATACCATTCTGGCAACACGATGAGCAAAAATAAAATTAAAAAACCACTTATTTTTTATAGAAAACAAGAGTATATATGAGAAATAAGTGTTATTTTAGTGATAAAAATTATGGAGAATCTAGAAAAAGTCATAAAATCGTAAAGCAAAAAGTGTCCCCAATGTATCGGTGTCCTCAAAACATCCATAATATAGACGGAAATTTTGGGGACAGTCCCCAAAGTATACAAATGTCCTCGAAATATACATTATACAGAAAAATTGTCCCGAAAGTATCCATTTTACATATATATATATATATATATATATATATATATATATGCGCCCCAGATCGGTTTATATGACAGCTATATCAGCTTATGAACCGATTTGAACCTTATTTGACACAGTTGTTGGAAGTAAGAATAAAATACGTCATGCAAAATTTTAGCCAAATCGGATAGGAATTGTGACCTCTAGAAGCTCAGGAAGTCAAGTCCCTATATCTGTTTATATGACAGCTATATCAGGTTATAAACCGACTTGAACCATACCTGGCACAGTTGTAGGATATCATAACAAAATACTACGTGCCAAAATTCATTCCAATCGGATAAGAATTGCGCCCTCTAGAGGCTCAAGAAGTCAAGACCCAAGATCGGTTTATATGACAGCTATATCAGGTTATGAACCGATTTGAACCATACTTGGCACAATTGTTGGATATCGTAACGAAAAACTACGTGCCAAAATTCATTCAAATCGAATAAGAATTGTGCCCTCTAGAGGCTCAAGAAGTCAAGACCCAAGATCGGTTTATATGACAGCTATATCTGGTAAAGGACCGATTTGAACCATACTTGGCACAGTTGTTGGATGTCATAACAAAACACGTCGTGCAAAATTTGATTCCAATCGGATAAGATTTGCGCACTCCAGAGGCTCAAGAAGTCAAGACCCAAGATCGGTTTATATGGCAGCTATATCAAAACATGGACCGATATAGCCCATTTACAATACCAACCGACCTACACTAATAAGAAGTAGTTGTGCAAAATTTCAAGCGGCTGGCTTTACTCCTTCGAAAGATAGCGTGCTTTCGACAGACGGACAGACGGACGGACATGGCTAGATCGACATAAAATGTCACGACGATCAAGAATATATATACTTTATGGGGTCTCAGACGAATATTTCGGGTAGTTACAAACAGAATGACGAAATTAGTATACCCCCCATCTTATGGTGGAGGGTATAAAAACGAAGTTAGTATGGAGGACATAAGAAATTTAGCTTATCAGCCAATAACTGCAGTTTTGGCGAATAGTACAACAATCTGCATATCAGTGAAGTAAAGAACAAAAATCCATATTTGTCAAAACAGAACTTTATAACCTAGAAATCATTAAACTACATCGAAAAAATCTCAACGAAACTTTTAAGTAATACGTGAATATTCCCCTTCGTATTAGGATATCTGCACAAAATCCATAAAAGGTTGCAGTTTTAACAAGCAGTACAACGTTTTGAACGCTCAAAGTGACCAACACCATCCATAGTCAGCCTCAATCCTGCACAATTGTAGAAGAACAAACAAAACATCTACTGCTGAGACAACAAAAAACGCATTAAGGTCGACCGTCAAAATATATATTCAACGAAATTTTTTATTCACAATGGAAAAAAATCTTGGCTAAAACCAGGGTTGCAGAGTCGGAGTCGAGAATTTTCCCCGGAGTCAGAGTCAGTTAATTTTCTCAAAAAAAGGAAGAAACTGGTTTAACAAAAAAAAAAAAAAAAATTTGTATTCAAAGAAAATAAATTCATTAAGATATTTTCTTTAGAAAAATTTTTTGAAATTTTTTCTTTAGCGAGATTTCATTACAATTTTGTTTATTGAAAAAATTTCATTAAAATATTGTCTTTAAATTTAAATAGTCATTGACATTTTCAATTCAATTTCATTGAAAATTGTCTTTTGAAAAAATTTCATTCAAATTATGCCATAAGAAAGAATTTCATCAAAATTTTAAAAATTTTAAAAAATTTTCTTAAATTTTGCTTTTAAAATGAATTTGATTTAGGTTTTGTCTTAAGAAAAATTTTCATTGCAGTGGCGCCCGCCTTCGGATCATACTTTTGCCCAAGTCCGCATTAATAATCCTGCTGCGAAGCACATTATCCGTCCACCGGGAGATACACAGGTGGATGCCCGTGGGGTCCATGGCAGCGACTATCTACCATATTTCCATTCTATTAAAGGCCCCCTCAATATCGAGGAAGGCCGCCTTTGTGTACTCCTTCTGTTGAAGAGATATTTCGATCTCTTGTACCACTTTATGCTGTACCGTCTCCACCGACCTTCCCTTGAGGTTGGCATATTGTGCCACAAATACTCCCGTAAAAAGCTTCGTTTAAGTTGTTACATCTATCGGAAATTTCGCAAAGTTATTAGAGAGAAAATTTTGACGGAAGTTGTTATTTCTTAAATTTTTTTTCGAAATGTTGCCACTTTTTTTTTTAATTCTCTGATTTTATTGGAATTTTATAACTTTGCTTTTTGATTTGGCTCGGAGTCATCGAACAATTTACAAAAACAAGTGTTGGAATGGAAAATATTGTCAAAATTTTATATCTATTGAAATTTCTTGCCAAAATTTTACTTTTATACAAATTTTCGCTTTTCCGCATTCCGTTTGCAACACATCGAAATATCCATTTCCCACCCTACAAAGTTCTATATATTTCTGATTGTCGTTAAATTCTAAGACGATTTAACGATGTCCGTGTGTCTATCCATCCGTGTATTCGTCG
This sequence comes from Stomoxys calcitrans, assembly GCF_963082655.1. Classification (NCBI taxonomy): domain Eukaryota; kingdom Metazoa; phylum Arthropoda; class Insecta; order Diptera; family Muscidae; genus Stomoxys; species Stomoxys calcitrans. The sequence goes on along the minus strand of NC_081554.1, from coordinate 131,807,489 downwards.
GTTGTAATCACTCTACAGTCTTCAAAAATAGAGACTTTCAGTTGAAATTTTTCAAAGACTCGTATTTCTTCTCTACGAAGGTTAAGTTCTTGAATGGGTCAAATCGGACTATATTTGGATATAGCTTCCATATAGATCGATCTTATGATTTAGGGTTTTTTGTTCGATTGCACTGAAATTTGAAGCAGGAAGTTGTACTAAGGGCCTCGATGGTCAAACCGTCCATATCGGACCATATTTACATGTAACTGACATATAGACAGATAGACCGGTATAGGGTTTTTTTTATGAGATTTGAAATAGTGAGTCGATTTAAGCCTCCGATATCCGACTCAAATATGGTTTGGATCAAACTATATTTAGATATAGCTGCTATATAGACCGGTCTGCCGATTCAGGGTCTTTAGCCCATAAAATTATTATCCGATTTTCTAGAGAAAATTTTATAAAAATTTTGTCCTTAGAAAGTATATCATTAAAATGTTCCCCTTGGAAAACATCTCTTTAAAATGTTGACTTTAGAAATGTCTTTATTGAACGTTTTCCTTTACAAATATTTTAGGAAAATATCAATAAAATTGTGTCCTAAAATAGGTTTGGTTGCAAAACTCTGTAAAGAATTGAATTAAAATTTTGTCTTAAGAAAACGCTTCATTCCTGTGTCACAGGACAATTTTTTTTTTTTTTGTGAAAATGACACTTTACAATTTTTTCATATTTTAAAGCATAAAAACCTCCACACGTTTGTTGAAAGAGATCAGTTTTTTAATTTTTGAAAGTCCAGTTCAGGAAAAAGATGACTCATCAATAACCTTAGACACGTACGTGTAGTTCGAAACAAATTTTATGTACATAATTTAATTTTTTTGTATAAATTAAAATCAATCTCACTCAAAATGGCAATAAAAAATTTCATGCAGATAACCTCGTTCATTCCGACGATACGTGATTTCTACACCTGTTGAACGAGCGGACAGATTGACTTAGAATATTAGGTGATAGAGAATATTTATAGACTGGTAGACAACTTAAAGTACTTTGCCAATACAGCCTGTTATTATTTTGTTTGCGTCATTGGTAAAGATTTTTAATACCATTTGGTATCAATTCAATACCAGACAAAGGACGCTGTTAAGAGTTGACGGCGTCACGTTTACATTTTGTCATCATGTTAGAAGTGCTGTTGAGCTTTGTACTTAAAATATTGCCGCCATTACTAAATATCTGTTAAAGAAATAAATGTTTTAAACAATTTTAGTGCGTAAAAATCTGCTCAAATACTCGAAAGCGGTGAAAATCGAAATAGTAAAAATTCTAAGGACATTCCACATAAAAACATGATAGTCCATTGTGTGAAAAACGATGCTGTATTGGTGTATTCATATGAAAAACACATCAGGGAATCGATGGATATGAAATCAATTGCTGAATACAAAGAATTGAGGTTGGTCACGATGTAACATTATTTTGTAATTATTAACATAAATAATCGATATAAAATTAGATTAAAATTATTTTCAATGGTTTTTTTGGTTCATTAGGGGGTGGAATAATCAATAACGCTTTGGTACTAAAACCAATTACGGTTTGGTGCTAAAAGCAATAACAGATTGGTATTTCAACCAATATCAGTTCGGTAATAAGGCTAATACGAAATGGTACTAATCATTTAATGGTTCATCCATACCGCGGAGAAATAGGAAATGCCCTTCAAAAGCGCATATCCTATTTTTGAGTCCAGGAATTGGAATCTTAAGTCCGTTCCTGGGAAAAGGCTTCTCGACCCCATAGCAACCAATAATGGCTGCTTTGGGGGAGACGTGATCCCTATTGTTGTCTATGGCGCTACCCAGGGATTGCCGCGTGGATGTGGAAATCACATTTTAATGCCCTCAGGAGTATATTTAACGTGGGCTCTCTTTCCATCCACGATGTGGTGTAATATTTTAGTGGTGGGTATAAATCACATCATTTATAAGTGCCCGGAGTCGACTCCGAAGTTGGAGTTGATTAATTTTGTCCGGAGAGGAGTCAAAATTGCTCGACCAACAAAATCTGCTGTTTTTAATATAAAAATCTGCTATAATATTGAAGACGTGTTATTGATGATCTGACTAAAAATGTTTGTTTGTTTGTATGTTTGTGTGTTCCTTATACACTCAGAAACGGCTGAACCGATTTTTTTGAAATTTTCACAGATGGTGCATAATGACCCCGTGGTGAAAATAGGGTACTAAATTTTTTGATATATGAAGGGGGGCGGACCCTTACCCAAATTTTCAGAAATGCCAGATCTCGGAGATGGGTGGTGCGATTTAAGCGAAATTTTGTGTGCTCTCATATAGTACCCTAAAAATAAAAATTTGGTATCTAAATTTCGGATGGGGTACCTAGGGGGCTGCCCCACCCTAAAACTTACCAAACATATATGTAGACCAATCACGACAATATGGGTCTCAAATGAAAAGTACGTAGGATGAGAAAACGTATCTGATATCCAATTGTCGGACCAAGTGCTAGGGGGACCACCCCAAGCCCCAAAACACCCCTAAATCGGACATATTTATCGACCATGGCAATATAGGACTCAAATGAAAGGTATTTGCAAGTAGAATAGGAATCTGATATCCAAAAGTGGGACCACGTTTCTGGGGGTCCACCCCTTCCCCAAATCACCCCCCAAACTGGACTTATTTACTGACCATGAGTATATGGGGCTTCAATAAAAGGTATTTGAATGTGGAATACGAATCTGATATCCAAATATGCGACCAAGTGTTTGGGGGGCCGCCTCTCACCAAAAACATCCCCCAAAGAGGACAAATTTACGACCATAGCAATATGGGTCTCAAATGAAAGGTCTTTGGGAGTAAAGCACGAATTTTATATGAATATTCGGGGAAAGTGTCTTTGGGACCACGCCACCCCCACAACACCACCGAAATAGTAAGTATTTTCTGACTATTGCAATATGAGGCTCAAATAGGAGGGTTTTTAAAGTGGAACACGGATCCGATACATATTTTCAAGGCCAACTCACTGAGTGGCCGCCCATCCCCCAAAATTATTTCCGGTCATGTTTGCTGACTATGGAAATATGGGGCTCAAGTTAAAGGTATGTGGGAGTAGACCACGTATCTGATATCAACATTAGGGGCCAACTGCCTAGCGGACGTCCCACTACCATAACAACCTCCAAATAGGACGTATTTGCTCACCAAGACAATTTGAGTCTTAAAGAGAGTGGAACTAAATATTCATTGTTTTTAGGGCCAATAACCCAAACCGGACATATTTGCTGACTTTTGCAATAAGGAGTTTCAATGAGATTAGAAAACGAATTTGATATCCAATTTTGAGGGCAATGGCAATATGGGGTTCAAATAAATGATATATAGACATATGAGAATAGAGTACGTTGCTGATATATTTTCCGGGCTTAGTGTTTATGAGACCACCCCAATCGCCAAAACACCCCTTAATCGGGCATATTTACCCACCATGTCAATGTGGAGCTTAAATGAAAGGTATTGGGGGGTAGAGCAAGAATTGATACTCATTTTCGGGACCAATTTTCTGGGGGTCTACCCCTTTCCTAAAATACCCCACAAACAGCCCATCGCAATATGGGGCTCAAATAAAGTTATTTGGGAGTAGAATACGAATTTTATATCCAAATGTAGGACCATGTATTTAGGGCATCACCCCTTTCCCAAAACACCCCTAAAGGAAAAAATTTTTTCGACCATGCCAATATATGGCTCAAATGAAAGGTATTTGAGATTAGAAAACGAATTTGATAACCTATTTTGGGGCCATGTGTTTGGGGGACGCCTCATCTTGTAAATCCCTCTTAAGCCAATGGCAATATGGGGTTTAAATAAACGGCATTTGAGAGAAGAGCACGATGCTGATATTTTTTTAGGGGCAAGTATCTGGGGGACCACCTCTCCCCCGAAAACACCACTAAATCAGACATCATGAGAATATCGGGCTGAAATGAAGCATTTTAAGAATGGAGTACACCTTACATCCAAACTAAAATTTGTAGACCAATAAAGATCATTGTTAAACTGTTAGTCAAGTTTGCATGGTATTTCACTAAAAGATGTTTAATTGTCGAAAATAAATATTCTAAGGAAACTTTTGTTTCATATAAAGTAAAAGAAGACGCAGCGGAGCGGGCCCGGGTCAGCTAGTAAAGTATATATATTCTTGATCGTCTCAAGGTCTTGGGCCGATCTAGCCAAGTCCGGGGGACTATAATTTGATATAGCTCCAATAACATAACAGTTCGTATTCAATATTCTTTGTTTGCCTAAAAAGAGATACTGCGCATAGAACTCGACAAATGCGATCCATGGTGGATGGTATATAAGATTCGTCCCGGTCAAACTTAGCACGCTCTTACTTGATAAATTTGTCCTGCTACAGCCGGTAAAATGTTTCGATGTTTTTTTTTCTGGCTGCGATCAGGCAAATTTCTTCTCAATTTCTTTAAAAAATTGGATAGGGGATATATTCATTTAGTCATTCCATTTGCAACACATCGAAATACCAATTTCCGACCCTACAAAGTATATATATTTGGATCGTCGTAAAATTCTAAGACGATTTAACGGTGTGCCCGATTTAACCATGTGTCCGTCTGTCCGTTCGTCTCTTGTAATCACTCTAGAGCCTTCAAAAATTGAGATATTGAGCTGAAATTTGGCATGGATACGTCGTTTTAATGCACGCTGGTTAAGTTTTTGGATATAGCTGCCATATAGACCGATCTCCCGATAAAGGGTCTGAAGGCCATAAATAATTTACTTTTTATCCGATTTTGCTAAAATTTTAAACAGTGAGTTGTTTTCAGCCTTCTGAAATCCAATCTAAATATGGTTCAGATCGGACTATATTTAGATATAGCTGCCATATAGACCAATCTACCGATAGGGGTCTGAAGCCAATAAAAACGTTTTTTATTACCCGATTTCGCTGAAATTTGAAGCAGCGAATAGGTTAAGACCTCCCAACATTCGCCCTAAACATGGTTAGATATAGCTACCATATGGACCGATCTGCGATAAAGCGACTGAAGCCCATAAAAGCTTTATTTATTACTCGATTTCGCTGTAATTTGAAACAGTGAGTTTTTCTGAGCATCACGATATCTGACCTTCATATGGTTCAGATCAGTTTATAATTGGATATATCTGAAGAATTTTGACGCTTAAGTTATCCAATTTTCACCGGAATGTGACGAAATGGGGTTTACATATATACAACAACCTCATCATAAATAAATCAGCAACTATTTTCATCAAATAAGCAGCCATTTCAGAAGTCAGCCTACTGTTCAGAAATTGCATACATGTAGCTGTAAACGCAGAACTATTGTAATAGCAGCGGATAGTGTTGGCTATTATTGTTCTTTACTTTAATTGGTTATGACAGAACATTTGTCCCATTAGCTGAACGTAGAAAAGCGTTTCAAGGGCTTCGCTACGCTCATCGCTTTATTTTAAAACTGGTGTCGTTCTATTCGGTTACAGCGGTGCCTAAGTAGATAAAGTTGCTAACTATTTCAAGGTTGTGGTTCCCAACATTCTCCATTTTCTTTATCTGCTCGGTTGTACAATGCGTTTTGGGCGTTGATAACATATATTTCGTTTTATCTCCATTTACTGCCAAACCAATTTTCACTGATCCTCTTTCAAAGGCTGCATAGGCAAGTAGCTTGTATTGTCTTGTGAGTAGTGTGCCATATCTATTCATATTTGCATCTCGTATAATCTTCTGTCTTCATGTCTGAAACCTCGTTTGGTATTGAATGGTTTGGATAGATTCTGTCCTATTCTTACTGAGACACGTGTATCAGCAATTGTCATCCTGCAGAGTCTCATTAATTTTGCAGGGATACCAAACTCAGACATGGTTTGTATTGCCGTTGCACGTATACGGCTATCGAAAGCGCCACATCCCGTCTTTTCTCCTTTCTTGTGTACGGGACATAGTATGCTGAGGTTCCAATCATCGGGTATGCGTTCTTCTAGTCAGATTGCACAGACAAACTGATGCATACGCCTTATCAGCGTTTCGCCTCCGGTCTTAAATAGTTCAGTGGGTAACCTGTTGGCTCCTGCTGCGATGTTGTTCTTTAATCGGGTTACTGCTACTTGGACCTCAATCTGACTAAGAGGTAAACATTCTAAACCATCATCAGGGATTGATACTGTGGTATCGTCCTCGCCGCCATCGGATACTAGCAGCTGCGAAAATTCTTCTTTCCATATCCTCAGCAATCTGAATCAGTACAATCTGAATCAGCACATCTTGGGGGAGATTTCCGGTACCCAAGTACGGATTTCGCTTCATTTTCCATGCAGAAGGCAATGGTTTGCCACTGTACCGTTATATCATCGGAACAAGAAATGCTTTCATCAAGCAGTTGAGTCAGTCGAGTGGAGTATACAGTTGCCATGTGTTGTGTTTGCAGCTGCCAGCTTTGAGTGCAGCTTTCGTGCAGTGTCTGATCGTAATTTTCTCGCCATACTCAAACGGGTGCGAACCTTTGTTGCAATAAGGTAATGATTCGAATGTTATTTTTAAGAGCTAAAGGAAAGTTTTTCAAAAAAATCACATAATATTCCGAAGAATGCATGGAATTTTTATTTGAATCGATAGTACGGTCCATATAATTTAATGGTTGAAGATTATTTCATGCAACCCAGCAAAAACTTGGTAAGTACATGTCATTATTTTTGGCATGTAAAATAATGGATAACTGCTAAAATATAACGAGTTATCAACAGGAATGCCATCTGTGTTACCGGTAGTACAAATGCCATTACATACAACATTCGATGAAGCTCAAGAATATGCACTTATTTGTACTATTAGAAAGCAAATCATTATTACAACCTTGCTATTGATAAAAATGTCATTAAGAATCTGCGGGCAAAATTATCTCATACCCATGAGTGCTGTCCATTACAAGGTTAAGCTCAATGATAAGGGACCTCCATTTATTGACGAGTCCGAATGGCTTGCTGCAAAGCGACACCACTAGGAGGGAATTATGTGGCGTTATTAATATAAAAAAATATTTTAAATTTTTTCCACAAATCCGTTGATTGTTTCGCATGCTGTGGACGTAATTTTAAAGAAATAAATAATTTTAAAATCATTTTGCTGGTCCGAGGTTCGAACTCAGGACTTTTGTATTGTAAATCTTCTGATGTACGCTCTGTGCCACAAAGCTGCTTAAATCACTCCCATGTGTTAGAATATTGTGTCTATAAGTGGAATAAACACAAAGGCATGACCATTTTTGATGAAATAGAATTAATGTTTGCTTTTATTTTTATGTCGTTAGCTAATATTGAAGGGAGAAAATAGTGTATTATTCCAACAATAGTAATGTGGATGAATGCGTAGAGCGTCTGCTTTGAAAACGGAAGGTTCTTGGCTCAACTCTCGGCTGCGATGAAGGTAAAGTTTTAACTTCATTTGTAATTTGAATTATTCATATAAAGTTTGTCTTCTTCGAAGAAACTGAGCATTGAGAACGTGGTAGTGGGGAAAGGGGCAAATATGTTTGAGTCTAATTATCTATTTTAAGCAACGTTCAACTGAGATAATATGTCATTATTTTTTGACAACATGTATGCTTAGCCATAAGTACCTATTTTTGAACTATTGGTATGCTTGTGCGGAAGGACTTCCTTTTAGGACATCGCCATGTAAAAGTAAATAGAAACGATGCCTAAAAATAAGTTGTTATCAGTTTTTGAATGAGCTTACCTTTCTGGTTATTTGGTAATGAGAGTTTTTGTTTTGAAATGTTGACCTTGACTCAAATGGTCCATCGGCTTAGTTCAATTTTGGCATACTCTTCCCAACATTTCGGCCGGTATCTGACGAATAAATGCTTCAGTGTTGTCTTCCAATGCGTCAATTGAAGCGGGCTAGTCTGTATAGACATGATCTTTCACATAGCTCCACAAAGAATAGCCTGAAGGCATTAAATTGCACTATCTAGGCGACCAATTGACCGGTCCCGAACGTGAAATAAAATGGTTGCCGAACTCGCCTCTCAATATGTCCATTGTTACCCTTCCTGTGTGGCATGTGGCACCTTTTTTTGAAACCACATGTCATTGCAGTCAAGTTCTTGCATTTTAGGCAAAAACAAGTAAAAGCCGAATCTTATATATCCTACACCATGGATTGCATTCGTCGAGTTCTTTTCCCGGCATCTCTTCTTAGGCGAAAAAGGATAAAAGAAAAGATTTGCTCTGCTATTAGAGCGATATCATGATATGGTTCGGACCATAATTAAACTATATGTTGGAGACCTGTGTAAAATGTCAGCCAAATCCAATAAGAATTGCGCCCTTTGGGGGCTCAAGAAGTAAAATAAAGAGATCGATTTAAATGGTAGCTGTATCGGGCTATAGACCGATTCAGACCATAATAAACACGTATGTTGATGGTCATGAGACGATCCGTCGTACACAATTTCAGGCAAATCAGATAATAATTTCGACCTCTAGAGGCTCAAGAAGTCAAAATCACAGATCGGTTTTTATGGCAGCTATATCAAGTTATGAACCGCTTTGAACCTTATTTGACACAGTTGTTGAAAGTAGGAACATAACACGTCATGCAAAATTTTAGCCAAATCAGATAGTAATTGCGCCCTCTAGAAGCTCAAGAAGTCAAGTCCCCAGATCTGTTTTTATGACTCCATTCCAATCGGATAAAAATTGCGCCCTCTAGAGTTCTTGAGCCTCAAGACCCAAGATCGGTTTATATGACAGCTATATCAGGTTATGAACCGATTTAAACCATACTTGGCACAGTTGTTGGGTATCATAACAAAACAAGTCGTGCAAAATTTCATTCCAACCGGATGAGCATTGCGCATTCTAGAGGCTCAAGAAGTCAAGACCCAAGATCGGTTTATATGGCAGCTATATCAAAACATGAACCGATATGGCCCATTTACAATACCAACCGACCTACACTAATAAGAAGTATTTGTGCAAAATTTCAAGCGGCTAGCTTTACTCCTTCGGAAGTTAGCGTGCTTTCGACAGACGGACGGACATGGCTACATCGACATAAAATGTTGCGACGATCAAGAATATATATACTTTATGGGGTCTCAGACGAATATTTCGAGTAGTTACAAACAGAATGAGGAAATTAGTATACCCCCCATCCTATGGTGGAGGGTATAAAAAGCCTTCCATTTTCGCACAAAACCATTATGGTTTTGTATTATGAACTGCTGTATATGACATGCTATGTGCCTTAAAAATTCGTGTTGTTTTCTTGTAACTGGTAGCCATTTGTGTCTTGTTCTAATGATTTTTGTTAATGTACATACCAGCATTTTTCTATCGAAAGTTTAAAAATGTTCGCATTTAGAAGTTTACCATCCGTACTCGTCGGAGCTGCTCAATATTCTGATTGCTTTTTGCTCAGTCAAAACAAAAAATTAAAAATTTTGTGTGTGAGAATGTGTCGATACTATGGACGGGACAGCGGTCGTATTTTCTCTCTAATTGCTTGTCCTTGTCTTCGTTCGGGGCATGGGCACAAATAAGGATGATTTTGAAAAATATGGCTTTTAAGCGAATTTTGTCTAGCCTCTCATCCACTGGACTAAAACTTGGGACAAGGTCCATCCGCCAATGCGTATTTCTCTTCCGTTATTTCTATTCTTTTGTTTCCAGGGGCGGGTTAGTGGCCCAGTGCCCCAACAGCATGGGCATCGTGGGATCATACATGTATCCTTCGTTGTGGCGAGCCGCTTGCTCAAGATCGGACGCTCGCCTCCAGCCGCCCCTTACCTGGGAACATATGCTGATGTTGGCCATTGGTTATTTGAAAGCGCCAATAATTCGTCTTGCCATCTCGAGTATCATTGGCTCTTAGTATTTAAATAAAAGCCAGTGCCACCTGACTCCTCACAAGCGCATTTGCAGCTACACCGCATACAAACGAACCTGTCGATGCGACCGGTGGCTTTCAGCTAAGCTTCCCGTGATAGCGATGAACACCACACCAGTTGGAACGCAAAACTCTAGCCCGTGTGATGCTCATCGTGATCCCGTGTCGGCCGGGATTTGCTATTATCAGTTCACATTTTTTTTATTAGTGTACTAAATACCATAGATAACATTTATTAAGTTATTTTTTGAACTTATTTTTAAGGTAAAAACTTACCCGACTATATTTTTATACCCACCACCGACGGATGGGGGTATATCCATTTTGTCATTCCGTTTATTCTATTCTTTTGTTTCCAGGGGCGGGTTAGTGGCCCAGTGCCCCAACAGCATGGGCATCGTGGGATCATACATGTATCCTTCGTTGTGGCGAGCCGCTTGCTCAAGATCGGACGCTCGCCTCCAGCCGCCCCTTACCTGGGAACATATGCTGATGTTGGCCATTGGTTATTTGAAAGCGCCAATAATTCGTCTTGCCATCTCGAGTATCATTGGCTCTTAGTATTTAAATAAAAGCCAGTGCCACCTGACTCCTCACAAGCGCATTTGCAGCTACACCGCATACAAACGAACCTGTCGATGCGACCGGTGGCTTTCAGCTAAGCTTCCCGTGATAGCGATGAACACCACACCAGTTGGAACGCAAAACTCTAGCCCGTGTGATGCTCATCGTGATCCCGTGTCGGCCGGGATTTGCTATTATCAGTTCACATTTTTATACCCACCACCGAAGGATGGGGGTATATTCATTTTGTCATTCCGTTTGCAACACATCGAAATATCCATTTCCGACCCTATAAAGTATATATATTCTTGATCAGCGTAAAAATCTAAGACGATCTAGACATGTCCGTCCGTCTGTCCGTCTGTCTGTTGAAATCACGCTACAGTCTTTAAAAATAGAGATATTGAGCTGAAATTTTGCACAGATTCTTTTTTTGTCCATAAGCAGGTTAAGTTCGAAGATGGGCTATATCGGACTATATCTTGATATAGCCCCCATATAGACCGATCCGCCGATTTAGGGTCTTAGGCCCATAAAAGCCGCATTTATTATCCGATTTTGCTGAAATTTAGGGCAGTGAGTTGTGTTAGGCCCTTCAACTTCCTTCGTTAATTTGGCCCAGATCGGTTCAGATTTGGATATAGCTGCCATATATACCGATCCTCCGATTTATGGTGTTAGGCCCATAAAAGCCACATTTATTGTCCGATTTTGCTGAAATTTGGGACAGTGAGTTGTGTTAGGCCCTTGGACATCTTTCTTCAATTTGGTTCAGATCGGTTCAGATTTGGATATAGCTGCCATATAGACCGATCCTCCGATTTATGGTGTTAGGCCCATAAAAGCCACATTTATTGTTCGATTTTGCTGAAATTCGAGACAGTGAGTTGTGTAAAGCCCTTCGACATCTGTCTTCAATTTGGTTCAGATCGGTGCAGATTTGGATATAGCTGCCATATATACCGATCCTCCGATTTATGGTCTTAGGCCCATAAAAGCCACATTTATTGTCCGATTTTGCTGAAATTCGAGACAGTAAGTTGTGTTAGGCGCTTCGACATCTTTCTTCAGTTTGGTTCAGATCGGTTCAGATTTGGATATAGCTGCCATATAGACCGATCCTCCGATTTATGGTGTTAGGCCCATAAAAGCCACATTTATTGTTCGATTTTGCTGAAATTCGAGACAGTGAATTGTGTAAAGCCCTTCGACATCTGTCTTCAATTTGGTTCAGATCGGTGCAGATTTGGATATAGCTGCCATATATACCGATCCTCCGATTTATGGTCTTATGCCCATAAAAGCCACATTTATTGTCCGATTTTGCTGAAATTCGAGACAGTAAGTTGTGTTAGGCGCTTCGACATCTTTCTTCAGTTTGGTCCAGATCGGTTCAGATTTGGATATAGCTGCCATATAGACCAATCCTCCGATTTATGGTGTTAGGCCCATAAAAGCCACATTTATTGTCCGATTTTGCTGAAATTTGGGACAGTGAGTTGTGTTAGGCCCTTGGACATCTTTCTTCATGTTGGTCCAGATCGGTCCAGATTTGGATATAGCTGCCACGGTTCACATATCTCGATTTAAAGTCTTGGCCCCCTAAAGGCGCATTTATAATCCGATTTCACTGAAATTTGACACAGTGACTTATGTTAGGCTTTTCGACATCCGTGTTGTATATAGTTCAGATCGGTTTATTTTTAGATGTAGCTAGTGTACTTAATAATATTTGGTCCAAATCGGAACATATTTTGATATAACTGATATGGGACATAAGGTATGAAATTTTAATCGAATTTTGATGAAAGATGGTTAAATATATACCCGAGGTGGTGGGTATCCAAAGTTCGGCCCGGCCGAACTTAACGCCTTTTTACTTGTTTTTATTAGTGTACTAAATACCATAGATAACATTTATTAAGTTATTTTTTGAACTTATTTTTAAGGTAAAAACTTACCCGACTATATTTTTATACCCACCACCGACGGATGGGGGTATATCCATTTTGTCATTCCGTTTGCAACATATCGAAATATCTTTTTCCGACTCTATAAAGTATATATATTCTTGATCAGCGTAAAATCTAAGACGATCTAGATATGTCCGTCCGTCTGTCTGTTGAAATCACGCTACAGTCTTGAAAAATAGAGATATTGAGCTGAAACTTTGCACAGATTCTTTTTTTGTCTATAAGCAGGTTAAGTTCGAAGATGGGCTATATCGGACTATATCTTGATATAGCCCCTATATAGACCGATCCGCCGATTTAGGGTCTTAGGCCAATAAAAGCCACATTTATTATCCGATTTTGCTGAAATTTAAGACAGTGAGTTGTGTTAGGCCCTCCGACATTCTCCGTCAATATGGCTCAGATCGTTTCAAATTTGGATATAGCTACCATATAGACCGATCTCGGTTTTATGTTTTGGGGCCATAAAAAGCGCATTTATTTTCCGATGTTGCCGAAATTTAGGACAAAGAGTTAAGTTAAGCCCTCTACATATTTCTGCAATTTGGGCTAGATCGACCAAGATTTGCATATAGCTGCCATAAAAACCGATCTCTCGATTTAAAGTCTTGGCCCCATAAAAGGCGCATTTTTAATCCGATTGCACTGAAATTTGACACACTGACTTATGTTATGCTTTTCGACATCCGTGTCGTATATAGTTCAGATCGGTTTATTTTTAGATATAACTACAAAAAAGACCAATATTTTGTTATATACATTTGAACAATAACTTGTACTTATTAGTATCTGGTCGAAATCGGAACATATATTGATATAGCTGCTATGGGGCATAAGGTATGAATTTTGCACCGGATTTTGAGGAAAGGTGGTTCACATATATATCCGACGTGGTGGGTATCCAAAGTTTGGCCCGGCCTAACTTAACGCCTTTTTACTTGTTAGTTATTTTTATATCCACCACCATAGGATGAGGGTATACTAATCTAGTCATTCCGTTTGTAATACCTCGAAATATTCCTTTTAGACCCCATAAAGTATATATATGCTTGATCGCCTCGACGTTCATAGTCGATCTAGCCATGTCCGTCCATCCGTAGGTTCGACTGTCGAAATCACGATAGCGGTCGAACGCGTAAAGCTAGCTGCTTGAAATTTTGCACAGATACTTAATATCGATGTAGGTCGTTTGGAATTGCAAATGGGCCAAATGGTTCAGATTTAGATATAGCTCCCATATAAACCGATCTCCCGATTTGACTTCTTGAGCCCCTGGAAGCTGCAATGGGTGAAAGCCGATTTGGGTGAAATTTTGCATGTGTTGTTCCGTTATGACTTCCAAGAACTGTGCAAAGTATGGTCCGAATCGATCTATAACCTGATATAGCTCCCATATAAACCGATCTCCCGATTTGACTTCTTAGGGCCTTACAAGCCGCAATTTTTGTCCGATTTGCCTGAAGTTTTGCAGATAGGGTTCTGTTATGACTTTCAACAACTGTGCCAAGTACGGTCCGAATTGGTCTATAACCTGATATAGCTCCCATATGAACCATTCGCCCCTTTTGGATTCTTGAACCCTTGCAAGCTGCAATTTTTGTCTAATTTGGCTGAAATTTTGCACATAGTGTTCCGTTATGACTGCCAACAACTGTGCCAAGTACCATCAAAACAAATTGTTGTATAACGATCGACTCAGAATGACTTTCTGATTTGGTTTATATATTTACAGTCTTTCTATCTGTCCATGTTAATTTGTGAACAAAGTACAGGTCACAATTTTCATCAGACCATCTTCGAATTTGCTACAGGCATTTCTTTTAGCCAAGAGTCGAAGGCTATTGAAATTGGAAAAAATCAGTTCGGATTTGGATATAAAGGGTGATTTTTTTCAGGTTAGGATTTTCATGCATTAGTATTTGACAGATCACGTGGGATTTCAGACATGGTGTCAAAGAGAAAGATGCTCAGTATGCTTTGACATTTCATCACGAATAGACTTACTAACGAGCAACGCTTGCAAATCATTGAATTTTATTACCAAAATCAGTGTTCGGTTCGAAATGTGTTCAAATTTTGACAAATTTTGTTCAGCGATGAGGCTCATTTCTGGTTGAATGGCTACGTAAATAAGCAAAATTGCCGCATTTGGAGTGAAGAGCAACCAGAAGCCGTTCAAGAACTGCCCATGCATCCCGAAAAATGCACTGTTTGGTGTGGTTTGTACGCTGGTGGAATCATTGGACCGTATTTTTTCAAAGATGCTGTTGGACGCAACGTTACGGTGAATGAACACATTTCGAACCGAACACTGATTTTGGTAATAAAATTCAATGATTTGCAAGCGTTGCTCGTTAGTAAGTCTATTCATGATGAAATGTCAAAGCATACTGAGCATCTTTCTCTTTGACACCATGTCTGAAATCCCACGTGATCTGTCAAATACTAATGCATGAAAATCCTAACCTCAAAAAAATCACCCTTTAGCTCTGATATATATATGCTCGTGCAATTTGGACTAATATTGCAACAATGAGATCACTTGTTAACCGATTCTCTCGAATTTTGGTAGGATGGATTTTCTTATGACTGTCGATATTATTGATGAGTTTCATAGAAATCGGTTCAGTTTTAGCTTCCATGTATATCGCCCGATTCCCACTTCTAAAGCGACTGCAAGCGGATTTATTCACAAATCTTTCCAAAGTTTTGCGCCATGCTTTTTTTTGACGACTACTACAATATCTTAGGAGTTTGGTCTTAATAGGTTCAGAGGTAGATATAGCTCCCATATACATAAATGTTCGTCCAATTGTCTCGAAATTTGGTACATATTCTTATCCTATGACTGTTGAAATTTTTGATAAATTTTATCAAAATCGGTTCAGATTTTTAATCAGCTTTCTATACATATACACTTCGCCCTATTTGCACAGAAAGAAGTAGTTATTACAATCTTGAACACATTTGCTCATAAAAAAACACTTTATGAAAAATTGCAGTCAAATTGGATGAGAATTGCGCCCTCTATTGGCTAAAGAAGTCAAGATCCAAGATCGGTTTATATGGCAGCTATATCAGGTCATGCACCGATTTGAACCATACTTAGCACAGTATTCAGCCAAATCGGATTAGAATTGCTCCCTCCAGTGTCTCAAGAAGTCAAGATCCAAGATCGGTTTGTATGGCAGTAATATCAAAGCATGGACCGATATGGTACACAATCCCAACCTATCTACACTGATATGAATAATGTGTGCAAAATTTCAAGCGCCTAGCTCCTTCGAAAGTAAGCGTGCTTTCGACAGACAGACGGACGGATATGGCTTGATCGACTTAAAATGTTATGACGATCAGGAATATATATAAAGTTTATGGGGTCTCAGCCGAATATTTCGAGGTGTTACAAACGGAATGACCAAATTAGTATACCCCCATCCTATGGTGGAGGGTATAGATGAATTTTATGTGAATTTTAACTGTAGAAAATGTTTTAGCAATCAGGGGCAACGGAGTTGGACAATGAAGTAATTAACAAAAAGTATTCCATCTTGAATCCCTGTAATTACAATACATGGAAGTTATAATTAAGTTTTTTCTTTAAATTTTCGGTATAAGCTTCTTTGACCTCAATTTTTTTACACGGCAGTGGTGTACAGGATATTATAACTTAGTGACTTTGTTAGCTTTACCCAGAAGAAAGAGAGATAGAACCATTGATAAGCATATGCATCGGCTCAGAATCATTTATTTACTGATCCGTTTGTACACAATTCAACATGTCAGCCATGTTAATTTGTGTACAACATACACACCCAGAGAAATCAATGGTCGGGAATCGATTATAAAAACAAAAAGATAATAATGTCAAAACAATTAAAATTTTTGAACCACAGTTTAGTTATTTTTATAGTTCAGTATCTATTTTAACCACGACACAATAAATAGGATTAAAAGAAGATATTACTACCCTCCGGTAGTTATGCTTATTACCATACTGGAGTTGTACTAACCCCTTACCGGTAGTTGTGCTAACTGTCCTTCGGCAGTTAGTACTGCATATAAAACCTTCACATATCACTGAAGAATTCGGAAAGCGCACACAGAAAACAGATTCGTTGCCCCAACCAATTTTTTGCCAACCGAATGGTGACAGTTCCACATACTACGAAGGTTCATAAACAGTTCAGTAGCGACAACCAATGTTGAAATTGAGGTTATTGCCCTATATTTGTTATTGGTACCAACAATAGTACTGTATAGAAAAATTAAAGGAGACTACTTCACCATAGGATGGGGGGTATACTAATTTCGTCATTCTGTTTGTAACTATTCGAAATATTCGTCTGACACCCCATAAAGTATATATATTCTTGATCGTCGCGACATTTTATGTCGATCTAGCCATGTCCGTCCGTCCGTCTGTCTGTCGAAAGCACGCTAACTTCCAAAGGAGTAAGGCTAGCCTCTTGAAATTTTGCACAAATACTTCTTATTAGTGTAGGTCAGTTGGTATTGTAAATGGGCCATATCGGTCCATGTTTTAATATAGCTGCCATATAAACCATTCTTGGGTCTTGATTTCTTGAGCCTCTAGAGTGCGCAATTCTTATCCGATTGGAATGAAATTTTGCACGACGTGTTTTGTAATGATATCCAACAACTGTGCTTAGTATGGTTCAAATCGGTTCATAACCTAATATAGCTGTCATATAAAGATCTGGGCATTTGAATTCTTGAGCTTCTAGAGGGCACAATTCCTATCCGATTTGGCTCAAATTGTGCATGACGTATTTTATTCTTACTTTCAACAACTGTGTTAAATAAGGTTCAAATCGGTTCATAACCTGATATAGCTGTCATATAAACCGATCTGGGATCTTTACTTCTTGAGCCTCTAGAGGTCGCAATTATTATCCGATTTGCCTGACCATCAACATACGTGTTTATTATGGTCTGAATCGGTCTACAGCCCGATACAGCTCCCATATAAATCGATCTTTCTATTTTACTTCTTGAGACCCCAAGGTACGCAATTCTTATTCGAATTGGTTGACATTTTACACAGGTCTCCAACATATAAATTAATTGTGGTCCAAACCGGACCATATCCTGATATCGCTCTAATAGCAGAGCAAATCTTTTCTTATATACTTTTTTGCCTAAGAAGAGATGCCGGGAAAAGAACTCGACGAATGCGATCCATGGTGGAGGATATATAAGATTCGGCTCGGCCGAACTTGTTTTTAAAGTATCTTTATTTGAAGAATCCCAATACGTAAATATTATATAAATATATACAGATTGTATAGGTTGGTGTGGAAGGAAACATAGGCTATCTAATTTTTTGATATCGGAAGGGGGCGGACCCTCCCCCTTACACCAAAAGTACTACCCAAAAATAAAAGTAGACCCATCGGGACAATATGGGACGCAAATAAAAGGTATACAGGAGTAGAGTACGAATTTCACATTAAACTGGGGGACCTCCCTAACCCCAAACCTCCTGAAATAGTTTTTTTGGATGATCATGACAATATGGGCTCATATAAAAGGTGTTCGGGAGTAGATTGTGAATATGGATTGGAATGAGCAATTGGCTTTATAATTTGTTGATTTCGGAAGGGAGCGGACCCTCCCCCGTTACCCAAAAACACCACCCAAAATCAAAATTGGACCGATCGGGAAATATGGGTATCAAATGAAAGGTATTGGAAAAAAGAATTCGAATATGGTATTAAAATTTGGGTCTAAGTACACATCGGGCCGCCCCAAACCCGAAATTCCCCCAAACAGACAATTTGGACGTTCATGTCAATATGGGCCTCAAATGAAAGGTATTCAGGAGTAGATTACGAATCTGGCATACAAAATCAGTTCGAAGTATAGGGGTCACCATACCTCCCAAAAATGCCTTAAATGGGCATATGAACCATCATCTTTTTATTTGTAATGCGAAGTCGCCCCACTTCCAAATACCCCCAAATGGGCATATTAGCGGACCATGGCTATATGAGACTCAAATGAAAGGTATTTGGGAGTACATTACAATATCACAGTAAAATTTGCGTTCAAGTTGAGGTGGCGCTTTTCCTCCTAAAAATACGTCAAATAGGTTAATTGACCCATTATGACAATATGGGACTCAAATGAAAGGTATTTGAGAGTAGAAAACGAACTGATATCCAATTTTGGAGCTAAGCGTTTGGGGGGAAATTAGTTCAGTTTAGGGGGAACTATAAGGCGTCAACCCAGTTTAGCGGGTGCTTTAGGGCGTCACCCCTAAACTAAACTTTATAGCCGACTATGGCAAATTAGAGCTGAAATCAACAGTTTTTAGGGGTAAAGAACGATTTTGATATCTACTTTCAGGGCAAAGTACCGGAGGCCACTCCGGCCCCAAGTGAGTGGGCGACGAATGCGCATGCAATATTTATTATTTAGGGTATTTAGGGTATTACTGAAAGGAAGCAAGAAGGAGGTCAGTATAGCTGTTGGTATCATAACGGGACACATAGGACTACGAGCTCACTTATGTAAAATCGGTGCGGCAAGTGATAGCGTGTGTAGGGCATGCGGTGAAGATGATGAGACGTTGGAGCATTACCTTTCTCATTGTCCGGCTTTCGCGTCTAACAGATACCGGCACTTAGGTGGAGACACAATAACAGACATAAACCAACTTAGGGGAGTGGTATTGAAAACAATTAAGGATTTTGTATGTAGCACGGAATTCCAAACTTAAAATGTTCTTTTTCGAAGATACTTTTTAGCTTTTAGAGTACACAAGAAGCCGATTACTAGCTTAGGTGTAAGTCCATAGTAGCATGGGGCGGATTAATATCTGTCCCCTCTTTTCAACCTAACCTAACCTAAGTCCTAAAAACAATCTATTGAATTATGGATGCTGACATGCTTACCACTTTGGGAAGAATGCACAATTTTACAAGTAGACTAACAATCGTCTCATTATTTGCGCGTATTTCCGCCACGTGGACCTAAGAATATTCACCAGTAAAAACTCTCTTCACCTTCCCTAAACACCACTTAGTGGTCGTTCTCCAAATCTTGCTGAGAGGACTTCCAATTATAACGTCTTGGAAGCTCACAAACGTATTAATTTTTTCAGTGCCTTGAGAGCATGATTTGCAAACTCTCTCTGCCAGCGATTCGTAAGCGAAAGGTTATTAGAATATTCTTCAGGGATGGCTACTAAAGCCGCCCCCTGAGCAAATGGCCAGGCGTCAAGAGTATCAGATCAGTTGGATCTTCGCTTATTGGGAATGAGGTCTCGAATTCAAGACGCTCTTTATTCGCACTAACAATGTAGAGAACTCCTCATATGTGAACTTCATGTTTGAGGTAACTTTCCGCAGTTGAGCCTTCATGCTCTTTACATCTGCCTCCCACAGACCCAAAGATTCTCGATTTTGAAAATTTTTTTTAGAGTATACTACACATTTTTTACACGAACTATGTTATGTTCGATTCACAAAGAATTCTACATAATTCATCTGAAATGTGCTATCCGTCACTGTGTGAGAAATTGAAAGATATGCACGGTTTATAAACATCGTATTCGAAACCAGATTATGGCTGCTTTGCCTGTAGAACGATTCACTTTTTTACTGCCTTTTACGAATACTGGACTGGGTCCCTTCGAATTGAAGACGTCCAAACTACGAAATGCGAAGTTGCAAAGGGGCTATGCTGCCATTTTTATCTGCCTGTCAACCAGCGCTATTCATTTAGAGGGCTGCTCTGATCTCTCGAGTGAGGCTTTGCTCTCTACTTTTAATCGCTTTGTAGGGCGACGGGGATTTCCCAAGAAGGTTTTCTCCGACAGTGGCACTAATTTTGTGGGAGCAAGGGGAGCATTCTAAGGAATGCCGAAAAGTCTATTACAGTTAAATGCACGGACGGGGACCTGTGGGAGGCAGGTGTTAAGAGCATGACGGCTCATTTGCGGAAAGTTGCCTCAAACATGAAGTTCACATTTGAGGAGTTCTCTACATTGTTAGTGCGAATAGAGAGTGTCTTGAATTCGAGACCTCTTTCCCAATAAGCGAAAATCCGACTGATCTGAAACCTTTGACGCCTGGCCATTTGCTCAGGGGGCGGCTTTAGTAGCCATCCCTGAAGAATATTCTGATAACCTTTCGTTTACGAATCGCTGGCAGGGATTGAAGAGTTTGCAAATCATGTTCTCAAGGCGCTGGAAGTCCTCCCAGCAAGATTTGGAGAAGATTGACTTTATAGTTGTAAAGGAAGACAATCTTCCTACCACTGAGTGGTGTTTAGGGAGGGTGATGAGAGTTTTTACCGGTGAAGATTCTAAGGTCCGCGTGGCGGAAATACGGACAAAAAAATGGGACGAGTCTTTGTCCACTTGTAAAATTGTGCATTCTTGCCAAAACTTAACGTTTAGACTGTCCACACATTAAATATCATAAATCCTACAATTTCAGCACAACATCAAGCGTGCCGAAATGTCGTGTCTGCAAGGACAGACATTTTTTTAAAAACTGTTCGACATTTAAAAGGATGTCAGTCCCAAAGCGACGGAAGGTTCTACGGAAGGTTCTCTGCACAGCTCATACTCGGAACTGGCGCTCAGTGTGTGAGCGTGTTCACTTAACCTCGAATCGTACCACGATCCCTTGTAAAAATACAAGTGCGAGGTTTAGAAAAATCTCGCCTGCACACCGTCTTGCCAAAACACATAACTGAGCCCAGACTGAAAACCGTATATGAACATTTAACTGATTTGGCCGATCCACACTACTACCAACCATCCAATGTGGAACTGATCGTGGGCAATGATAAATTACCGAAAATTTTACGAGTTGGTCTCATATAAACATCTTCAACAATGCCACTAGCTCAGAGTACAGTTTTCGGATTAATGTTGCACTCATGCAAAGGGGCCGGCATGTTGAACCTCGTTTAACAGCTTCAAGATACAACTTTAGTTTAAGTCTTAAAAACAATCTATTGAATTATAAAGCATTTGAATTAAACTATTATTATAATTCTCCTTATTGAATTCCGAGTTAACCGCTTTTAAAAAGTGGCAGCACTTTTGCTTTTCGCCTTATTATAAAACCTTTATTATACCCTCCACCATAGGATGGGGATTTACTAATTTCGTCATTCTGTTTGTGAATCCTCGATATTTGCGTCTAAGACCCCATAAAGTATATATATTCTTGAACGTTGTGACATTTTAAGTCGAACTAGTCATGTCCGTCCGTCCTTCTGTCTGTCGAATGCACGCTTACTTTCGAAGGAGTAAAGCTAGCCGCTTGAAATTTCGCACAAATACTTTTTAGTAGTGCAGGTCGGTTGGGATTGTAAATGGGCCAAATCTGTCCAAGTTTTGATATAGCTGCCATATAAACCGATCTTGGGTCTTGACTTCTCAAGCCTCTAGAGTTTGCTATTCTCGTCCGAATTGACTGAAATTTTGCACGTAGTGTTTTGATTTCACTTCCAACAACTGTGCTTAGTATGGATAAATCGGTTCATAACTTTATATATCTGCCATATAAACCGATCTGGGGTCTTGACTTCTTGAGATCTTAGAAGGCGCAATTCTTATCTGATTTGGCTGTGATTTTCCACGTGGTGTTTTGGTATCATTTCCAACATTTGTGCGAGGTATGGTTCAAATCGGCACATAGCCTGGTGTAGGTGCCATATAAACCTATCTTGGATCTTGACTTCTTGCCGCTAAAGGGCGCAATTCTCGTCCGACTTAGCTAAAATTTTGCATGAGGTATTTTGATATGACTTCCAAAAACTTTGATGAGTATGGTGGAAATCGGTACAAAACCTGATATAGCTGCCATATAAACCGATTTGGGATCTTATCTTCTTGAGCCTCTAGAGGGAGCAATTCTCATCCGATTTAGCACAAATTTTGTTCAACGGCAAGTTGTTGAGCTTTAAAAAGCCCAAAAACTCCTTCAGCCTGCTTGTACGGGACACACACACACAGAAAGTGTCCATAGTCTCTACTTCTTCGATGTTCTTACAGCTTCTGCAAAAGTCGTTGCTGGCAACCTTCATTTTGTCAGCATGTTTTTCGATTAGACAGGGATCTGTGATGACGGACTCAATGACTGAGACGTCTGTTCTAGCCCGTGACAGCAAAGCGGTAGTTCTCTTCAAGTTTAGATTAGGCCACATAGTTTTGGAGTGCTCACAGCTCCCTCTATGTTGACATTCGGGCCAGGTCCTAAAAATTTAGCTTTTATGTCGCTAAAGGCATACCCACAGATTCCAGTTCCCTGGAATGTGTACGGTAGCTCCTAGTCTCCAAACTCGTCCGCTTTAGAATTCCCTGGGATATCTCTGTGGCCCGGCACCCAGATCAGGTGTACTTTTAACTGTTCAGCCATCTCGTTGAGAGATCTGCGACAGTCGAGGGCGGTATTTGTCTTCAGAAATACGTTCTCCAGGGATTTAATGGCTGCCTGACTGTGTGAGAAGATATTTATGTCAATCGTCGTTATGACATTATATCTTAGCCTCCACTTCCTCAATTGCAAGGATCTCCGCTTGATACACACTGCAGTGGTGGGGTAACGTTTTCGATATGACCAGTTCCAGATGTGTAGAGTACACCCCAAAACCCACCTGGTCGTATAGTTTGAAACCATCCGTATAGAAGTCTGTGTAACTTCTATTAGCAGGGATATCGAAGTTCCAATCGATTCTATCAGAAATAGTAATACAGTACTGGCTATCAAAAAGCGGCTCAGGTAGGGTGTAATCCACACTGCCTAGAACATCGGATATTGTATCAATTATAACACAGTGTCCGTAGCAACCATATGAACAAAGATAAAGCTCCCTTAGCCCCACGGCAGTGATCGCTGCAATTTGAGCCACAATGTCCAGAGGCATTATGTGTAGCATTAAATTCAGTGCATCAGATGGTGTCGTCCTCAGTGCGGCTGTGATGCACAAACGAGCCATCCTTTGGATCGATTGAGTATTGAACAGTAGATAGACTTTTGAAGCGCCGTCCACTAGATCACAACCCTACATAGCATTATAGGTCTGACAACTGCAATATATACCCAATACATGATGCGCGGTCTAAACCCTCAAATGCTGCCAATGGCTCTCTTGCAGGTGTATTGGGCAAGAGTTGCCTTTCTTGTCCTTTCCAAAATGTTAGATTTGAAGTTCAATTTCCTGTCCAGCAAAATAATCAGGTATTTTGCGCTTTCTGTAAATGGTACATTCTCTCCTCACAAGGAGACAGGTGCCGCTGTAGGCAATTTGTTTTTCATGCTGAAAAGAACTTCTTCTGTCTTACACAGATTTATACCTAGACCACTTTCGGTAGCTTCCTGAAGTTTATCCCTTACAGTGTTGGGAAACTTTCCCCACTATCGTAGCTATCCTTGAGTGACTTTTATTTTTCTTCCAAAAATAATGACCTATTACGAGTTACAGAAAAATTCTTGTGGAGCAAAATAGCAAAACGTCCTCCCCATTCATCGGTTCAAACAAGAATGTATCATCCATACTTTTTTCTACAACATTTTAGCAAAGCTCACGAACCAAGTTTCTTTACCCTCCACCATAGGATGGGGGCATACAAGTTTCGTCATTCTGTTTGTAACTCCTCGAAATATTCTTCTAAGACCCTTCTAAGACATAAAGTATAAATATTCTTGATCGTCATGACATTTTAAGTCGATCTAGCCATGTCCGTCTGTCTGTTGAAAGCACGCTCACTTTCGAAGGAGTAGAGCTAGCTGCATGAAATTTTGCAAAAATATTTCCTATTAGTGTAGTTCGGTTGGGATTGTAAATGGGCCATATCGGTCCATGTTTTGATATAGCTGCCATATAAACTGATCTTGGATCTTGACTTCTTGAGCCACTAGGTTAGGTTAGATTTAAAAGAGGGTGCAGTTATTGGTCCGCCTCATGCCACTATGGACTTACACCTAAGCCAGTAATCGGCTTTTTGTGAGCTCAAAATGCAAAAAAAAAAGTAACCTCGAAAAAGAAAATCTTAGTTAGGAATTCCGTGGTACTTACAAAATCCTTAATTGTTTTCCATGCAACTCCCCTAAGTTGGTTCCACTGAGCCCTAGGGGGCGCAGTTTTTGTCCAATTTGGCTAAAATTTTGCATGACATGTTTCGTTACGACTTGCAACAACTACGCTGAGTATGGTTCAAATGGGTCCATACTCCATACTAGCTATCATATAAACCGTTCTGTGAAGATCAGAAGTGGGCCGGGGGGTCTACATTGAGAACCCAAGAACTGATATCTGCTTAAGACTGCCTGATCATAATACCGTCCTGCAGCCGGAGATCCGGGCGATCACGGAATGCGTGAGGTGGTGTGATGCTAACACGTGGACGTCGAGTATGAACATCTTACGGACCATAAAATGGCCATAAGGGCAATAACAACCAGGACAGTAAGGTAAGAAGAAGTTTAACGCCTTCTCTGAGAATGGCACAATCCGCATCGTTTAGGTGACGGGCAATAACGGTGTAAGGGGGAATGAAAGGGCAGACGATTTGGCGATGAAGACCAGAGAACTGCCGTCAATAAACTTGGTGAACCTGAAGGCTTTCGGGTCGACGCAGACCGAGTTAAGGTTGTGAGCGACGAACGAGACGCACAACAAGCCGATAATTTGCTTAGGTGTATGTCCATAGTGGCTTTGGGCTGATTAATATCCGGACCCTCTTTTGAACGTAACCTAACTTAGCATAATATTGTTGTCATTTGTAAGCCGTAGTTATTACAGTTTGAACATATTTGCTCGAAATTTGTTACGGATTGTTTAAAAACCCATCCGAAAAGACCCGCCGAGGTCCACCAAATTGGTTCAGAATTAGATATAGTTCCCGCATTGTACTTATAGGGTAGGTGTGGAGTGTTATATAGTCATCACCGCCCGACTTTTGCCTTTCCTCATTGGTTTGTCACTAAATTCACCCATATATAAATTTAAAGACTATTTGATGATGTACGAGTACAAAAAACATATGTTAATTCTAGGTGCGTACTGGTCCATATCGGCAAATGTAGATCCCATATGTAAGAACAGTGGAATGTAGTGATCGACTGAGATACCATTTTGCCGATATTAATCAAGTTGAAAATTGAGTAGCTTGATCGGCCATTTCGCCATCGTGCTACTGTGGCTTCAACTCATGAGATTGTCCTGATTTTATTGAGCCATGTTGGTCTGTCCGCGTATCATTTCTGTACCTTTTATTCGTCTATGTTAGATTTTGTAATCAAGGTGGAGATCGCAATTGTCATTAACTAATCGCCAAAATATTTCGTATTTTGCTTATTGGGCTTGAAGGGATGCGTTTCCCTACTTGCAAACAACATTGTGCCATAGCGTGGGACAGTCTAGAATAGACGTAAGATTCGTACTGTACGCCAAAAAAAAAATCCATTTGAGCGATATATTGATAGTCGTAGTCCTCTAATAATATATATTTTAAGGATTTATAAAGGCGATTTTTTGGTCAAATGGCTGAATGGATTTTAATGAAGCGACGAATATTCATTAAGATTCATTTTTCTTAAAGGAAAGCGATGAAAATAAGGAATTAATTTTCAATAAAAGAACACAGAAAAATTGTTGTTGTTTTTAAACATTCGTTATTGGTGTAAATGCACAGCCATAAGTGGGAGTATTAGTGGTGAGAGTAAGAGAAATAAATGGTGCGAGAGAAAGACTGTCACTCTTTTTAGTAGGTGAGGGTGTTGTAAGGTGTAATGGGAGTAGCCCTATTCGGCATGTAGGTCAGCCAATTCCTTATGGCATTTTTCTTTTTTTCTTAATATAAAATAACATAAAATTATTTAATTTTGTTGGTATGGCATATAGATGACGTAATCTGTTTTCTTGAAACGTTCGCAGTGAATAATGATAGTGTAATAAAAAAACAGGATATGTAGTAGGTCGAGTTTCCACGAACAAACCCATAGGGTCTATGCCCGCTTTGGGATTGTTAGAGATAATGCGACGAAAGGCGTAGTCAAAGCAATATGGTGTCTCAAATGGAAGGTAAAGCAAATCTGACATAGAAATATGGCGTCATGTGCCGGAGTGTCATCCCAGCCTCTAAAACCAATGATGTCGATAAGGTAGCACTCAAGTGCGTGCCAGTTGTGCCAACTATCTCAATGGCCGTCAATGTTGGTATCGAATAAAAGGGTTTTAGGAGTTTGGTTTCATTAAAGCCATTTAGAAGTGAGATCAAGTATCAGTAGAGTGCGAATTGGAGAAGTGATTTATGGTTATAAAAAAATTATAAGAATGTAGACCTAGAAGAAACTATGAAGACTCGAAGATATTAAGACTTTAACCCAGAAAAATAAGTTTCCTGGTATCAGCAAATACTCCATGCTCATCATATAATACAATTTTTTAACATGGAAGGGAAAGTTTTAGTTTTTGAACTTCTAAACAGAAGTTAATTTTCTACATGTTTTTGTACATTTGTGACAAGTTTTTTTGCCAGCAGACTATTTGTGGTTACTCCAACATTTTTTGTTGATTTTACTAACAAATTTCTCTGAGTGTAATTTTTGCAATATTGAGCATAAACCTTTGAAGCCAAGATGCAACCATGAACCCTAGATGTTAAGAATATAAATAAAAGGTAACTTTTGTTTTGTGTGTTGTAAAAGAGGGCTCAGCGGAGTCCCATATTGCCCCGATCGACCGACATTTCCGTTCGAGGTGTGGTGTCCCTCTGAAACTTGACGGCAAATTGGAATAACACATTCGTACTCTACTCTCATAAACCTTTTATTTGATACGCATATTTTCATGATTTTCAAGATTAAAACCTAAAGTCAATCAGATAATTGGGCCCTATCAATGCGGCTTTAGACGAGGTAAATCCACCCTAGACCAGATATTCACACTGCTCCAAATCCTGGAAAGACAAATCAACACCTACCACCTCTTGTAGACTACAAAGCCGCCTTAGATACTCCTTTACGTTCAAAGGTATTTCAAGCCATGTCTGAGTTTGGTATCCCTGCAAAATTAATAAGACTCTGCAGGATGACACTTGCTGATACGCGTTCCTCAGCAAGAATAGGAAAGAATCTCTCCGAACCATTTAATACCAAACGAGGTTTCAGATAAGGAGACAGCCTGTCGTGTAATCTCTTTAATATCCTGCTGGAGAAGATTATACGAGATGCAGAAGTGAATAGATATGGCACACTAATCACAAGAGAGCAGATGCTACTCGCCTATGCCGACGATATCGATATCATAGGTCGGTCACCGGAAGTAGTAACTGCAGCCTTGAAAGAATCGAAAGAGAGTCAGTGAAAATGTGTCAGGCAGTAAATGGAGATAAGACGAAATGGATGGTTTCCACTCCCAAAAAGCCTTGTACAACCGAGCAGATAAAGAACATGGAAAAAGTTGGGAACCACAACTTTGAGATAGTCAGTAACTTTATCTACCTCGGCACCGCCGTAACCGAAACGAATGACACCAGTTTTGAGATAGAGCGAAGAATAATACTGGCAAACAGATGCTACTTTGGACTAAGTAAGCAGTTTAGAAACAAGGCCACCTCTCGACAGACGAAGACTACACTTTACAAGACACTGATACTACCCGTGCTGTTATATGGTTCTGAAGCATGGGTACTTGTGAAAGCAGATGAGGCAGTGCTTGGAGTATTTGAAAGAATGATTCTTCGTAAAATATATGGACCAGTTTGCGTTAACGGAGAATATAGGCGACGTATGAACCACGAGCTGTATGAGCTGTTTGACGACGATAGCATAGTTACACGCATCAAAATACAACGGCTGCGTTGGATAGGTCATGTTGTCAGAATGGATGAAGAAGCTCCAGCAAAGAAGTCTTTTGAAGGCAAACACGGCGGTACACGCAAACCGGGAAGACCAAAGCCCGATGGAAAGATCAAGTTGTGGGAGACACCTCGAAACTTGGTGTCAGAGATTTTAGAATGAGCGCAGAAGATCGAGGCGCTTGGAAGGCTATTCTATGTTCGGCTAGTGGAAGAAATATTCTGCCATAGCCAATTAAAGTAAAGTTTTCATGATTGTGTTAAATGTCTTCGTAGACGATGCCAATCGTCACGTTATCGTGAATGAACTACACTACCGCATTATACACACTGATTATTGCTGGCCTAAATTGGAAGATATGAACCTGGACGACATGTGGTTCTAACAGGATGGTGCCAAAAACCACACATCACATGTTGCAATCGCTATATTGAAGAGTTCGTGCAATTTACCTTAGACTATTTTCTTTGGGGCTACGTCAAGTCATTGGTCTATTCCAACAAGCCGACGACGTTGGAAGAGTTCGGAGCCCTAAAGGGAAATAGCGCCCGTTTCGACCGAAAAGTATGGAAGAGCCAACGAAAATTGGGTACAACGTATTGAAATATCTCAAATAGTTTGCGTTTCATTTTAAAAAAATTTTCAAGAGATTATTATGATTATGATTAAACCAATGTATCTCATTTTGAATCTCTTGCTGGGATGCATTGCCCCGTGTGAGTAAGTTACTGGCAGTTGTGGTGGTTGGTGGCCGTAGTTGAAACATGTCTTCGTCATTGCCATCATTATCAACATCATCAACAGAACCATCAACATCATGTCACTCAGCCATTCTGCACTGTCGACTTTTGACGTTTGCTGCAATTAACACGCAAGTTAAGGATAACAAATCACACATCATCCAATGGACGGACAGAGAAACTGACTGGCAAGCGTACACTTTTCTGGCATTGGCACTATCCTGGACAGACGAGCAGACACACAGAGACGTTTACAAAAAATCCATATCCTCTTTGCAATTTTTTTCTTTTTTCATGGTCTCTTCCCTCCATTTATTCATTCATTCACTCACAATTCTCTTCTCTGACCTGTCATTTTTTTGCCTGCCAAGTGATGATGATGGGTGGCAGTTGGTATGGTTGTTCGAGCTGTTAGTGAGTGTGTTATTGAGGTTGCTGTATTTGTGGTGCTTCATCATTTCATTCGCAAGTCATTCAAGTCATTAATTTTCGTGACCCCACACGTTTTTTGTTCTCCTTACCATACTCCTTGCGCCCCTTGCGCGCCATCGTGGAGATGATGTCCCTTTTGCTGCTCCTCGACAACGTTTTCAGTTTCTTGTTGCCTGCCATTTTTCCTTTCTTTCATGGCATTCGTAGTTAATCTGTGCTCTTTTTCGACATGCCATGTTTTAGTGACTCGAGGTCGTTTGTTATTCCTAATTTCACTTCTACTTGTGTGAACTTTACTCCAGTGGCTGTAAGTTCCTTGTTTGTGTCGGCATTTTTCGCTTATCTTATGGTGGATGGTGTATTAAGTTCTGTTCTATTTGTATATCCTCCGGCGTAGAGTAGAGTATATAATATGATTCATCGAAACATTGATGTTACACTCCATTAAGAATAAATACATATAGACCAAATCGGGCAGGGATGTCGAAGGGACCAAAACTAATCATTATTTCAATTTTCACGATATCAGTTATTATATCAATCGAAAGATCGGTCTATATGCCAGCTATATCTGATCTTGACCGTATTGTGCAGTAATGTCAAGGGATCCGAAACAACAAAAGCGATCTCCAAATTTCGTCGGTCGTCATAGTTATGTGCGCAAGAAATGTAAATGTGATCAGATCGGGACCAAATTTTGCAAGAATGATGATAAACCCGATACAAATAACATTTGCTAATTTAATCGAAATTGAGTTGTACATTCGCCTTTTATGAACTCACCCTTGAATCGGGGAAACTGTCTACATGCCAATTGTATGACGAGTTGAAAATTTAATTTCAGTTAAATCGGGTAATTAATAAATCTATAATGGGCTCAAGACCGTAAATCGGGAGATACGTATATGACAGCTATTTCAATTACCCAATGATTTCATCGAATTTTTCTAAAGAAATAGGTAGGTATCTAGTTGAGAATACTTTTCATTGCACTATTTTGCGCTTAAGTTTTTCAAGTACTGTGAGCGAATGCATACAACTCCCTTAGCGAGTTGCTAACAGTTCGTTAAAAAATTTCGCTCACTATTCAAAGGAATGTAAGTGAGAGTGATAGAGTAATTTAAGGCTTTTCAAATTAGTTTTCATCAAAATTAAAAGTGAACAGATTTCTTTATGCTCGTTTCAATGAATATCTGACTTACTTCCTTACACATGCCTAAACTGAACTGTTAATATACTCGAAAGCGGATAAGTGAAACGCTAAAAGAATAAAAAATTAGTTTCACTTATGCGTAATTTTCAGTTTATTGTAGTTCGGATAAGTGAAAATAGTTTCCAGTTTAGCAATATAAGCATTAGTTCAACAGAATTTGCACGTCAATGTAGCAATTGTGAAGGATGTAACAAAAGTTGAAAAGAGCAAGGCTCAGTAGAACTCTTTAAAAGACAGAGACTATCATTAGTAATATATCAATATATGTTTTGCAAATTTTATCGACGCCATGAATTTGTGAAATTTTAGATAGTTTCCCATAGAAAACCTTTTTCATTTACGCGATTTCAGTTTCATATTTCAGTATTTTCGGTATTTTCAGTTTAAATGTTTTTCACTAAGACGAATTCAGTTACATTGAATGCATAAAATGAATGATTCTTTCCATTAAGTCCTGTGTATCTCTCGAGCGTCCTGTGTGAAAGATTAAAACTAAAAGTCAATGAGATAATTGGGCCCTATCAATGGGGCTTTAGACCTGGTAAATCCACCCTCGACTAGATGTTCACAACTACGCCAAATCCTGAAAATGACCCTAGATGGACAAATCAACACCTACCATCTCTTTGTTGAATACAAGCCGGTTTCAATACCCCTTTACGTTCGAAGGTATTTAAAGCCAAGTCTGAGTTTGGTATCCCTGCAAAATTAATAAGACTCTGCAGGATGACACTTGCTGAAACGCGTTCCTCAACAAAAATAGGAAAAAATCTCTCCGAATCATTTAATACCAAACGAGGTTTCAATCAAGGATACAGCCTATCGTGTGATTTCTTAATATTCTGCTGGAGGAGATTATATGAGATGAGAACATATGCTACTCGCCTATGCCGACATAATAGGTCGGTCACCGGAAGCAGTACCTGCAGCCTTTGAAAGAATCGAAATGGAGATAAGACGAAATGGATAGTTTCAACTTCCAAAACGCCTTGTATAACCGAGCAGATAAAGAAAATGGTGAAATTTGGGAACCACAACTTTGAGACAGTCAGTAAATTTATCTACCTCAGCGCCGCCGTAACCGAAACGAATTACACCAGTTTTGAAATAAAGCGAAGAATAATACTGGCAAACCGAAGCTACTTTGGACTAAGTAAGCAGTTTGGAAGCAAGGCCACCCCTCGACTGATGAAGATTACACTGTACAAGACACTGGTTATACTCGTGTTGTTATATGATTCTGAAGCATGGGTACTTGTGAAAGCAGGTGAGGCAGTGCTTTGAGTATTTGAGAGAAAGATTCTTCGTAAAATATACGGACCAGTTTGCATTAATGGAGAATATAGGTGATGTATGAACCACGAGCTGTATGACGACGATAACATAGATACACGCTTCAAAATACAACGGCTGCGTTCGCTAGGTCTTGTTGTCGAAATGGTTGAAGAAGCTCTAGCAAAGAAGTCTTTTCAAAGCAAACACGGTGGTACACCCAAACCGGGAAGACCAAAAGCCCGATGTAAAGATCATGGGGCGGGAGACACCTCGACAGTAGGTGTCTGAGATTTTTGAATGAGCGCAGAAGATCGAGGCGCTTGTTCTGTCGTATTCAATTAAAGTAAAGTAAAAGTAAGCTCTTGAGACTAATTTGTATTAATTTTCATTATACATTAAACGCTTATCAATAATGTAAAATTACGAAACCACACAATATATTGTGGGCCGGTGTTGTTTTTTGGGTTACTAATAAAATGAATAAATAAAATAAATCGAGGGGGATTTCAACAATGTGCACACTGACTCAATACTTAGACCAGTACCAGGTGAACCGGGTCATTAGAGCCTGGATAACCCATATCTTAAAAAACAGGTGGATACATTGTGGGTCCCATAATACTTCGAAGGGGTAAGGATCCGAATCAGTTATGTAAAAGTGCCGGAAGGGTCTTGCCTATGGCATACGACTGGAATCTCAATGTTAACCCAGAGAATACTGAAAACTGCCTGTTCACGAGAAAGACGAAAGTGGACCAATTTGATGACCCACGTCTCCCCAATAGAACGATTTCGATATCTGACAAAGTCAAATACTTAAAAGTGATCTTGGATAGGAAACTGAATTGGAAGTGTCACAAATAGGAGCGTACCGGAAAGGCTCATAGATGTTGGTCACTATGGGCTGCGGACTCAAAATGGGACCCGAATCAGAGGATAGTCCACTGGCTCTAGAGTATCTTTATTAGACCAATACTGACTTACGCATCTGTACTTTGGAGGACTGCGATGAAGAAATAGAGCAAAGTAAGGACAGAATTGCTGACTTAGATTTTTCTTTTCCGTGGTTACCTTTTAATTTAGAGCGCACAACAAGCCGAATACTGGCTTAGGTCTATGCCCATAGTGGCATGGTGCCGATAAATATCCGCACCCTCTTTTCAACCTAACTTTACCTAATTTTGTAGCCAGTGCAGAAAATTAATTCCTCTAGCCAAATGTAGAATAGATTTCAAACCGTCTCGATAATCTGCTTTCATTCTCAAAACTTTGGCACCTAGCTTCGAGATGTCTTTCTTCCTTGGACATTCCATCGGAATTTTGTTCTTTCCCTTTTCGTATTCCATTAGAGAGACCATAAAGCAACTTCTTTGCTCAATTTCCTTTATTCGTACTGACAACAAGACCAACGCAACTGTTGTATTTACGGAAAGTATCTCTTTCGATCTTATCGATCGAGTTAATTCTTCGGGTGACCGACCCATAGTATCGTTGTCGTCTGCATAGGCAAGTAGCATATGTTGTATGCCATGCCTATTCACACCTGTATCTCGTATAATCTTCTATAGCAAGATATTAAAGAGATCCCACGATATGCTGTCTGCCTGCCTGAAACCAGGTTTGGCATTGAATGGTTTGGAGACGTTCTTCCTTATTTTAATTGCGGAACGTGTATCAGCGTGAGTGATTCTGTAGAGTTTTATCAATTTTGCAGCGATACCAAAATTGTACATGTTGAAATATCTTTGATCGTATAGGGCTGTCAAAGGCGGCTTTGTAGTTGACGAAAAGTTGATAGGTGTCGATTTGTAATTCTCAGGGTTTTTTCAGGATTTGAGACAGTGTAAGTATTTGGTCCATGGAGGATTATCCAGGTCTAAGGCAGCATTGATAGAGTACTATTGGGTTGCCCAAAAAGTAAGTGCGGATTTTTTAAAAGAAAGTAAATGCATTTTTAATAAAACTTAGAATGAACTTTAAACAAATATACTTTTTTACACTTTTTTCTAAAGCAAGCTAAAAGTAACAGCTGATAACTGACAGAAGAAAGAATGCAATTACAGAGTCACAAGCTGTGAAAAAATTTGTCAACGCCGACTATATGAAAAATCCGCAATTACTTTTTGGGCAACCCAATATTATTTTATTGACCTTAGATTTTAATCTTTTACACAGTACGGTTGAGAGTATCACGTATACGATGGGGAGGAAACTTATTCCTCCGTAGTTGGCATATGCTAAGTGTGTTTTATTTTAGTACTACCACTATGGTAGCTAAATTTTTTTTTTAAAACATTTCAGAAAATTGATATCATGCTCATGGTCTTATTGTGAATAAAAATGGGGGAGACATCCCGTACTTAAGGGGACTGCTTCATAGATATGTGGATGGTTTGGAAGTTGTCCAAGTTATCCCATCAACTGGTTGTAGACGGTATTTGTGGGATCACAGATTTACAGTTCTCTCCAAGGTGAAAGAGGTTACCCGTTGAAAGGAATAACAAGTAAAAGCGTGCTGAGTTCGGCCAGGCCGAATCTTCGGAACACACCACCATCGATTCTGCTAAGAATTTATAAAAAAATAAATTTAGTTGAATAAAGGCATAAATTTATTCTACATACCAAACTTCTGCCAAACCATAAAAAATTTAAGCTTCTAAGAATGGAACAGGGATAATTAAAATATATGGGAGCTATATCAGGTTATACACTGATTTAAACCGTACTTGGCACAGTTGTTGGAAGTCATCACAGAACATCAAATGCAAGATTTCAGCCAAATCCAACAACAATTGCGGCTTGCTAGAGCTCAAGAAGTCAAGTCCGGAGATTGGTTTATATGAGAGCTATATAGACCAATTCGGACCGTACTTGGCACCGTTGTTCGAAGTCTTAACAGAACACTACATGCAAAAATTAAAGCTTCTAGGAACCGAACAAGAATGATCGAGAGACCGGTTTATATGGGAGATATATCAGGTTATAGACTGATTAGGACCATATTTGCATAGTTGTTGGAAGTCGTAATAGCACACAATATGCAAAATTTTAGCCGAATAGCACAAATATTGCGGCTTGTAAGGACTCAAGAAGTCAAATTGGGAGATCGGTTTTTATGGGAGCTATATCTGGTTATAGACTGATTCGGACATTAGTTGGCACAGATGTTCGAAGTTTTACCAGAACACTACATGCAAAACTTAAAGCTTCTAGAGTTTAAGAAATCAAATTCGGAGATCAGGTTATAGACCAATTTAAATTTGCTTATATGCGGTTTATATAAATATAAAAATATATATACAGATGTCTGTCCCTGTACACCCTCAAGTCCACTCTGTCTTCTAGCTTTGATCCATCCGTGTAATATGATCTTCCAGATGGCAATACTAGGGTTCTGTCAATCCAAGACTGTGCCGATGGCAGCAGTGCCTCACACTCAACTTCAATTTTCATCTCAGATATCCGATCGGAAACCTCTTCCCTTTTTTCCAGGTTTCCTATCGTAGTCTCGATTATACCGCGATGGTATGAGCTGCTCGCACCTTCAATCTATTCACCCATTGCCTTAAGTCTCTTAGCCGCAGTGGTTGCCTCAAACTTAATCTGTATGTCATTGGGTCGGACATCTAGAATAGTCTTCAGTCCCCTAGCGTGGTCCTCATCACTCCGCCTATGTCAAGAAAACATGTTATCTGAGCCTCTTTTATGGTCCTTATGTTGCACTTTTTCTCCTCCACCAAACTACAGAGGCGTAAGTAAATATTGGTCTAATCACGCTCCTGTAGAGCCAGTGGACTATACTCGGATTCAGGCCCCCATTTCGAGCCTACATAGTGAGCTTTCTCTCTCCTGAATGTGACACTTCAAAATCAGTTTCTTCTCCAAGATCACACCTAAGTATTTGACCTTGTTAGATATCGAAATCGTCTTATTGAGGAAACGTGGTGCGTTAAATTGGCCCACCTTTGTTTACCCAGTCTCTAAGGACCGGGTCAACCCGGTACTGGTCTAAGGATTGGATCAGTGTGTCGGTCCGCACATTGTTAAAAGCACCTTGATGTCAATGCATACCGCCAGGGTTTACGTTTTGGCATCGAAGGATTCTTCTATTTTATGCACAACCTCGGGTAGGGCAGTCACCACCGACCTTCCCTTGACATAGGCATGCTGTTTGTATTTGAGCAGTTCGCTGGATGTCCTTCTCTTTATCATGGTGTCCACAATACGTTCCATGGTTTTGAGAAGAAAGGACGTAAGGCTTATGGGTCTGTAGGCCTTTGGTGTCGCATAACTTGCCTTGGCGGGCTTGGGTATAAACACCACCCTTGCCTCTTGCCAGGCTTTCGGAGTATATGAAAGTCCTTGGCACGCTGTGAAAATTTTAGCCGGATGAGGTGCCAGGTATTCTGCATCTTTCTGTAGTAACGCCGGAAATATTCCATCAGGTCCGGGTGACTTAAATGGTTTGAAGTTCCTCAAGGATTCCTTAACCATAAATTCATCCGTGATTCCCGTCGTATCCTGTGGAAAATGGGTTTTCATCAAAAGCCTCAACAAGTCCTCCATTGTCTCTGCTCTTATTCCCATGTCATCTACTAAAGTTTCAGTTTGGACATGGGTTTTTGAGAGAAACTTTTTAACTTGGCGGCGTCATTAACGCTATCGACCTGTTCGCTTCCAGGAGGCACGTTTTGCCGCTCTGGTAATATTATTGTATTCCATGAGCCGTGTATAATACACATCCCTTTCTACGACGTGCTCTGTTAAAAAGTCTGCGGACCTCTTTCCCAATATTGCGAATCTCCCCGGACATTCAGGATTTCTCTTGGGTTGATTTCCTTTCCCGAAGAGAACAACTTTCTTTAAAGGACTCCACCATTGTAATACCTCCTCCCTAATCCTATTAACACAGATAAGGGTGTTACCAATATTAAGTGTATTATTGGGTTGCCAAAAAGTAATTGCGGATTTTTCAAAAGAAAGTAAATGCATTTTTAATAAAACTTAGAATGAACTTTTATCAAATATACTTTTTTTACACTTTTTTTCTAAAGCAAGCTAAAAGTAACAGCTGATAACTGACAGAAGAAAGAATGCAATTACAGAGTCACAAACTGTGAAAAAATTTTTCAACGCCTACTATATGAAAAATCCGCAATTACTTTTTGGGCAACCCTAGATTGTTAGTATTCAATAACTCTACCAGGCTTATTAGTGTTGGTACTACTCCACGAAATGTGGTGAAAGTTCGCACCGCACCCTATTAGTACCTCTTTTCCTATCTGTTTTGCTTTGCTCACCAGCCGTTGCAGTTCCGACGTGGGTGGCGATGTCGGAGAGCTGAAAGGCATCTGCCAGTGGTGCCAGGTACGCTCCACCGTCTCCCTGTCTCACCATTGTTGCATCCGACGTTGACAACTCTGAAGAAAATATATAATTCAAACTTGTATGACAAATAACGCAGGTCCTCGGCCAAGTACCGATGATAGCATAGAATAATTGATAGTTCATATGGTTCAGTACAGAAACTTTGCTCCGGGTCTTTGTTCCATGGCTCCTGAATTAAGGCAATATGAATCTAGCCCTTGATGATTTTCTTCATCAGAGCATGTGTAGCTAACTCGCTCCGGTGGAGGTTTATCCGGATTACCTCAATCATTGGTCCTCCAGTAAATGGGCATCTTGGGAGTAGGAGATGATCTCATCGTCTGCTCCCTGTTCTTTAGACTGCATTGACTTTCCTGTCACTGCACTGCCTGATGTCATCTTTTTAGGTTCTTTGCTTAGTCTAGTCTTCCGACTCTTTATAATGTCAGTAATGGTTCAATTGTCTGGTCCCTGTTCGTTAAGCTGTATTGGGTTTTCATTCCCTGTACTGCCTGATGTTTCAATACTAGGATCTTTGCCTACCTTAGCATTCCAAATCTTAAGTATGTAAATGGGCTTCTTGGGAATAGGTGATGGTACCATCATCGGCTCCCTGTTCGTTAGGTTGCATCCTGTAGGTGCGCTGCCTAATGTTTTAATATAAGGATCTTTACCTATCCCAGTATTACGAATTTTGAAGTCGGTGATGGGTTCGTCGTTGGCTTCCTGTTTGTTAGGCTGTGTTTAAAGAGGCCGTGATTGTCTCGTTGTCTTTCCCTGTTCGTTGGACGGTGTTGAATCACCTGACACTGCACGGCCCGATGTCTCAAAATGAGAATTTCTGCCTGTCCTAGTCTTTCCAATATTGAAAAAGACAGCTTTGCTCCCGTAGTGCGCCATGCCTTTAGTCTTAGCCACACTCGTCACGGAGACTTGATCAATGCCAACCACATGGAGAGTTCCTTCCTCCTTGTCCTCCCAGTGGAAGACCTTCCACTTCTCTGCGACCAAACCTTGGTTTTGTTTGCCCAAGAATCCCAACATGCGTTCCGTCACAAATTTACTGCCCCATCCCTTGATGAAGACCGTCGCCTTTGTGAGCTGGGGATATCCATCTTCCTCACCAGGTCGAGCCATGCTGCCTTCCAGGGAGCGCAAATACCTCTGACAAGCTGTGTGACGGTATCAATACATTCCACCGACACAAAACGCAACGTAAAGATGTAGGGGACATTCTTACGCTGCGCTTTACGCTATACTCGCAGCTCATCATTTGTATAGGTGGACCCTCTACAGAGTTCCACACATGTTCGAAAATCCGATCGTTAACCAGATGCTCCACTTGGGACCGATGATCTGGTAGAATCCTACTGGATGCACAGCTGATATTGATGACTGCATAAGTCAGCTCATCTCTGTTATGCTTCCTTGCCACTCTGGCGTAAGAGGGCGGCTCTTTACCATTCTCAGCGACCATCTTCCCCTTCCGTGATGGCTGTGGCCTCAGTTTGGAAGTCACAGTCCTCCATGAAGACTCAGGGGCCGTGCGCGCTTCCTTCGTTCCTGTTCCAACTTTGTCTACCTCCGCAGCATACTGTCCAGAGTCTCCATTGCGGGATGACTGGCTTAGCTTTCCCAGAGTACTTGAAAGCGGGGAGCTCTTTTTCTTCTTCAGCATTTTAGCAGTGTTATGCTCTTCGGGAGATCTGATTTTTTCCAGCTTCCATAGAAGTGCTTGAAATGTCAGTTCTATCCCTTCCAGCATCCTGCACATTCGCCCGATTACGCTTCCGGTACATACTCCTCTGTCTCCTTCGTCGTGCACTGGATCGCTTTCCCCGTCTGCAAAGCCATCGCTCACTTCTACCTTCATCCCGATGCCCTCATCTCTCGATTCGGCTGCGATGATTGTTTCATTGACACCGTTGCTGTCTGAATTCGAGTCAGAAACACCACCTTTACTTAAAGGCTGGGGATGAACTGTGCATCCCTCTGGTTGATCCGTCTCTTCCTCATTAATTAGTCTGACGACTAGTTGTGCGCTTGAAGCATTACTCTCGACTACATGTGCCAAGGCACTCACAACTTTAGGAGGGGAGGACAACGCGCTAGAGTCTGACGTAACCACCAGCAGATGTTGAGTCTTTGTACTCCATTTATAGCCTACTCCAAAAGGTTTTAACATTTTTTTTTTGTAATAGGTAGTACCTACTCCGAGATACGGATATATTTGTTCTTCTTTTTTTCTTTGAGGAGCGAAATAAAAACACGTTCGTCCCACTCAACGGCTACAATACAATTCCCTTGGCTATAATTTGAATTTTTTTTTGTCAAATTCTGATGGCCATGAATTGAATTATTTAAACTTTTTGTAGCCCATTTATTTTGCATAAGTGATTCCTAAATACGAAAAAGTATATATATTAATTTATTTCATATTGTAATTACACTCAAAAACTCGAATTTTTACTCTTGTTTTAATTATTTATATCAGGTAACTTCAGGTCATTTCGAACAGCTGATATTCGAGTATGCTCTCGTTAACGAATGCATAATCTCGAATATCGGAAGTGCTAATTCGTTAACGAATGCGGTAATGCCAAAACAAAAACTTTCGAACAATTTTACTCGTTCACGTAGGCGGTAATTCGGCCCCTGCGTTCGAATTCCTCAGAAAAAATGGTCAGCTGTCGTTTTCCCCTCCTAATGGCAACTTTTGTGAGGAAGTATGCCATGTAAAATTTCTCTCCAAAGAGGTGTCGCACTGCGTCAAGCCGATCGGACTCGGCTGAACCGGACTGCACTCATTGATATGTGATAAGTTTGCCCCTGTTTCTTAGTGGAATGCTCATGGGCAAAATTTGCAATTTGCGTTCGTTTACATTACCGTTACAATCCTAAAGTCTTCGACCTTCCATCACCTAAATCGTGCAGCACTTTCCATTTACTCTTCGTGCAGAAATAATAGTTTTGGGGTTTTGTCCTTCATTCACCTCGAATATGCTCTATCACTGTCACCAATTGATTTCTTAATGATCAAACTAAACCAGGAACTGTTACATTGTATAATAAAGGGTGATATTTTGAGAGCTATAGAAAAGTTTTTCAAATAAAAAAGAAACATAAAATTCAGAGAAATGCATGAAATCTTTATTTAAATCAATAGTACGGTCCATATAATTTAATGTTTGAAGATAATTTCATGCAAATGTTGACTGTGACTGCGCCTAAAATGATCCATCCGCTTAGTCCAATTTTGACATACTCTTTCCAACATTTCGGCAGGTATCTCACGAATAAATGCTTCAATGTTGTCTTCTAGTGCGTCAATTGAAGCGGGCTTGTCTGTATAGAGATGCGCTTTAACATGGAAAAAAAGTCTAAATTTGCTCGATCTAGGCGGCCAATTGACCGATCCCCAACATAAAAAAACGTTCACCGAACTCGCCTCTCAATAAATCTATTGTTACGCGTGCTGTGTGGCATGAGGCACCGTCAAACCACATGTCATGCAAGTTAAGCTCATGCATTTAGGACAAAAAACAAGTGGGATATCATCTCATCTCAAAAAACAAGTTGGATATCTTCTGCTGACCTGAAGAAATTTGACCATTCATTTCAATCATGTTCATGGAATTTCTCCTCCAAAGTTTAGGTTAGGTTTAAGCGGCAGTCTGCCATCGGACTCACTTCGATGTTTTCGTCCATTGTGATACCACAGGAACAGAAGGAAGAAGATGCCTTCTAGTACCTACCGTTGGTACAACCAGCTTCTGTAAAAGTCGTTACTGACAACCTTCAGTCTGTCAGCATGTTTTCCGGTTAGACTCTGACCTGTCATGACGGACACAATGACTGAGACGTCTGTTTTAGCCAGGGACAGCCAAGCGGTAGACCTCTTCAAGTCTAGATTAGACCACATAGTTTTGGAATGCTCACAATCCCCTTTTTGTGACAATCTATCATTCCTTGTCCTTCGGGCCTGGTCCTGAAAACTTAGCTTATATATCGCTAGAGGCATAACCACAGATTCCATTTTCCCTGGAATGTGTAGGGTAGTTCCTAGACTCGCAAGCACGTCCGCTTTACAATTTCCTGGGATATCTCCGTGGCTGGGCACCCAGAACAGGTGAATTTTGAACTGTTCAGCCATCACGTTGAAAGGTCTGCAACAGTCGGGGCGGTTTTTGTGTTCATAAGTACTTTTTCAAGGATTTAATGGCTGCCTGGCGGTCTGAAGAGATATTTATGACAACCGTCGTAATGACATTACATCTAAGCCATTCCACCACTTCCTTAATTGGGTCTCTGCTTGATACACACGGCAGTGTTGGTTAACCTTTTCGATATGACCAGTTCTATATCTTTAGAGTACACCCCAAAGCCCAAATGGTCGTCAAGTTTGGAACCTATCTAACTTTTTACCAGGGATATCGTAGTTCCAGCTTTTGCCAATGGCTCTCTTGCAGGTGATAGGGCAAGAGTTGCCTTTCTTGCCCTTTCCAAAATGTGAGATTTGAAGTTCAATTTCCTGTCCAGCAAAACACCCTGATATTTTGCTCTTTCTGTAAATGGAACATTCTCTCCACCCAAGGAGACAGGTTCCACTGTAGGCAACTTGTATCTCCCGCTGAAATTAACTACTTCTGTCTAGCGCGGATTTGCACCTAGTGGAATTTCGATAGCCTACTTCGCTGTTGCAAGTAGAGCTTCCTGAAGCATATCTCTTGGAGTGCTGGGAAACTTTCCCCTAACCGCAATAGCCACATCATCAGCATTCGCGACCACTTTTACACCTTTTTCTTCCAGAGACAATAACATATTGTTAATGTCTATAAGGAGGCCACCGTAGCGCAGAGGTTAGCATGTGCGCCTAAGACGCTGAACGCTTGGGTTCGAATCCTGGCGAGACCATCAGAAAAAAATTTCAGCGGTGGTTTTCCCCTCCTAATGTTAGCAACATTTTTGAGGTACTATGCCATGTCAAACTTCTCTTCAAAGAGGTATCGCACTGCGTCAAGCCGTTCGGATTCGGCTATTAA
Organism: Stomoxys calcitrans; assembly: GCF_963082655.1. Lineage (NCBI taxonomy): Eukaryota > Metazoa > Arthropoda > Insecta > Diptera > Muscidae > Stomoxys > Stomoxys calcitrans. The sequence goes on along the minus strand of NC_081554.1, from coordinate 131,765,087 downwards.
AAGGAAGCCCCTTATCATTGAGCTTAAAAACTTGAATTGGACTGCACTCATTGATATGTGAGAAGTTCGTCCCTATTCCTTAGTGGAATGTTCATGGGCAAAATTTGCATTTGCAATGTCTATATTCCAAAGTAAAGGAGACAGTACACCTCCATCTTTTTAAATCCACAAATGCCAACCCTGCCGTAATGCATCTTTTAGTAAGTAAGATATTAATAAACTTTCTTACGGTAGAGTTGATGACTAGAAACTCCAACTCCTTCATGATTGCCACAATTGTATATTCCTTGACAGCGGGAGAACCCTCTATGTAGCCGACTAGGTTGTGATGGGCTGTTTAAGTGGATTTGCCTTTACGATATGCAAGCTGCTGCCGAGACAGGCGATCTCCAGGGTTCTTTGCCCAAGAGTCTTTAGCATAAAGGATGACTGACTAATAGGACGAAAATCTTTCGCCTCGTATGGCAAGGCTTTCCTGCTTTCGGAATGAAAATTACCTTAGTGTCCCTCCATCCCACATGTATATATCACATGTTGATACAAGCAGAGTACATATCCAAAGCCAAGAAACCAGTCTATCAGGAACAGCTTGTAATTCAACCGGTGATACATCATCGGGCCTGGTGACTTAATGGAGTTGGATTTTCGGCTCAGACACAATTTCCCTAATAACCTCCGACGAATGCATACCAGTGACAATCTCTTCTGGCGCCACGTTGTCCGTTGGAGAATTTCCGGGGAAATTTTAGTGTTTCCTCACTAGACATTGTCAATACATTCTCTGACTTCTGTATATACCCCACTGTAATACGTCACGAGGACAGAATCTTCCTTAGCCTAGAGGCCTCAGATGTATCCTCCATGGAATTACAGAATTCCACCCAGGATTTTTTATCTGCCTTTCTCAGCTCGCCCATATATATTCTTAGATGTCCCAATCGTGTGGTGATTTTGTGGCTTTCGCTCCGTTGAAGAGTTTCCTGCAGTTCTTCCTCAGACCGACCAGCTATGGGGTTCACCATGGCGGTCGTCGCTGGCCCCTTGGCTTCGCACAAGGACATGCTGACACAAGCGAGTCATTCAGGGCCTTTGTGATCCGCTAGGCCACAATGTCCATATCCTCCGCAGTTTACACTTCCTTTTCTGGTCTGGACGTGCAGATTTATACTGAAATTTATCCCAATCCTTTTCCTTTCCTCCTTTCTTCTGTTTGGCCGAGGGAGCCCTTCTGCAGTATTTTATTCAAGGCTCAAACTAATATAACTATGATCAGAAAAGCTGTAGTGATCCAACACTTCCCAGTCAGATATTCTTGAGCTTATATTTTCCGATACAAAGGTAATATCTATTACCTCCTGCCTGTTCCTGGTAATAAAGGGCAGTTTATGACTTTTATTACAAATCGGCAGATTGCAACTTAAAATATATTCGGTATGCAGCTCACCCCGTTCGTTGACATCCAACCTTCCCCATATCTGGTGATGGGGATTAGCATCACTTCCTACAATGAGTCTCTTCTTCCCTGCAGAAGCGGATCAACCAGCAACTTAAGTTTAGAAGGCAGCATCTCTGAATCGTGTGTCGTATGTAGGGAAGCCAGCCAGCCATGAGACTTATTTATTTCAAGGCTGGCTACTATTGAATCTTCAGTCTCCCATTCCCCGTGCCCTTGAGTAGTTTAAACCCCGGAATTCTTAGTTCACGAACCATTCCTTCACACACCCATGGTTCCTGGATAAGAACCACGTCAAATCTCCCTGCCATCAGAAGGACATTTAGTGCCGCCGAAGCGTCCTTACAATGGGGGAGATTAATCTGCAGAATCCGGACCATAGTCAGGATTCGGAACTTCCACCACTGTTGCGTTAGCCTCGTTTTCCCATTCAGCCAGGAGTCATCCTTACCAGATTCGTTAGATCTTGTCATGATGAGCTTCCTTACGCATCCAGGCGCAGGTGAGAAAGCTGTGGAACCATTCTTCCTCAGGGTACTGGACATTGGGGCGTGGACGATTCCTCCTTAGATGCTTCACTAGCTGCTCATGTCGAAGTACTTTTTGAGTTCCGTCCTTTCACGCTGGTGCACACCTTGAATCCAGTTCAATCGGATGACCCAGGTGACCGCAGCCTTTTGGCTGACTGCGGTACAGTTTCCGAATCTAGACATGTAGTCTTTACGATAGCATGTGCAGCAAATCCCCGATCCCAATTTAGGGAGTCTCTCACCATATTAGTGAGAGTCTTGGGATCATTCGCGCAAAGCCTCTCAATTAACCTGAGAGCGCTGTTGCTTCCATTTTTCCAACCTCCTAAAGGGGGGGTTGATTTGCCAGGGAAGGCTGATGGCCTAGGCAAATTATATGCATTCGAAGGTAGAATAGGTTCAACATTGTCCTTAAGACTCCAACCAGGTGTCTTCGTCAAAAGCCCCTGCTGACCAGTCGTCTGTCGGCTAATGGAGCCTGGAGCAGCCGCTCCACAAGTTGAGGTTTCAGTAGCAGACAACATGTTGCGGTCTGATACCACCACCGCAGCTGTTGGGTCTTTGGAGTCCATTCTAAGTCTACTCCCGGGCTCTAGCCCTGCCGCTCCACTGGAAGCAGACGCAGATCATCAACCGAATAATGAATGACTTAAATTTTTCTTCCAAAAATAATGATCTACTAAGAGATACAGAAAGATTCTTGCGGAGCGAAATAACAAAACGTCCGCTCCACTCAACGGTACGAACAATTCTCTCTCTCCTCCAAAATACTATATTCCAAATTCCTGTTGTCACAAAAAGATAGACAAGAATATTTAGTCATGTATGGAGAAACATGGTCGTAAAATAGAATATTCGAGGGGTTATTTATAAAAATATTTTTTTTTTACAGTTTTAAGCAATTCATTTAAGAAATTTCTTTACTCCTTCTCCAATGCGATTTGATATGTGCTGATTAGGATTCGTTAATGAATCTGGACCCCATCTTTTTTGGTTTTGTAAATACTCAAAGACTCTACAGTAGAATTAATTCATATATAATTTCCAAATATATATGTGCCATCTTTTTTATACCCTCCACCATAGGATGGGGCTATACTAATTTCGTCATTCTGTTTGTAACACTTCGAAATATGCGTCTGAAAGTACATATTCTTGATCGTCATGTCATTTTAAGTCGATCTAGCCATGTCCGTCTGTATGTCGAAAGTACTCTAACTTTCGAAGGAGTAAAGTTTGCACAAATACTTCTTATTGTGTAGGTCGGTTGGGATCGTATATGGGCCCAATCGGTCCATGTTTCGATGTAGCTGCCATACAAACCGATCTTGGGTCTTGACTTCTTGAGCCTCTAGGGCTCAATTCTCGTCCGATTTGACTGAAATTTTGCACGTAGTGTTTTGGTATCACTTCCAACAACTGTGTTAAGTTTTATTCAAATCGGTTCATAATTTGGTATAGCTGTCATATGAAACGATCTTGGATCATGACTTCTTGAGCCAATACAGCGCGCAATTCTCATCCGATTTGGCTGAAATTTTACATGAGGTGTTTTGTTATGACTTCCAATAACTGTGCTAAGGATAACGCAAATCGGTATATAACCTGATATAGCTTCCATATAAACCGATCGGAGATCTTGACTTCTTGAGCCTCTAGTACAACGGCTTTGTACAAAATTACCTTCAACATACGTGTCTAATATGGTCTGTATCGATCAATAGCTTGATACAGCTCCCATATAAACCTATCTCCCAATTTTGCTTCTTAAGCCCCTACAAGGCGCAATTTTTACCCGAATGAACTGAAATATTACACACTTCTACAATGTTCAGCATTCATTTATGGTCCGAATCGGACTATAACTTGATGTAGTTCTAATAGCATAACAGTTCTTATTCAATATTCTATGTTTGTCTAAAAAGAGATACCGCGCATAGAACTCGACATATGCGATCCATGGTGGAGGGTATATAAAATTCGGCCCGACCGAACTTAGCACGCTCTTACTTGTTTTATGTTGCCAATGTTCGGATATCCGCGTTTTATGAACGCAGTACATAAAACCATAAATAGTGGTTTGTTGCGAGAGAGAGAGAGAATATGAAAATGCATCGAGTACATTGTATACATGTACCTCTAGAAAGGTAATAAATGAACTAATTCGTGCATTGAAAAAACTAAATTTTGCTAAACATGAAAAATGTACATATATTTAAGAACTTTTTTTCCTTATTAAAGGAATAATTATCTCCTGCTCGGATGAAACTCTTCTTAAACAAAATAATTGTGTGCATGAATTTATTTAAAAACAAATATTTATATAATTTTTGCACTATTCTATCCGAGTTTGCCCAGTTAGTGAATGAAAAAGAACCTGTAGATTCTTTGTAATCAGTTTGGTGTTTCTTTCCTAGGTTTGCTGCTGTCCGTTACTAACTAAATATTTCGCCTGTTGTTGAGGAAATGACTTGTGCATCTTTTCTTTTCTGTATGCAGTAAAAGACTGACGTTATGCAACATATTTGATCCCCTTCTCTGCGAGAGAAATATGTCAACTTTTTTCTTTTTTGATACGCGTATCGGTTATACACACACATTAACAAAATTATAAAAAAACCATCCCAATTCAAGGGGTTTTTCTCCGCAGGCAAAGTACGAAACCGGGTTTCGCTTGTCGCGAGAACACACGCGAGTGTGTTTGCCAATAAGAGAGCAAAACAGAGCGCAAAAAGTGAAAAGTAGGGAAAAATAAGAAGAAGGTTCTGGGTTTAGAAATTCTTGCATATATATTTTCGAAAAAATACAGGCTTGCTCATCAATATAAAAACTTTTCCATCCATTCTAAGCAAGCTCGTTACATGAATAGTATGTGAAACAAGTAAAAGCGTGCTAAGTTCGGCCGGGCCGAATCTTATATACCCTTCACCATGGATCGCAATTGTCGAGTTTTTTTCCCGTACAAAAAATAAATGCTATGCTATTGGAGCTGTATCATGTTATGGTCCGACTCGGACCATAATTGAATTGAATGTTGGAGACCATAGTAGAAGTCATTGTGTAAAATTTCAGCCAATTCGAATAAGAATTGCGTCCTTTAGGGGCTCAAGAAGTAAAATGGGGAGATCGCTTTAAAGGGAAAGTCATTTGAGAAGCCATTGTACAAAATTTTTTTGTTTGCAGCCTATTTAAGGCAAATTTTTGCATCAACATAACATGTTATTGATTCGAGTTGTCTCAAAATTTATTTAATTACCCTCGTATTTTTGGCTCACTTCTTAATGTCTTTGCGGCTATATTACATACATACATATGTATATAGTCTGCTGCATACACGTGTACCAGTATATGCTTTTGAGGGCAATATCTAGTGTGAGTCAAGTTTGAGTATAATGTTGGATTATTTTCCTGGCAAGTCACTTGAAAACTCATTAATCATTTCGTTTGTTTGTTTCATGCTTGCCGTACTTTTTTGTGCCATTTTTCATATGGCCCTTTAACATGATCTATGAGCACAAGAAGGCGAAAAGGAAGAAAACTTTCTTTGCAGTTTTGTCCAGTTCCACTGTTGTCTTCCATAACGTAAGGATGTGTGTGCGATTTGACCTCTTCGTTTTCCAGGCTACAGCAAGAGGAGGGCTAACCATCATACATCACCCATATTGCTTGTCTTCCTATATCGCTAGAACCATTATAGATGCGCTCTTTTCACCTCCCAAGAGGAGAGTGTCCTTGTTATTTATTTTGACGTTTACGATTTTTTCTCAATGGTTCGTTACTGCCACCACTTAATTCGTTTATTTATGAACAAAGTTGGGCTGATTGTGTTTTTCTTGGCTTTTGTTTCATTAATGTTTGGGAGCTGGAGGTGTGAATTAATCTTTGGTTGTTGATGATACAATTGTGTCCCCTGCCTCTTCATTGAATTGCATAATAATTGATTATGAGGATATGGTACTGATGATTTGTAGAGATTTGTTATTTGCTTTTCATATCACGTTATCGTGGACCGTGTTTGATTTATTGCTGTTAATGCGGCGTCGTAGACGGCGGCTGAACTTTTCTATGAAATTTTATTTTAGTACAATTAAAAAAATGATTGATATATTATTGATAAATATTTAATATGGGTTTGAAAAATCCAATTTTACAAATAAATTTTCAAGGATGTTCTTATTCCTTAAAATTTGTTATCAAACAATTATTTTCATAAAAATGGGAAAATCTTTGGACAAATAATTTTTTTTAATATTATCTGAGATCATATTTTTTGTTAATTTTAAATTAAAAATATAGATTCGTTTATACAAATGTAAATGAAGGAAATGTCTTTTGTTTTAAAAAGGTTAAATTTTCAATCACTTTTTTAACTGAAAACAATTTCAGATTCAACTATACATTACTAATTGAATACGTCTTTAATTTCAACTAAAAACGTTTTATTGTGAAATATTTTTCTGTATATTGGTTAACGTTATTTTATGCCCTACACCACAACTGTGGAACAGGATATTATAATTTTGTGCATTTGTTCGCAACGCTAAGAAGGAGAAGAGTTGCACCCATCAAAAAAAAAAAAAAAAAAAAATACCGAGTCATGTCCATCTGTCTGTCTGTCCATGCATTTTTGTAATCAAGGTTCAGGTCGCATTTAATGTTCCACTATCATAAATTTTTCCACTAGTCACCATTTTGGTCCAAAGACCACGCTTTTTATTTAAACAAGTAAAAGCGTGCTAAGTTCGGCCGGGCCGAACCTTATATACCCTCCACCATGGATCGCATTTGTCGAGTTCTTTTCCGGGTATCTCTTCTTTTGGGAAAAAAAAGGATATAAGAAAAGATTTCCTCTGCTATTAGAGCGATATTAAGATATGGTCCGGTTTGGACCACAATTAAATTATATTTTGGAGGCCTGTGTGAAGTAAAATAGTGAGATCGGGGGGGGGGCTCAAGAAGTAAAATAGTGAGATCGATTTATCAGGCAAATCGGATAATAATTGCGACCTCTAGAGGCTCAAGAAGTCAAGATCCTAGATCGTTTTATATGACAGCTATATCAGGTTATGAACCGATTTGAACCATACTTGACACAGTTGTTGGATATCATAACAAAACACGTCGTGCAAAATTTCATTCCAATTGGATAAGAATTGCGCACTCTAGAGGCTCTAGAAGTCAAGACCCAAGATCGGTTTATATGGCAGCTATATCAGGTTATGGACCGATTTGAACCATACTTAGCACAGTTGTTGGATATTATAACAAAACACGTCGGGCAAAATTTCATTCCAATAGGATAAGAATTGCACACTCTAGAGGCTCAAGAAGTCAAGACCCAAGATCGGTTTATATGGCAGCTATATCAGGTTATGGACCGATTAGAACCATACTTAGCACAGTTGTTGGATATTATAACAAAACACGTCGTGCAAAATTTCATTCCAATAGGATAAGAATTGCACACTCTAGAGGCTCAAGAAGTCAAGACCCAAGATCGGTTTATATGGCAGCTATATCAGGTTATGGACCGATTTGAACCATACTTGGCAAAGTTGTTGTTGGATATCATATCAAAACACGTAGTGCCAAAATTCATTCAAATCGGATAAGAATTGCGCCCTCTAGAGGCTCAAGATGTCAAGACCCAAGATCGGTTTATATGGCAGCTATATCAGGTTATGGACCGATTTGAACTATACTTGGCACAGTTGTTGGATATCATAACGAAACACGTCGTGCAAAATTTCATTCCAATCGGATAAGAATTGCGCACTCTAGAGGCTCAAGAAGTCAAGACCCAAGATCGGTTTATATGGCAGCTATATCAAAACATGGACCGATATGGCCCATTTACAATACCAACCGACCTACACTAATAGGAAGTATTTGTGCAAAATTTCAAGCGGCTAGCTTTACTCCTTCGGAAGTTAGCGTGCTTTCGACAGACAGACGGACGGACGGACAGACGGACGGACATGGCTAGATCGACATAAAATGTCGCGACGATCAAGAATATATATACTTTATGGGGTCTCAGACGAATATTTCGAGTAGTTGCAAACAGAATGACGAAATTAGTATACCACCCCCCATCTGATGGTGGAGGGTATAAAAACGGTTCAGGTTTAGATACAGCTTCCGTCACCGACGTAGCACAGAAAAGAAGAAAATAAATGTTGACCGTTTTCAAAGATTTGTTTGCCTGTCGGCGCGAATGTGATTTATTTCATAATTTTTCGTTTAGTTCTATTTTGAGACGAGTTTAGGTTAGGTTGAAAAGAGGGTGCAGATATTAATCCGCCCCATGCCACTTTGGACATACACCTAAGCCAGTAATCGGCTTGTTGTGCGTTCTAAAAACTATAAAGTAACCTCTAAAAAGAACATTTTAAGTTAGGAATTTCGTGCTACTTACAAAATCCTTAATTGTTTTCAATACCACTCCCCTAAGTTGGTTCATGTCTGATATTGTGTCTCCACCTAAGTGAGCTCGTAGTCCAATGTGTCCCGTTATGACCTCCTTCTTGCTTCCTTTCAGTAATAGCCTCGTCTTCTCACGATCTGGATCCCCATAGGTTGCATGCGCATTCGTCGCCCATTCTCTTAACTCGGACTGCGTCGACCCGAAAGGCTTCAGGTTAATCGATTTCGTATATTTTTTTGAACCATGTTTATTGACCTTATCTTTATTGAAGTTCTCGTTAGAATCTTTCTGCTCCCTTTGATTGCAACTTTGTAGTTGACATGTCAGATTCTAAAGAGTAACTTACCCTTTCCCTTATGCCCGCCACCTTTCTCCATCTTGTAATTACTTAGATTCATTCTCTATCGTTTGAAACAAAAAGTCCATCTTTATTTTCGTGGCATTACCTCGTATTATAATAAATTAAAGGTAATATTGTTGACTCCTTTCTACCTTTAATTGAAAGTTAATTTATTTATTTTTGTTTTCTTTGCATCGACATTTTGGTCACTTCTTACCGGATTTCGGAGCCTGCGGGAAATACAATTGGCTTATTGGTGATATTTTGTTTGGTTTTACAGCCCATCGGTCATCTATAGCCAACCATAAACCATCCATCTTCATAACAATTCGGAAGTTTGAGTTCGCGCTTTGAAAAGAAACAATAACAATTATTGGGATCATCCTTTCATTAAAAAGTCGTCTCACACCACCCTCAATAATTTGTTTATTTGATTTCGTGCTTCGACTTCGGCATAAAATTATTTGCATCTGTCGGCAGTAAAATTTCCATACCATTTCATTGTAGCTTTCTTTTGTGCCGTCTGTTCGTTTTTAGTAAAACATCACATAAATACACTTGTTTTATGTTATACTAGCTGACCCGCTCCGCTGCGCCTTCTTTTACTTTATATGGAACAAAAGTTTCCTTGGAATATTTATTTTCGAAGATCTTTTAGTGAAATACTATGCTTACTTGACTAAGAGTTTAACAATATAAAGTAAGGTGTACTCCATTCTTAAAATACTTCATTTCAGCCCGTCTACTCATGATTTCTGATTTAGTGGTGTTTTCGGGGGAGATGTGGTCCCCCAGATACTTGGCCCTGAAAAAATATCAGCATCGTGATGTTCTCTCAAATACAATTTATTTAAACCCCATATTGCCGTTGGCTTAAGAGGAGTTTACAGGATGAGGCATCCCCCAAACACATGGCCACGAAATAGGTTATCAAATTCGTTTTCTAATCTAAAATACCTTTCATTTGAGCCACATATTGGCATGGTCTAAAAATTTTTTCCCTTTGGGTGTGTTTTGGGAAAGGGGTGATTCCCTAAATACATGGTCCAAATTTTGGATATCAAATTAGTATTCTACTCCCAAATACCTTTATTTGAGCCCCATATTGCGATGGTCACTAAAAATTGCTGTTTGAGGGGTATTTTGGGAAAGGGGTAAACCCTCAGAAAATTGGTCCCGAAAATGGGTATCAATTCTTGCTCTACCCCCCAATACCTTTCATTTAAGCTCCACATTGACATGGTCGGTAAATATGCCTGATTCAGGGGTGTTTTGTGGATTGGGGTGGTCCCCCAAACACTAAGCCCGGAAAATATATCAGCAACTAGCTCTATTCTCATATTTCTATATATCATTTATTTGAACCCCGTACTGCCATTGCCCTCAAAATTGGATATCAAATTCGTTTTCTAATCTCATTTAAACTCCTAATTGCAAAAGTCAGCAAATATGTCCGGTTTGGGGTATTGGCCCTAAAAACTATGAATATTTAGCTCCACTCTCTTTAGGAGCCAAATTGTCTTGGTTAGCAAATACGTCCAATTTGGAGGTTGTTATGGTGGTGGGACGTCCGCTAGACAGTTGGCCCCTAACGTTGGTATCAGATACGTGGTCTTCTACCACATACCTCTAATTTCCATAGTGGGCAAAAATGACCGGCTTGGGGGGTGTTTTGGGGATGGGCGACCACTCAGTGAGTTATATTTAGACCAATCACGACAATATGGGACTCAAATGAAAGGTATTTAGGATAAGAAAACGTATCTGATATCCAATTGTCGGACCAAGTGCCAGGGGGACCACCCCAAGCCCCAAAACACCCCTAAATCGGACCTATTTACCGACCATGGCAATATGGGACTCAAATGAAAGGTATTTGCGAGTAGAATACGAATCTGATATCCAAATGTGGGACCACGTTTTTGGGGGTCCACCCTTTTCCAAAAACACCCCCCAAGCAGGACTTATTTACTGACCATGGGAATATGGGGCTTAAATAAAAGGTATTTGAATGTAGAATACGAATCTGATGGGGACCAAGTATTTGGGGGTCGCCTCTCACCAAAAACATCACCCAAAGGGGACAAATTTACGACCATAGCAATTTGGGGCTCAAATGAAAGGTCTTTGGGAGTAAAGCACGACTTTGATATCAATATTAGGGAAAAGTATCTACGTGGCCACGCCACCCTAACAGCACCACCCAAATTGTAAGTATTTTCGACTATTGCAATATGAGGCTCAAATAAGAGGGTTTTTAAAGTGGAACACGAATCCGATATATATTTTCAAGGCCAATTCACTGAGTGGACGCCCATCCCCCAAAACACCCCCCAAGCCGGCCATGTTTGCCGGCTATGGAAATATGGGGCTCAAATTAAAGGTATGAGGGAGTAGACCACGTATCTGATATCAACATTAGGGGACAACTGTCTAGCGGACGTCCCAATATATTTTCGATATATTTCCAGGGATTAGTGTTTGGGGGACCACCCCAATCCCCAAAATATTTACTGACCATGTCAATGTGGAAAAATAATTTCGTTGGGCCACGCCTGGACAATAATTTAGTTTTTACTAATATTTTTAAATTTTGAACATAACGTTCTGTTATGACTTCCAACAACTGTGCCTAGTACGGTCCGAATCGGTCTATAACCTCATAAAGCTCTCCCGATTTGACTTCTTGAGCCCTTACAAGCCGCAATTTTTGTCCGATTTGGCTGAAAATGAGCATGTAACGTTTTGTTATAAGTTCCAACAACTGGACCAGTATATTCCGAATTAGTCTATAACCTGATATAGCGCCCATATAAACCGATCTCCCGATTTGACTTCTTGAGTCCTTAAAAGCCGCAATTTTTGTACGATTTGGCTGAAATTTGCATGCGGCCTTCTGTTACGACTTCCGACAACTATGCCAAGTACGGTCTAAATCAGTCATTTGGTAGAAATATATGAGGTGGAGTTGTTTTCTTTCATGCTGCGCTACAAACCGAAAATACTCTTATGAGTATAGTTCAGCCTAGAAGACAAGAATTTTTTAACAAATCCTACCGATGAGTTTGGTGGTACCAAGCGAAATCATTATCTAGGAAACCAGTCAAATGCTTTTACAAAACAAATGCATAATCTCTGCCTATCTTTAAAAAGAGAGTGTTTTTCTATTTGTAATAGATACGGAGAACCGAAACGATCTGCATCCGGATAATATCCGATTGCAACAAACAAAAAAAAAACAAATATATTGAAATTTTGTTTTTTAAAAAATAAATTCGAGATGGGCTTGGGACGAATTTAATCGTTTTAGAATTGTTCACTCATATATATACTTAAGAAAAAATTCCCTTGGAATTTACTCTATAGAAAATGAAATTGTATTAAAACTTTGTGTTAAGAAAAATTTTCATTGACATTTTGTTAAAAAAAATTATTAAAAATTCGGGTGGGCTTGGGCCAAATTTTATCTTTTTAGAATTGTTCACTGATATGTTTATTTTAGGAACATTTTCATTGAAATTTTCTTAAAAAAAAAAAAATTTTAATTTTGTCTTTAGAAATAATTTTATTGAAATTTTAAAAAATAAATTCGAGGGCAGGCATGCCAAGTTTTGTCCTTGCAGAAATTTTCAATGAAATTTTTTCTTTTTAGATGCTTTAGAAAAAATACAAAATCTAGTCTTTCCTAAGAATTTTATTCATTATACCCACAACATTGCTGTGGTACAGGGTATTATAACTTAGTGAATTTGATTGTAACATCTAGAAGGTAGAGATATAGACCCAATGATAAGTATACCGATTGACTCGAAATCATTTTCTGATTAGATTTAGCTTTGTCCGTCTGTCTGTCAGTCTTTCTGTAGCAATTTTCACCCGATCGTCTTCAAATTTGGCGCAGGCATATTTTTGGAATGATTGATATTGAAATTAGAACAAATCGGTTCAGATTTGGATATAGCTACTATATATTTGTTAGTTTGATTTGGAATAAAATTGCAATTATATCGTCATTTGTAAACCGATTCTCACGAAATTTTGAACTAGTGATTCTCTTGTAAGTCTCGACATTATTTATTTCATAGAAAGAGGCTCAGATTTAGATATAGCTCCCATATATATGTTCTTCTGATTTGGCCTAAATATCAATTATATCGTCATTTGTAAACCGCTTCTCATGAAATTTTGCACTTGTGATTCTCCTGTAAGTCTCGACATAATTGGTGAATTTCATGGAAATCGGTTCAGATTTAGATCCAACTCCCATATATATGTTAGTCCAATTGCAATACTAATCCATATTGTAATAATTTGGTCATTAGTTAACGATTCACACTAAAATTGGCACAAGTGATTCCTTTGTGACTCTATATATCAAATTTAAAGTTCGATGACTTAGGCTGCGTATCCAATGTGGTGTAGGGTATCAAAAGGTTGACTTCGCTCGCCTTAGCCTGTCCTTACTTGGTTCAGATTTAGACAGCTCCCATATATATCTTTCACCCAATAAGCTCTTTTGGGTTTTATAGCCACGATTTTGCTTCGATCTTTACAAATTTTTTTCTGGTGTTCTACAATATATGATACCTCAATAGACATGCAAAATCAAAATCAGACTAGGTTATATATATTTACAGTATATACCGTCCATTTAATATTCTCTGTTTATTGCAAGGAATTAGTAAGTAGACGCAGTGGTGTAGTGCAAAATATAGTCGGCTCCGCCCGATCATTCTCTTTCCTTACTGATCCTGTTTTAAAATGTGTGATACATATTATCATATATTAAATGTTTAACATATTGTGAAGAATAAAAGTTACCAACTTTAACGTGTTAGAGCGAAACGTTTAATATGCTACCCAGCGAAAAAAGGCGTCGACTTCGAGGCCTGATATCATTCCTTGTTTTGCTTCCGCTAGGCCTGAATTCCCTGTTTATATCTTTTTAACATTGCCAGGTTAGTACTTACCTTTCACGATTAATGCATGGCCTTAAGAGAAAAGGACATCAGAAGTTCAATAGTCACTACATGTGTCCCATACATTTTATGGGGTACTTCAGTAGGAATTCATTAAGAGGGTAGAGGCATCCCTTGTCAAACTTTTAGAGGTTGCAAAGTAAGCAGGCCTACCTAGTTTCCCACTGGGTGCATACAGTTGGACATATCTTAGTGTACTCCCGTTTTTGGGTGCAGCCTGTAATAAACATTTCGAATAACATGAATTTGCAAATAAAACTGCAGAAGCCACGCCATGTATGTACAACCCATTTCTATAATCAAGCAAACAGAAAAGCAATTCTTTTCGAATTGTGTGTGTGTACTTGGCACATTCACGTGGATGCTGGCACTGTGAAGTTGAAACGGATGCAGTTGGTGCCACACTCACTACTGTTGAAATTGCTGCTGGTATTGGTCGTTCCTCATGCTGCGGGAGATGTTGTATTTCATGCTATTCATTGGCGTTGCTGCTGTCGTTGACAATGATGGTGATGAGGTTGTGCCAAGCCAGTGAGTGGAAACACGCAGCGGGCGGTACCATTTACGAAGTGTCAAAAGCAAAGCCAAAGCTATTGTCAACATGACTTAAGTCAACACAATCCCCAACGACAGAAGAAACAGAACTGAGCCAAGCAAAGTAAAGGGATATGGGCATCATGCTCCTCGGTGTCGTCTGCGCCGTTGTCGTAGTTGTCGACGCAATAGCATTATTTTGTTGGCAATTGCTAAGAAGTTTTGTTGCAACAATACCAAGAATATCTATGGTGCCCATTCCAGCAACACTGTCAGTGTCAGAATAACAACAACGGCTGCTAGAAAGAAATAGTACAAATGGAACAACAAAACTTGTCAAAATAACAATTTCGTTTTGGCCGAACGACAATGGCGACAGGCGACAAAGCACCCAGACCCACCGACCCATAGGAACTTTGGAACACATGGACATAAAATGTGCGTGTCCGCAACAATGTCAACATGTTCTCGTTCATTTTTCCAGGATTTTAACCAGCACAAATGACAAGTAACCGGAAAATGTAGTTTATTGTTTGCTTCCGTTCCGTTCTATTCCGTTTGGAAAATAAAAATGTTCAAATGAAGGATATTATTCCGGAGAGGATGTTTCTTGTTTAACCATGAATTGGATATATTTGTTGGGTGTTTTTTAAATGAATTTAGAGTTTTTTTTTTATAAAAGTTGAAAGCTTATATTTAGCACCAGAAAGGCCAAGCTAATTTTCGGATATTTTGCCTAGCTGCTCAAAATGGTTTGACATGTAGGTGTAAAATTTATTTACTTTATATATAATGTTTAAATTCCTACACGATCCCAACGTAGTTAATTTATAAAACAAAAAAATATTGTATGTATCAAATTCTTTAATATCTTTGATTGTTTATGTCCTTGTGAGAAGTTTGCCCCTGATCCTTAATGGAATGTTCATGGACAAATTTCAACTACTAATTATAATTCTCTTAACACATTTGAATTTTTAGAACTCTAATATTTTGAAGGAAAAAAAAAGAAATGAAGAAAAAACAAGTAAAAAGGCGTTAAGTTCGACAGGGCCGAACTTTTGATACCCACCTCCTCCTTTCATCAAAATCCGGTGAAAATTGCATACCTTATGCCCCATAACAATGTATATCGAAATATGATCCGATTTGGACCAAATACTAATAAGTACAAGTCATTGTTCAATTATGTATAAAAAATATTGGTCTTTTAAGTAGCTATATCTAAAAGTAAACCGATCTGAATCATATACAATATGGATGTCGAAAAGCCTACCATAAGTCAATGTGTCAAATTTCAGTTAAATGGGATTATAAATGCGCCTTTTTTGGGGCCAAGACTTTAAATCGGGATATCGGTCTATAAGGCAGTTATATGCAAATCTGGATCGATTTAACCAAATTGCAGACATATGTGGAGGGGCTTAACTTAACTCTCTGTCCCAAATTTCGGCAACATGGGACAATAAATGCGCCTTTTATGGGCCCAAAACATTAAATCGAGAGATCGGTCTATATGTCAGCTATATCCATATCTGGATCGGTTTGAGTGAAATTGAAGAAGGATGTCGAAGGGCCTAACAGAACTCACTGTCCCAAATTGCGGCGACATCGGACAATAAATACGCTTTTTATGGACTCAAAACCTAAAACCGATAGATCGGTCTATATGGCAGCTATATCCAAATCTGAATCTCGTGCCATAATGCAGAAGTATGTCAAGGGGTTTAACTTAACTCACTGTCCCAAATTTCGGCGACATCTGACAGTCAATGCGCCTTTTATGGGCCTAAGACCCATGGCAGCTATATCCAAATCTGGACCGATCTGGACCAAATTGACGAATAATGTCAAAGGGCCTTACACAACTCCACGTCCCAAATTTCAGCAAAATCGGTTAAAAAATGTTGCTTTTACGGGCCTAAGACCCTAAATCGAGAGATCGGTCTATATGGCAGCTATATCCAAATCTGGACCGATCTGAGCCAAATTAACGATGGATGTCGATGGGCCTTACACAACTCACAGTCCCGAATTTCATTAAAATCGGATAATAAATGTGGCTTTTGTGGGCCTAAGACCCTAAACCGGAGGATCGGTCTATATGGCAGCTATATCCAAATCTGAACCGATCTGCGCCAAATTAACAGAGAAAGTCGAAAGGCCTAACAGAACTCACTGTCCCAAATTTCAGCGAAATCGGATAATAAATGTGGCTTTTATGGGCCTTAGACCCTAAATCGGAGAATCGGTATATATGGCAGCTATATCCAAATCTGAACCGATCTGGGCCAAATTACCAGAGGAAGTCGAAAGGCCTAACACAACTCACTGTCCTAAATTTTAGCAAAATCTGATAACAAATGTAGCTTTTATGGGCCTAAGACCCTAAATCGGAGGATCGGTCTATATGGGGGCTATATCAAGATATAGCCCATCTTCGAACTTAACCTGCTTATGGACAAAGAAAGAATCTGTGCAAAATTTCAGCTCAACATCTCTATTTTTAAAGGCTGTAGCGTGATTTTAACAGACAGACGGACGGACATGTCTAGATCATCTTAGATTTTCACGCTGATCAAGAATATATATACTTTATAGGGTCGGAAATGGATATTTCGATGTGTTGCAAACGGAATGACAAAATGAATATACCCCCATCCTTCGGTGGTGGGTATAAAAAAGAAAAATGAAGAAAAAACAAGTAAAAGCGTGCTAAGTTCGGCCGGGCCGAATCTTATATACCCTCCACCATGGATCGCATTTGTCGAGTTCTTTTTCCGGCATCTCTTCTTAGGCAAAAAAAGGATATAAGAAAAGATTTGCTCTGCTATTAGAGCGATATGAAGATATGGTCCGGTTTGGACCACAATTAAATTATATGTTGGAGACCTGTGTAAAATGTCAGCCAATTCGAATAAGAATTGCGCCCTTTGTGGGCTCAAGAAATAAAATAGAGAGATCGAATTATATGGGAGCTGTATCGGCCTATAGACCGATTCAGAGCATAATAAACACGTATGTTAATGGTCATGAGAGAATCCGTCGTACAAAATTTCAGGCAAATCGGATAATAATTGCGACCTCTAGAGGCTCAAGAAGTCAAGATCCCAGATCGGTTTATATGGCAGCTATATCAGGTTATGAACCGACTTGTACTTTATTTGACATAGTTGTTGAAAGTAATAATAAAAAACGTCTTGCGAAATTTCAGCCAAATCGGATAGAAATTGAGCCCTCTAGAAGCTCAAGAAGTCAAGTCCCCAGACCTGTTTATATGACAGCTATATCAGGTTATGAACCGATTTGAACCATATTTGGCACAGTTGTTGGATATCATAACAAAATACTACGTGCCAAAATTCATTCCAATCGGATAAGAATTGCGCACTCCAGAGGCTCAAGAAGTCAAGACCCAAGATCGGTTTATATGACCGCTATATAAGATTATTGACCGATTTGAACCATACTTGGCAAAGTTGTTGGATATCGTAACAAAACACGTCGTGCAAAATTTCATTCCAATCGGATAAGAGTTGCGCACTCTAGAGGCTCAAGAAGTCAAGACCCCTGATCGGTTTATATGGCAGCTATATCAAAACATGGACCGATATGGCCCATTTACAATACCAACCGACCTACACTAATAAGAAGTATTTGTGCAAAATTTCAAGCGGCTAGCTTTACTCCTTCGAAAGTTAGCGTGCTTTCGACAGACAGACGGACGGACGGACTGACGGACATGGCTAGATCGACATACAATTTCACGACGATCAAGAATATAAATACTTTATGGGGTCTCAGACGAATATTTCGAGTAGTTACAATCAGAATGACGAAATTAGTATACCCCCCATCTTATGGTGGAGGGTATAAAAATAATTTTAGTGCATCTCAAAGTCAACTAGAAGATAGGAGATTTTCTTTGCAAAATGGGAAAGGAAGGCCAGAGTTTGCAACACGCACCAACCACTATGGAACGCGTTTCGCCTTTGGTTACCACATTAACCACGCTCGACAACTCTGTCTATTAGCTGTGCTTTTTCCCAATGCATGTTTTTTTGTGTAAAGACAGACTTTGTTTCTGTGACAATTACACTACTTCCGTGGTACACATGATTCTGTGCATCTGTTGGAAGTTGTATTGATGGCTTCGAACGCTTCATTTTTATACCCACCACCGAAGGATGGGGGTTTTTTCATTTTGTCATTCCGTTTGCAACACATCGAAATATCTATTTCCGACCCTATAAAGTATATATATTCTTGATCAGCGTAAAAATCTAAGACGATCTAGCCATGTCCGTCCGTCTGTCTGTTGAAATCATGCTACAGTCTTTAAAAATAGAGATATTGAGCTGAAATTTTGCACAGATTCTTTTTTTGTCCATAAGCAGGTTAAGTTCGAAGATGGGCTATATCGGACTATATCTTGATATAGCCCCCATATAGACCGATCCGCCGATTTAGGGTCTTAGGCCCATAAAACCCACATTTATTATCCGATTTTGTTGAAATTTGGGACAGTGAGTTGTGTTAGGCTCTTCGACATCCTTTGTCAATTTGGCTCATATCGGTCCAGATTTGGATATAGCTGCCATATAGATCGATCCTCCGATTTATGGTGTAAGGCCCATAAAAGCCACATTCATTATCCGATTTTGCTGAAATTTGGGACAGTGAGATGTGTTAGGCCCTTTGACATATTTCTTCAATTTGGTCCAGATCGGTTCGAATTTGGATATAGCTGCCATATAGACCGATTTCTAGATTTATGGTTTTGGGCCCATAAAATGCTCATTTATTGCCCGATGTCCCCGAAATTTGGAACAGTGAGTTAAGTTAAGCCCCTTGACATACTTCTGCAATATCGCACAGATCGGTCCAGATTTGGATATAGCTGCCATATAGACCGATATCTAGGTTTTAGGTTTTGGGGCCATAAAAGACGCATTTATTGTCCGATATCGCTGAAATTTGAGACAGTGAGTTTGGTTAGGCTCTTCGACGTCCTTCTTCAATTTTGCCCAGATCGGTCCAGATTTGAATATAGCTGCCATATAGACCGATCTCTGGATTTAAGGTTTAGGGCCCATAAAAGAGGCATTTATTGTCCGATTTCGCTGAAATTTGGGACAGTGCTTAGTGTTAGGCTCTTCGACATGCTTATGCAACTTGGCCCAAATCGGTCCAGATTTGGATATAGCTGCCATGTAGACCGATATCTCGATTTAAAGTCTTGGCCCCATAAAAGGCGCATTTATAATCCGATTTCACTGAAATTTAACACAGTGACCTATGTTCGGCTTTTCGACATCCGTGTCGTATATAGTTCAGATCGGTGTGAGGTATATGAGTATAAGGTATGAAATTTTCACCGAATTTCGATGAAAGGTGGTTTACATATATACCCGAGGTGGTGGGTATCCAAAGTTCGGCCCGGCCGAACTTAACGCCTTTTTATTTGTTTTTATGTCATATTCGTAATTTACTAGCATCTTAATTTGCTAACACCTTTTTTCCCATATTGATATGTACGTCTTATATGTCTGTTAGGGGATTTTTGGGGATTGGGTGGATCCCTGGTTATTTGGATCCATGTTTTAATACTAACATACTCGTACTACTTAAAACTTACATACTCGTATTCTACTCTCCACTACCTTTCGTTTGATATCCATATTTTCCCTATCGGTCAACTTTTGGTTTTGAGTGGTGTTCTAGGCGTAACTGGGGAGGGCCAGTCCCTTTCCGTTATCAACAAATTATACAGTCTATTGCTCATTCAAGACTAGGGATCTCAAATTGCGACGAAAAGTCGACTTTTAGACTTTTCGACTTTATCAAGATAGTAAAAGTCGATTTAAATTTTGCCAAAAATTTGGAAAATTTTCGAATTTAGTTACTCCTATTTCGTACAAGTTTTCGTAGATTATTGCCATCAAAATTAAGTCAATAGCTTATTCCAAAAGTTTCCACATTCCCGTTTACTTTCCGCTTTTTATACCCACCACCGAAGAATTGGGGTACACTCATTTTGTCATTCAATTTGCAACACATCGAAATATCCATTTCCGACCCTATAAAGTATATATATTCTTCATCAGCGTAAAAATCTAAGACGATCTAGACATGTCTGTCCGTCTGTCTATTGAATTCACGCTACAGTCTTTAAAAAAAAAGAGATTTTGAAACTTTGCAGATTCTTTATTTTTGCCCATAAGCAGGTTAAGTTCGAAGATGGGCTATATCGGACTATATGTTGATAATGCCCCCATATAGACCGATCGGCCGATTTAGGGTCTTAGGCCGATAAATCATCCGCCACATTTATCATCCGATTTAGCTGAAATTTGGGACAGTGAGTTCTGTTAGGCCCTTTGTCAATTTGGCCAAGATCGGTTAAGATTTGGATATAGCTGCCATATAGACCGATCCTCCGAGTTAGGGTTTTATACCCATAAAAGCAACATTTTTTATCCGATTTTGCTGGGGACAGTGAGTTGTCTTAGGCTCTTCAATATCTTTCTTCAATATGTCCCTGATCCGATCAGATTTGGATATAGCTGCCATATAGACTGATTTCTCAATTTAAGGTTTTGGGCCCATAAAAAGCGCATTTATTGTCCGATGTCGCCGAAATTTGGGACAGTGAGTTGTGTTAGGCCCTTGACATACTCCTGCAATATGGCACAGTTCGGTCCAGATTTGGATATAGCTGCCATATAGACCGATATCTCGGTTTTAGGTTTTGGGGCCATAGAAGGCGCATTTATTGTCCGATGTCGCTGAAATGTGAGACAGTGAGTTTAGTTAGGCTCTTCGACGTCTTTCTTCAATTTGACCCAGATCGGTCCAGATTTGAATATAGCTGCCATATAGACCGATCTCTCGATTTAAGGTTTTGGGCCCATAAAAGACGCATTTATGACCCGATTTCGCTGAAATTTGACACAGTGTTTTATGTTGGGCTTTTCGACATCCGTGTCGTATATGGTTCAAATCAGTTTATTTTTATTTATAGCTTCTGTACTTATTAGTATTTGCTCCAAATCGGAACATATTTCGATACAACTGCTATGGGACATAAGGTATGAAATTTTCAACGAATTTTGATGAAAGGTGGTTTACATATATACCCGAATTGGTGGGTATCAAAAGTTCGGCCTGGCCGAACTTAACGCCTTTTTACTTGTTTTGTATTTGAGTTAAAGCGTGAAATGGCCTATGCATCCTAGCCGAATTTTAGCTAGTGTTACTCTGAATGTTAAAAACCAAGTGCGACATCACATTTTATTGCAAATATGAGTAAAGAACTTTTATTCTATCACTTCCTCTATAAAATCCTAAAAGAACATTCTGATTCTGTCCGATTTTATGTAACCAGCATTATCAAGGATTATTTTTTAAAAATGTATTTAGAATTTTCCAAATTTTGTTTTTGTCGTCGTCTATCCATTCCATTTGTGAAACGAACAGTCAATGGGAGCTATTATAAAATATTGTTCGATTCGTCCATTGATTGGAATATACTTTTTTTTAGACATATTAGAACAAAAATGTGGATTTCGGAGCAATAATTCCGAAAATTGTGGGTACGTTAGTGTGGGACCTACACCTAAAGTTCGACTCGTTTGGACCATGTTCCATTTTTATGCCCTCCACCATAAGATGGGGGGTATACTAATTTCGTCATTCTGTTTGTAACTACTCGAAATATTCGTCTGAGACCCCATAAAGTATATATATTCTTGATCGTCGTGACATTTTATGTCGATCTAGCCATGTCCGTCCGTCTGTCCGTCCGTCCGTCCGTCCGTCCGTCCGTCCGTCTGTCTGTCGAAAGCACGCTAACTTCCGAAGGAGTAAAGCTAGCCGCTTGAAATTTTGCACAAATACTTCTTATTAGTGTAGGTCGGTTGGTATTGTAAATGGGCCATATCGGTCCATGTTTTGATATAGCTGCCATATAAACCGATCTTGGGTCTTGACTTCTTGAGCCTGTAGAGTGCGCAATTCTTATCCGATTGGAACGAAATTTTGCACGACGTGTTTTGCTATGATATCCAACAACTGTGTCAAGTATGGTTCAAATCGGTCCATAACCTGATATAGCTGCCATATAAACCGATCTTGGGTCTTGACTTCTTGAGGCTCTAGCGTGCGCAATTCTTATCCGATCAGAATGAAATTTTGCACAACGTGTTTTGTTATGATATCCAACAACTGTGCCAAGTATTGTTCAAATCGGTTTATAACCTAATATAGCTGCCATATAAACCGATCTTGGGTCTTGACTTCTTGAGCCCCTAGAGTGCGCAATTCTTATCCGATTGGAATGAAATTTTGCACGACGTGTTTTCTTATTATATCCAACAACAGTGCCAAGTATGGTTCAAATCGGTTCATAACCTGATATAGCTGCCATATAAACCGATCTTGGGTCTTGACTTCTTGACCCTCTAGAGGGCACAATTCTTATCCGATTTGAATGAATTTTCGCACGAAGTATTTCGTTATGATATCCAACAACTGTGCCAAGTATGGTTCAAATCGGTTCATAAACTGATATAGCTGTCATATAAACAGATCTGGGGATTTGATTTCTTGAGCTTCTAGAGGGCGCAATTCCTATCCGATTTGGCTGAAATTTTGCATGACGTATTTTATTTTTACTTTCAACAACTGGGTCAAATAAGGTTCAAATCGGTTCATAACCTGATATAGCTGCCATATAAACCGATCTGGGATCTTGACTTCTTAACCCCTAGAGGTCGCAATTATTATCCGATATGCCTGAAATTTTGTACGATGGATCCTCTCATGACCATCAACAAACGTGTTTATTATGGTCTGAATCGGTCTATAGCCCGATACAGATCCCATATAAATCGTTCTCTCTATTTTACTTCGTGAGCCCCAATGGGCGCAATTCTTAAACGAATTGGCTGAAATTTTACACAGACCTCCAACATATAACTTAATTGTGGTCCGAACCGGACCATATCTTGATATCGTTTTAATAGCAGAGTAACTCTTTTCTTATAGAACTTGACAAATGCGATCCATGGTGGAGGGTATATAAGATTCGGCCCGGCCGAACTTAGCACGATTTTACTTGTATAGGCTTGAAATGCTTAATCGAGAGACTGATCTTTATTATAACAAAGTTTTCAAAATCTAACATTAAATACGCTTTTTAGGAGCTGAAGATTGCAAATCTGGAGTCCAGCCTTTACGCTGGATAGTGGCATTTGAACCTATCGTTGAATTATTTTGAAATTGATTTGACATTATTATTGTATGTCTTGGTCTTATAATCGAATTCCAACCAATGATTTCTCTGTGTGTAGGCGCTCGGAGAAAATATCCTTGGTGAGTTCGTCCTTGTCTTCCGTCGGGGAATGGCCACAAATAAGGCTGATATTGAATAATTTGTTCCTTTTGCGGAGTGTGGCAAGTATCGTATCTAATCAGCGGTAGTAAACCTGTGCAGAAAAAAGATAGACATTAATTTAACCATTTAAATATGGTATTGACTGATTAAAAACTTTTCAAACAAGGTGTCAATTGCTGTAATTATTATTGACATAGAAATTCGATCTTCTTTTATATCGCGGAAAGTGAATGGTAAAGAAGGCATACGTTGAACATATTTTGAATTGTACGAATGAAATTGTTATTTAATAGTATGAATTATGCATTGATCAAGATTAAATTGTTTTCCCTTTGACACGTATGTGAAGGGAAAAGAAGTCAGAATGAGTCAAATATATGTCTCGCTGCTATCATATACAGACATAAAGTGGCGTGGCTTGACAATAAAATATCAAGAAAAATGTATAGTGTGTTTTTATCTCTTCATGAAATATATATTTTATTATAATTTCAAAGTAAAAAAAATTATTTTAAAAAATTTTATGCAGAAATAATGAAAAGCGGAAAAAACTTCCAGCAAGGCAATATCTGCCTTATATTTTTCCAACATATCTGCAGGTGAGTATACTTCTCTATAAAGAGTGCGGACAATCCAGGTGCAGGTTCGCAAATAATGATCCGTTTTTCATTTACGTGGGTCGTCGATCAGGAAGGAATACCAATCTAATCATTCCGTTTGTAACACCTCGAAATATTCGTCTAAGACCCCATAACGTATAAATATTCTTGATCCTCTCGACGTTCTGAGTCGATCTAGCTATGTCCGTCTGTCGAAATCACAATACAGAGCTATCCCCTTGAAATTTTGCACAGATACAAAATATCGATGCAGGTCGTTGAGGATTGCAAATGGACCATATCGGTTCAGATTTAGATAAAGCTCCCATGTAAACTGATCACCTTATTTGACTTATTGAGCCCCTGGAAGCCGCAATTGGCTGAAACTTCGCACGCAGTGTTCCGTTATAACTTTCAAAAACTGTGCCTAGTACGGTTTAAATCGGTCCATAACCTGATATATCTCCCATACAAACCGATCTCCCGATTTCACTTCTTGAGCCTCTGGAAGCCTAAATTTTTGTCTGATTCGGTTGAAATTTTGCACGTAGTGTTCTGTTGTGACTTTCAACATCTGTGCCTAGTACGATCCAAAGCAGTCTATAGCCTGATATATTGGGTTGCCCAAAAAGTAATTGCGGATTTTTTAAGTTTTCTAAGTTTTATTAAAAATGCATTTACTTTCATGCATTTTTAATAAAACTTAGAATGAACTTTAATCAAATATACCTTTTTTACACTTTTTTTCTAAAGCAAGCTAAAAGTAACAGCTGATAACTGACAGAAGAAAGAATGCTATTACAGAGTCACAAGCTGTGGAAAAATTTTTGTCCGATTTGGCTGAAATTGGGCAAATAGTGTTTTGTTATAACTGCCAAAAAATTGCCTAGTACGGTCAAACTCAGTCTATAACCTGATATAGCTCCCATATAAACCCAATCTCCCGATTTCACTTTTGGAGTCCTTGTAAGCAGCAATTTCTTCTGTTACGACTTCCAACAACTGTGCCAATACGGTCCAAATCAGTCTATAAGCTCATATAGCTCCCATGTAAACAGGTCTTTCCATTATTATTAGTATTAAATTATGCCCTTCAACTGAATTTATTTTGTATACAATTTTAGCAGAATCCATTGTGGTCGGTTCCCAAGATTTGGCCCGGCCGAACTTAGCACGCTTTTGTTTTTTATTTTTTATTCCTTTGTTTCTCTACTTTTCCGTGTGCAGGCTTCTGGCCCAGCTCCCCACCGCATAGATTATGTGGAATCACACATGTATCCCCCGGTGTCGCAATCTTCAAGTCGCCAATAACCCGCCTTATCATTTCGTGTATCATTGGAACTCAGAATTTATGTAAGAGCGAGAGTCACTTGACCCCTCACTGATACGCTCCCTCTCGAACTCAAAATTCTGTTTGAAGTACATCGAATATTTATCTGGTTTAGATGCAATTTTGCACGTTTTGTGGCTTTTAACATTCATATGTGGGTCAAATCGTTGTAAAAAAATTAGAGCATACTGGAGGATATTTAAGATTCAACGCGACTGAACTTCACATGTTTTTACTTGTTCAATATCATGTTTCGATATACAGTGTGTAAAGAATGACTTACACACCTAAAATTAATTATAATTTTAAAATTCGAACCTAATAAAAACACATACGTATTTTTTAGCTTATTTTTTATACCCTACACAACCACTGTGGTACAGGGTATTTTAACTTTGTACACTTGTTTGCAACGCTAAGAAGGAGAACAACTAGACTCTTTGATAATTATACCAATCGGCTTAGAATCACTTTCGATTGAGCTATGTCCGCCTGTCTGTCCATATATTCTTGTGATCAAGTAACAGGTCGTGTTTATTGTCCGATTGTCGTAAAATATTGCACAGGTCTCTTTTTTGACCCAAGGACCAACGTTGATTTTGAACAAAATCGGTTCAGATTTAGATATAGCTCCCAAATATATCTTTCATCCGATATATGGTTTTAAGGCTTTAGAGGCCTCAATTTTGGTGCAATTTTTACAAAATTTGACAAGGGGTGTTTTATTTAAAGTCCTCATATGTGCGCAAAATTTCGTCAAAATCGGATTAGATTTAGATAAAGTTCCCATATATAACAGCCACAATTTTGGTCCGGTCTTTACAAAATTTTGCATGAACTGTTTTCTTTAAAGTCTCAATACGAGTGCAAAATTTCATAAAAATTGGTTCGGATTTAGATATAGCACTCATATATATCTGTAATCCGGTATGGAGATTAAATGCTGAAGCAGCCACAGTTTTGGTCCGATCTTTGCAAAATTTAGCTTGAGATGCTTTATTGGACGAGTTAATATGTGTCCAAAATTTTATAACAATAGGCTCAGATTTATATATATCACCCACATATATCTTTCATCCGATTTGGACTCTTAAGACTGTAGTAGGCACAATTTTGACACAATTTAACGTCCCAGTACGTGTGCAAAATTTCATTAAAATCTGTTTAGTTTAATGAATAGCTCCCATATATATCTTTCAGCCGATGTGGCCTTTAAGGCAGAAAAAGCCATAGTTTGATCGAATCGTTACAAAATTTTGTGTGAGATCAGTCCTATTTAAGATATTTATTTATGGATTTATTATCTACACAACAAGATAATACTCTTATAATTAGAGTGTAGATTTATTTGTAGATTATATAATTAGAGTGTAGATATAGCTCCCGTATATATCTTTCATCCGATATGACCTCTGAAGGCTATGGTTCTATTCAATATTTCAATAGGTATGCAAAATAAAAGTTTCATGTATTGTACTGGTGGTGTAGGGTATAACATAACATAGTTTTGCCTTTCCTTACTGGTTTGTATATTAATTTATATAAGTACAGCTATAGCAATGGTTAAAAACTCAATAAATAAAAATTTCATTTAAAAAAGAATAAAAGAAAGGAAAAACAAGTAAAAGCGTGCTAAGTTCGGCCGGGCCGAATCTTATATACCCTCTACCATGGATCGCATTTGTCGAGCTCTTGCCACGGTATCTCTTTTTAGCAAACAAAGGATAAAAGAAATGTATTGCTATGTTATTGGAACAATATCAAGTTATGGTTCATTTCGGACCATAATTGAACTGAATATTGGAGAACATAGTTGAAGTCATTGTGTAAAATGTCAGCCAAATCTAGTAAGAATTGTGCACTTTATGAGCTGAGAAAGTAAAATAGGGAAATCGGTTTATAGGGGAGCTGTATTAGGCTATAAACCAATTGCTCAAATGCTCCCTGTAGAGGCTCAAGACCCCAGATCGGTTTATATGGCAGCTGTATCAGCTAATGGACCGATTTGAACTATTCTTAGTACAGTTGTGGAAAGTCATAATAAAACACCTCATGCAAAATTTCAGCCAAATCGGATAATAATTGCGTCCTCTAGTGGCGCAAGAAGACAACACCCTATATCGGTTTATATGACTGCTGTATCAGGTTATGGACCGATTTGAACCTTATTTGGCAGAGTTGTTGAAAGTCATAATAAAATACGTCATGCAAAATTTTAGCCAAATCGGATAGGAATTTGGTTTATATGACAGCTATATCAGGTTATGGACCGATTTGAACCATACTTGTTACAGTTGTTGGATATCATAACAAAATACTTCGTGCAAAATTTCATTCAAATCGGATAAGAATTGCACCGTCTAGTGGCTTAAGAAGTCAAGATTCAAGATCGGTTTATATGGCAGCTATATCAGGTTATTTAAACACGTCGTGCAAAATTTCATTTCAAATTGT
Source organism: Stomoxys calcitrans (assembly GCF_963082655.1). Classification (NCBI taxonomy): domain Eukaryota; kingdom Metazoa; phylum Arthropoda; class Insecta; order Diptera; family Muscidae; genus Stomoxys; species Stomoxys calcitrans. The sequence continues at coordinate 131,737,044 of NC_081554.1, read as the reverse complement.
GGCTTTTCGTCATATATAAATCCAAAATTTTTCGCGCTGTTAAGGAAATGATATTTTAAAATGTCAAGATAACGTTGTGCGTCCATATTTGTTGCGATAATAGCTAAGTTATCGACACCTTTGCTAGATATGCACCCCCGGAGCATGACGGACGTTTTTCCAAATTGAACTATTTGAATTATATTATATCTTTGCAGCGATGTTAATGGTTTGCCCCATACCCTGCTAGGTCCATCGTTGTAGAACAACAACATTTTTCAAGTTTTTTTTTTGCCTGTTAGGGCGAGATCATTAAATTTTACAATTTTTGTTTGTTTCTCTTTCGAGACGAGCTGAATGATCGAAGATGCAAATGGAAAAGGAAAGACAAAGGTAGCAACACACACCAACCACTATGGGACGCGTTTCGTCTTTGGTTAGAGGACTTTTCAACCATATTAGGTGTGATGGCTTCAAGGGCCGTGCGTTGGTATGTTTTATTTAAATCGTATTAATTACGAAAACGCATCTATGAAACAATTGCCATATTAGCTGTACTTTTTCCAATGCATTTATTTTTGTGTAATGGCAGACATTCTGTCTGTGTTAAATTACACTTTCTTCCGTACCACACATGATTTTGCGCATCTGCTGGAAGTTGTATTGATGGCTTCGAACGCTAAGACAACGGCATTGAATCTCGCCGTTGCTCCGTGGTCCCAGGTTCGAATCCTGGTCGGGCTTTGCGGGTTTTGTTTTATTTGCCTAATCAGAAAACGCTCGACGCGTTTGGTAATTGTAGGTATGGGACCACCTCCACGCTTTAGCTTCAATCCACTCCATTTTTTGGCTAGATTAATTACATTATAAACTGTCTCTCGTGATATCGAAAACATTTCTTGCTTTTTCCCAATGGGTGATTGTAGTAAAAAAGCTGAATGAGGATAATTATTATACCCTCCACCATAAGATGGGGGGTATACTAATTTCGTCATTCTGTTTGCAACTACTCGAAATATTCGTCTGAGACCCCATAAAGTATATATATTTTTGATCGTCGTGACATTTTATGTCGATCTAGCCATGTCCGTCCGTCTGTCTGTCGAAAGCACGCTAACTTCTGAGGGAGTAAAGCTAGTCGCTTGAAATTTTGCACAAATACTTCTTATTAGTGTAGGTCGGTTGGTATTGTAAATGGGCCATATCGGTCCATGTTTTGATATAGCTGCCATATAAACCGATCTTGGGTCTTGACTTCTTGAGCCTCTAGAGTGCGCAATTCTTATCCGATTGGAATGAAATTTTGCACGTAGTATTTTGTTATGATATCCAACAACTGTGCAAAGTATGGTTCAAATCGGTCCATACCCTGATATAGCTGTCATATAAACAGATCTGGTGACATGACGTCTTGAGCTTCTAGAGGTCGCAATTCCTATCCGATTTGGCTGAAATTTTGCAAGACTTATTTTATTCTTACTTTCAACAACTATGTTAAATAAGGTTCAAATCGGTCCATAACTTGATATAGCTGCCATATAAACAAATCTGGGCACTTGACTTCTTGAGCCTCTAGAGGTCGCAATTATTATCCGATTTGCCTGAAATTTTGTACGACGGATTCTCTCATGACCTTCAACACACTTGTTTTGCCTAAGAAGAGATGCCGGAAAAAGAACTTGACAAATGCGATCTATGGTGGAGGGTATCCAAAGTTCGGCCCGGCCGAACATAACGCCTTTTTACTTGTTTTTTGTCTGGAATTGTGCAAAACACAATGGTACTCACCAAGATGACACACAAAAACTATTATTTCCAGTCGAATGGTTAATACGGTCATAGTATAGAAGCATCCCAGGTAACACAATTTTACGATTTCGATCCGACAATCGGATGAATCATCCGATGTAGGATCCGATGTCTTACCGATATCGTAACTAAAAACGAGAGAAGTGGTTGTCATGTTGTCGGAAGGACACGGCGACGATTGTCTTACAACTGATCTTACAACTCGATGATTGTCTTACAACTGATCAAACAAAACAAAAATTCAAAATGTCGTATCCAAAAATAATAAGTAAGAGCGTGCTAAGTTCGACCAGTCCGAATCTCATATAACCTCCACCATGGAGAGCATTTGTTAAGTTCTCTGCGCAGTATCTCTTTTAAGGCAAACAAAGAATAATGAATAAAGAATTGCCTTGCAGGGGCTTAAGAAGAAAAATCGGGATATCGGTTTATATGGGAGCTGTATCAAGCTATAGATCGATTCAGACCATATTGCACACGTATGTTAAAGGCTATGGGAGAAGCCGTTGTACAAAATTTGTGCTAACTCGGATGAGAATTGCTCTCTCTAGAGGCTCTAGAAGTCAAGATCCCAGATTGGTTTATATGGCAGCTATATCAGGGTTTGTACCGATTTGCGCAATACTCATCACAGGGTGGAAATCATATCAAAAAACCTCATGCAAAATTTTAGCTAAATCGGATGAGAATTGCACCCTCTAGCGGCTGAAGAAGTCAAGATCCCAGATCGGTTTATAGGGCACCTATACCAGGTTATGAACCGATTTGGACCATACATCGCACAAATGTTGTGATCCCAAAACACCACGTGCAAAATTACAGCCAAATCGGATAGGAACTGCGCCTTCTAAAAGCTCAAAAAGCCAAGACCCAAGATCGGTTTATATGGCAGCTATATTAGGTTACAAAACGATTTGAACCATACCTAGAACAGTTATTGGAAGTAATACTAAAACACTAAAATTTCAGTCAAATCGGACGAGGATTGCGCCCTCTAGAGGCTCAAGAAGTCAACAACCAAGATAGGTTCATATGGCAGCTATATCAAAGCATGGACCGATTTGGCCAATTTACAAACCGACCTACACTTATAAGAAGTATTTTTGCAAAATTTTAAGCGACTAGCTTTACTCCTTCAAAAGTTAGCGTGCTTTCGACAGACAGATGGACGGACGGACATGGCTAGTTCGACTTAAAATGTAACGACGATTAAGAATATATATACTTTATGGGATCTTAGACGCATATTTCGAGGAGTTACAAACAGAATGACGAAATTAGTATACCCCATCCTATCGTGGAGGTTATAAAAATGAATTCCCTCTGACTTGTCGAACCGATTTCTTTCCGGGTTGGGTAATTGTCGTGTGTTTCGTCTGACTATGTGCTGATATGTCGGACGTCGGACAAAGTCGGATCATATTGTTAGCTGGGATGCAACTCAAAGATAACGGTAAAGTACCGTTAGAAGTTCAGTGTGTGCCAATGGAAATAAAAGTGGTGTTGTGTGTAAAGAGTTACTTGACACTAATAAAATAAGCAACCACGGATAACTGTTATGAATTGTGTCTGCATTGCATGAAATGGACCCCATTTTATACCCACCACCGAAGGATGGGGGTATATTCATTTTGTCATTCCGTTTGCAACACATCGAAATATCCATTTCCGACCCTATAAAGTAAATATATTCTTGATCAGCGTAAAAATCTAAGACGATCTCGACATGTCCGTCCGTCTGTTGAAATCACGCTACAGTCTTCAAAAATAGAGATATTGAGCTGAAATTTTGCACAGAGTCTTTTTTTGTCCATAAGCAGGTTAGGTTCGAAGATGAGCTATATCGGACTATATCTTGATATATCCCCATATAGACCGATCCGCCGATTTAGGGTCTTAGGCCAATAAAAGCCACATTTATTAACCGATTTTGCTGAAATTTGACACAGAGAGTTGTGTTAGACCCTTCGACATGCTTCGTCAATTTGGCTCAGATCGGTCCAAATTTGGATATAGCTGCCATATAGACCGATCCTCAGATTTAGGGTCTTACGCCCATAAAAGCCACATTTATTATCCGATTTTGCTGAAATTTGACACAGAGAGTTGTGTTAGACCCTTCGACATGCTTCGTCATTTTGGCCCAGATCGGTCCAGATTTGGATATAGCTGCCATATAGACCGATCTTCGCATTTAGGGTCTTAGGCCTATAAAAGCCACATTTATTATCCGATTTTACTGAAATTTAAGTTGTGTAAGGTCCCTCGACATCCTTCGTCAATTTGGTCCAGATTTGGATATAGCTGCCATATAGACCGATACTCCGATTTAGGATCTTAGGCCCATAAAAGCCACATTTATTATCCGATTTTGCTGAAATTTGGAACATTGGGTTAGGTTAAACCTCTTGATATAGTTCTGTATTATGGCACAGATCGGTCAAGATTTGGATATAGTTGCCATATAGACCGATCTCTCGGTTTTAGGTTTTGGGGCCAGAAAAAGCGCATTTATTGTCCGATGTCGCCACAATTTGGGGCAGTGAGTTGTGTTGGGCTCTTCGACATCCTTTTTATACCCACCACCGACGGATGGGGGTATATTCATTTTGTCATTCCGTTTGCAACACATCGAGATATCCATTTCCGACCCTATAAAGTATATATATTCTTAATCAGCGTAAAAATCTAAGACGATCTAGACATGTCCGTCCGTCTGTCTGTTGAAATCACACTACAGTCTTTAAAAATAGAGATATTGTGCTAAAATTTTGCACAGATTCTTTTTTTTGTCCATAAGCAGGTTAAGTTCGAAGATGGGCTATATCGGACTATATCTTGATATAGCCCCCATAAAGACGGATCCGCCGATTTAGGGTCTTAGGCCCATAAAAGCCACATTTATTATCTGATTTTGGGGCAGTGAGTTATGAGTTAGGCCCTTCGACATCCTTCGTCAATTTGGCTCAGATCGGTCCAGATTTGGGTATAGCTGCAATATAGACCGATACTCCGGTTAAGGGTCTTAGGCCCACAAAAGCCGCATTTATTATCCGATGTTGATGAAATTCGGGACAGTGACTTGTGTTAGGCCCTTCGACATCCTCCGTGAATTTGGCTCAGATCGGTCCAGATTTGGATGTAGCTGCCATATAGACCGATCATCCGATTTAGGGTCTTAGGCCCATAAAAGCCACATTTATTATCCGATTTAGCTAAAATTTGGGACAGTGAGTTGTGTTAGGCCCTTCGACATCTTCCGTGAATTTGGCTCAGATCGGTCCAGAGTTGGATATAGCTGCCATATAGACCGATCATCCGATTTAGGGTCTTAGGCCCATAAAAGCCACATTTATTACCCGATTTTGCTAAAATTTGGGACTGTGAGTTATGTTAGGCCCTTCGACATCCTTCTTCAATTTGCCTCAGATCGGTCCAGATTTGGATATAGTTGCCATATAGATCGGTCTCTCGATTTAAGGTTTTGGACCCATAAATGGCGCATTTTTGTCCGATGTCGCCGAAATTTGGAACAGTGATTTGCGCTGGACCTATCTATCTAGATCTATCAAAACTTGCATATAGCTGCCATATAGACCGATATCTCGATTTAAAGTCTTGGCCTAAAAACGGCGCATTTATAATCCGATTTAACAGAAATTTGTCACATTGACTTTTGTTGGGCCTTCGATATCCATGTTGTATATGGTTCAGATCGGTTTATTTTTAAATATAGCTACTAAAAAGACCAATAGTTTGTTATACACAATTGAACAATGACTTGTACTTATTAGTATTTGGTCCAAATCGGCTCATATTTCGATATAACTGCTATGGGACATAAGAAATGCAACTTTCACATGATTTTGTTGAAAGGTGGTTTACATTTATACCCGAGGTGGCGGGTGTCCAAAGTTCGGCCCGGCCGAACTTAACACCTTTTTACTTGTTTAATTTCATTCAGGTCGATCAACATTTGGATATAGCTGCCATATAGACCGATATCTCGATTTAAAGTCTTCGCCCCAAAAAGACGCATTTATAATCCGATTTAACTGAAATTTTACACATTGATTTATGTGAGGCTTTTCGACATCCATATTGTATATGGTTCAGATCGGTTTATTTTTAGATATAGCTAAAAGGACCAACATTTTGTTATATATAATTGAACAATGACTACTTATTAGTATTTGGTCCAAATCGGATCATATTTCGATATAACTGCTATGGGACATAAGGCATGCAATTTTCGCTGGATTTTGATGAAAGGTGGTTTACATATATACCCGAGGTGGTGGGTATCCAAAGTTCGGCCCGGCCGAACTTAACGCTTTTTACTTGTTTTTATACCCTCCACTATAGGATGGGGGTATACTAATTTCGTCATTCTATTTGTAACTACTCGAAATATTTGTCTGAGACCCCATAAAGTATATATATTCTTGATCGTCGTGACATTTTATGTCGATCTAGCCATGTCCGTCTGTCTGTCGGAAGCACGCTAACTTCCGAAGGAGTAAAGCTAGCCGCTTCAAATTGTGCACAAATACTTCTTATTAGTGTAGGTCGGTTGGTATTGTAAATGGGCCATATCGGTCCATGTTTTGATATAGCTGCCATATAAACCGATCTTGGGTCTTCACTTCTTGAGCCTCTAGAGTCCGCAATTCTGATCCGATTGGAATGAAATTATGCACAACGTGTTTCGTTATTATACTCAACAACTGTGCCAGGTATGGTTCAAATCGGTCCATAACCTGATATAACTGCCATATAAACCGATCTTGGGTCTTGACTTCTTGAGCCTCTAGAGTGCGCAATTCTTATTCGATTGCAAAGAAATTTTGCACAACGTGTTTTGTTATGATATCTATCAACTGTGCCCAATAAGATTCAAATCGGTTCATAACCTGATATAGCTGTCATATAAACCGATTTGGGATCTTGACTTCTTGAGCCTCTAGAGGGCGCAATTATTATCCGATTTGCCTGAAATTTTGTACGACGGATCCTCTCATGACCATCAACATATGTGTTTATTATGGTCTGAATCGGTCTATTACCTGATACTGCTCCCATATAAATCGATCTCTCTATTTTACTTCTTGAGCCCCTAAAGAGCGCAATTCTTATTTTATTAATTGGTTGACATTTTACACTGGTCTCCAACATATAATTTAATTGTGGTCCGAACAGGACATATCTTGATATCGCTCTAATAGTAGAGCAAATCTTTTCTTATATCCTTTTTATACCCTCCACCATAAGATGGGGGGTATACTAATTTCGTCGTTCTGTTTGTAACTACTCGAAATATTCGTCTGAGACCCCATAAAGTATATATATTCTTGATCGTCGTGATATTTTATGTCGATCTAGCCATGTCCGTCCGTCTGTCTGTCGAAAGCACGCTAACTTCCGAAGGAGTAAAGCTAGCCGCTTGAAATTTTGCACAAATACTTCTTATTAGTGTAGGTCGGTTGGTATTGTAAATGGGCCATATCGGTCCATGTTTTGATATAGCTGTCATATAAACCGATCTTGGGTCTTGACTTCTTGAGCCTCTAGAGTGCGCAATTCTTACCCGATTTGAATGAAATTTCGCACGACGTGTTGTGGTTTGATATCCAACAACTGTGCCAAGTATGGTTTAAATCGGTCCATAGTCTGATATAGCTGCCATATTAACCGATCTTGGGTCTTGACTTCTTGAGCCTCTAGAGTGCGCATTTCTTATCCGATTGGAATGAAATTTTGCACGACGTGTTTTGTTATGATATCCAATAACTGTGCGAAGTATGGTTCAAATCGGTTCATAACCTGATATAGCTGTCATATAAACCGATCTTGGGTCTTGACTTCTTGAGCCTCTATAGTGCGCAATTCTAGTCCGATTTCAATGCATTTTTGCACGAAGTGTTTTGTTATGATATCAAACAACTGTGCCAAGTATGGTTCAAATCGGTTCATAACCTGATATAGCTGTCATATAAACAGATCTGGGGACTTGACTTCTTGAGCTTCTAGGGGGCGCAATTCCTATCCGATTTGGTTGAAAATTTTCATGAAGTATTTTATTCTTACTTTCAACAACTGTGTCAAATAAAGTTCAAATCGGTTCATAACCTGATATAGCGGTCATATAAACCGATCTGGGATCTTGACTTCTTGAGCCTCTAGAGGTCGCAATTGTTATCCGATTTGCCTGAAATCTTGTGCGACGGATTTCTCATGACCATCAACATACGTGTTTATTACGGTCTGAATCGGTCTATAGCCCGATACAGCTCCCATATAAATCGATCTCTCTATTTTACTTCTTGAGCCCCAAAAGGGCGCAATTCTTATTCGAATTGGGTGAAATTTTATACCGGACCATATCTTGATATCGCTCTAATAGCAGACCAAATCTGTTTTTATATCCTTTTTTGCCTAAGAAGAGATGCCGGGAGAAGAACTCGACAAATGCGATCTATGGTGGAGGGTATGTAAGATTCGGCCCGGCCGAACTTAGCACGCTTTTACTTGTTTTGCTTAAGAAGAGATGCAGGGAAAAGAACTCGACAAATGCGATACATGGTGGAGGGTATATAAAATTCGGCCCGGCCGAACTTAGCACGCTTTTACTTGTTCGATATAAAACATTCCCTTTTCTTATGAAAAAAGTAACAGTGTTTTAGTTTATTTTGTGTAAAGACATTCTTGACATTCTTTATATTTATTTTAATTCCGTACACCTCTATTATTGTCGTGGCTTTAATTTTGTTTTCATTCTCTGTGGAAAATTTAAACTTAAATCCATTTAGTGAAAAATCGTCTTACTTCTATGCAAAGGCACACAAACGAAGGCTAGCCGTAGGAACACCAAAGCACATTCCGATCCATTACATGAAGTTTGTGGAGCTGGAGTCCTTAATTTTATCCCTTTTCATGAAATTCATTCATTGTTGAACGCTTTGTGCATAGAGTTGCCGCTAAAAATTGTTTGCCGCTCGAATATATTTGTTCGGCTGAGCCAGTGCCGTGATGTCATCCCAGGACATGTCATAGGCAAATTTTTCGCAATAACTTTCTACCAATGACGGTCTTTACAGCCTCCCCCATTAAAGGTTTCCTATGTTGACCTGTTTTACCAAGACGTGGAAATGTATCATCATCATAAAGCCTTCGGTATCATAACACGTCACATAGAACTACGAGCTCACATATGCAAAATCGGTGCGGCAAGTGATAGTATGTGTAGGTCATGTGGAGAAGATAATGAGGCTTCGCAACATTTCCTATGCAATTGTCCGACTTTTGCGGCTAACATACACCTGCAATTAGGTGGGGACACAATTCCAGACATAAACTAACAAATGTGCAATTCTTGGCTTAAATTTTCTGTTTCGAGGTTACTAAAAGTAACGCAACAACAAAGTGCGCACAACAAGTCGATTACTGGCTTAGGTGTATGCTAATACTGTCATGTGGGATTAATACCCGTACCCTCTTTTCAAGCTAACCTAACCTAAGCTCGTCTCGAAAGAGAAATAGACACATCATAAAACAAATTGTTCTCGCCTTAGCAGGCAAACAGTCTGATGATATCTGGCTGTATAGCGCTGATAATCAGAGTTGGTTTTCTTTTGTATTAGAAAAATCAAATTTGTCGTGTAAGCAATCAATTGTGCAAGCAAACGGAAACCCTGTCGTTTTGTGGGTTGCACTAGGGTGATGTTTTTGGTAAACTTGCTGGTTTTGCTGCTGTTGAAATGTTCAATTCCCGTTAGAGCGCATTGCTGGTCTTTGGCAAGCTGCTGTTAGTTGTTGTTGATGTTATTGTCTCAATTCTTTTTGGATTTTTTATGTGATTGTCGTTCCTTAACAGAAAATGAAATTTATTGTTTCGCTTGCACCAAGGACGGAGAAAAAGCAATGAAAATAGAGAGATTTTTTAGTAAGGAAAAATAAATCAAAAGGTTACACCATTAGAGGTAAGGGTTATGTATGCTGGTGTGTTTTACTTGGTTGGTTTGAAATTAAGGCAAATGATAAATTGTCTAAGAGTTTGCGACCAAGGCAGAGACATAGTAGAAGATATGTCACAGGGAAAGGCCGGGAAGACTTTTGTAATTGAAATACTGAAATAAATTAAACTTAATTTCTAGGCATTTTCAGTAAACCGATCGACTCAGAATCACTTTTTGATTCGATTTACCTATGTCCGCAATAAGAAGAGTGTTTACCACAATAGTGGTACAGGGTATTACAACTTAGTTGTAAAACCCAGAAGGAAGAGAGCTAGACGCATTCATAAGTATACCGATCGACTCAGAATCACTTTCTGATTCGATTTACCTATGTCCACAAGAAGAAAAGTGTTCCCCAAACGCTGTTATAGATGTTTAGGAAGAAACCATCTGTCTCGAAACTGCCAGGTCAAAAATTGCAGCCAATTGTATCGACGGATATAAGGCTAAAACATGTCAGAATCAACCAAGGTGTGTAACTTGTCTAGAAGCCAGGGAAGAGGGCATAAACCATCACATGGGGAAAGGAACTACATGCAATGGTTTTTAAGATGCTCCAAATCAAGATCTGCAGAGGACGTCAAGCGCATGATTTTATGGTAAAGAAGGCAAAAGGCAATATATATCACATGAACCAAATATGCTACATCAGAATACGAAGCGTAATGAACCGGTGTACATAAGGAATCCCTTTCTTAGTATACGCACAATCAGGGAAAACTACGCAAATTTTGTCGAACCGCATGCAAATGACATAAGGATCTACAGTTTGGTTTCATCAAGAGGAAATTTGTCTAGCCACATTGTCCAGAGGCATAAGATGTAGCATTAAATTCAGTGCACCAGATGGTGTCGTCCTAAGTGCGGCTGTGGTGCACAAACAAGCTATCCTTTGGATCCTGTATTGAGCAGCAGGTGGATTTTTGAAGCGCCGTCCACCAGACCACAATACCATATAGCATTATAGGTCCGACAACTGCAGAATATATCCAATGCATGTCACGCGGTCTAAATTCCCAACTTTTGCCAATGGCTCTCTACAGGTGCATAGGGAAAGAGTTGCCTTTCTTGCCCTTTCCAAAATGTTGTTGAAGTTCAATTTCCTGTCCAGCAAAATACCCAGTTATTTTGCGATTTCTTTAAATGGAAAATTCTCTCCTCCTAAGGCGACCGGTTCCACTGTAGGCCACTTGTATCTCATGCTGAAAAGAACTACTTCTGTCTTACACGGATTTATACCTAGACCACTTTCGGTAGCCCACTTCGCTGTTGCATGTAGAGCTTCCTGAAGTATATCTCTTAGAGTGCTGGGAAACTTTCTTCTAACCGCAATAGCCACATCATCAGCATATGCGATCACTTTTACCCCTTTTTCTGCCAGAGACAATTATGTATTGTTAATGGCTATATTCCAAAGTAGAGGAGATAGTACACCTCCTTGAGGTGTTCCTCTGCTGACCCATCATTTTAGATCCACAGATCCCAAGCCTGCCGTAATGCATATTTAAGGAAGTAACTTATTAATAAACTTTCTTACGGTAGAGTTGATGCCTAGAAACTCCAACTCCTTCATGATTGACGTCGGTTTAATATTATTGAAAGCACCTTCAATGTCTAGAAATGCTACCATTCTATATTCGTTGACATCTATGTAGCCGACTAAGTCGAGAAGGGCTGTTTCAGTGGATTTGCTTTTACTATATGCATGCTGCTGCCGCGTGAGGCGATCTCAAGGGATATTTACCCTAAGATTTGTTTCTATCAACCTCTCAAGAGCCTTCAGCATAAAGAATGACAGACTAATAGGACGAAAATCTTTCGCCTACATGTGGTAAGGTTTTCCTGTATACGGAATGCAAATGACCTTAGTGTCCCTCCATCCCACACGTATGTATGACATTCTGATGCAAGCACAGTATATTTCCCTAAGCCAAGGAACCAGTCTATCAGACACAGCTTGTAATTCAACCGGTGATACATCATCTGGGACTGGCGACTTAGAGGAGTCGATACTTCTTATAGCCCAAAGGATTTTCGTCTCAGGCACAATTTCCCTAGTAACCTCCGACGAGTGCATACTAGTGACGACCTCTTCTGGCGTCACGTTGTCTGTTAGGGAATTTCCCGGGAAATATGTATGAACGAGTAGTTCTAGTGTTTCCTCACTAGACATTGTCCATACATTCTCTGACTTCTGAATATACGCCACCGTAATAGGTTTCGAGGTCAAAATCTTTCTTAGCCTAGAGGCCTCAGATATATCCTCCATGGAGCTACAGAATTCTACCTAGGATTTGTTCTCAGCCTTTCCCAGCTCGCCCTTATATTTTCTTAGCTCAACCTTATAGATGTTGCTCTTGTGGCTTTTGCTCTGTTAAAGAGTTTTCTGCAGTCCTTCCTTAGACCAACCAGCTCTGGGGTCCACAATGGCAGTCGCTGTTTGCCCTTTGGCTTGGCACTAGGACAAGCGAGTGATTCAGGGCCTTCGTTATCCGCTTGGCCATTATGTCTATATCCTCCACAGTTTTTACATCCTTTTCTGTTCTAGAAGGGACAGACGTGCAGAATTTGTGTCGAAATTTATCCCAATATGCCTTCTGTTTAGCCGAGGGAGCACTTCTGCATTATTTTTTCCAAGCCTGAAACTAATATTGCGATGATCAAAGAAGCTGTGTTTATCCAATACTTTCCGCATATTCTTGCGCTAATATATCTTCCGATACAAAGGTAATATTTAGTACCTACTTACTGTTCCTTTTAATAAAATTTGGGGTTATCTCCATTATTACAGATTGCAACTTATAATATATTCGATAAGCAGCTCACCCCTTTCGTTGACATCCAAACTTCCCCATATCTGGTGATGTGCATTAGCATCACTTCCTACGATGAGGGTCTTCTTCCCTACAGAAGCGGATTTAACCATCTCCATCAGGTTTGGAGGCGGCATCACTGTATCGTCGGTAATGACACTTATTTGTTTAAAGGCTGGCTACTTCTGAATCTTCAGTGCTAAGTGACGGAAGAAGAAAATCATTTGCACTCCTCTGTGTCTCCCATTCCCTAATAGAACTTGAGTAGTTTAAATATCAGAATTCTTAGTTCATGAACCATTTCTCCACACATTCATGGTTCCTGGATAAGAACCACGTCAAATCCCCCTGCCATCAGCAGGACCATAAATACCGCCGAAGCGGCCTTACAATAGTGGAGATTTATCTGTAGAAACCGGACCATAGTCAGGATTCAGAACTTCCGCCACTGTTGTGTTAGCCTCGTCTTCCGATTCCGCCAACAGCTCATCTTCACAAGTTTCGTTAGATGAGCTTCCGTACGCATCCAGGGGCAGGTGAGGAAGCAGTGGTACCACTCTTCCACAGGACACTGGACACTTACGGTGTGGACGGTTTCTCCTTAGATACTTCACTAGCTTGTCAAAGTACTTCATGCGTCCCGTCCTTCTCCGCTGCGCGTTTCTGCGCTTGTAACACTTTATATTAAAAATGCGTTTAACTCAGGCGATTGGAATGTAAAAATGCAAATATTTATAGATCGTCGAATTTCTAGCTATTTGATGAGAATGATTAACAGCTATCTTCAAGACAGAACACTTCTGTTTAAAATTGACTTGGGAACAGAAAATGTGAGATAATGGTGTTCCACTAGGATCAATATTGGGTCTCTTAATTTTGAACTTAACTGAATTCACAAAATTAGTCGAAAAAGACGACGACATCGTACTCGTTGTGGAAAAACTCACTGTACTCCTGTTGGAAATCATCGCGAACGGCCTAAACTATCGGTGGATAAATACTATATTGTTATTACCAAAAGCTTGAAATATACAGGAGAGATATTAGATTGCAATTAATCATCTCAGCAGTAAGTGGAGATGATTGCAGATAAAGTTTTGTCAACAGTAAACAAGCTCGCAAATTACAAACCAAGCTCCTGTCCTAAGTGATGTTGTTGCAAGTATCAAGCTACTATATAAGATCTTGGAGAACTTGTGCATTAAGAGTCACATCCATATATCGTACTACTTCTACAACAGCGTTATCGGTACTTCCTGGGATACATATCTCCCAGATTCCGTATAAAGGACTCATCAACATGTGAACTCTGTAGATAAGATGGAGACCATGAGCGTCATACTTCTCTCGCTTGTAGACATTGGGAAAACAAAAAGCTAGTATTCAACGCAGGATGTAACGAATCTGGAAGAACTAATAATTAAAATGATGGAGTCGAATGAGAAATGCGGTGCTTTCATCCAAGAAGTGTCAGACTACCAGAGGCAACATCGAACTTCTAATCATACAAATGATCGAACCGTTGAGTGGAACGGACGTTTGGTTATTTCGCTCAGCAATATTTTTTTTTGTAACGCGTAATAGGTCATAATTTTTTTGGAGAAAAATTTTAAGTCACTCAAGTATAGCTACGATAGTATAAGCGGTTGATGCTCTGCTCCTGTTTCCAGTGGAGCGGCAGATATAGGCAGATCTAGAGCTAGGGAGATGAACAGGGCTCAATGGACTGTCATCAGTATACTCCCATGTTCTTGAGGAATTTCCTCCTCCAGTTTGTGACGATGCAGGCTGGTATCGGAGCCTAGTTGCCTTTGGGGATCAACTCTCAAAAAAGTTTGGTGAGATCTGGCCAGGCGCAGCACTGGATTTAGTCAAGATAGAAGAAATTCTTTCACGACCAATGGCGCACGCTTGGATACCAAGGATTCCCTCAAATGATACATCATTAATTTTATATTCCAATTTTCAGCCGGTTTAGCTTTATAGAATCTGCTTTGGTGGAAGAAACTTTAGAGGTATGCTCGTTAAAATTTAATATTATTTGTTCTGGTTATTGTTATACCACAAATTATTCCATGTTTCGCAGATAAACGTTTGGATCTGGCGTTTGTAGTCATTCCACTGAAATCGTCACCCGATATCAATGTTTCCCTCGAGTGCATTTTTGCAAATTGATCTACTTCCTCATAACCCCTTATATTGAGGTCATTCAGTACCCACATGAGTACTATATATTTATTCAAATTGTTTTATATGATTGTTTTTATATCTTGGCCAATGGAGTTTTTGCTAAATGGATCGCGAATTCCTTCCAAGAAACTTTTACTGTTTTTATACCCTCCATCATAGGATTAGTATACCCCCATACAAATTTCGTCATTCTGTTTGTAACTCCTCGAAATATTCGGCTAAGACCTTATAAAGTATATATATTCTTGATCGTCATGATATTTTAAGTAGATCTAGCCATGTCCGTCCGTCTGTCGAAAGCATGCTAACTTTCGAAATGAAATGAAATTTTGCATGAGGTGTTTTGTTATGATTTTCAACATTTTTGTTGAGTATGGTTGAAATCGGTCCATAACCTGATATAGCTGTCATATATACCGATCTGGGGTCTTGACTTCTTGAGAATCTAGAGGGCGCAATTCTTATCCGATTTGCCTGAAATTCTGTTCGAGTTGATTTGTTATGACTTCCAAAAACTGTTCCAGATGCGGATCAAATCGGTCCATAACCTGATATAGCTGTCATATAAACCGATCTGGGGTCTTGACTTCTTGAGCCTCTAGAGGGCGCAATTCTTATCCGATTTGCCTGAAATTCTGTACGAGTTGATTTGTTATGACTTCCAAAAACTGTACCAGATGTGGATCAAATCGGTCCATAACCTGATATAGCTGTCATATAAACCGATCTGGGGTCTTGACTTCTTGAGCCTCTAGAGTGCGCAATTCTTATCCGATTTGATTGAAATTTTGCATGACGTATTTCGTTATGACTTCCAATATCTGTGACAAGTATGGTTCAAATCGGTCCATAATCTGATATAGCTGCTCTTGAATCTGGACTTCTTTACCCACTAGAGGGCGCAATTCCTATCCGATTGGACTGAAATTTTGCACGACTTGTTTTGTAATGACTTCCAACAACTGTGCCATATATGAATCAAATCGGTCTATAACCTGATATAGCTGCCATATAAACCGATCTGGGATTTTGACTTCTTGAGCCTCAAGAAGGCCTAATTAGTAACCCATTTGGCTGAAATTTTGCATGAGTTGTTTTGTTATGACTTCCAACAACTGTGCCAAATATTGATCAAATCGGTTTGTAAGCTGATATACCTGCCATATAAACCGATCTGGTATTTTGACTCCTTGAGCCTCAAGAAGGCCTAATTATTATCCGATTTGGCTGAAATTTTGTACAACGGCTTCTCTCATTACCTTCAACATACGTGTTATATATGTTTTGAATCGGTCTAAAGCCTGATACACCTCCCCTATAAACCGACCTCCCTATTTTACTTCTTGAGCCCCTGAAAGGCGCAATTCTAATTCGATTTGGATGAAAATTTACACATATACTTCTACTGTGGTCTCCAACATTCAATTCAATTAGCAAAGCAATTCTTTTCTTTTATCCTTTGTTTATCTAAAAAGAGATACCGGGAAAGAACTTGATAAATGCGATCCATGGTGGAGGGTATATAAGATTCGGCCCGGCCGAACTTAGCACGCTTTTTCTTGTTAATGATAAGAATATGTCGGATATGGCATTCATAACAATTGTCTCCAAACATGACTTTATTGCAGACACTTCACATTTTGCCATTAAAGAATTTTTGGTTTTACAGTAAAAGAAAAGTCCGTATACCCTAAGCGAGGCTGCTAAAGGGTTTACGATAAAGAAACTTAGTTACGTTCAATAATTCTATGTTTATGGCTAACGTTTTATATGTTAGTGTGAAATGTTACGCTGTTCCAATAAAAGAAAAACTTCGTAATAAAAGTATTTAGTTTGTATGAAGAATGTCTAAAACATTTTATTCTTTGCTGTGTTAAATATTTCAAAAAAATTAATTTTTACCGATTTTGATGAGGAGCCATCTACATTCTGCACAAATGATGTAGCTACAATCTTCTTCGAACTTTTTTAAAATCGATCGAAAATCCGTTTTTGATAGAAAAGTTGTCCGGTAAATCTGCATGAAACCTCTGCCGTACATCCATATAACTTGCATCATGTCTTTATAAGTCCTAAACTTTTCCTAATTCATCAAAGATAAATTAAGAAAAAGGCGGCAATACGAAAAATTAAATTTCAAAAATATTTTTACGTTATTGCAGTTGTGAACTAAAATTTGATCTTAAAGAAACGAGTAAATATGGAATTTGACTAAAATTTCATTAAAATTTTACTTACATGACTCCTATGGAAATCATTATTCGGAAAATCTTTCCATTGGAATAAGATTTTTATGATAGAAAATCAAAAAGTAAATTTAGAACATTTAAAAAAATTTTCACTGTTCCTAAATCAACGGTCTATAGGACTAATAAATTTCTAAGAGAATCGACGCTGCTTGGGATTGACAGTAAGATGTCGACCATTGATAGCTATGAGCTCCGTATCAATTACCTTAAATACTGTATTTTGAATTATGGAATTCCATGAAAAAAAAAAAAAATATTGGGTTGCCCAAAAAGTAATTGCGGACTTTTCATGTAGTCGGCGTTGACAAATTTTTTCACAGCTTGTGACTCTGTAATTGCATTCTTTCTTCTGTCAGTTATCAGCTGTTACTTTTAGCTTGCTTTAGAAAAAAAGTGTAAAAAAAGTATATTTGATTAAAGTTCATTCTAAGTATTATTAAAAATGCATTTACTTTCTTTTAAAAAATCCGCAATTACTTTTTGGGCAACCCAATAGTTTCATTTGAAATAATTATTTTGAAATGCAAATAAAAATAAGGAGATTATTTCGGGGTTTTTCAGTTGTGTTTTTGAATCCTTAAAGTTTTTGATTTTATTGTTGATGTAATTCATATAATTCTTAATCAAATCACAAATTATTCTTTGGAAACCATATTTATTATTAACAAAAGTTTTTCAGACTAATAAGTAAAATATTTTACTTAAAGAAAATTTTTGAATAATATTGTTTTTACAGATAACATTTCATTTAAAATAATAAAACTAGAATAAAGAGAAAATTCAAATAGAATTGTCTAATATAATGGTTTGTCTATCGCAAACATTTTTATTGAAAACACTTTTCCGCTCCTGCTGGTAATTGCTGAGAGAGTGAGAAGAGCAAGAGATGGGTGGAACTAAGATACACAACCAGAAACAATATTTGGAAAAAATCCAATGAAGAATTTGACTTAAAGAGAAAAAAGTGACACAACCGGTAGGAAAAAGTGTCCGGATTAGTTAGTATGTTGTATGCATTTCATAGAGGTTCTTTCGCAATTTCTTCAAGATATATATAACCTACAAATGTACAACCTTTAAAGCCCTTACACCTAATGACCTAATGCTCAGACCTGAGCAATATATGGTTTATAGGCAATAATTAATTAAAATTTTGTCTTAGGAAAAAATTTTATAGACATTTTAAAAAAAATTATAATTTTTGTCTACATAAAATTTCATTAAAATACTGTCTTTAGAAAGATATGTCTTTGAAATTTTATCTTTACATAGTAAATATTTATTTTGTTATTAGAATTGTGTCCAGATTAACCAATGTTTTTTGTTGTTATTTAGCATAGAAAAGCAAAATAAAACACTTAAAAAAAGTTTAAGTAAAATGTAGTGTCGCTGTTTTACCGAAATTAGTCTTTAGAAAAATATCATTAAGGGTTAGCCTTTAAAATAAATTTCCGAGATAGTGTCCTGGCCCTGGCTGATGGTTTGTCGTTAGTTCAGCATTACATTGCTGAACGAAGAAAAATAATTTTTAGGTGGCCTGGCCTGAGCTAAATTTAGTCTTTATAGAATTCTAGTTGAACCGGACCCTCCCCGCTGTGCCTTCCTTTACTTTATATGGAACAAAACTATTTTTGCAAATTTATTTTCGACAATTAAAAAACGTTTTCGGGTAGAGATGGTCCCCCAGCACTTAGCCTTGAAAAAAATATGAGCATATTGCTCTACTTTGAAATTCCATTTGTTTAAACCCAACATTGCCATTGGTTTAAGGGAAGTTTATGGGATGGAGCGTCCCCCAAACACTTGGCCTCAAAATTGGGTGGTACCCCACACACTTTGTCATGAAAATATATCAGCATCGTACTCTACTCTAAAATATCCGTATATTGCCATTGGCCTCAAAATTGGGTATAAAATTTGTTTTCTTAACGCAAAAGTCGGCAAATATGTCCGGTTTGGGGACATCGAACTCCACTCTTTTAAGGCCCAAATTGTCATGGTGAGCAAATACGTCCTATTTAGTGGTTGTTATGGGGGATGGGCGGCCACTCAGTGACTTGGCTTTGAAAATATATATCAGATTCGTGTTCCACTCTAAAATTCCTCTTCCTCCCCATATTGGAATTGTCAGCAAATACGCCCTTTTTGGGTGATGTTATGTGGGTGAGTTACTTTCTGGCGCCATAGACATTTTTCTTGAATATTGATATCAGATTCGTGCTTTACTCCCAAAGACCTTTCATTTGTGCCCCATATTGCTATAGTCGTAAATTTGTCCACTTTGGGGGCCCCCAAACATTTGGTTCTAATACATATGAATATTGCATTCGTATTCTACAAATACCTTTTATTTGAGCCCCATATTGCCATGGTCAGTAAATAAGTCCTGTTTGGGGGGTGTTTTGAGGAAAGGGTGGATCCCAAAAACTTGGCCAAACATTTGGATGACAAATTCGCGCTCTACTCGCAAATATCTTTCATTTGAGCCTAATATTGCCATGGTCGGTAAATATATCGGATTTAAGGGTGTTTTGGTGATTGCGATGGTCCCCAAACACTTGGTTCGAAAATTGGATATCAGAAATGTTTTGTAATCTTAAATACCTTTCATTTGAGTCCCATATTGTTGTGATTGGTCTATATATATATCTATATATATATATGTAGGTTTTGGGATGGGCGTCCCCCCTGGGTACCCCATCCGAAACTTGGATACCAAATTTTTGTTTTAAGGTTTCTATAAGAGATCACACAAAATTTCGTTTAAATCGCACCACCCATTTCCGGGGCAACGATACGAAACCTGGAAGGAAGGGAAGAGGTTTCCGAACGGATACCTGAAACTAACCTTGAATTCTAGTGCGAGGCACTGCTGCCATCGGCACAGGCATGGATTGACGGAACCCTAGTATTGCCATCTGGAAGATCACGTTACACGGATGGATCAAAGCTAGAGAACAGAGTGGGCCTGGGGGTTTACATTGAGAACCCAGGGACTGAGATCTTTTTTAGACTGGCTGTCCATAACACGGTCCTGCAGGCGGAGATCCGGGCGATCACGGAATGCGTGAAGTGGTGTGGTGCTACCGCGAGGACGTCGAGTGTGAAAAGCTTTACCGACAGTTAAATTGCCATAAGTGCAATAACAACCAGGACGGTAAGGTCACGAACAGTCTTGCATCCTCAGAGAAGGAGATTAACGCCTTCTCTGAGGATGGCAAAATCCGCATCGTTTGGGTGCCGGGCCATAATGGAGTAAGGGGTTAACCCGAAGCCTTTTGGGTTGACGTAGACCAAGTTAAGGGAGTGGGCGACGAATGCGCATGCAACATTGTGGAACAGCGAAACGGTCGGTAGGACGGCGAAAATCCTATGGGGGATCAAGATCGTAAAAAGACGAGGCTTACTAAGAAACTTCCCGAAGTCCATCAAAATCGGCTCAGAATTTTATGTCTCCCTATTTCCACTCAAACGGCAGATGTTGGGTATTATATAGTTGGCACCGACCGACTTTTGCCTTTACTTACATGGCTTTAGTAGAAGTTTGCAAGTAACGAGGCTACAACCTTCTCCCTTGGTTTCCCTTACATATCCCTATGCTGTCTTCTATCGGATGGTCTCTGACATAAATTGCTTTAACTGACAACACGAACAACAATATACAATGAGATGGTGTACAATTCTTGCTAGTGTACATGGCTTATTCCATCGCAAGAGATGCAGCTCTATATCTTTCTCTGGAGATTTTCCCTACCTTCCGGCATTGCAGCAGTCCTTGGTGCACAAGGAAACAAGTGGATGAGAACAAGGATGTGTCTGGTATGGTTATATATTGTGGACGTCACTAAACCTATGGAAGGCGAAAGGAGAATTAATATTAAAATGAAAGACCATGCCAAGGCAAAGGACACTTCCAATTTATTTGTGCTTAAGGGCAGTTGTATTTCTTTGTTGCAGCATGGCAATTGCCGTTTATACTTTTCCATTAAAGAATGGTTGATGGTAAGCTGTTGCAAATTTATAAATTTTTGCTGAATTATCGGCAGTCCAAAGTCAAGTCCTTTTTTCCAAAAAATGGAGCCATTAGAAATTTATTATCTTAGGTGTAGTTTGAAAATAATGAAAGGTGACTTCACATTGAAGGCATTGGTGGTATTAACTTTTTGAAAAAAATGAGCTAGTTGTGGTCGAGGACGAGCATTTACAACCTTAAACAGGGGTATGTTAGCCTTGTCCTTTTGTTTGTAGCATAGAATTGTTATGAAGCTAATCGTTATATGAATTTATCATTTATAATCAACCCATTATTTCCATAATAAAATATTTTATTTTCAGATAAAAATAATTTTGAAAAACAAAAACTTTTGTTGAAAAAATATGACAAAGTTCGGTAATTTTTCTGCAACAATTTATCTTTAATCTCAACGACCCAAAGTACGAATTTGTTTGTACTCTTTGCAATCCAACATATAACAGCAACAACAATGTTATCCATAAGCATAAAAAAATGGTAAGGAGCTATACATATACCTGAACAGATTTCTTTGAAATTCACCAGTAATATCGAGAGTCATAAGAAAATCCTTCCTGCAAAATTTCGGGAAAATCAGTTAACTAATGCCCATTTTATTGCTGTATTATTGCAAATCGCACGAACATATATATGGGAGCTATATCCAAATCTGTATCGATTTCTATAAAATCCACCAGTAAAATTGAGGGTCATAAGAAAATCCTTCCTATTAAATTTCAAGAGAATCGGTCAACAAATGACCATTTTATTGCTGTATTACTGAAATCGGACGAACATATATATGGGAGCTATATCCAAATCTGAACCGATTTCTATAAAATTCACCAGTAAAATTGAGGGTCATAAGAAAATCCTTCGTACCAAATTTCAAGAGAATCGGTCAACAATTGACCATTTTATTGCTGTATTGCTGCAAATCGGACGAACATATATATGGGAGCTATATCCAAATCTGAACCGATTTCTATAAAATTCACTTTTAATATCGAGAGACATAAGAAAATCCTTCCTGCTAAATTTCGAGACAATCGGTTTACAAATGACAATTTTATTGCAGTATTACTGCAAATCGAACGAACATATATATGGGAGCTATATCCAACTCTGAACAGATTTCTATAAAAGTCACCAGTACTATTGAGAGTCATAAGAAAATGCTTCTTGCCAAATTTCGACAGAATCGGTTAACAAATGACTATTTTATTGCATTATTACTTCAAATCGGACGAACATATATATGGGAGCTATATCCAAATCTGAACCGATTTCTATAAAAGTCACCAGTATTATTGAGAGTCATTGTAAACTCCTTCTTGCCAAATTTCGACGAAATCGGTTAACAAATGAGTATTGTATACCATTATTACTACAAATCGGACGAACATATATATGGGAGCTATATCCAAATCTGAACCGATTTTTTCCAATTTCAATAGGCTTCCTCTCTAGGCCGAAAAACATGCCCATACCAAATTTAAAGACCATCAGATGAAAATTGCGACCTGTAGTTTGTATACAAATTAACATGGACAGACAGACAGACAGACGGACATATTGTAGCTAAATCGAAGCAGAAAGTGATTCTGAGTCGATCGGTATACTTATCAATGGGTCTTTCTCTCCTCCTTTTGGGTGTGACAAACTAATTCACTAAGTTACAATACCCTGTACCACAGTAGTGGTATAGGGTAGGCTCGACGACTTCCACATTATCTGAGAAGTTTGCTGAAAATCGGCTCAGAATTAGATATAGCTCCTGTATAAAAGTTCGTCAAATTTTGGGCAATTCCCAAAAATGTTATCATTTGTCAACCACAGTGATTACAGTTTGAACATATTTGCTCGCCGAGGGCGATCAAAATTGGTTAAGAATTGGATATAGCTCCCACATTGTACATATAGGGTACGTGTGGGGTATTATACAGTCGGCACCGCCCGACCTTTGCCCTTCCCTACTGGTTTTTGATACTTTTAAAACATCGAAAGTGCAATAGTACCCCGGCGAGTCGTTTGGTATTTTTTCGAAAAATTTAGGGTGTTTCCGATGGTGAGGTGGTCCCCCAGACACTTGGCCCTGAACTAAATATCAGCATTGTGCTTTTTTCTCAAATATCATTTAGTTTAAGTTTAGGGAGTTTAAGGAATGAGGGGTTCCTCAAACACTTGGCCATAAGATTGGTTATCAAATTCGCTTTCTAATCTCAAATAACTTTCATTTGAGCCTCATATTGCCATCGTCGGTAAATTTAAACTCTTTGGAGGGTGTTTTGGGGGAAAGGGCGGTGCCCCAATTACATCGTCCCACATTTGGATATGGGATTCGTATTATACTCCAAAATTCTTTCATTTGAGCCCCATATTGCGATGGTTAGCAAATAATTCCTGTTTGTGTGGTATTTTTAGGGAAGGGGCAAATCCCCAGAAACTTGGCCCCGAAAGTGGCTATAAAATTTCGTGCTATACGGTAAATATGCGCGATTTTGTGTGTTTTGGGGGTGGGATGATCCCCTTAACACTTAGCCCTGAATATATGTCAGCGTCGTGCTCTACTCTCAAATACCATTTATTTCAACCCCATATTGCCATTGGCTTCAATTGGATATCAAACTCGTTTTCTAATGTCCAATACCTTTCATTTAAACCTTAAAACCTTAACTTAAAAAAAAAAACAAGTAAAAGCGTGCTAAGTTCGGCCGGGCCGAATCTTATATACCCTCCACCATGGATCGCATTTGTCGTGTTCTTTTCCCGGCATCTCTTCTTAGGCAAAAAAGGATATAAGAAAAGATTTGCTCTGCTATTAGAACGATATCAAGATATGGTCCGGTTTGGACCACAATTAAATTATATGTTGGAGACGTGTGTAAAATGTCATTCAATTCGAATAAAAATTGCGTCCTTTGGGGGCTCAAGAAGTATAATAGAGAGATCGATTTATATGGGAGCTGTATCGGGCTATAGACCAATTCAGACCATAATAAACACGTATGTTGATGGTCATGAGAGGATCCGTCGTACAAAATTTCAGGCAAATCGGATAAGAATTGCGACCTCTAGAGGCACAAGAAGTCAAGATACCAGATCGGTTTATTAGCAGCTATATCAGGTTATGAACCGATTTGAACCTTATTTAACACAGTTGTTTAAAGTAAGAATAAAATACGTCATGCAATATTTCAGCCAAATCGGATAGGAATTGTGCCCTTCTGTAGCTCAAGAAGTCAAGACCCAAGATCGGTTTATATGGCAGCTATATCATAAAAAAACACGTCGTGCAAAAATTCATTCAAATCGGATAAGAATTGCGCCCTATAGAGGCTCAAGAAGTCAAGCCCCAAGATCGGTTTATATGATAGCTATAACAGGTCATGAACCGATTTCAACCATAGTTAACACAGTTGTTGGATATCATAACAAAACACGTCGTGCAAAAATTCATTCAAATCGGATAAGAATTGCGCACTCTAGAGGCTCAAAAAGTCAAAACCCAAGATATATGACAGCTATATCAGGTTATAGGCCGATTTGAACCACACTTAGCACAGTTGTTGGATATCATAACAAAACATGTCGTGCGAAATTTCATTCCAATCGGATAAGAATTGCGAAGAAGTCAAGACCCAAGATCGGTATATATGGCAGCTATATCAAAACATGGACCGATATGGCCTATTTACAATACCAACCGACCTACACTAAAAAGAAGTATTTGTGCAAAATTTCAAGCGGCTAGCTTTACTCCTTCGGAGTTAGCGTGCTTTCGACAGACAGACGGACGGACATGGCTAAATCGACATAAAATGTCGCTTCGATCAAGAATATATGTACTTTATGGGGTCTCAGACGAATATTTTGAATAGGTACAAACAGAATGACGAAATTAGTATACCCCCCATCCTATGGGGGGTATTAAGTTGCTATTAAGTTGTAAATTTGTTCTTTCTTTGCCCACTAATTGATGTCAAATGATCTAGCGAAAAATGTAAGTGTAATGCAAGACTTGCTTCCATAGATAAAAGTCTGCTGACTAATATTATTTTAACACATTTTTATACCCTCCACAATAGGATGGGGGCATACCAATTTCGTCATTCTGTTTGTAACTACTCGAAATATTCACCTGAGACCCCATAAAGTATATATATTCTTGATCGTCGCGACATTTTATGTCGATCTAGCCATGTCTGTCCGTCCGTCCATCCGTCTGTCTGTCGAAAGCACGCTAACTTCCGAAAGAGTAAGGCTAGCCTCTTGAAGTTTTCCACAAATACTTCTTATTGGTGTAGGTCGGTTGGTATTGTAAATGGGCCATATCGGTAAATGTTTTGATATAGCTGTCATATAAACCGATCTTGGGTCTTGACTTCTTGAGCCTCTAGAGTGCGCAATTCTTATCCCATTGGGATGAAATTTTGCAAGACGTGTTTTGATATAATATCCAACATCTGTGCCAAGCATGGTTCAAATCGGTCCATAACCTGATATAGCTGCCATATAAACCGATCTTGGGTCTTGACTTCTTGAGCCTCTAGAGTGCGCAATTCTTATCCAATCAGAATGAAATTTTGCACTATTTTTATAATATCTAATAGCTGTGCCAAGTTTGGTTTAAATCGGTCAATAACTTGATATAGCTGTCATATAAGGCGATCTTGGGTCTTGATTTCTAGAGCCTCTAGAGTGCGCAATTCTTATCCGATTGGAATGAAATTTTGTACGTAGTATTTTGTTTTGATATCCAACAACTCTGTTAAGTATGGTTTAAATCGGTTCATAACCTGATATAGCTGTCATATAAACCGATCTTGGGTCTTGACTTCTTGAGCTTCTAGAGGGCGCATTTCCTATCCGATTTGGCTGAAATTTTGCATGACGTATTTTATTCCTACTTTTAACAACTGTGTCGAATAAGGTTCAAATCGGTTCATAACCTGATATAGCTGTCATATAAACCGATCTGGAATCTTGACTTTTTGAGCCTCTAGAAGTCGCAATTATAATCCGATTTGCCTGAAATTTTGTTCTACGGAATTTCTCATGACCATCAACATACGTGTTTATTATGGTCTGAATCAGTCTATAGCCCGATACAGCTTCCATATAAATCGATCTCTCTATTTTACTTCTTGAGCCCCCAAAGGGCGCAATTCTTATTCGAATTGGCTGACATTTTACACAGGTCTCCAACAAAAAATTTAATTGTGGTCCAAATCGGACCATATCTTGATATCGCTCTTATAGCAGAGCAAATCTTTTCTTATATCCTTTTTTGCCTAAGAAGAGATGTCGGGAAAAGAACTCGACAAATGCGATCCATGGTGGAGGGTATATAAGATTCGGCCTGGCCGAACTTATCACGCTTTTACTTGTTTATGGTAAAATTTCAATAAATGTTTTATGTAATCAATTTTATTTTTGTAGTTTTTCAAAACAGTAATCGTGAAAATGGGTATTTCAATATGAAACGCGAATTTAATACCCAACTTTTTGTAAACATGTAATTTGACTCGTCGAATTATAAATCAATATTCGCAAAATCTTTTCAAAAGATTTTCTTGGAAGAAAATCAAATCGTAAATGTTAAATTGTTTAAAATAATATTTCACTGTGCTCAAATCTACGATCAAAGCCAATAGAACTAAATTTCTGTTAGAATTTTCGTCCCTTCGTATCGATTGCCTTAAATATTGTTTTATGAATTATAGAATTCAAAGAAACAACGAAACGGATTTATTAGAAATAATTATTTCAAAATGTAAATGAATCAGGGTGCTTATGTCGAAGTTTAAAAATTGTGTCCTATAGTCCTTAATACAAATAATTTATTATTAAATATTACTAATTATTCTTTGCAAAAGTTTTTCAGACTTACAATTTAAAGACATTTTTTTACAGATAAAATTTCAATTAAAATAATAAAACGAGAATTAAGAAAGAGATCATATAGAAATATGTCTGAGAAAATTTTTTTGTTAAATGTTTCGGAACAATTTGTATAAAAAAAAAAAATTGGCAAGAAAATTACTTGAAGATTTTGTCTTAAAGAAACTTTAAATAACTTTTCGTTTAAGACAATCACAAAAATTTTATCTTTTGAAAAAATTACATTGCGATTTTGTCTTAAAAAAAATTTCCATTAACTCATAAACGAAAAAAATAACAATTCTTGCTCGAGTTAGGAAAGAGGTATCGTAATGAAATTTGGATTGGCTTTTTGAAAGTCAAAAATTTTTTATATCCCAAAACTCAAACGAAAAATTTCAAAAATTTATTAGGAGTGAGATTTCTGGAATCCGTTTTAATGAATTGTTGGATTTGATAGTTTCTATAATGAAAAAAATACATTCATGGCAATAATCCTACTTCTTTTGACAGCAGGTGCGATTTTATGCCAAAATCGTTAATGCCAGCATTCTTCGCTAAATGGTTATAGAATGAAAAAAAGATGTTTTTTTTCAAAAAATTTTTAAGGTTTGAAATATATGAATATATAAAATTTTATAAAAATCGGCCAAAGGAATCGAAGGTCGGGCGTAATGGGTTAAAATTTTGTCTTTAAAAATATTTATTGAAATTTGTCTTTAGAAAACATATTAGGAAAACGTTGTTTGGGATAGATACGCAAAGTCTATAAAAATGTTTATGCAAAATATAGTGTCGCAAAATGCGAAATTTTATTGAAGTTTTGGCTTTCAAAAATAATCTCGAGGTAAGGTTGTCTTTAAAGGTTTTCCCTAAAATTTAGTCAGTAAAAACAAACATCATTAAAATTTAGACATAAAAATAAAATTTTTTGAAATTTTCTTTTATAAAAATTTTGTCTGAAGAAAAAATTTAATTAATATGTTGTCTTTAGAAAAATTAAAAAAAAAAAATGTATTTAAATCAAGGAAAGGCAAAAGTCGGGCGGAGCCGACTATATAATACCATATCGGATAAAAGATATATATGGGAGCTATATCTTAATCTATACCGATTTGTATGAAATTTTGAACTCGCATTAGGACTTAAAAAAACAACTTACGCTAAATTTCGTAGAAATCGGCCCAAAATTGTGCCTACTACAGCCTTTAAAGTTAAAATCGGATGAAAGATATATATGTGAGGTATATCTAAATCTGAACCGATTTTTATGAAATTCTGAACACATAAGAAGACGTCAAATAAAGCTCTCCGTGCCAAATTTGGCAATGATCGGACCAAAATTGTGGCTGCTACAGCCTTAAAACTCCATATCGGATAAAAAATATATATGGGTGCGAATTGCAACGTCATGAATTTGTTAGAAATTTACAAAATTTGTTGGATATTTCATATACCAATGCCTTGAACGTTACAATGATTGATGAGTACAGAAAATTTTTGCAAAGGCAGAGAGAGCCTAGTAGACCTGGCTTCTTATCTGGGGTGGATATGAAACTGTCCAAAATCTGAGATCATGGATTTGGAAGAAAATTTTCCAATTCCAAAGGGTACATTCGAAGTAATTAACATTCCCAAGCTGAGAAATATCATCACTCTAAAATTGGTATCAGTATTAGAAAGGTGTCAGATAAGTCTCAAAAAAAGGTGCCAGATACGTCTCGGAATATTGACGACAAGATACAAATTCTTTGTTGCGATACAACTGTATCCAATACAGGTCGTATTTATGGCGCTTGCATCCTTCTTAAACAGAAACTTGATCATGACTTATTGTTTTTCCCATGTCGTCACCACATTATTGAAAAAAGAGTATTTAAAAAAATATATAAAAAGAGTATTTAAGGCAAAAGTCAATGAAATAATCACAAGTCCGAAATTCCCTTATTCAAAAAGTTTAAAGAAATCTGAAAAAATACACAGCTGCACAAAAACTTTATCCAGTGTTAATGATGCAGATATTGAGGGGCTGATCGAATTTTACCGACTTGAATTAACCAAAGAAATTGCAAGATGGGACTATTGAGAATTAATTGAATTTTTGATAACATTTCATGGTGGAGACCAAGATAATAGATTCAAGATTAGACCACTAGGTGCCATGCATCAGGAGTGGTGGATGGAAAGAGCAATTTACTCTTTAAAAAGTAACAATTAAAAAGGCTTTAAGTTCGGCCGGGCCGAACTTTGGATACCCACCACCTCGGGTATATATGTAAACCACCTTTCATCAAAATTCGATGAAAATTTCATACCTTATGTCCCATATCAGTTATATCAAAATAGGTTCCGATGTCGAAAAGCCTAATGTAAGACACTGTGTCAAACTTCAGTGAAATCGGATTATAAATGCGCCTTTTATGGAGCCAAGACTTTAAATAGAGATATCGCTCTACATGGCAGCTATATCCAAATCTGGACCGATTTGGGTCAAGTTGCATAAAAATGTCGAAGAGCATAATACAAAGCACTGTCCCAAATTTCGTTGAAATCGGATAATAAATGCGCCTTTTATGGGGCCAAGACTTTAAATCGAGATATCGGTCTATATGGCAGCTACATCCAAATCTGGACCGATATGTGCGATATTGCAGAAGTATGTCAAGGCCCTTAACCTAACTCACTGTCCCAAATTTCGGCGACATCGGACAATAAATGAGCATTTTATGGACCCAAAACCATAAATCAAGAAATCGGTCTATATGGCAGCTATATCCAAATCTGAGCCGATCTGGACCAAATTGAAGAAAGATGTCGAAGGGGCTAACACAACTCATTGTCTTAAATTTCAACAAAATCGGATAATAAATGTGGGTTTTATGGGCCTAACACCATATATCGGAGCATCGGTCTATATGGCAGCTATATGCAAATCTCGACCAAATTGACGGAGGATGTCGATGGGCCTTACACAATTCACTGTCCCGAATTTCATCAAAATCGGATAATAAATGTGGCTTTTGTGGGCCTAAGACCCCAAATCGGAGGATCGGTCTATATGACAGCTATATCCAAATCTGAACCTATCTGGGCCAAAATATCGGAGAAAGTCGAAAGGCCTAACACAACCCACTGTCTCAAATTTCAGCAAAATTGGTTAATAAATGTAGCTTTTATGGGCCTTAGACCCTAAATCGGAGGATCGGTCTATATGGCAGCTATATCCAAATCTGGACCAAATTGACGAAGAATATTGAAGGGCCTAACACAACTCACTGTCCCAAATTTGAGCAAAATCGGATAATAAATGTGGCTTTTATTGGCCTAAGACCCTAAATGGGCGGATCGGTCTATATGGGGGCTATATCAATATATAGTCCGATATAGCCCATCTTCGAACTTAACCTGCTTATGGACAAAAAAGAAATCTGTGCAAAATTTCAGCTCAATATCTCTATTTTTAAAGACTGTAGCGTGATTTCAACAGTCAGACGGACGGACATGTCTAGATCGTCTTAGATTTTCACGTTGATCAAGAATATATATACTTTATAGGGTCGGAAATGGATATTTCGATGTGTTGCAAACGGAATGACAAAATGAATATACCCTCATCCTTCGGTAGTGGGTATAAAAAGGCATTAAGTTCGGCCGGGCCGAACTTTGGATACCCACCACCTCGGGTATATATTTAACCACCTTTCATCAAATTTGGGTGAAAATTGCATACCTTATGTTCCATAGCAGTTATATCCAAATATGATCCGATTTGGACCAAATACTCATAGATACAAGTCATTGTTCAATTGTGTATAACAAAAATATTGGTCTTTTTAGTATCTATCTAAAAATAAACCAATCTGAACCATATGCAACATGGATGTCGAAAAGCGTAACATAAGTCAATGTGTCAAATTTCAGTTAAATCGGCTTATAAATGCGCCTTTTTTGGGGCCAAGACTTTAAATCGAGATATCGGTCTGTATGGCAGCTATATGTAAATCTTGATCGATCTAGACCAAATTACAGAAATATTTGAAGGGGCTTAACTTAACATTCTGTCCCAAATTTCGGCAACATTGGACAATAAATACGCTTTTTATGTGCCCAAAACATTAAATCGGGAGATCGGTCTATATGGCAGCTATATCCAAATCTGGACCGATCTGAGGCAAATTGACGAAGGATGTCGAAGGGCCTAACCCAACTCACTGTCCCAAATTTCAGCAAAATCGGATAATAAATGTGGCTTTTATGGGCATAATACCCTAAATCGGCAGATCTGTCTATATGGCAGCTATATTTAAATCTTGACCGATCTGAGCCAAATTAACGAAGGATGTCGATGGGCCTAACAGAACTCACTATCTCAAATTGCAGCAAAATCGGAAAATAATATGTGGCTTTTATTGACCTAAGACCCTAAAAAAGGAGGATGGGTCTATATGGCAGCTATATCCAAATCTGGACCGATCTGGGCCAACACAAATCACTGTCCCAAATTTGAGCAAAATCGGATAATAAATGTGGCTTTTATTGGCCTAAGACCCTAAATCGGCGGATCGGTCTATATGGGGGCTATATCAAGATATAGTCCGATATAGCCCATTTTCGAACTTAACCTGCTTATGGACAAAAAAAGAATCTGTGCAAAGTTTCAGCTCAATATCTCTATTTTTGAAGACTGTAGCGTGATTTCAAGAGACAGACGGACAGACGGACGGACATGTCTAGATCGTCTTAGATTTTTACGCTGATCAAGAATATATATACTTTATAGGGTCGGAAATGGATATTTCGATGTGTTGCAAACGGAATGACAAAATGAATATACCCCCATCCTTCGGCGGTGGGTATAAAAATATCACTACTAAGCTCTCAGTTCGAAATAAGTGACACAGATAAAACTGCTCTATTGGACATCTGTCTATTCATCGCAACATCTTTCGCCAAAGCTTGGTTACAATGCCCTTTGGCAGTAAAAGCCCCTTACCAGGATTGGAACGAAACCGACAAAGATATTTCAAGAGTAGCTTTACACAGTTTTAGCCAATATTTATGGTATTTGACAGATAATGTGTCAATATTATCTCCGGGAACTATGAGCTCCGACTTGTGTGGTGCCCATCGTTATCATGGGAAGCTTAACTGAAAGCTATCAGGCGCGTCCACAGGTTGCGGATGGTGGAAATCTCCGTTATTATGCGGAGTAGCTGCAAATGCGGCCGCGTGCAGTCAGCGATTTTCGAGAGAAGAGTCTCAGTGAGGAGTCAGGTGGCACTGGCTCTAAATTAAATACTGAAGCCCAATGATACTCGAGATGACAAGGAGAGTTATTGGCGCCTTTAAATAATCAATGGCAGCAAACATCAACGTCTATTCCCAGGTTAGGGGCGGCTGGCGGCGAGCTTCGGATCTTGGAGCAAGCGGCTCCCCACGACAAGGGATACGTGTGTAATCTCACAAAACCCATGCGGTTGGGGCGCTGGGCCAGTAACCAGCCCCCGGAAAACTGAGAACTACTATGAGAAACAAAGGAATAGTAAAAACGGACCCCTCCCCCATCGTTGACGACCCACGCAAACGAAAAAAGGACCATGATTTGCGGATCTGCACCTGGAATGTCCGCACTCTTTATAAAGAAGGTACAGTATACGCGCTGGCGGATGTATTAGAGAAGTACAAGGCGGATATTACCGCCTTCCAGGAAGTGCGATGGGCTGGAAATGGTGTCACTACAACACCAAACGGTGACGAAGTATACTATAGCTGCCAAAACACGAGGCATGAATTTGGCTGTGAATTTTTGGTTAGTCGGAGACTAACACCTTGTCTCCAGCTTTACTCCGGTGGATGAGCGGATAGCCACAATCCGCATTAAAGCCAAATTCATCAACATCAGCCTTATTTGTGCCCATTCCCCGACGGAAAACAAAGACGATCAGACCAAGGATATTTTCTACGAACGCCTAGAGAGAGAATATGACCGCTGCCCCGCGCATGGTATTAAAATCGTTCTGGGAGATTTTAAAGCGAAAATAGGGAAGGAAGACATTTTTGGTCCAACAGTCCGAAAGTTTAGCCTCCACGAGATAACGTCCAGTAATAGGTTGAGGCTGATAGATTTCGCCGCGGCAAAAAATATGGTAGTAGTAGCACTAGAATTCAACATAAAAATATTCACAAAGCCACATGGCTGTCACCCGATCAAAACACGAGAAACCAAATTGATCACGTTGTGATAGATGGAAGGCACTCATCCAGCGTGTTAGATGTACGATCGATCCGTGGAACGAATATAGATTCGGATCATTAACTTGTTGCAGCAATGGTTCGCACCCGTTTGAACATGGCGAGGAAAGTACGATCTGACACTGCACGGAAGCTGGACATTGAAAAGCTGCAAACACAAAAAATGGCAGCGGCATACTCTACTCGACTGACCCAACTGCTTGATGAAAGCACTCCTTGTTCCGATGATATAATGGCGCAGTGGAAAACTATCCATGGAAAATGCCGTGAATTCCGTACTTAGGTTTCGGAAGCCTCTTCCAAGAAACCCATGGTACGACCAAGAGTGTCGAGATGCTACTGAAGACAAGAATGCGGCATATAGAGCAACCCTGCAATCAGTAGCAACGCGTCAGATGAAGGAGAGGTATCGGGAGAAAAGGAGAGAGGAGAAACGTCTATTCCGCAAAAAGAAAAAGGAAATGGAAAGACGTGAGTGTGAGCGAATTGAGATGTACAGGAGTCAGAACGAAGTCCGGAAATTTTACCAAAGAATTAAGTACCAAACCAATGGCTTTGGTACAGGCACATCCTCCTGCAGACACAAAGAAAGAAATCTGGCAACTGACACAGATAACATGCTGAGTATATGGAAAGAATATTTTGCCCAACTGCTAGTGTCCGATGTTGGCGGAAAAGAGGATACCGTAGAACCAATCCCTGATGATGGTATAGAATGTTTACCTCCTAGACAGAATGAAGTCCAAGTACAATAACAGTGACCCGACTAAAGAACGACAAGGCAACAGGAGCCGACGGGTTCCCGCTGAACTATTTAAGACCGGAGGCGACACGCTGATAAGGCGTATGCATCAGCTTATCTGCGCAATCTGGCTAGAAGAACGCATACACGATGATTGGAACCTCAGCTTACTATGTCCCGCACACAAGAAAGGAGACAAGACGGAATGTGCCAACTACAGAGGAATAAGTCTCCTCCCCATCGTATACAAGATACTCTCGAGCGTACTGTGTGAAAGATTAAAACCTAAAGTCAACGAGATAATTGGGCCCTATCAATGCGGCTTTAGACCTGGTAAATCCACCCTAGACCAGATATTCACACTGCGCCAAATCCTGGAAAAGACCCGAGAAGAACAAATCAACACATATCATCTCTTCGTTGACTACAAAGCCGCCTTCGATACTCCTTTACGTTCAAAGGTATTTCAAGCCATGTCTGAGTTTGGTATCCCTGCAAAATTAATAAGACTCTGCAGGATGACACTTGCTGATACGCGTTGCTCAGTAAGAATAGAAAAGAATCTCTCCGAACCATTAAATACCAAACGAGGTTTCAGACAAGGAGACAGCCTATCATGTGATCTCTTTAATATCCTGCTGGAGAAGATTATACGAGATGCAGATGTGAATAGATATGTCACATTAATCACAAGAGAACACATGCTACTCGCCTATGCCGACGACATCGATACCATGGGTCGGTCACCTTTGAAAGAATCGAAAGAGGATCAGTGAAAATGAGTCTGGCAGTAAATGGAGATAAGACGAAATGGATGGTTTTAACTCGCAAAAAGCCTTGCACAACCGATAAAAGATAAAGAAAATGGAGAAAGTTGGGAACCACAACTTTGAGACGTAACCGAAACGAATGACACCAGTTTTGAGATTAAGCGCAGAATAATACTGGCAAACAGATGCTATTTGGACTAAGTAAGCAGTTCAGAAACAAGTCCACCTCTCGACAGACGAAGATTACACTATACAAGACACTGATACTACCCGTGCTGTTATATGGTTCTGAAGCATGGGTACTTTTGAAAGCAGATGAGGCAGTGCTTGGAGTATTTGAGAGAAAGATTCTTCGTAAAATATATGGACCAGTTTGCGTTAACGGAGAATATAGGCGACGTATGAACCACGAGCTGTATGAGCTGTATGACGACGATAGCATAGTTATACGCATCAAAATACAACGGCTGCGTTGGCTAGTCAAGTCTTTTGAAGGCAAACACGATGGTACACGCAAACCGGGAAGACCAAAAGCCCGATTGAAAGATCAAGTTGTGGGGACACCTCGAAACTTGGTGTCAGAGATTTTAGAATGAGCGCAGAAGATCGAGGCGCTTGGAACGCTATTCTACTTTCGGCTAGTGGAACAAATATTCTGCCATATCCAGTTAAAGTAAAGTAAGTATTGTCCCTTTACAATGATGTTGTGAACCATGAAACTAAAGCAAGGATGGTTTCGAATTTAGGCAGAGCAAATGATCCTCTGCAACCGTTACATTCCTACGAAAGAGGAACTATTTGGGTCACTTTATGGCAAGTCTGAGAAATTTGTATATTTTTTATGGATTATTTTTTATATTTATGTTTATACTTGCATTCTTCTATCACTATTCTCAAACAAAACTCTTGAAGACTTTGTAACGGAAAAAAGCAACCACTTGTTCAACCGTCTCAATAGTGATAAAAGCTGTCTTATGGAAAGAAAAAGGTGGAAGCACTGAAAACAGTTAACGATTCTGCTGAAAGATCACTTAAATTAATGTCAGACTTTCATGGTTCATTTACAGTTGAAGAGGAACCGAAGCAGTTCTTTAACGTTGCGTGCAAGATCACCGGAAGATAAATTATGATTGTAATAAGAAAACATTAAAAAACAAGTAAGAGCGTGCTAAGTTCGGCCGGGCCGAATCTTATATACCCTCCACCATGGATCGCATCTGTCGAGTTCTTTGCGCAGTATCTTTTTTTAGGCAAACAAAGAATAATGAATATGGACGGAGGAGGAGCTATATCAAGTTATAGTCCGATTCGGGGCTGAATAAGCAAAATCGGGAGATCGGTTTATATGGAAGCTGTGTCAAGCTATAGATCGATTCGGACCATATTGCACAAGTAAGTTGACGGCCATGGGAGAAGCCCTTGTACAAAATCTGTGCCAAATCAGATGAGAATTGCGCTCTCTACAGGCTCAAGAAGTCAAGATCCCAGATCGGTTTATATGGCAGCTATATCAGGGTGTGGACCGATTGGGATCATACTTAGCACAGTTGTTAGAAGTGATATCAAAACACTATGTGCACAATTTCAGTCGAGTCGGACGAGAATTGCGCCCTCTAGAGGCTCAAGAAGTCAAGACCCAAGATCGGTTATTATGGCAGCTATATCAAAACAAAGACCGATTTGGCCCATTTGCAATCCCAAGCAACCCCCATCCTTTGGTGGAGGGTATAAGAATAATATATAGTGTTACATTACTTTTATTTTTTATTGAAATCAGGGGATATGTTTATATGGGAGCTATATGCTCAGCTCAATCGATTTTGATAAAAGTGAGCAGAGGTGTGAGGATATTTAATAAAACAATCGTTTCCAAATTTCGTGAAAATCGAAAGCTACTACGGTTTAATAAGTGCAAATCGGGCGATATATATATATGGGAGCTAACTCTGAACCGACTTGGATGAAGTTTAACAGAGGTTGTCAGATGAATAGTACACCACTCCATACCAAATTTCATAGAAATAGAAATTGTGGCCACCACGTCCATTTAAGTGAAAATCGGTCGATATATATACATATATATATATATATATATATATATATATATATATATATATATATATATATATATATATATATATATATATATATATATATATATATATACATAAATATATATATATATATATATATATATATATATATATATATATATATATATATATATATATATATATATATATATATACATATATATATATATATATATATATATATATATAGAAAGAGGAAGTAAATCTGAGTCGATCCATATAATACTATTAGCAGCCAAAGTTGTAGTTCTAGGTGTAACTTGTGTTTAAATAACAAAGTGTACAATGTAAATGTATACTTTGTGCTGAAATTCAATTCTAAGACAAAAAGACTCCAATGGATCCCAAAAAATGCCCTTTTTCCAATTTTGAACGCCGACTTGAATCATACTTAGCACAGTTGTTGAAAGTGATACCAAAACACCACGTGCAAAATTACATCCAAATTTGATAAGAATTGTGCCCTCTTAAAGGTGAAGTAGTTAAGACCCAAGAAAGGTTTACAAATTGCAAATTTTGCCCATGAACATTCCACTAAGGAACAGGGGCAAACTTCTCACGTATCAATGAGTGCAGTCCGATTCAAGTTTTAAACTCAATGGGCCTCTTTTTTATAGCCCTGTCCTAACGGCGTACCGCAGTGCGAAACCTCTTTAGAGAAAAGTTTTACATGGCATAGTACCTAACAAATGTTGGCAGCATTAGGAGGCGAAAATCACCGCTGAAAAATTTTCTGATGGTCTCGCCAGGATTCTAACCCAGGCGTTCAGCGTCATAGGCGGGCATGCTAAATTCTGCGTTACGTTGGCCTCCAAGATTGGTTTATATGGCAGCTATATCAGGTTATGAACTGACTTCAACCATACTTACAACTGTCGTTGGAAGTGATACGAAAATACCAAGTCCAAAATTTCAGTCAAATTCGGACGAGAATTGCGCCCTCTTGAGGCTCAAGAAGTCAAGACCCAAGATCGGTTTATATAGCAGTTATATCAAAACATAGGGCGATTTGGTCCGTTTACAATCCCAACAGTCCTACACTAATAAAAAGTATTTGAGCAAAAATTCAAGCGCCTCGTTTTATTCCTTCGAAAATTAGAGTGCTTTCGACAGACAGACGGACGGACAGACATGGGTAGTTCGACTTAAAATGACGTGACGATCAAAAATATATAAACTTTATGGGGTCTTAGATGCATATTTCGAGGTGTTACAAACAGAATGAAAAATGGAGGGTATGCGTTAAAAAAAAAGTAAAAGCGTGCTAAGTTCGGCCGGGCCGAATCTTATATACCCTCCTCCATTGATCATATTTGTCGAGTTCGTTTCCCGACAACTCTTCTTAGGCAAAAAAAAAGGATAAAAGAAAAGATTTGCTCTGCTATTAGAGCGATACCGAGATATGGTTCGGTTCGGACCACAATTAAATTATATGTTGGAGACCTGTGTAAAATGTCAGCCAATTCGAATAAGAATTGTGCCCGTTGGGGGCTTAAGAAGTAGAATAGAGAGATCGATTTATATGGGAGCTGTATGAGGCATAATGTTGATAGTGTGAGGATCCGTCGTACAAAATTTCAGGCAAATCGGATAATAATTGAGATTCCTAGAGGCTCAAGAAGTCAAGATCGCAGTTCGGTTTATATGGCAGCTATATCAGGTTATGGACCGATTTGAAACTTATTTGCCACAGTTGTTGAAAGTCATAATAAAATACGTCATGCAAAATTTAGGCCAAATCGGATAGAAGTACCCTCCACCATGGGATTGAGGTATACTAATTTCGTCATTCTGTTTGTAACTCCTCGAAATATTCTTCTCAGACTCCATAAAGTATATATTATATATTCTTGATCGTCATTACATTTTATGGCGATCTAGCCATGTCCGTCTGTCTGCCTGTCGCCCTCTGTGCAGTTCCTATCCGATTTGGCTGAAATGCATGACGTGTTTCGTCATGACATCCAGCAACTGTGCCAAGTATGGTTCAATTCGGTCCATAACCTGATATAGCTGTCATATAAACTGATCTTGAATCTTGATTTCTTGAGCCGCTAGAGGGCGCAATTCTTATCCGATTTGGCTGAAATTTCGCAACAGGTGTTTTGTTATGATTTACAACAACTGTGCCAAGTACGGGAGAAATCGATGCATAACCTGATACAGCTGTCATATAAACGGACTTGGAGTCTTGACTTTCGATAAAATTTTGCACTACGTGTTTCGTTTTGACTTTCAACAACTGTGTAAAGTATGGTTCAAATCGATGCAAAACCTGATATAGCTGCCATATAAACCGTTCTGGGATCTTGACTTCTCGAGCTTCTATAGGCCGCAATATTATCTGATTTGGGTGAAATTTTGTACAACGGTTTCTCCCATGACCTTCAATATACGTGTTAAATATGGTCTGAATATATAACCTAATATAGCCTATAACCTAATACAGCCCTATAAAACGATCTCCCTATTTAACTTCTTGAGCCCCCAAAGGACGAAATCTTTATTCGATTTGGCTGAAATTTTACACAATAACTTCTACTATGGTCTCCAACATTCATTCCATTATGGGTCGATTCATACTTTATATAGCTGCAATAGCATAGGAATTCTTTTCTTTTATCCTTTCCTTTGTTTGCCTAAAATGAGACACCGGGAAAAGAACTCGACAAATGCGATCCATGGTGGAGGGTATATAAAATTCGGCCACGCCGAACTTAGCAAGCTTTTACTTGTTAGAAAATCAGAAATTTTTTATACCTCAAAAATTCAAACAAAAATTTTCTGAAAATTTTTCGGATTAAAATTTCACGAAACCGTTTTAGCATCTTGTTGCATTTAATGGCTCTATGTAAAACAAGTTAAAGCACTGAGGCCGGGCTGAATCTTGCAAACCCACCACCATGGATTTTGCTAACAATTTATACAAAATAAATCTATTTAAAGGGCATAATTTTATTATTCAAACCAACATAAAATTAAAGCTTCTTGGAACCGAATAGGGACAATCGAGAGACCGGTTTATATGGGAGCTACATCAAGTTATAGACTGATTTGGACCGTTCTTGACTCAGTTGTTGGAACTCATAACAGGATACTACGTGCAAAATTTCAACCTAATCGAACAAAAATTGAAGAAGAAGTCAAGTCGGGATATCGAAATCTGAACTGAAATCTATCGAAATCTCAACCGATATAGTCCATTTGCGGTAGATGAAATAAATAAATGATTGATGTCAAATGACCTATCGACAACCGTAAGTGTAATATAAAACTTGTGCTCATTCTGCCGAATAATATTATTTAAAAGCATTTCCGTTCTTAAGGTGGGTTTTAAGGTCCTTTCATTGTAAAAGATTTTTTTGGAAGAAAATCAATAATTCAAAAAGTAATTTAAAACATTTTTTGAAAAACATTTCACTCTGTCCATCTCTACAGTCAGCCAAGAAACACCTGGACCGCCTAGGGCTTTAAACTCCTCTCCACCATAGGATGGGGGGTATACGAATTTCGTCATTTTGTTTGTAACTACTCGAAATATTCGTCTGAGACCCCATAAGGTATATATATTCTTGATCGTCGTGACATTTTATGTCGATCAAGCCATGTCCGTCCGTTTGTCCGTCCGTCCGTCTGTCTATCGAAAGCACGCTAACTTCGAAGGAGTAAAGCTGGCCGCTTGAAATTTTGCACAAATACTTCTTATTAGTGTAGGTCGATTGGTATTGTAAATAGGCCATATCGGTCCATCTTTGCTGCCATATAAACCGATCTTGAGTCTAGACTTCTTGAGCCTTTAAAGTGCGCAATTCTTATCCGATTTGAATGAATTTTGGCACGACGTGTTTTGTTATGAAATCCAACAACTGTGCCAAGTATGGTTCAAATCGGTCCATAACCTGATACAGCTGCCATATAAACCGATCTTGGGTCTTGACTTCTTGAGTGCGCAATTCTTATCCGATTGGAATGAAATTTTGCACGACGTGTTTTGTCGTGATATCCAACTACTGTGCCAAGTATGGTTCAAATCGGTTCATAACCTGATATAGCTGCCATATAAACCGATCTTGGGTCTTGACTTCTTGAGCCGCTAGAGGGCGCAATTCTTATCCGATTTGAATGAATTTTGGCACGTCGTGTTTTGTTATGATATCCAACAACTGTGTCAAGTATGGTTTAAATCGGTCCATAACCTGATATAGCTGTCATATAAACCGATCTTGGGTCTTGACTTCTTGAGCTTCTAGAGGGCACAATTATTATCCGATTTACCTGAAATTTTGTACGACAGATCCTCTCATGACCATCAACATACGTATTTATTATGGTCTGAATCGGTCTATAGCCCGATACAGCTCCCATATAAATCGATCTCTCTATTTTACTTCTTGAGGCCCCAAAGGGCGCAATTCTTATTCGAATTGGCTGACATTTTACACAGGTATCCAACATATAATTTAATTGTGGTCCAAACCGGACCATATTTTGATATCGCTCTAAGAGCAGAGCAAATCTTTTCCTTTATCCTGTTTTGCCTAAGAAGAGATGCCGGGAAAAGAACTCGACAAATCCGATCCATGGTGGAGGGTATATAAGATTCGACCCGGCCGAACTTAGCACGCTTTTACTATTTTTTTTTTTTTTCAATTCCATCCCAATGTGCAACGTACCGTTGTTGTGACATTCTCGGCCCAACGGCCGTTCCACTCAAAAAGCAGATAAAAATTAAAAAAAAAATCGTGAATTTTAATACCTTATTTAGTACCACCACGAAAAATTAGTTTTTTGCCATCTTTTGTTGTCCAAATAGTAATCTACGCAAATTCTAAGAAATTGTCAGTAACCCGCATCCAGTTTCAAAATCTAAAGAGGGGACCAAAGACAGAATTTTGTCGTAAGAGGCGAAAGCTGGATTGTTATTATTAACTGACGATGATTTCTTGGGGAAATTTACATGGAATACGTCGTGGGTTACAATTTTGACAATAACTTGGTGAGTGATGTTAAACCCTTTCAAATTAATCCACCCTAATGAAACTATCATATTTATTAAGTAATTTAAACAAAATACTAATATAAAAACCTTTTGTGAAAGAATAGCTAAATCCCAACGTAAGTTACGCTTACATATCGACAACAATCGTCTCTCAGCTCAAACAGAAGTTAGCCGGATTGGGATATATTTCAGCACACAATCTGTACGACGATTCCTTATAGACCAGAAAAAGAAATTAAAACTTCGGATTACATCGACGTAATGGTCAAGCGGAACACGAAGGCCCTGAATGATTCGATTGTGTCAGCATGTCCTAGAGCCAGACCAAGGGGAAAATGGTAACCACCGTGGTGAACCCCAGAACTGGTTGATTTAAGGAAGGGATGTAGAAAACTCTTCAACAGGGCGAAAACCACGGGTTCACCACATGATTGGGACGTCTATAAAGCTTAGCCGAGAAAATATAAGGGCGAGCTGAGAAAGGCTTCGAACAAATCCTGGCTGGAATTTTGCAGCTCCGTGGACGCCTCTCTTAGACCTCTTGGCTAAGAAACCTATTCTCGAAACCTATTGCTGTGAGATATATTCAGAAGTCAGAGAAGGTGTGGAGATTGTCTTGTGAGGAAACACTAGAACTACTCGTTGATACAGTCAAACTCTCCAAAGGACAACGTGGCGCCGGAAGAGATTGTCACAGGAAATCAACCGAGGACAATATTGGGGAAATTGTAATAAAAAATTTCGACTCCTTCAAGCCGTCAGGCCCTGATGATGTAGCACCGGTTAATTTCAAACTGTGTCCGATAGACTGGATCCTTGGCATAGATAGGTACGAGGGTTGCCTTTTATATTGCACAACCCTGTGTTGCAATCTGACAACTGACAGATATAACGTAAAGCTTGATATTTTTGAGGTTATACATACTCAGAACGTTTTGAAATACGAGCGCTATTTGTGTTGTTTACAGTAACTTAAAAGATTCATCTCGCCCAAAAAAGTGGAATTAAATCATGATCATTTTCGTGCGATTATTTTTTACAACTTTCGACGTGGATAAACTCAACAACAATGCATCGATGAAATAAATTCAATTTTTGGCGATGAAGCTCCACCAAGGACCGGTGTTTATCGATGGTATGGTGAATTCAACCGAGGTCGTAGTTCACTCCAAGACGAATTTCGTGAAGATCGTCCAAAATCAGATGTTGTTTAAAAACCATTGATGCTGTGCGCCAACTGATATTGATCGTCATGTGACCTATCGTGAGATTAAGACAACCTTAGGCTTAAGTGGGACCAGCATACATTCAATATTGCATGAACATTTGACTATCAAGAAATTTGTGGCGATTGGTCGAAAGAAATGCTCCGAAAATACGATCGCGGTGCTTCGAAACACGTCTATAATATTTGTGACAGGAGAAGAATCGTGGATTTACGCGTATGAGTCCGAAAGTAAACAGCAGTCGTCTGTATGGGTGTTTCAAGATGAGTAAAACCCAACAAAATTTGCTCGCCCACGAAGCACTTTCAAGCAAATTAACGCATGTTTTTTCGGAAAAACTGGACATGCCGCAATCGTACCACTAGAAAAATGCAGAACAGTTAATTCTGAGTGGTAGACAATAATTTGTTTGCCAGTTGTCCAACCAAAAACCAACCGCCGAAGACAGATCACTCTTCATAACGACAGTGCAAGCTCTCAAACATCGGCTCAAACCACTGCATTTTTGAGCACACAAAACATAACAAAATATAAAATTAAACCCTAACCCTCGTTTACTCTGCTTGTATCAGCATGTCGAATATACTTGTGGGATGGAAGAACGCAAAGATCATTATCATTCCACAAGCGGAAAAATCTTACCACTATAAGCGAAAGGTGGATAGAAACTTATCTTAGGGCAAAGATCCTCCTAGTCGCCTACATAGAGAATTCTCTCGCTGTCAAGGAATATACTTTGGAATATAGCTATTAACAATATATTAGTGTCTCGGCAAGAAAAAGTTGTTAAAGCGATAGCGTATGCTAATGACGCAAGAGACCAATTGGCAAAAGTTGGGGATACAAGTCGCTTGTTGTCAAACCTACAATGCTTTACGGCGCTTCAAGTGTCCACCTACTGTTCAATACTCGGCCGGATCCACGTTTTTTGATAAAAAGTGCTGTACCACTGTTCCTGATAGAACCGATTGGAACTACGACATCCCTGGTAATATAAGCTACATAGACTTCTATATGGATTTATGTAAGCTAGGTGTTTGGGATCAGGCCCGAAGGGCAACGAATGACTTATTGCCACTAAGGGGGGTTGTGAAGATTCCAAAATTATCTGGCCTAATCTGGACTTGATAAACCCTAAAGTTAGCATTATTTTCAACAAATCTGATGTTGACATAAATGTGCAGTGACTTTTTTCTATCAGTGTATAAGTGTAGCAATTTAGCCAGCGCCATTCATAAATATATCCATTGTCAATGCGCTTGACTTTCGAAAACCATTGTAGACATGTTAACGCCCCAAACTTCCGGTCTTTTAAAAATTACTTACATTTCTACACAATCGTTGCAAATACCACACAAAATGACAAAATATTTCCTATGCAAGTGGAACAGAATGCCAAATGTGTTTACTA
The DNA here is from genome assembly GCF_963082655.1 of Stomoxys calcitrans. NCBI lineage: Eukaryota > Metazoa > Arthropoda > Insecta > Diptera > Muscidae > Stomoxys > Stomoxys calcitrans. The sequence goes on along the minus strand of NC_081554.1, from coordinate 131,692,601 downwards.
TTGCACCAAAGTATGCCGTTAGATCTCTGGCAGAACTAAAGGTAGATTTGTCGTTGCCAGATATGGCCCAGCAATATTTTGTTGCACGAGACAGTAAGACGTTAATCACGTTGACTTATGTAATGTTCTTACGTGTGGCATGAGGTGGGTTTCCTTAAGTCAAGCAGTACCAATACTGTTACCAGGATATTTGCTTGAAACTGCGGCACCTACTCATTGCAAGGATCACGAGGCACATTCTGCATGCACGTGTCCCTGCATGCGTATATGGATATGTGTGTAAATATCCACGTATCGACCAACAGTGTCTAACATGCCATTTGTTGTGTTATTGTTTCCTCAGCTTCATGACAAAATTCTTCCATTTCCCCCTTTACACTTATTTAAGCGTGGGTGATATATCGTAACATTCATAAGTAGTCTGTATTCATACATTGGTGCCATCGGTATTGCCTGGTGTATAACAGTCCAGTGTTATGAGTCTGTCACACACAGGTTTAAAATCGAGACGAATCGATTAAAAGTCGAAAACTTCTATTCCAGTTTTGTTCTACAAAAATTTACCAAAGCTTTGTTTTTAATTAGACTTCGCGGCTTAAGGCAGTTTTCGATATAATGCCAAAACCCTTCATATATACGAGCTTCATCAAAAATTATTGGTTTCTGGAGAAGACAAAAATTGCAACTTCCAGGTTTATATGGGAGCTTATCAGACTGGAGACCGGTTTGAACCTTACTTGGCATGGTTGTTGTTGGAAGCCTTAGCAGAACAGTACCTTCATTAAGAAGCTCAAGAAAACATTTGAACAAAATTATTTCGGCTGTTTTCGAGTGTATACGGAAACTTTGACTTTTATAAAAAAGTTAATCGGGTTAAACAGTTTTCTAAAAATCTCAAAATCTTAAACCACCAAATTTTTACCACTTATAGGCATCTTAGTTAATAATTTAATCTCTTGCAGAGTTTATTTGGATTTTTTTCGATGTTATGATACGTAGTTATATTAAAAGTCTTCCATTTTCGCACAACTCCATTAAGGTCTTATATTATTGTCTGCTGGCTGAGTTATGATATAAATCAAACAAAAAAATAACTTTTGGAAGTTTTTATACTCCTTCACCCAAATTACTAATTTGGAATAGATCCAGACCATACCTGACACGAATGTTTGAAATTTGAAAATTTGACTTTGAATTGTGTTACAACATCAAATTGAACTTGGCATCTTTTTCAATATTTACAATAAATTTTAAAATTAGAAAGAATGTACACAGACATAAGCATGACGTTGGATTAATCTATATATATAAAAGAGTAGCGTGACTAACTGATTGCTGACTGACGGACTGATCATCGCCCAGCCTAAACGGCAAAAGCAAAAATCATGAAAAATTTGCACGAATGTTGGTCTTGGGTCGTAGGCACGGGATAAGGTTAGATTTGTGGTAACAGTACGAAAGGTAAATTTTTGCCCAGAGCGAACGAAAAGGGCTAGAATTATGTTCTTGGACTCAAATTAAAGAGCGTTTCGAATAAATAAGATTTGGTAAAAGCAATTTTGGTAAATCGTACCGAAAGTGGGAGAAACAGTACGTTTAGTACCACAATGGATACTATTTGGTACTTTCTTTGTAAATTGAACTAGGGCTTTGAATATTGGAACTTTGGTACACTATGGCAACTTTAATTGGGTGACTATAAGAGTTTTTGGAAACTTGTAAATGTTGGTACTTAAGAAGTAGAAATAATAACGAGACACCTCGTGGAAAATTTCAGCCAAATCGGATGAGAATTGCGCCCTTCATCGGCTTACGAAGTCAAGATCCAAGATCGGTTTATATGACAGCTATACCAGATTATGAACCGATGTGAATCATACTCAGCACAGTTGTTGGAAGTGGCACGAAAACACTACGTGAAAATTTCAGTCAAATCGGACAAGAATTGCGCCCTCTAGAGGCTCAAGCTATATAAAAACATTGACCGATTTTGCCCATTTTCAATCCCAACCGACCTACACTAATAGAAAGTATTGTGCAAAATTTCCAGCGGCTAGCTTAACTCCTTCGAAAGTGTGCTTTCGACAGACAGACGGACGGACGGACAGGTCTAGATCGATTTAAAATAACGTGACGATCAAGAATATATATACTTTATGGGGTCTCCGACGCATATTTCGAGGTGTTACAAACAGAATGACGAAATTATATTCTTTCGATTAAAGCGATTTTTTTATCGTATGCAAAGTTAGGTTTTATTTAACTTAAGCAGATTTTCTTGCATAGTTAGGTTAGGTTGAAAAGATGGTGCGAATAATAAACCGCCCCATGTTACAATGGGCATATACCTAAGCCAGTATTCGTATTGTGTGCTCCAAGTACTATAAAACAGTGTTGAGCACATTGCTAGTGTGAGCAATATTACCAAGCCCAAGCCCTGGAAAAATTGTTGATCGCCAAACAATCTTTCGCGAATCTTCGAGATGAATGTTATGATCGCGAACGAGCTCGTCTAAATCGTAGACTATTCCCCAGTCGTTAGGAGTTGTGTCCTCAAGACGACTCTTCTAATAACAATTGCGTAAATATATTCCAGAAAATTGTTTTTTTTTTTAATTAAATTAGATTAAATTAAATTAAAATAATTTGGTTCATGTCTGGTACTGTTTCCCCACCTAAGTACCGGTGTCTCACCATCTTCCCCACATGCCCTACACATACTATCACTTGCAGCACCGAGTTTGCATAAGTGAGCTCGTAGTACTATATGTCTTGTTATGATGCCGAAAACCATACTGGCCTCCTTCTTATTTCCTTCCAGTAATAGCCTCGTCTTCTCACTATCCGGATCTACCTATAGCATTTTCGTCGTCCTACCGACCGTTTCGCTGTTCCACAGGGTTACATGCGCATTCGCCGCCCACGCCCTTAACCAAGTTTATTTATGGAAGTCCTCTGGCCTTCTCCGCCAAAACATCTGCTTGTTCATTCCCCCTACTTCGCTTTGACCCCGCACCTAAACAATGCGGACTGTGTCATCTTCAGAGAAGGCATTAATCTCCGTCTTAGACTCTAAGATGTTCGTGACATAACTGCCTTGGTTGTTATTGCCCTTATGGTTAGTTTACTGTCCATAAAGATGTTCACTCTCGCTTGAACACCACAACACCTCACGCATTTTGTGATCACCCGGATCTTTGCCTCCAGTATCGAATTATGGTCAGGCAGTCTAAAACAGATCACAGTCCCTAGGATCTCAATGTAGAACCCCAGGCCCACTCTGTCCTCTAGCTTTGATCCATCTGTATAGCATGATCACCCAGATGGCAATACCAGAGTTCCGTCAATCCAAGACTGTGACTCTGTCCTTAGTGTCTCACACTCGACCTCAAGTGTCATCTCAGGTATCCGATCGGAAACCTCATCTAACCGATCCGAAGTTATCTATTGTCTCCTCGATTATACCGCAATGGTACGAGGGTTGACTTTTATATTTAGGGATTAGAGAACACAAAACCAATTATAAACCATCGAAAATCGCTTTATTGTTTTTCAAAATATTCTCCATTAAAATCTGTACACTCTGATTGAGGTATCTCCAAAACATGCATTCTGAACGCATCTACCGCTTCTTCAGGTGTCGAAAAACGTTGACCTCCATTTTATTTTTTATGTACGCGAATAAAAATAAGTCATTTGGTGCCAAGTCAGGACTGTATGGCGGATGACTCATCAAATTGATGTTATGAGTGCTCAAAAATGCAGTTGTTTGAGCCGATGTGAGAGCTCGCATTGTCGTGGTGAAGAGTGGTCCGTCTTCGGCGGTTGGTTTTCCCGATTTCTTAGAAGACAACTGGCAAACAAATGGCTGTGTACCACTCAGAACTGACTGTTCTGCATTGTTCTTGTGGTACGATTGGGCCATGTCCAGTTGTTCCGAAATCCCAATCTCACGATGACGATATGGCAATACTAGTTGCCGCATAGCATCAATGGTTTTTGAAACAACAATTGATTTTGAACGATCTTTACGAAATTCATTTTGGAGTGAACTACAACCTCGGTTGAAGTCACCATACCATAGATAAACACTGGTCCTTGATGGACCTTAAATATAATTAAGTTCATCGATGCACTGTGATTGGGTTAATCCACGTCGAAAGTTGTAAAAAATAATCGGAAGAAATTGTTTACGATTTAATTTAATTTTTTGGCAAGATGAATCTTTAAAGTTACTGTAGACAACACAAATAGCGTTCGTATGTCAAAACGTTCTGAGTACGAATAATCTCAGAAATTTTGCGATATAGAAATTAGTTGGCAGATTGCAACACAACGGTTGTCCAATAACAAAATATAAAAGGCAACCTTCGGATGACTGCTCCTATCCTCTATCCTTTATCTCATTGCTTTAAGTCTCATTGCCACAGTGCCTGCCTCACACTTAATCTCGCTTAATTCTCACTCAGTTTGTATAAAGAAAAACGTTTACAAAGCTGCTTGGCTTATCTCCAAACTACTGAGGCGTAAGTACATATTGGTCTAATGACGCTCCTGTAGAGGCAGTGGACTATCCTAGGATTCAGGCCCTATTTCGAGTCTACGGCCCGTCTATATAGTACGCAACATACTCTCCTGACTGTAACACTTCCAATTCAGTTTCCTGTCCAAGTCACTCCAAGGTATTTGACCGTGGCAGATATCGAAATCGTTCTATTGAGGAAACGTGGTACGTCAAATTGGCCCGGCTTAGTCTTCCTCGTAAACAGGCAGATTTCAGTCTCTGCTGGGTTAATATAGAGACACCTATGTCCAGCCCTGTCGAATGACATATGCAAGACCCTTTTGGCTCTTCTGCGTAGCTGATTCGGTTCCTTACCTCTTAAAAGCATTATAACATAGTCAGCGCAGATGTGTTCCAATCCCTTCTCAGTCAGCATCCGTAATAGGTTATTTATTGTGGTCACCTAGAGGAGTGACGATAAGAAGCCCCCCAGTGGCGTACTTGTGCCACTTTCTCATGGAACCCACAATTTATCCACCTGTTCCTTAGCATATGGTTTGTCCAGTCTCCAAGAACCCGGTACTGTTCCAAGGATTGTATTAGTGTGTCGGTCCCCATATTGTTAAATGCCCCCTCGATGTCAATACTGCCTTATTGACATCGAAGCATTATTATATTTTATGCATAACCTCGTGCAGGCCTTGACATAGATATGCAGTTTGTATTTGAGCAGTTCATGTCCTACTCTTTATCATGGTATCCATAATAAATTCCATGGTTTTGAGTAGAAAGAATGTAAGGCTTATCGGTCTGTAGGCATTCAGTGTCACATAATTTGCCTTGCCGGGCTTGGTCCTAGGCACGCAATGAAAATGGATGAATAAATTCCGTTATGTTAACCCTGCGACTAATCTTATTATGCCAAGATTCCAATGTCGTCGTGACTCCCGTTTTATACTGAGGAAAATGCGATTTCATAAAAAGCCTCAACATATTCTCCGTTGACTCTGCTCTCACTCCCATGTCTACTAACGTTTCAGTTTGGACATTGGTTTTTGAGAGAAACTTTTTCATCTTGGCGGAGCCATTAACGATATCGACCTGTTCGCAGAAAAGCTTCCAGGACGTACTTTTTGCCGCTCTGTTAATCCTGTCTTTTTCTAAGTAGTGTTCCGAATAATGTCCAGTTGGTTTTCAACTTATTGCGAAAGCTTATCGGATTCAGCGCTGGCCGTACTATTCTAAACCTGATGTAGCGATGGTCTGTGAAGTAGTGCTCCTATGAGACACTCCAATCCTGAACCTCATCGAAAAGATTGTCGAAAACAGACGAGATATGATTAAGAAATAACCGTTATTTTCAAATTTTGTGAGTTATATATGTTCGATTTTTTTGGCACACATGTCTGTTACATATATTGATAAAATGAGACATTTTGGATTGTTTGTTTGCTTTTGACAAATTAACAAATAAAAAGGCGTTAAGTTTGGCCGGGCAGAACTTTGGATACCCACCACCTCGGGTATATATGTAAATCATCTTACGTCAAAAACCGATGCAAAATTCACACCTTTTGCACCATACCAGCTATATCAATATATGTTCCGATTTGGAACAAATACTAATAAGCAAGTGTAATTGTTCAATTGCATATGACAAAATATTAGTATTTTTAAAAATAAACCGATCTGAACTATAACGACACGGATATCGAAAAGCATAACATAAGTCAGTATGTCAAATTTCAGTGAAATCGGATTAAAAATGCGCCTTTTATGGGGCCAAGACTTTAAACCGAGAGATCGGTCTATATGGCAGCTATATGCAAATCTTGATCGATCTATACCAAATTGCAGAAATATGTGGAGGGGCTTAACTTAACTCTTTGTCCCAAATTTCGGCAACATCGAATTTCGGCCAAAAAAACCTAAAAAAACAAAACCTAAAACTGAGAGATCAGTCTATATGGCAGCTATATCCAAATCTAGACCGATCTTTGCGATAATGCAAAAGTATGTCAAAGGGCTTGACTTAATTCACTGTCCCAAATTTCGGCGACATCGGACAATAAATGCGCCTTTTATGGGCCTAAGACCCTAAACCGGAGGATCGGTCTATATGACAGCTATATCCAAATCTGGACCGATCTGAGCCAAATTGATAAAGGATGTCAAAGATCCTAGCACAACTCACTGTCCCAAATTTCAGCAAAATCGGATAATAAATGTGGCTTTTATGGGCCTAAGACCCTAAATCGGAGGATCGGTCTATATGACAGCTATATCCAAATCTGGACCGATCTGGGCCAAATTGACGAATGATGTTGAAGGGAAAAATCGGATAATAAATGTGGCTTTTATGGGCCTAAGACCCTTAATCGGAGGATCGGTCAATATGGCAGCTATATCCAAGTCTGGACCGATCTGAGTGAAATTGAAGAAGGATGTCGAAGGGCCTAACACAACTCACTGTCCAATATTGCGGCGAAATCGGACAATAAATCCCCCTTTTATGGCCCCAAAATCTAAAACCGAGAGATCGGTCTATATGGCAGCTAAATCCAAATCTGGACCACTCTGTACGATAATGCAGAAGTATGTCAAGGGGCTTTACTTAACTCACTGTCCCAAACTTCGGAGACATCGGACAATAAATGCGCTATTAATGGGCCTAACAATCTAAATCGAAGGATCGGTATATATGGCAGCTATATCCAAATCTGGACCGATCTGAGCCAAATCGACGAAGGATGTCGAAGAGCCCAACATAACTATCCCAAATTTCAGCAAAATCGGATAATAAATGTGGCTTTTATTGGCCTAAGACCCTAAATCGGAGGATCGGTCTATATGGCAGCTATATCCAAATCTGAGCCGATCTGGGCCAAATAAACGAAGGATGTTGAAGGGCCTAACACAACTCACTGTCCCTAATTTCAGCAAAATCGGGAAATAAATGTGGCTTTTATTGGCCTAAGACCCTAAATCGGAGGATCGGTCTATATGGCAGCTTTATCCAAATCTGAGCCTATCTGGGCCAAATAAACGAAGGATGTTGAAGGGCCTAACACAACTCACTGTACCAAATTTCAGCAAAATCGGAAAATAAATGTGGCTTTTATTGGCCTAAGACCCTAAATCGGAGGATCGGTCTATATGGCAGCTTTATCCAAACCTGGACCGATCTGGGCAAAATTTACGAAGGATATCGAAGGGCCTAACACAACTGACTGTCCAAAATTTTAGCAAAATCGGATAATAAATTTGGCTTTTATTGGCCTAAGACTCTAAATCGGCGGATAGGTCTATATGGCAGCTATATCAAGATATATATATCCGATATAGCTCATCTTCGAACTTAACCTGCTTCTGGACAAAAAAAGAATCTATGCAAAGTTTCAGCTCAATATCTCTATTTTTAAAGACTGTAGCGTGATTACAACAGACAGACGGAAATGTCTAGATGGTCTTAGATTTTTACGCTGATCAAGAATATATATACTTTATAGGGTCGGAAATGGATATTTCGATGTGTTGCAAACGGAATGACAAAATGAATATACCCCCATCCTTCGGTGGTGGGTATAAAAATAGTGGAAGAAACTGTATTAAATTTTGTATAACCCAAAAGAACATTTCAGAAGTGTTTCGAGGATTGAAAAAAAAACCCAAAAAATTGGAAAAAATATATGAGGGGATAACTTCGAATGGGACAAGATTGTTATTGATGTATAAAAAATGCTTTTTGAAAAGCTTAACATTTTTTGATTAGACCTCGAACACTTTGATGGGTCTCAGGTCATAACTTCGATTAGTTACAAATGGAAGGATGATATTAGTATTACTTTGAAGGGGCAAGATAGTTATTGATGAATAAATAACAAATGTAGCTGCCTTACCTATATTAAGTGTTAGTATGTCGTTAGTATTCAGGGCTTGGGCTCTGGGAAAATATAACACTTAAATTTTGTTGACGAACAACGCCAGTCCTCGGCGAATACCAGTGTCAGTATAGAATAATTGGTAGTTGACATGGTTCAGTGCAGATACTTTATTTCGGGTCGTCCACACTCAGAAAATTTTTTATCGTAAATAGGAGTTAATTACATAATACTAGTTAATCCACGATATTTATCCATGATTAGTTAAAAATTCCTAAACAGTGCGAAAAAAATTGTACGGATAAAACTAACTACTCGCGAGTATAGATTAAATGGCTTACAATTCAGGTGGAGTTAGTAATTGTCCTTAAACAATTATTTTTGAAATAAGAGAGAATTGTATTAAACATTGGCAAAAGCATACCATCGTTGGTAATACCTTTTCTGAAATCTATTACTGAACGAATTACTTAAAGAAATAAAGATTTTTAGTTCAACATATTTCAAACGTCTATTCCCATTTCTTGAGTTCACTAATACATGCTCGAAATAAACAATTGAACAATTGAATAAACACACTTTTAATGGTGCGACATTGTGTTGTTAGTACATATTGAAATGGGAAAATAGTCGAAGACCTAAACAATACTGATGTGGATGAATGCGTAAACCGTCTGGGCTCGCTCCGCTGCCCCTACTTTTACTTTATATGAAACAAAAATATCCTTTGAATATTTATTTTCGACAACTAATGAGCTTTAAGTGATATACCATGCTACGAAAATGTGTATATTGCTTGACTAACAGTATAATAAAATAAATGCCTTTATCTGAATCCCATATTATCTTTATTGGCCTATGAATTCGCTCGGAGGTTTTGGGGTCATTAAGTATTATTGCCCAATATTCTCATGATGTTCGATTTAGGGGTGTTTTCGGGGGTGAGGTGATCGCCTAGACACTTGGCCCTGAACAAAATATCTGCATCGTGCTCTTCTTTCAGAAACCATTAACTAAACCCTATATTGCCATAGGTTTAAACGGAGTTTGTGGGATGAGGCTTCCTCAAACACTTGGCCCCGAAATTTTTAATCTTTGGGGGTTGTTTTGGGGAAGGGATGGGTCCCAGAAAATTGGTCCCGAAACTGGGTATTAATTTCATTTGAGCCCCACATTGACAGGTTGGTAAATATGCCCGATTTAGGGGTATTTTGGGGAGTGGGGTGGTCCCCCAAACGCGTAGCTCTGAAAAAAATTTCAGCATCGTGCTCTACTCTTAAATACCATATATTTGTATTCCGTATTGCTATAGGCCTCAAATTGGATATCAAATTCGTTTTCTAATTTCGAATACTTTTCATTTGAGCCCCATTTTTCCATAGTCGGCACACATGACTGGTTTGGGGGTGTTTTGGAGGATGGGGCGACCGTTCAGTGACTTGGCTCTGGAAATATATATCAGATTCGTGTTCTACTCTAAAATACCTCTTACTACAGCCCCATCCAGAAAATTGGTCACGAAACTGGGTATTAATTTCATTTGAGCCCCACATTGACAGATTGGTAAATATGCCCGATTTAGGGGTATTTTGGGGAGTGGGGTGGTTCCCCAAACGCGTAGTCCTGAAAAAAATTTCAGCATCGTGCTCTACTCTTAAACACCATATATTTGTATTCCGTATTGCTATAGGCCTCAAATTGGATATCAAATTCGTTTTCTAATTTTGAATACTTTTCATTTGAGCCCCATATTTCCATAGTCGGCACACATGACTGGTTTTGGGGTTGTTTTGGAGGATGGGGCGGCCGTTCAGTGACTTGGCTCTGGAAATATATATCAGATTTGTGTTCTACTCTAAAATACCTCTTACTACAGCCCCATATTGAAATGTTCAGCAAATACGTCTTATAAGTGTGGAGATAAGGGGGTGGGGTGGCTCCATAAACACTTTTTTCGGAATTCTCAGATTCGTATTCTATACTCAAATACCTTTTATTTGAGCCCGATATTGCCATGGTCAGTAAATATGTCCTGTCTGGAGGGTGTTTTAGGGAAGGGCGGACTCCGGAAACTTGGTCCCACATTTGGATATGAGATTCGTATTCTACTCGCAACTACCTTTAATTTGAGTCCCATATTGCAATGGCCGGTAAATATGTTGGGTGGTAGGGGGACTACCGACAATTGGATATCAGATACGTTTTTTTTATACCCTCCACCATTGGATGGGGGTTACACTAATTTCGTTTATAACTACTCGAAATATTCGTCTGAGACCCCATAATATATATATATTCTTGATCGTCGCGACATTTTATGTCGATCTAGCCATGTCCGTCCGTCTGTCTGTCGAAAGCACGCTAACTTCCTTAGTGTAGGTCGGTTGGTATTGTAAATGGGCCATATCGGTCCATGTTTTGATATAGCTGCCATATAAACCGATCTTGGGTCTTGACTTCGTGAGCCTCTAGAGTGCGCAATCGTTATCCGATTGGAATGAAATTTTGCACGACGTGTTTTGTTATAATTGGAATTTTGAATGAATTTTTGCACGAAATATTTTGTTGTGATATCCAACAACTGTGCCAAGTAGGGTTAAAATCGGTTCATAACTTGATATAGCTGCCATATAAACCGATCTGGGATCTTGACTCCTTGAGCCTCTAGAGGTCGCAATTATTATCCGATTTGCCTGAAATTTTGTACGACGGATACTCTCTTGACCATCAATATACGTGTTTATTATGGTCTGAATCTGTCTATAGCCCGATACAGCTCCCATATAAATCGCTCTCTCTATTTTACTTCTTGAGCCCCCAAAGGGCGCAATTCTTATTCGAATTGGCTGCCATTTTACACAGGTCTCCTACATATAATTTAATTGTGGTCCAAACCGGACCATATATTGATTTCGCTATAATAGCAGAACAAATCTTTTCTTATATCCTTTTTTGCCTAAGAAGAGATGCCGGGAAAAGAACTCGACAAATGCGATCCATGGTGGAGGGTACATAAGATACAGCCCGGCCGAGCTTGGCACGCTTTTACTTGTTTTATCCTAAATACCTTTAATGTGAGTTCCGTATTGTCCTGATTGGTCAAAATATATATATGGTAGGTTTTGGTACCCTAGGTACCCCATCCGAAATTTGGATATCAAGTTTTTAGTATAGGTTACTACAAGAGAGCACGCAGAATTCCGCTTAAATCACACCACCCATCACCAATATCTGGCGTTTCTGAAAATTGGGGTAAGTGGCAGGGTCCTTCAGATACCAAAAAATGTAATACCCTATTTTCACCACGGGATAATTATGCACCATCAGTGAAAATTTCATGAAAATCGCGTTCGCTGCACCTTCCTTAACACCATATGAAATATAACTTTCTTTTCATTTTTGCGTCATGTTTTTATACCCACCACCGAAGGATGGGGGTATATTCATTTTGTCATTCCGTTTGCAACACATCGAAATATCCATTTCCGACCCTATAAAGTACATATATTCTTGATCAGCGTAAAAATCCAAGACGATCTAGAGATGCCCATCTGTCTGTTGAAATCACGCTACAGTCTTCAAAAATAGAGATATTGAGCTGAAATTCGCACAGATTCTTTTCTTGTCTATATAGACCGATCCCCCGATTTAGAGTCTTAGGCATATAAAAGCATCATTTATTATCCGATTTTGTTGAAATTTGGGAGAGTGAGTTGCGTTAGGCCCCTCGACATCCTTTGTTAATTTAGCCCAGATCGGTTCAGATTTGGATATAGCTGCCATATAGACCGATCCTCCGATTCAGGGTCTTAGGCCCATAAAAGCCACATTTATTATCCCATTTTGCTGAAATTTCGGACAGTGAGTTGTGTTAGGCCTCTTCGACATCCTTCGTTAATTTGGCCCAGATTGGTTCAGATTTGGATATAGCTGCCATATAGACCGATCTCTCGGTTTTAAGTTTTGGGCCCATAAAAAACGCATTTATTGTCCGATTTCGCCGAGATTTGGGACAATTCGTTGTGTTAGGCTCTTTGACGTCCTTCTTCAATTTGGCCCAAGTCGGTGCAGATTTGAATATAGCTGCCAAATAGACCGATCTCTCGATTTAAGGTTTTGGCGCATAAAAGGCGCATTTATTGTCCGATTTCGCCGAGATTTTGGACAGTTCGTTGTGTTAGGCTTTTCGAAATCCGTGTCGCATATGCTTCAGATCGGTTTATTTTTAGTTATAGCTTCCAAAAAGACCAATATTTTGTTATACACGATTGAACAATGACTTGTACCGATTACTGCTGTGGGACATAAGGTATGCAATTTACACCGGATTTTGATGAAAGGTGGTTTACATATATACCCGAAGTGGTGGGTATCCAAAGTTCGGCCCGGCCGAACTTAACGCCTTTTTGCTTGTTTTCCTTCGATAATAGTTGCGACATCTAAGATTAATTATCCATTTAAAATTTCAGTACAAAAACTTATGTCCTAGACCACAAACTTTTTTCTTTTTATACCCTCCACCATAGGATGGGGAGTAATCTAATTTCGTAATTCCGTTTGTAACAACTCGAAATATTCATCTGAGACCCAAAAAACTAAATATGTATATTCTCGATCGTCTTGACGTTCTAAGTGGAAAGCACGCTAACTTTTGAAGGGATAAAGCTAGGCGCTTGAAATTTTGCAAATATTAGGGTAGTGTATTTGTGTAAGTCTGCTGGGATTGTAAATGGGTCATATTGATCCAAGTTTCCATATAGCTGCCATATAAACCGATCTTGTATCTTGACTTCTTAAGCCTCTAAACTGTATAAGGTATTTTGTTATGACTTGCAACAGCTATGCTAAGTATGGTTGAAATCGGTGCAAAACTTGATAAAGCTCTCATATAAACCGATCTACTGATTTGTCTTTTGAGCCACTATAGGGCTCAATTCTTATCCAATTCGGATAAAATTTTCCAACATCTAAACCAAGTACGGTCCGAATCGGTCGATAACCTGAAATAGTTCCAATAGCTTGGCAATTCTTATCCATTTTCCCTTTATAAAATCAGCTGTTTTAAATGACTTGGCAAACGAATCGAATGACAAAAAGAAAAAAAAAATTGTGCTTATCGGCATGCCGCTTGGACTCGACGATAAAAAGAAGGCTTTTTATCGTTAAGCTAAAATTTTAATCAAACCCACTCCACTACGTTTTCACTGTCGCTTTCAAAACGTAGAAAAATTTCACCTTCGTAATATAAACTACTTTTCAATAGCTCTGACTCTATGTACATTCGTTGAGCCTTCCCCTCTAACCGTTAAGCACAAACTTGGATATACGCACTCTAATAAATAAATTTTTATCTTTGGCAAAGATAGTCATCTCACCCATTATTTTGGACCTTCTTAGGGTGAGAAAGTTAAAAAATAACGCCGCAAACGACCGCAACGAAATTCCTATATTTGATTTATCTTTATTTTAAGGACCAATAGATTGCCATAACAAAGATAAATGCTGCAAGTTGGCGTCTCCATTCAGTTCATCCAATTGCAAATAGCCAATAGATGGCGTTACTTTAAATGTTAGTGCTATTGGAGTGGCCTAACGCCTATAAAATTTATCATCATGTGGCAGTTGTCTATAAATGACTATATGACTACCTATCAAAAAGTCATGACTGGTGTATACACCCGTTTGGTGGAGGGCGTCCATAGGGTTTTGCGCCACACTCATCCATTCGAGCACAAATTTGAGTGATGCACTCCACTCACTTAATCCCTGTTGTTTTAATTGGTCAAATAACCTATTGGTGGCGATTTTAGGAGGTAAGCACCACCTAGATTCGTGCACACAAAGTATAGTGCCATATTCGTAATCAGCTCTCAAATAACTTTCATTTAAGTCTTATATTGCTTTGATCTAGTAAAATTGCCATTTGGGGGTGGGGCGACATGCAAATACTTAATCTTCTTCCGAATACCTTTTATTTGAGTCCCATATTGATATGTACGCCCAATATGTCTGTTTGGGGAACTTTTGGGGTTGGAGTGGCGGGTTTCTTGGACCCAACTTTCAATACCATATTCGTATTCTACTCTCCAGTACCTTTCATTTGATACCCATATTATCTCGATCGGTCAACCTTGACTTTATGTACATATTGTTTTTGGGGTAATGGGGGAGGGTCCGCCCCCTACCAATATGAAAAAATTATATAGCCTTTTCCTCCTTCTTGACCATATTCGTAATCTACTCCCGAATACCTTTCATCCGAGTCAAATATAATCATTATCGTCCAATAAGCCTATTCGAAGGGGTTTTGCGCACGGGGTAGCCCCCAAGATACTTGGACCCAAATTTGGATATCAATTTTTTTTTCTACTTCTGAATACCTTTCATTTGAGTCCTATATTGCCCCGATCGGTCAACTTTTATTTTTGGGCGGTACTTTTGGGGTAAGGGGAGAGTCCGCTCCCATTGAGATATCAAAAAATTATTGCTCCTTTCGGACCACTCCACACAATCTGTGAAAATTTCAAAGAAATCGGTTTAGCCATTTTTGAGTATATACGGACAAACAAATTTACAAATCCACAAATATACAAACAATTAAACAAACACATATTCATTTTTATATATAGACTAGCTGAACTCGATCCGCTTTGCTGCGCTTCCTTTTACACCATATGAATTACAACTTTATTTTCAATTAATCTTCTTTGCATTCACTAAGTTACATTTATATTTTGCGGCCATGTTTTTATAGAACTTTTAGACTATTGTGGAGCTTGTCCCACGGTAGGAGGATTACAAAAATAATTCCGAAAGCTGTCAAAGTTTAGTTCCTTTATTTTATTTATTAGACAATTTGTCAAAATAGTAGTGAAAAGAATATGATCAACTTTGAACACACTCTTCTGTAGCTCTCGCGCTCTTTTTCTTTGTTAGGGTTTGCTTGGCTATTCAAATAATTTCTATCTCCCAATAGATGGCGATGAATTTGAATGAAAATATCAGAAAAAAATTTCAGCACTAGATATTCCTTCAATAATAGTTGCGACAATAATCATTATCCATTTAAGACTTCAGTACAAAAACATACTGCCTAGACCACTAAATTTGATTTTTCTTTATATACCCTCCATCATAATCTAATTTCGTCATTCCGTTTGTAAAGCATCGAAATATTCATCTGAGACCCAACAAAGTATATATTTGTATATCTTTGATAGTCTTGACTTTCTAAGTCGATTTAGCCATGTCGGACCGTCCATCTGTCGAAAGCACGCTAACTTTCGTAGGGATAAAGCTAGGCGCATGAAATTTTGGACAAATACTTCCTATTAGTGTAGGTCAGTTCAGATTTAAAATGGGTCATATTGGTCTATGTTTTGATATAGCTGCCATATAAACCGATTTTGGATCTTGACCTCTTGAGCCCCTAAACGCTGCAATTCTTATCCGATTTGAATAAGATATTTTGTTATGACTTCCAACATCTGTGCTTAATATGGTTCAAACCGGTTTACAACTTGATATAGCTCCCATATAAACCGATCTCCTAATCTGACTTTATGAACCCCTAGAGGGCGCAATTCTTAAGCGATTTGGCTAAACATTATTTTAACGACTTCCCCTATGATCTTCCGCATACGTGCCAAATATTGAGTCCATAACCTGATATAGCTTCCATATGAACCGATCTCCCGATTTTAATTCTTAAGCCACTATAGGCCTCAATTTTTATCACATTTTTGCTGACATTTTGCACAATGACATCTACTATGGTCTCCAACAGCCAAACCAAGCATGTTCCGAATTGGTTGATAACCTGAAATAGCTCCAATTGCTGTGCAATTTTTATCCAAAATGACAAATGAGAACCATTGCAGAGGATCTCGGCCCGGCCGAACTTTTCACGCTTTTGCTTGTTGTCACTCGATTCGTTCGAGTGACAAAACGAAAAAAATGTGTACTTATCGGCACGCCACTTGGGCTTCTTTTCTTTGAGCTAAATTTTTAATCAAACCCGCTCCACTGAGCTTTCGCTTTCAAGACATAGAAAAATGTCACCTCTGTAACGTTACCTACTCTCCAATAGCTCTGATTCTGTGTACGTTCGTTGAGCCCTCTAAAAGTTTAACACAAACTTGGATATCCACACTCTACTGAATAAATTCTTATCTATGGCAAAGATAGCCACTTAAACACCTGTCTTACGGTGGGAAATTTAAAAAATAATACAGCAAACAACCGCGAGATTCCTATACTTTATTTTTATACCCTCCACCACAGGATGGGGGTATACTAATTTCGTCATTCTGTTTGTAACTACTCGAAATATTCGTCTGAGACCCCATAAAATATACATATATTCTTTATCGTCGCGACATTTTATGTCGATCTAGCCATGTCCGTCCGTCCGTCTGTCGGAAGCACGCTAACTTCCGAAGAAGTAAAGCTAGCCGCTTGAAATTTTGCACAAATACTTCTTATGAGTGTAGGTCGGTTGGTATTGTAAATGAGTCATATCGGTCAATGTTTTGATATAGCTGCCATATAAACCGATCTTGGGTTTTGACTTCTTGAGTCTCTAGAGTGCGCAATTCTTTTCCGATTGAAATGAAATTGTGCGCGACGTGTTTTGTCATGATATCCAACAACTGTGCCAAGTATGGTTCATATCGGTCCTTAACCTGATATAGCTGCCATATAAACCGATCTTGGGTCTTGAATTCTTGAGCCTTTAGAGTGCTCAATTCTTATCCGATTGGAATGAAATTTTGCAGGACATGTTTAGCTATGACTTCCAACAACTGTGTTAAATTAGGTTCAAATCGGTTCATAACCTGATATAAAGCTGCCATATAAACCGATCTTGGGTCTTGACTTCTTGAGCCTCTAGAGGCTCTTGGGTCTAATTATTATCCGATTTGCCTGAAATTTTGTACGACGGATCCTCTCATGACCATGCATGTTCATTATGGT
Source organism: Stomoxys calcitrans (assembly GCF_963082655.1). NCBI lineage: Eukaryota > Metazoa > Arthropoda > Insecta > Diptera > Muscidae > Stomoxys > Stomoxys calcitrans. Next base: position 131,675,240 of record NC_081554.1, on the reverse strand, counting down.
CTGAATCGCTCCCATATAAATCGATCTCTCTATTTTACTTATTAAGCCCCTAATGGGCGCAATTTTTATTCAAATTGGCTGACATTTTGCACAGGTTTCCAACATAGAATTTAATTGTGGTCCAAACCGGGCCATATCTTGATATCGCTCTAATTGCGGAGCGAATCTTTTTTATACTTTTTTTTTGCCTAAGAAGAGATGCCGGGAAAAGAAGTCGACAAATACGACCCATTGTGGAGGGTATATAAAATTCGGTCCGGCCGAATTTAGCACGCTTTCACTTGTTCTTTATTTTACGGACCGATAGGTTGCCATAACAAAGATAAATGCTGCATGATCAATTGTTACCACTATGCCCTCTCCATGTTCTTGGTGGCGTCATCATTCAGTTGATTCATTTGCAAGCAAAATAGATGGCGCTTGTTTAAATGTTAGTGCTGCCATCGATAAGGGAAAGGTGTAGACTTTGATGCCCAAAATGTTTTTAAAATAACTTAAAAGTTCTCAGTTTCACGTCGCCCCGGATTTTGCGCAACCACATATAAACATAAAATTTGACATTTCTCCCATCTTTTAGAACATTTTTGGACATATATTGTTATAAGTCTATAGATTTCCGTTGTCTATGGTGCTACTCGCTTGGAGCGGCTTAGCGCCTATAACATTGATCATCATGTGGTAGTTATCTATAACTGACTATATGACTACCTGTTGAATAGTCATAATTTAATCTTTTTTAAATCAAATCAAATTTCCATATTTAACAATTCTCAGTGGTAAGGAACTAATTTGACGGTCTTTATATTAGGAGCGGTGGCGACAGTTCTTAGTAATTAAACCATGTGAATCTTTTTGCCCAGCAGCACGTTGTGTGGAATACGTTTCATTCTAGCCCCATATTGTTATTATCGTCCAATAAACCTATTTTAGGGCGTTTTGGGGTCGGGGTGGTCCCCAGTTACTTGGATCCAATTTCTAATATGAAATTCGTAGTCTATTCGTAAATACTTTTCATTTAAGTCCCATATTGTCCCGACCGGTTCACTTCTATTTTGGGGTCGTACTTTAAGGGCAAGGGGGAGGGTCCGCCCCCTTCCGATATCAATAAATAATATAGCATATTGCTCCTTCCGGACCACTCCCCACAATCTATGAAAATTTCAAAGAAATCGGTTTAGCCGTTTTTGAGTCTATACGGAACAAACAAATTTTAAAACCCACAAACAAACACAAATAAATTTTTATACCGTCCACCAAAGGATGGGGGTATACTAATTTCGTCATTCTGTTTGTAACACCTCGAAATATTCGTCTGAGAACCCATAAAGTATATATATTCTTGATCGTGATGTCATTTTAAGTCGATCTAGCCATGTCCGTCCGTCTGTCTGTCGAAAGCACGCTAACTTTTGAAGGAGTAAAGCTAGCCCGTTAAAATTTTACACAAATATTTTCTATTACTATAGGTTGGTTGGGATAGTAAATGGACCAAATCAGTCCATGTTATGATATAGCTGCCATATAAACCGATCTTGGGTCTAGACTTCTTGAGCCTCTAGAGGGCGCAATTCTCATCTGATTTGACTGAAATATTGCAAGTGGTGTTTTGGTATCACTTCCAAAAACGGCGCTAAGTATGGTTCAAATCGGTCCATGTTTTGATATAGCTGCCATATAAACCGATCTTGGGTCTTGACTTTTTGAGCCTATAGAGGGCGCAATTCTCATCTGATTTGACTCAAATATTGCACGTGGTGTTTTGGTATCATCACTTCCAACAACCGCGCTAGGTATGGTTCAAATCGGTCCATGTTATGATATAGCCGCCATATAAACGGATCATGGGTCTTGACTTCTTGAACCTCTAGAGGGCGCAATTCTCGTCCGATTTGACTGAAATTTTGTACAACGGCTTCACTCATGATGTTCAACATACGAGTTCAATATGGTCTGAATCGATCTATAGCTTGATACAGCTCCCATATAAACCTATCTCCCGATTTTGCTTCTTGAGCCCAATTGCGCAATTGTTATCCGAATGAACGGAAATATTACTCAATGACTTCTACAATGTTCAGCATTCATTTATGGTCCGAATTGGACTATAACTTAATATAGCTCCAATAGCATAACAGTTCTTATTCAATATGCTTTGTTTGCCTAAAAGGAGATACCGCGCATGGAACTCGACAAATGCGATCCATGGTGGAGGGTATATGTAAGATTCGGCCCAGCCGAACCTAGCACTCTCTTACTTGTTATATATACACATAGATAGATAGAAGATAACATCCATCCAATATATTTTCGAAGCATACGTACACTACCATTATAAGTTTTATTAGGACATTTGATTAGCTTAGGTTGAAAAGAGGGTGCAGATATTAATCCGATTAGGACATTAGATTAGATACATTAGATTAGATTAGGTTGAAAAGAGGGTGCAGATATTAATCCGATTTTTATGACAAATAACGCAAATAACGTCGGCTGAGAACCAGTGATAGCATAGAATAATTTGTAGTTGATTTGTTCCGAATCTTGAGCGAGTCGGTGATGGTTCCATCGTCGGGTGCCTTTTCGTTAGGTTGTGTTGAGTTTCCCGTCCCTGAACTTCCTGATGTTTCAAAATCAGGATATTTGGTTATCCTAGTCTTCAAAATCTTGAGTAAATGGGCTTCTTGAGATTGGGTTGTGGTCTCATCGTCTGCTCCCTGTTCTTTAGGCTGCATTGAATTTCCCGTCACTGCACTGCTTGATGTTTCAATATTAGGTTTTTTGCATATCCGACACTCAGAGATATTTGTAAGTAGAAACAGAAAAAATGTTTGCTGTAACAGTGAACGTCTGGTGAAAATAGGATAGCAGTAATTTTTGGCTCAAAAATTGGATATAAGTTTCAAACATTTTCATAGCCACCACCATAGGATAGGGGGTATATTCATTTAGTCTTTTCGTTTATATTACAAAGTATATATATTTCGGATCGTAGTAAAATTCTAAGACCTTCAAAAATTGAGATACTGAAATTTGGCACAGATACGTCTTTTTGATGGACGCTGGTTAAGTTCTTACACGGGCCAAATCGGACCATGTTTGGATATAGCTGCTATATAGACCGATCTGCCGATAAAAGGTCTCATGCGCATAAATGCTTTATTTTTTTCCGATTTGGCTGAAATTTGAAACAGTGAGTAGTCTTAGGCCTCTCGACCCAACCGACCCAAATATGGTTCAGATCTGAATATATTTAGTTATAGCTGCCATATTGACCGATCTGCCCATAAGGGGTCTGGAACCCATAAAAGCTTAATCCATTACCCGATTTCGCTGAAATTTAAGAAAGTAAGTTATTTTAAGCCCCCCGACATCTGACTTAAATATGGTTTAGATCGGACTATATTTAGATATAGCTGCCATATAGACCGATTTGCCGATAAGGGGTCTGAAGCCGTCATCCGACCCAAATATGGTTCAGATCGGAATATATTCATATATTGCTGCCATATACACCGATCTGCCGTTCAAGGGTATGGAACTCATCAAAGCTTTATTTATTACCCGATTTCGCCGAAATTTAATACAGTGAGTTGTCTTAAGTCTTCCGCCACCCAACCTAAATATGGTTCAAATCGGAATATATTTCGATATAGTTGCCATAACGACCGATCTGCCGATAAGGGGTCTGAAGCCCATAAAAGCTTTATTTATTATTTGATTTTAGAGAGGAGAGTATCAGTGAGGAGTCAGGTGGAACTGGCTCTTAATTAAATACTGAGTACCAATGATACTCGAGATGACAAGGCGATTTATTCGCGACTTCAAATAACCAATGGCGAACATCAACGTCTGTTCCCAGTTTAGGGGCGGCTGGAGGCGAGCGTCGGATCTTGGAGGAAGCTGTTCCCCACAACGAAGGATACATGTGCAATCCCACAAAATCCATGCGGTTGAGGCCATGGGCCAGTAACCCGCCCCCGAAAGATCAAGAGGTGGGAGACACCTCGAAACCTAGTGTCGGAAATTTTAGAACGAGCGCATTAGATCGAGGCGCTTGATATGCTATTCTATTGTACGTTCGGCTAGTGGAACAAATATTCGGTCATAGCCAATTAAAGTAGCATAAAATTTTTATATAGAACTAGCTAACCCGGGCACGCTCCGCTGCGCCTTCTTTTACTTCATATGGAACAAAAGTCTCATTGGAATGTATATTTTCGACAATTAAAGATCTTTTAGTGAAATACCATGCTAATTTGACGAACAGTTTAACAATATAAGTGCCTTTATCTGAATCCTATATGATATTTATTGGTCTACGAATTTAAGTTTGGATGAGAGGTGTACTCCATTCTTAAAATACTTCATTTCAGCCCAATATTCACATGATGTCTGATTTAGTGGTGTTTTCGGTGGAGAGGTGGTCCCCCAGATAGGCCCTGAAAAAATATCACCATCGTGCTCTTCTCTCAAATACCATATTGCCATTGGCTTAAACCCCATCTTGCCATTGGCTTAAGAGGAGTTTACAGGATGAGGCGTGCCTCAAACACATGGCCCCAAAATAAGTTATCAAATTTGTTTTCTAATCTCAAATACCTTTCATTTGACCCACATATTGGCATGGTCGAAAATTTTTTTCCCTTTGGGGGTGTTTTGGGAAAGGGGTGATGCCCTAAATACATGGTCCTACATTTAGATATCAAATTCGTATTCTACTCCCAAATACCTTTTTTTGAGCCCCATATTGCGATGATCACAAAAAAATTGCTGTTTGTGGGGTATTTTGGGAAAGCGGTAGACCCCCAGAAAATTGGTCCCGGAAATGGGTATAAATTCTTGCTCTACCCCCCAATACCTTTCATTTTAGCTACACGTTGACATGGTCGGTAAATTTGCCCGATTTAGAGGTGTTTTGGGGATTGGTCCCTCAAACACTAAGCCCGGAAAATATATCAGCAACGTGCTCTATTCTCATATATCTATATATCATTTATTTGAAATCCATATTGCCATTTCACTCAAAATTGGATATCAAATTCGTTTTCTAATCTCATTTAAACTCCTTATTACAACAGCCAGCAAATATGTCCGGTTTGGGGTACTGGCCCTAAAAACTAAGAATATTTAGTTCCACTCACTTTAAAACGTCCTATTTGGGGGTTGCTATGGTGGTGGGACGTCCGCTAAACAGTTGGCCCCTAATGCTGATATCAGATAGGTGGCCTACTCCCAAATACCTTTAATTTAAGCCACATATTTCCATAGTCGGGGGATGGGCGGCCACTCAGTGAGTTGGCCTTGAAAATATATATTGTATTCGTGTTCTACTCCAAAAACCCTCTTATTTCAGCCTCATATTGCAATAGTCAGTAACTACTTCCAATTTGGGTGGTCCTGTGGGGCGGCCGCATAGACACTTTTCCCGAATATTGATATCAAATTCGTTCTTTACTACCAAATACCGTTGATTTGAGCTCTATATTGGAATAATCGAAAATGAAGTTCTGTGCTTTAGGGTGTACTCCCAAACACTTGTCTCCAAAATTGGATATCAAATTCGTTTTCTACTCTCAAATATCTTTCATTTGAGTCCCATATTGTCATAACATATTTGGCTTATTTTTGGAAGGAAAAGCGCCACCTACACTTGAATCTCATATTCGTAATCTACTCCCAAATACCTTTTATTTGAGTGCTTGGTGCCTCCCATTACTTGGACCTATTTTTATACCCTACACCCCTACTGTGGTACAGGGTATTAGTTTGTAACACGCAAAGGGAAGAGAGATAGATCCATTGATAAATATACCGATCGACTCAGAATCACTTTCTGATTCGATTTAGCTATGTCCGTCTGTCTGTCTATCCGTCTGTTTGTCTGTTCATGTTAATTTGTGTATAAACTACAGATCGCAATTTTCATCCGACCGTATTCAAATTTGGTATGGGCATATTTTTCGGCCTAGAGACGAAGGCTATTGAATTTGGAAAAAATCGGTTCAGATTTGGATATAGCTCCCATATATGTTCGCTCTATTTGCTGTAATAATGCAATCAAATGGTCATTTGTTACCCGATTCTCTCGAAATGTGGCAGGAAGGATTTTCTAATGACTCTCAACATTACTTGTGAATTTCTTGGAAATCAGTTCACATTTAGATATAGGTCTCTCCTAATTGCCATTGGTTTAGAACCCCCAAACATTAAGCCCCAAAATTAGATATCAAATTTGTTATCTACTATTAAATACATATTATTTATCGCCATAGTAGGCAATCCTAACCGGTTTGAAGGGAGTTTAGCGTCGGACCTCGAAGTAATATCAGCATCGTGCTATAGCACGATTTTGTTTGAGCCCCATAATTTCAAGCATTTTTAAGGAGGCTATCAAAATATTCTGGGCTATGGGTCTCGTTCAGATTCACACTAATTAATTTGTTTGTATTCGTGTTCTACATTCAAAATCATATTTAAAGCGACCACTTGGGATACTACATTCTTAAAGATCCGTAGGTCCTAGTGTGTCCATCCCAATTTCTGGGTAAAAAGTGTACTCCACTACCAAAGACCTTTTATTTCTGTCCTATTCTATCCTAATCCGACTTCATATATTATTTCATATCATTCATATATTATTTTTAATTCCTTTTTTTGGGTAGGATAAGGGGAGGGTGATTGCCCTTTGACACGTCCTTTCATTTGAGTACAATATATTCTCGGTTATCCTAAATTACAGTATGCAATTCTATTTATTGGGAGGAGTGGGTCGCTCCCCCCCCCACGCTAAGAACCAAACGAAAATTTATTTGATTCTTTTTTTGTCGCGATCTACAGTCCTGCGGAACAGCAGGACGTGACCCAGTTACTTAAATTCTTATACCAACATTAGATTAAAAATATATTGTCATCGACCGTTCTTTTATCAAACTACACGCCAGACTCTGTCCTAATTGTGCATACCAAATTCGTTGTCAACTCCCAAAGACCTTCCATTCGATACCGATTTTATGACGTTGGACATTTATGCCCGTTTTGAGGGTTTTTGGGGTTAGGGAGGCCCCGTCGACACCTTGGACCAAATTCTTATAACAGATGCGTATTCAGCATAAAAATATCTTTCGTTTGATACCCATATTGTCTCATTCGGTAAATATGTCCTGTTGTGGGGTTTTTGGAGGAGGCCCCTGAGACACCAAGGAGTACATTTTTACATCAGCATTGGACTCTAACTTTAAATAGTTTTCATTTGAAATCCATATTGTCCCAATCGAGGGAGGTCCCTTAGACACCAGAAAATAAACTTTTGTGTCATATTTTATTCTACTTTCATTTGGTACCCATATTACCCAAAGTGGTGAAAGTGTCCTCTTGGGGTTTTTTGGGAGTTTGGGGACCCTCCGAAAATTAAGAGTGAAATTTGTATACCATATTCGTACTCTTTTCTTTAATACCTGGGCGTCCCTCAGGTTATTTGACCCCACAAGCTTTTTACCCATTTCGTGCTTTTGGGGTACCACAAGGGGGCATACAAAATTTCGAAACTCTACCATCTGTGAAAATTTCATGAAAATCAGTTCAGCCGTTTTTGAGTCTATACGGAACAGACAAACCATATAAAGGGTGATTTTTTTGAGGTTAGGATTTTCATGCATTAGTATTTGACAGATCACGTGGGATTTCAGACATGGTGTCAAAGAGAAAGATGCTCAGTATGCTTTGACATTTCATCATGAATAGACTTACTAACGAGCAACGCTTGCAAATTATTGAATTTTATTACCAAAATCAGTGTTCGGTTCGAAATGTGTTCATTCACCGTAACGTTGCGTCCAACAGCATCTTTGAAAAACTACGGTCCAATGATTCCACCAGCGTACAAACCACACCAAACAGTGCATTTTTCGGGATGCATGGGCAGTTCTTGAACGGCTTCTGGTTGCTCTTCACTCCAAATGCGGCAATTTTGCTTATTTACGTAGCCATTCAACCAGAAATGAGCCTCATCGCTGAACAAAATTTGTCAAAATTTGAACACATTTCGAACCGAACACTGATTTTGGTAATAAAATTCAATGATTTGCAAGCGTTGCTCGTTAGTAAGTCTATTCATGATGAAATGTCAAAGCATACTGAGCATCTTTCTCTTTGACACCATGTCTGAAATCCCACGTGATCTGTCAAATACTAATGCATGAAAATCCTAACCTCAAAAAAATCACCCTTTACAAACAAACAGACAAACAAACGAGGCGCAAAAATTTCATTTTTATATAACAGAAGAAAAAGAAGAAGATATGTTTATTATTTCAGTCATGGATAAGTAGTGTTCTTATTAGAGTCGACTTATGAAATTAATAACTATTTTTTGTGTGTCATGACAGCCAACTTCTAGAATGCAAATCCAAATGTCCATTTAACTATTCAAAATGAGTAGGGAACAAACATATTGCGAATCCTGGTGTAGGCCAATTGTATGTAAAGGCTTTCGGAAAGGAAATCATCACATTTGTGCTGTCAGATATTTCGTTCACATTTGCATCTCATGTGAAATTAGTTTGTGTTGAGATTATGATGCTGACTAATGCAAGGCTTTTCAACCCAGGCAATCAATGATGTTGCACTTGATGATGCAAGTTTTAAGGTTAATATACTGGTACCAACACATGCAGATCTAAAGTCAATTTTGTTCTATTTGTGACTGGGTATTGCTGATGCTGACTTTTCTGTTAGCAGCTGCTCATCGTCAGTGCCATGGAGGTGATGTCTTTTTAGCAGTATATCTTCGTAGCCAAAGTTGTTGGTTAGTCTATTTTGACTTGTGACTGACTGACGAATAGACTGGATAATTATTTAAACATTTATCTGCAAACCCCACAGATGCTGAAGCAGATACATGCAGAATTCTTTGTTCAATATCAGCTTTGCTAGTGAATTGGGAATTTGCCAATATACCTTTTACCCTAATTTTCAGAAACGCCAGATGTCGGCGATGGGTGGTGCGATTTAAGCGAAATTTTGTGTGCTCTCATATAGTACCCTAAAAATAAAAATTTGTTATCCAAATTTCGGATGGGGTACCTAGGGGGGATACCCCACTCTAAAACCTACTAAACCTATATTTAGAGCAATCACGACAATATGGGACTCAAATTAATTCAAATAAAGGTATTTAGGATAAGAAAACGTATCTGATATCCAATTGTCGGACCAAGCCCCAAAAAACCCCTAAATCGGACATATTTACCGACCATGGCAATATTAGACTCAAATGAAAGGTTTGCGAGTAGAATACGAATATGATATCCAAATGTGGGACCACGTTTCTCGTTTCGTTTTCAATATTCGTGAAAAGTGTCTATGGGGCCACTTCACCCCAACAACACCACCCAAATAGTAAGTATTTGCTGACAACTGCAATATGAGGCTCAAATAATCGTTTTTAAAGTGGAACACGAATCCGATATATATTTTCAAGGCCAACTCACTGAGTGAGCGCCCATCCCACAAAACACCTCCCAAGCTGGTCATGTTTGCCGACTATGGAAATATAGAGCTCAAATTAAAGGTATGTGGGAGTAGACCACGTATCTGATATCAACATTAGGTCTAGCGGACGTCCCACCACCATAACAACCCTCAAGTAGGACGTATTTGTTCACCAAGACAATTTGGGTCTTCAAGACAGTGGAACTAAATATACATAGTTTTTAGGACCAATACCCCAAACCGGACATATTTGCTGACTTTTGCAATAAGGAGTTTAAATGAGATTAGAAAACGAATTTGATATCCAATATTGAGGGCAATTGCAATATGGGGTTCAAATAAATGATACATAGATATATGAGAATAGAGCCCCTAAATCCCCTAAATCGGGCATATTTACCGACCATGTCAATGTGGAGCTTAAATGAAAGGAATTGAGGGGTAGAGCAAGAATTGATACCCATTTTCGGGACCAATTTTCTGGGGGTCTACCCCTTTCCCAAAAAACCCAACACACACAGCAATTTTTCAGTGACCATCGCAATATGGGGCTCAAATAAAAGGTATTTGGGAGTAGAATACGTATTTGATATCCAAATTTAGGACCATGTATTAAGGGCATCATCCCTTTCCCAAAACACCGTCAAAGGAAAAAAATTTTTCGACCATGCCACTATATGGCTTAAATGAAAGGTTTTTAAGATTAGAAAACAAATTTGATAACCTATTTTGGGGCCATGTGTTTGGGGGACGCCTCATTCTGTAAACTCCTCTTAAGCCAATGGCAATATGGGGTTTAAATAATTGGTATTTGAGAGAAGAGCACGATGCTGATATTTTTTCAGGCCCAAGTATCTGGGGGACCACCTCTCCCCCCGAAAACACCACTAAATCAGAAATCATGAGTAGACGTGCTGAAATTGAGTATTTTAAGAACGGAGTACACCTTATACCCAAACTTAAACTCGTAGACCAATAAAGATAATATGGGATTCAGATAAAAGGCTGTTAGTCCAGCGATATACTATTTTCGTAGCATGGTATTTCACTAAAAGCTTTTTAATTGTCGAAAATAAATATTCCAAAGAAACTTTTGTTCCATATAAAGTAAAAGAAGATGCAGCGGAGCGGACCCTGGTCAGCTAGTTTTCTATAAAATTTATGGAGGTTCCTAATACCAGCGTCCATGTACAGCATGGATATTATGGTTATGAGTTACATTTCAGTTTAAATGTGCATGATGTCTTCCAGGTAGTAAAGGGTGATTTTTTTGAGGTTAGGATTTTCATGCATTAGTATTTGACAGATCACGTGGGATTTCAGACATGGTGTCAAAGAGAAAGATGCTCAGTATGCTTTGACATTTCATCATGAATAGACTTACTAACGAGCAACGCTTGCAAATCATTGAATTTTATTACCAAAATCAGTGTTCGGTTCGAAATGTGTTCAAATTTTGACAAATTTTGTTCAGCGATGAGGCTCATTTCTGGTTGAATGCCTACGTAAATAAGCAAAATTGCCGCATTTGGAGTGAAGAGCAACCAGAAGCCGTTCAAGAACTGCCCATGCATCCCGAAAAATGCACTGTTTGGTGTGGTTTGTACGCTGGTGGAATCATTGGACCGTATTTTTTCAAAGATGCTGTTGGACGCAACGTTACGGTGAATGAACACATTTCGAACCGAACACTGATTTTGGTAATAAAATTCAATAATTTGCAAGCGTTGCTCGTTAGTAAGTCTATTCATGATGAAATGTCAAAGCATACTGAGCATCTTTCTCTTTGACACCATGTCTGAAATCCCACGTGATCTGTCAAATACTAATGCATGAAAATCCTAACCTCAAAAAAATCACCCTTTATTTTGCAAGCCAACATTAACTCAAAAGATCCGTCTTTTGGGATAAATACAAATATCTTTCCGGATTCCTATTTTTTCTACTTCCCCAGTTAAAGTTCTACTGTACACATACTAGGCTAAGGTTAAATATAGTTTTTGACGCGCTTGAAAAACAAGTTAAATAACACGAAGATTGTCCCATAGTCTTTTTTTTAACAATTTATATGGGACATGTCTTGTTATAGCAACTCCATGAAATTGGTGTAAACGAATTTAGCGAAGAAACGATGTGAAATGTCTGTAATTTGGACAAATTGATGAATGGTTATTTGCCACGAGATGCCAAAGTGGCCATTATTCTTGTGCTTCTTCTGCTGTAGGACTGCGAAGTTGATTTTACTTAAGAATGTTCACAAGGATGATGGGGCAATCTGCGAAGGCAATGGTGGCAACGATGATGGCTACGGTGATGTTGAATACGCTGCAGACAGGCGTCGGGCTTGCAAGGATTTTGATGACTATGACGATTGCGATGATGATTACAGCGTTTCTCATTTGCACTTTCGCGAATTTCAGTGTTCCGTTCTTCATTTGCTTTTTGCAGAATGTGCACCTTTAGCAGTTCTTTGTGGTTTTGTTTTTCTTTTGGTTATTGGTGTTTGTTATGTGCAAACAGCTAAATGATCATTAATGGCCCTCAATGGCTTGCGATTATTTAGGGTTTGTAAATTGCCCACCCTTGTGACTATGTTAGTGCCCAGGCAACATACTATCAAGGTAATGTGGGCAATGTTATTGCACAAGGGATATATAAGTCACGTTCAAAAAGAAACGATTGGTCATCAGACCACCTCCATTTCGTGATTCATAATTTAAAACGTTAATTGAGCTGGTGTGTAAGCCATTTTAAAATGCAATACATTCGTGCCACTTAACTTAAATTATTTGAGAAGTGGTAAATAAGATGGTTGTTTATTAAGTATAGTATCTAGAAACAGGTAAAAATGTGCTTAGTTCGGACGGCCCGAATCTTGGGAACCCACCACCACGGATTCTGCTAAAAATTCTGTCATACCAGCAAAAATTTCTGTCATACCAGCAAAAATTTAAGCTTCTAGGAACCGAGCAGGTATGATGGAGAGACCGGTTTAAATGGGAGCTATATCTGGTTGTAGACTGGTTTGCACCGTGCTTGGCAAAGTTGTTGGAAGTCATAACAGAACATTATACGCAAAATTTTTGTAAGGGCTCAATAAGTCAATAGGGAGATCGGTTTATATGGGAGCCATATCATGTTCGTGACCGATGTGAACCGTACTTAGCACAGTTATTGAGAGTCTTAACAGAACACTATGTGTGAAATTTCAGCCAAATCGGATGAAAATTGACGCTTCCTGGGGCCCAACAAGTCAAATCGAGAGATCGGTTTATATGGCAGCTATATCAGGCCCTTGACCGATTAAAACCGTACTTAGCACAGTTGTTGGAAGTCATAATAGAACATTACATGAACAAATGTCAGCCAAATCGGACAAAACTTGCGGCTTCCAAGGGCTCAAGAAGTCAAATCTGTAGATCGGTTTATATGGGAACTATATCCAAATTAGAACCGATATGGTCCATTTGCAATCCCCAATGACCTACACCAATATAAAATATCTATGCAAATTTTCAAGTGGCTGGCTTTACGCTTTCGACCGATATCGTGATTTCGACAGACGGACGGACGGACATGGCTAGATCGACTCAGGATGTCGGCACGATCAAGTATGTATATACTTACGGAGTCCTAGATCAATATTTCGAGGTGTTACGGACGGACGGACATGGCTAGATCGACTCAGGATGTCGTGACAATCAAGTATATATATACTTACGGAGTCCTAGATCAATATTTCGAGGTGTTACAAATGGAATGACTATATTACTATAACCTCATCCTTGGTGGTGGGTATAAAAACATTGGTGAAAGCACATGTATAAAAAAATTATCATGTGTAAAATACGATTATATATATAGCCAGTTCCTTCTATAGAGATTTCATTACAGTATGCATGTGCAAAGTGATGCAAATGCTGGACAACCGCAAAAATGCTCTAAATTTGTGCAAAATGCTAATTTGCCCAAAAACATTCATCACTGTCTGATTCAGATTTAAGCTTAAGCTAAAACTGTGCACTCGGAGAAAATCGTTTATATAAATAGTTATAGCAAACATTTTTCAATTTCAACAGAAATTAACTGAACAAGGGAAGGTAGAAATTATATTAAGCCTGAAGCTCTCGCGAGACATAGATTGAATGCACACAACCATAGGTATATTTCTTATCCGAAGATCGATCTATTTAACAGTTCTAATAAAGGGTGATTTTTTTGAGGTTAGGATTTTCATGCATTAGTATTTGACAGATCACGTGGGATTTCAGACATGGTGTCAAAGAGAAAGATGCTCAGTATGCTTTGACATTTCATCATGAATAGACTTACTAACGAGCAACGCTTGCAAATTATTTTCAGTGAATGGGCCCTAGAAAAGTTGGCAGAAAATCCGCTTTTTTATCGACAAATTTTGTTCAGCGATGAGGCTCATTTCTGGTTGAATGGCTACGTAAATAAGCAAAATTGCCGCATTTGGAGTGAAGAGCAACCAGAAGCCGTTCAAGAACTGCCCATGCATCCCGAAAAATGCACTGTTTGGTGTGGTTTGTACGCTGGTGGAATCATTGGACCGTATTTTTTCAAAGATGCTGTTGGACGCAACGTTACGGTGAATGAACACATTTCGAACCGAACACTGATTTTGGTAATAAAATTCAATGATTTGCAAGCGTTGCTCGTTAGTAAGTCTATTCATGATGAAATGTCAAAGCATACTGAGCATATTTCTCTTTGACACCATGTCTGAAATCCCACGTGATCTGTCAAATACTAATGCATGAAAATCCTAACCTCAAAAAAATCACCCTTTATAAGCCATTGTTGGAAATGTTGAACAAATTGGTTAAAAATATTCGTTATAAGAGCTGAAAACATTAAATCGGGTGATCGGTTATACAGAGGCTATATAAAGATGTAGTTCGAAAATGGGCCTCTTTTATCAACCTAAACCTCACTATGGATGGGAAAGTAATTTATAAAAAGTTTCAGCTAAATTTCTTAACTTTAAAAGGTTAAATTTGATAACACCAAATTGTGAGAATCCTGGCGTAAAGAATCAAAGAAGGAAACATTAACTCCTGCGCCAAGGAGGCTTTCGACGTAGTACAGCCTATTTTTGTACATAGGCAGGTAAATTTCGAATATTTTGATATATTTTCCTTTTAACTAAAGACCTGCAAATGTCGCATTTTTTATACCCACCACCCAAGGATGGGGGTATATTCATTTTGTTATTCCGTTTGCAACACATCGAAATATCCATTTCCGACCCTATAAAGTATACATATATTCTTGATCAGCCTAAAAATCTAAGACGATCTAGACATGTCCGTCCGTCTGTCTGTTGAAATCACGCTACAGTCTTTAAAAATAGAAATATTGAGCTGAAATTTTGCACAGCTTCTTTTTTAGTCCATAAGCAGGTTAAGTTCGAAGATGGGCTATATCGGACTATATCTTTATATAGCTGCCATATAGACCGATCCGCCGATTTAGGGTCTTAGGCCCATAAAAGCCACATTTTTTATTCGATTTCGCTGAAATTTGGGAAAATGAGTTGTGTTAGGCCCTTCGACATCCTTCGTAAATTTGGCCCAGATCGGTCCAAATTTGGATTTAGCTGCCTTATAGACCGATCCTCCGATTTAGGGTCTTAGGCCTACAAAAGGCACATTTATTATCCGATTTGAATGAAATTTGGGACAGTGAACTATGTTAGGCCCGTCGGCATCCTTCGTCAATTTGGCGCCGATCGGCCCAGATTTGGATATAGCTGCCATATAGACCGACCCTCCGATTTAGGGTCGAAGGCCCATAAAAGCCACATTTATCATCCGATTTTGCTGAAATTTGGGACAGTGAGTTATGTTAGGCCCTTCGACAACCTTCGTCAATTTGGCCCAGATCGGTTCAGATTTGGATATAGCTGCCATATAGACCGATTTGTTGATTTAAGGTTTTGGGCCCATAAAATGCTCATTTTTTGTCCGATGTCACCGAAATTTGGGACAGTGAGTTAAGTTGAGCTCCTTGACATACTTTTGCAATATCGCACAGATCGGTCCAGATTTCGATATGGCTGCCATATAGACGGATATCTAGGTTTTCGGTTTTGGGGCCATAAAAGACGCATTTATTGTCCGATGTCGCTGAAATTTGAGACAGTGAGTTTGGTTAGGCTCTTCGAAGTCCTTCTTCAATTTTGCCCAGATCGGTCCAGATTTGAATATAGCTGCCATATAGACCGACAGTTATTGTCCGATTTCGCCGAAATTTGGGACTGTGCTTTGTGTTAGGCTCTTCGACATTTTTGTGCAACTTGGCCCAAATCAGTCCATATTTGGATATAGCTGCCATGTAGACCGATATCTCGATTTAAAGTTATTGCCCCATAAAGAGCGCATTTATAATCCGATTTCACTGAAATTTGACACATTAACTTATGTTAGGCTTTTCGACATCCTTGTCGTATATAGTTCAGACCGGTTTATTTTTAAATATAGCTACTATACTTATTAGTATTTGGTCCAAATCGGAACATATTTTGATATAACTGATATGGGACATAAGGTATGAAATTTTCACCGAATATTGATGAAATGTGGTTTACGTATATACCCGAGGTGGTGGGAAACAAAGTTCGGCCCGGCCGAACTTAACGCCTTTTTACTTGTTTCTATTATTGCCATCTCTCGAAAGTAAATGCAACGACAGCAAAAACACAATGCTGTTAGAGATTGCTATGCGGAGGCAAGCACGATGCCGTAAACTGTTTAGACCCCAACACGGCATACCTGCAATACATTATTCAATAATGTCAATTTTGAAAATATTTGAGAAAAAACCCCAAAAAAGAACAAGTAAGAGCGTGCTAATACCCTCCACCATTGATCGCATTTGTCGAGTTCTATGCGCGGTATCTCTTTTTAGAAAAACGTAGAATGTTGAATAAGAACTGTTATGCTATTGGAGCTATATCATCAATATATATATTGTCCGATTCGGACAATAAATGAATGCTGAACATTGTAGAAGTCATTGTGTAATATTTCAGTTCATTTGGATAAGAGTTGCGCCTTGTAGGGGCTCAAGAAGCAAAATCGGGCGATAGGTTTATATCGGAGCTGTACCAAGCTATTGATCGATTCAGACCATATTAGACAAGTATATTAAAGGTCATGAGAGAAGCTGTTGTACAAAATTTCAGCCAAATGGGATGAGAATTGCGCCCTCTATAGGTTCAAGAAGTCAAGATCCCAGATCGGTTTATATGGCAGCTATATCAGGTTCTATTTCAATTTACGCCATACTTAGCACTAATATTGGAAGTCATAACAAAACACCTAATGCAAAATTTCAGCCAAATCGGATAAGAATTGCGCCCTCTAGAGGCTCAAGAATTCAATATCCAAGATCGGTTTATATGACAGCTATATCAGATTATGAACCGATTTTAATCATACTTAGCACATTAGTTGAAAGTGATACCAAAACACAACGTGCAAAATTTCAGTTAAATCGGACGAGAATTGCGGCCTCTAGAAGCTCAAGAAGTCCGGACCCCAGATCGGTTTATATGGCAGCTATATCAGGTTATGGACCGATTTGAACCATACTTGGCACAGTTGTTTGATATCATAACAAACACGTTGTGCAAAATTTCATTCCAATCGGATAAGAATTGCGCAGTCTAGAGGCTCAAGAAGTCAAGACCCAAGATCGGTTTATATGGCAGCTATATCAAAACATTGACCGATATGGTCCATTTACAATACCAACCGAATTAGACTAAGAAGAAGTATTTGTGCAAAATTTGGAGCGGCTAGCGTTACTCCTTCGGAAGTTAACGTGCTTTCGACAGAAAGACGGCCGACGTGTTTAGTTATGATATAGCTGCCTGATATAGCTGCCATATAAACCGATCTTGAATCTTGACTTCTTGAGCCACTAGAGGGCGCAATTCTTATCCGATTTGAATGAAATTTTGCACAAGATATTTTGTTATGATACTTATTTATTTATGGATTTATTGTCCACACAACAAGATAATAATCTTATAATTAGAGTGTAGATTTATTGTTATATAATACATCCGACTAAAGTAGGTTCTTAATAAATAAACTAGGTTAAAATAAATAAAAAGTGAAACAAAACAGTGTTTACAAATAAAAAGTGTTAAAAAAAGAGCCGTATGTAATTGGGAAATGCATGGTGATGCTCGGCGAATGGAAATTGTCCAACGAGAGGTGCAGGAGGAGTAGTTCCTCATACGTCTAGGCTACTGATGAGAGAAGGGAGATCAAACATCGTGTACTATAATTGTGTTCGGAAAGGCTGAGAACAGTTGTAAGTTACTCGACTCCAGGCAGATCCAGATTCTTCAGCATCAGTGTAGAGATTCTGTCTGGGACCAGCGACTTGGCGCCACGGATGACAATCGTAGCATCATGACGATTGTTGTAGCAGTGTGTTGTACACAGAGACGGTAGCCCTTGCCAGTGAGGGACTGCATCGGGCCAATGCGGTACGTACAACCTGCTGACATGGGATTGCACGGTAATTTGTGATGGCTGTCTAGCGGCACGGAGATCACGGATATGACGAATGGCTCCCCATTCTAGCCTTTTCACTGTCGGGTCAATAAATTGCCTTTTTTCAAAGGAAGTACCTCAAAAATATCGCCAGTATTTTTTTTAAACAAGTAAAAGCGTGCTTAGTTCGTTCGGGCTGAATCTTATATACCCTCCAACATGGATCACATTTCTCGAGTTCTTTTCCATCCCTTCTTCATCCCTTCTTAGGCAATACAAGTAAAAGCGAGCTAAGATTCGGCCGGGCCGAATCATATATACCCTCCAACACGGACCGGATTTGTCGAGTTCATAGTAGAAGTCTTTGTGTAAAATTTCAGCCAAATCTAGTGAGAATTTCGCACTTTAGAAGGTGAAGAAATCAAATAGGGAGATCGGCTTATAGGAGAGCTGTATTAGGCTATAAACCGATTCATGCAATTTTCGACACGTATGTTAAAGGTCATGAGAGAAGCCGTTGTAAAAAATTTCAGCCAATTCGGATAATAATTGCGCCCTTTAGAGGCTCAAGAAGTCAAGTCCCATATCGGTTTATATGGCAGATATATCAGGTTATGGACCGGTTTGAACTATTCTTTACGCAGTTGTTGAAAGTTCTAACAAAACACCTCATGCTAAATTTCAGGTAAATCGAATAATAATTGTGCCCCCTAGTGGCTCAAGAAGTCAAGACCCCAGATCGTTTTATATGGCAGCTATATCAGGTTGTGGACCGATTTGAATTATTCTTAGCACAGTTTTTGAAAGTCGTAACAAAACAAAAATCTAGTAAGAATTGCGCACTTTAGAGGCTGAAGAAGTCAAATAGGGAGATCAGTTTATAGGAGAGCTGTATTAGGCTACAAACCGATTCATGCCATATTTGACACGTATGTTAAAGGTCATGAGAGTAGCCGTTGTACAAAATTTCAGCCAAATAGGATAATAATTGCGTCCTTTAGTAGCTCAAGAAGTTAAGACCCCAGATTGGTTTATATGGCAGCTATATCAGGTTATGAACCGATTTGAACTTTTCTTAATACAGTTGTTGAAAGTCATAAAAAAAATTAGTCGTGCAAAATTTCAGCCAAATCGGATAGGAATTGCGCACTCTAGATGCTCAAGAAGTCAAGACTTCAGATAGGTTTATATGACAGCTATATCAGGTTATAGACCGATTTCAACCATACTGAGCACAGTTGTTGGAAGTCATAGTAAAACACCTCATGCAAAATTTCAGCCAAATCCGACAAATTGAAATCAAGAAGTCAAGTTCCTAGATCGGTTTATATGGCAGCTATATCAAAACGTGGACCGATATAGCCCATTTACAATCCCAACCGACCTACTCAAATAAGAAGTATTTGTGCAAAATTTCAAGTGGCTAGCTTTACTCCTTCGAAAGTTAGCGTGCTTTCGACAGACGGACGGACATGGCTACTTCGGCTTTAAATGTCTTGACGATCAAGAATATATATACTTTATGGGGTCTTAGACGAATATTTCGATGAGTTAGAATGACGAAATTAGTATATCCCCGTCCTATGGTGGAGGGTATAAAAATGTTTTCCGAGCAAGCAGAAAAAAAACCAACCAAAACAAAAATCGGCTGTTTTTGTGTTGATAGGATCGCTGGTTTTGTCACTGGGGTCGCTGGTTACTTGGACCCAAATTTTAATACCATATTCGTTTTCTGGTCTCCAATACCTTCCATTTGATACCATACCCTTATTGTGCTCATCGGACCACTTTCGCATATGAGTGGGGTTTTTGGGGGTAAGGGGGAGGGTCCGCCTCCACTCGATATCTTAAAATTATATAGCCTTTTATTCCTTCCAGATAATCGTACACAATTTATAAAAATTAAAAAAAAATCGGTTTAGCCAAGTATTATATAGTCATAATGGGTCTAATGGCGTTTTTGAGGGTTGGCGTGACCCCCTATACTTCGATCTGATTTTGTATGCCTGATTCGCAATCTACTCCCAAATACCAAATATGGGGCTCAAGTAGCCCCACATTGAAATGAACGTCCATTTCAATATGGGACGTTCATTTCAATATGGGGAGTTGTGGGGT
Organism: Stomoxys calcitrans; assembly: GCF_963082655.1. Lineage (NCBI taxonomy): Eukaryota > Metazoa > Arthropoda > Insecta > Diptera > Muscidae > Stomoxys > Stomoxys calcitrans. The sequence goes on along the minus strand of NC_081554.1, from coordinate 131,655,099 downwards.
TGGGACGGCCCGATGGGTACTTAGACTCAAATTTTAATACCGTATTCTACTTTCCAAAACCTATCAGTTGCCACCTATATTGTCCTGATCGGTCCACTTTTGATTTTGGATTGTGTTTTTGGCATATAGCCTATGTTTCCCTCCAGACCAACCTACACAATATGCGAAAACTTCAAAGAAATCGGTTCTGTCGTTGTTCAGTCTATACGTAACAAACAAACCGAGTCCCATATAGCCGTGATTGCTTAATGTGCCCATTTTGGGAGTTTTTGTGGGGGTGGGGTGACCCCTATACTTCGACATGAATTTGTATGCCAGATTAGTTATCTACTCCCGCAAATTTTTCCTTTTATACTCATATCGTCCTTATCGGTCCACTTTTGATTTTGGGTGGTGTTTTTGGGGTAACGGTGGAGGATCGGCTCCTCTCCGTTATCAATGAGATATAAACCGATCTGGGATCTTGACTTCTTGAGCCTCTAGGGGTCGCAATTGTTATTCGATTTGCCAGAAATTTTGTACGACGAATTCTCTTATGACCATCAACATACGTGTTTCTTATGGCCTGAATCGGTCTATAGCCCGATACAGCTCTCGCATAAATCGTATCGGAAGGGGGACGGCCCCTCCCCTTACACCAAAAAACAACCCAAAATCAAAAGTGGACCGATCGGGACAGTATAGGTATCAAATGAAAGCTATTGGAGAGTAAAATACGAATACGGTATTAAAATTTTAGTCTTAGTACCCATCGGGCCGCCCTAACCCCAAAACTCCTCCAAACAGACATATTGGACGTTCATTTCAATATGGGTCTCAAACGGTATTCGGGAGTAGATTTCGAATCTGTCATACGAAATTAGATCGAAGTATAGGGGGTCACGCCAACCCTCAAAAACGCCATAAGACCCATTACGACTACTTGGCTGGAACGATTTTCTTAAAATTTTCATAGATTGTGTACGTTTGTCTGGAATGAAAAATATGCTATATAAATTTTAGATATCGGAAAGTGGTCCGATGGGCACAATAAAGGTATCAAATGAAAGTTATATGGTATGGAATATGGTATTAAAATTTGGGTCCAAGTACCCAGCGGGCCTCCCCCAAGCCCAAAACTCTTCTAAACAGATATATTCGAAGTTCATGTCAATATGGGGCTCAAATGAAAAGTATTAGGCAGTACATTACAAATATGGCATAAAACGTTAGCTCCAAGTAATGGCGTATTAGCCGATCATGGCTATATGGGACCCAAATGAAAGGTATTAGAGAGTGGATTACGAATATGACATTAAAATTTGCGTTCAAGTCTAGGTGGCGCTTCTCCTCCTAATGATACGTCAAATGGTTATTTGACCCATATATGGGACTCAAATGAAAGGTATTTGAGAGTAGAAAACTAATTTGATATCCAATTTTGGAGCCAAGTGATTTGGGGTACACCCTAAAGCACCCCCATAACTTAACCTAATTTCCGTTGGGAATAAAGAACGAATTTGATATCCATATATGAGTCAAATGACTGAGGTGCCATCCCTCCCCTAATGAGAACATTACCCTAAGGAAGAATATTACCACCAGGAACCGCGAAAGGGCAAATTCTCACACATCAATGAGTGCTTTCCGATTCAAGTTTAAACTCAATGATAGGGGCGTCCCGCAATGCTGATTCGAGCGTGTTCAGCGTCATAGGCTGCAATGCACGAATCCGATATCCGCATTCAGGGCGAAGTGTCCTCACCCTAAACAGATATTAGAGAGGTAAAGAAGGCTCAGCGGAGCGGGCCCGGTTCGGCTAGTATGTTATAAAGAGCGTTCCAAATGGCCAAAATAAAGTACAAAACTCGTTAAAAAGTGTCTTTTAAGAAACCTAAATGCTTCTCACACTTCTATGCCTAGTTAGTTAGTAGACGTGTGGAGCTACTTGAAAGTATTAAGAACTTGGAAAAATTTGTTCTTTTTAGAAATTTCAGATTCTACAGCAAATGACATTTAATAGGAACTGACAGTTTGCATATTTTAAATCTCGTAAAATTTTGTTGCCTTTCTAACGATGTAAAAAAAGGTTCAATCGGTTCACAAATAGTCCCACAATCTCAGAAATACCGACGACACCTTGAATTAGACTTAAATTTTCAAAAAAAAAAAAAATAAGACCAATTTCTAATAATGTTTATTATAGAGTTTTACAAGCTCTTTAAAAAAGGACCTAGCTGATCGGCCCACAAATGACTGTTTGGAAAGCTATTCAAAAATTGTCATGCTCGAGGTGACCAAGTTTCAATTATCGTGGTCAGCCCCTGGACGTACTAAGATACCCACATAATGAATGTAAAAAAGTTACAGAATAATAATAAAATCTTGGTAGTGGTGTTGGGTATAACAATATTGCGGAAAATCGAAAAAAAGCTACAATAAGTTACATACTCTGATTGAGAAGGGATACGACATAGCGTTATTTCGCCCAAAATGGCAAATCACTTATCTTATCTATTTTATGTCGATCCGTCCGTCCGTCCGTCTGTCTGTCAAAAGCACGCTTACTTCCGAAGGAGCAAAGCTACCCGCTTGAAATTTTGCACAAATACTTTTTATTAGTGTAGGTCGGTTGGTATTGCAAATGGGCCATATCGGTCCATGTTTTGATATAGCTGCCATATAAACCGATCTTGGGTCTTAAATTCTTGAGCCTCTAGAGTGCGCAATTCTTATCCGATTGGAATAAAATTTTACACGACGTGTTTTGTTATGATATCCAACAACTGTGCAAAGTATAGTTCAAATCGGTTCAAAACCTGATATAGCTGCCATATAAATCGATCTTGGGTCTTGAGTTCTTGAGCCTCTAGAGTGCGCAATTCTTATCCGATTGGAATGAAATTTTGCACGATGTGTTCTGTTACGATATCCAACAACTGTGGCAAGTTTGGTTCAAATCGGTCCATAACCTGATATAGCTGTCAAAAAAGCCGATCTTGGGTCCTAACAGGTTATGAACCGATTTTAACCATACTTGACACAGTATGTTGGATATCATAAAAAAATACTACGTGCCGAAATTCATTCAAATCGGATAAGAATTGCGCCCTCTAGAGGCTCAAGAAGTTAGGACCCAAGATCGGCTTTTATGACAGCTATATCACGTTATGGACCGATTTGAACCAAACTTGCCACAGTTGTTGGATATCGTAACAGAACACATCGTGCAAAATTTCATTTTAATCGAATAAGAATTGCGTACTTTAGATGCTCAAGAAATCAAGATTCAAGATCGGTTTATTTGGCAGCTATATCAGGTTTTGAACCGATTTGAACTATACTTTGCACAGTTGTTGGATATCATAACAAAACACGTCGTGTAAAATTTTATTCCAATCGGATAAGAATTGCGCACTCTAGAGGCTCAAGAATTTAAGACCCAAGATCGGTTTATATGGCAGCTATATCAAAACATGGACCGATATGGCCCATTTACAATACCAACCGACCTACACTAATAAAAAGTATTTGTGCAAAATTTCAAGCGGGTAACTTTGCTCCTTTGGAAGTAAGCGTGCTTTTGACAGACAGACGGACGGACGGACGGATCGACATAAAATAGATAAGATAAGTGATTTGCCATTTTGGGCGAAATAACGCTATGCCGTATCCCTTCTCAATCAGAGTATGTAACTTATTGTAGCTTTTTTCGATTTTCCGCAATATTTTTATACCCAACACCACTACTAAGATTTTATTATTATTCTGTAACTTTTTTACATTCATTATGTGGGTATCTTAGTACGTCCAGGGGCTGACCACGATAATTGAAACTTGGTCACCTCGAGCATGACAATTTTTGAATAGCTTTCCAAACAGTCATTTGTGGGCCGATCAGCTAGGTCCTTTTTTTAAAGAGCTTGTAAAACTCTATAATAAACATTATTAGAAATTGGTCTTATTTTTTTTTTGAAAATTTAAGTCTAATTCAAGGTGTCGTCGGTATTTCTGAGATTGTGGGACTATTTGTGAACCGATTGAACCTTTTTTTACATCGTTAGAAAGGCAACAAAATTTTACGAGATTTAAAATATGCAAATTGTCAGTTCCTATTAAATGTCATTTGCTGTAGAATCTGAAATTTCTAAAAAGAACAAATTTTTCCAAGTTCTTAATACTTTCAAGTAGCTCCACACGTCTACTAACTAACTAGGCATAGAAGTGTGAGAAGCATTTAGGTTTCTTAAAAGACACTTTTTAACGAGTTTTGTACTTTATTTTGGCCATTTGGAACGCTCTTTATAACATACTAGCCGAACCGGGCCCGCTCCGCTGAGCCTTCTTTACCTCTCAAATATCTGTTTAGGGTGAGGACACTTCGCCCTGAATGCGGATATCGGATTCGTGCATTGCAGCCTATGACGCTGAACACGCTCGAATCCGCATTGCGGGACGCCCCTATCATTGAGTTTAAACTTGAATCGGATAGCACTCATTGATGTGTGAGAATTTGCCCTTTCGCGGTTCCTGGTGGTAATATTCTTCCTTAGGGTAATGTTCTCATTAGGGGAGGGATGGCACCTCAGTCATTTGACTCATATATGGATATCAAATTCGTTCTTTATTCCCAACGGAAATTAGGTTAAGTTATGGGGGTGCTTTAGGGTGTACCCCAAATCACTTGGCTCCAAAATTGGATATCAAATTAGTTTTCTACTCTCAAATACCTTTCATTTGAGTCCCATATATGGGTCAAATAACCATTTGACGTATCATTAGGAGGAGAAGCGCCACCTAGACTTGAACGCAAATTTTAATGTCATATTCGTAATCTACTCTCTAATACCTTTCATTTGGGCCCCATATAGCCACGATCGGCTAATACGCCATTACTTGGACCTAACGTTTTATGCCATATTTGTAATGTACTGCCTAATACTTTTCATTTGAGCCCCATATTGACATGAACTTCGAATATATCTGTTTAGAAGAGTTTTGGGCTTGGGGGAGGCCCGCTGGGTACTTGGACCCAAATTTTAATACCATATTCCATACCATATAACTTTCATTTGATACCTTTATTGTGCCCATCGGACCACTTTCCGATATCTAAAATTTATATAGCATATTTTTCATTCCAGACAAACGTACACAATCTATGAAAATTTTAAGAAAATCGTTCCAGCCAAGTAGTCGTAATGGGTCTTATGGCGTTTTTGAGGGTTGGCGTGACCCCCTATACTTCGATCTAATTTCGTATGACAGATTCGAAATCTACTCCCGAATACCGTTTGAGACCCATATTGAAATGAACGTCCAATATGTCTGTTTGGAGGAGTTTTGGGGTTAGGGCGGCCCGATGGGTACTAAGACTAAAATTTTAATACCGTATTCGTATTTTACTCTCCAATAGCTTTCATTTGATACCTATACTGTCCCGATCGGTCCACTTTTGATTTTGGGTTGTTTTTTGGTGTAAGGGGAGGGGCCGTCCCCCTTCCGATACCGAAAAATTTTATTTCCTATGTTTCCTTACAGACCAACCTAAAACCTAAGTATGGTCTTAATCGGTATATAACTTAATAATGCTACCATATAATCCGTAATCCTTCCAACAATCGTGCAAGTATTATCTTAATCGGTTTATAACATGGTATTCTCCAATCTACCGATTTGACGTCATGAGCCTAGCATAGTTGTCCGATATAGCTGAAATTTTGCTCGTAGTGGTTTCTTAATACTTCCTACAACCGATTACCCGATCTCTTTGTAAGGCTTCTTCATCCCATAGAAACTTAAATTTTTGTCTGGTTTGGCACGTACACCCATAGAAATTGTTTGCTGAAAATAGCAAACACTGTCTGCTGAATAGAAGTAGTTAAGTTTGCTGCTATTGTTGCAGTAGTTCTGCTGTTACAGCAGTAATTCTGCAATTTCAGAGCAGTAGGCTGACTGCTGAAAAGTCTGTTGTTTGCTGAAAATGACTGCTGCATAATTATGAAGGAGATGTTGGACGAAAAACTAAAATACAAATGTAAATGTGTGTCTCAGTGGATGTTTATACCCATCAAACCAAATGTCAGATGTCAGACAAATTTGATCAAATTCTGAAGTCTTCCGACAATATCTTACCGAATTTGTTCCTAATTCTGTTCGACATTCTGAGGGAATTTTTGTTCCTACAGTTCTGAAAGAATTATGACCGCCTTTTCGTATGGTTTTTTTATACCCTTTACCATAGGATGGGGTTATACTAATTTCGTCATTCTGTTTGTAACACCTCGAAATATGCGTCTGAGACCTCACAAAGTATATATTCTTGATCGTCATGTCATTTTAGTCGATCTAGCCATGTCCGTCCGTCTGTCTGTCGAAAGCACGCTAACTTTCGATGGAGTAAAGCTAGCCGCTTGAAATTTTGCACAAATACTTTTTATAAGTGTAGGTCGGTTGGGATTTTAAATGGGCCAAATCGGTATATGTTTTGATATAGCTGCCATATAAACCGATCCTGGGTCTTGACTTCTTGAGCCTCTAGAGGGTGCAATTCTCATCCGATTTGACTGAAATTTTGCACGTGGTGTTTTGGTATCACTTCCAACAACTGTGCTAAGTATGATTCATTTCGGTTCAAAATCTTGTATAGCTGTCATACATACCGATCTTAGATCTTGACTTCTTGAGCCAATAGAGCGCGCAATTCTCATCCGATTTGGCTGAAATTTTGCATGCGGTGTTTTGTAATGACTTCCAATAACTGTGCTAAGTATGGCGTATCGGTAAAGAACCTGATATAGCTGCCATATATAGACCGATCTGGTGTCTTGACTTCTTGAGCCTCTAGAGTGCGCAATTCTTATCCGATTTGGCTGAAATTTTGTGCAACGGTTTCTCTGTTCTTCAACATACGTGTCTAATATGGTCTGAATCGATCAATAGCTTGATACAGCTCCCATATAAACCTACCTCCCGATTTTGATTCTTGAGCCGCAATTCTTATCCGAATGAAGGCAAGGCGCAATTCTTGTCCGAATGAACTGAAATATTACACAATGACTTCTGCAATGTTCAGCATTCATTTGTGGTCCGAAACGGACTATAACTTGATATAGCTCAATAGCATAACAGTTTTTATTACATATTCTTTGTTTGCCTAAGAAGAGAAACTGTGCATAGAACTCGACAAATGCGATCCATGTTGGAGGGTATATAGATTCGGCGCGGATGAACTTAGCACGCTCTTGCTTCTTTTAATTTTTCTTCCGACAGTTCGGATGGAATTCTGAACAATTTCTTCACTGTTTGTCTGAAGGAATTTTTATTCCGAAAGTTCTAAAAGAATCTGAACGATTTCTGCACTGCTTGCCAGAAAGAATTTTTGTTCCGACCGTTCTGAAAGAATTCTGAACGATTTTTGACCGTCTCACCATATGGGTTTTTTATATCCTCCACCATAGAATGGGGGGTTTACTATTGGGTTGCCCAAAAAGTAATTGCGGATTTTTCATATAGTCGGTGTTGACAAATTTTTTTACAGCTTGTGACTCTGTAATTGCATTCTTTCTTCTGTCCGTTATCAGATGTTACTTTTAGCTTGCTTTAAAAAAAAGTATAAAAAAAAGTATATTCGATTAAATTTCATTCTAAGTTTTATTAAAAATGCATTTACTTTCTTTTAAAAATTCCGCAATTACTTTTTGGGCAACCCAATAATTTCGTCATTCTGTCCGATTTGGCTGAAATTTTGCATGCCGTATTTCAACAACTGTGTCAAATAAGGTTCTATATCGGTTCATAACCTCATATAGCTGCCATATAAACCGATCTGGGATTTTGACTTCTTGCGCCTCTAGAGGTCGCAATTATTATCCGATTTGCCTAAAATTTTGTACGACGGATTCTCTCATGACCATCAAAATACGTGTTTATTATGGTCTGAATCGGTCTATAGCCCGATACAGCTCCCATATAAATCGATCTCTCTATTTTACTTCTTGAGCCCCCAAAGGGCGCAATTCTTATTCGAATTGGCTGACATTTTACACAGGCCTCCTCATATAATTTAATTGTGATCCAAACCGGACCGTATCTTGATATCGCTCTAATAGCAGAGCAAATCTTTTCTTATATCCTTTTTTGCCTAAGAAGAGATGCCGGGAAAAGAACTCGACAAATGCGATCCATGGTGGAGGGTATAAAAGATTTTTTTTTAATTTTTCTTCCGACTGTTCGGAATGATTTCTGGATTGTTTGTCCGAAGGAATTTTTGTTCCGACAGTTATGAAAGAATTCTGAACGATGTCTGAACGTCTTGTCTAATGTTTGATTGTTAATTTTTCTTCTGAACTCCGTGTTTGATTTTTTTTGTGTTTGTTTTACATATTAATTTTTTTTAACCATTGGGAATTTTTATTCCGACGGTTCTGATGAAATTCGTAACGAATTCTGAACTTTGATGGATTTATTTTGGGGTTTTTATGTTTGCTTTTTGTGGCTCATATTTTTAATACACACAAAAAATATTTCCTGACAGTTTGGTAGGAATTCTCAATGATACCTGAACTAGTTGTCAAATGTGTTTGTCTTTTTTGTGCTTGATTGTTTACAAATTTCTGTTCAGAACTCTTACGAAGTTTAGGAAGGAACATCCGGTTTCAAACAAAATTGCTTCTGAAACTGTTCAGAATTCTTTACGAAGATTCGGAAGGAATGTCCGATTTCACTAAATTTTACGAAGATTCGGAAGGAATGTCCGATTTCACTAAGCAATTATTTCCGGAATGGTTCAGAATTCTTTACGAAGTTTCGGAAGGTACGTCCGATTTCAATACGAAAATACTTCAGAAATCGTTCAGAATTCTTTACGAAGTTTCGGCAAGAAATTTTCTTTCCGAATTTCCCAAAGTTATTTTTTCAGATTTCGTTCCCAAATCATGTCAACCACTTCATATAACTTTCGCAAAAATTTCGTTACGATTTCGGATTCGAAGTCGGAAGAATCATCCGAAGATCGTACAGATTTTGTTACGATTGGTTTGCTGGCTAATCACCACTGAATGTATACTTTCCATAATCTGTTTTCTTTATAGTTAGATACAGAAAGCCATGCCAGTCACGTACACATTAGTAGAGCAATAACAACAAAATGCGAGCGAGCGCAGCCACATTTCGAATGTATACCAATGGATGGATAGGTAGCATCTTTACATTAAAATTCCAAAAAAAAAAAAAAAAAAAAACACTTACGAGCGTGCTAAATTCGGCCGGGCCGAATCTTTTATACTCTCCACCATGGATCGCATTTGTCGAGTTCTATGCACAGTATCTCTTCTTAGGCAAACAAAGAAAATTGAATAAAAACTATTGTGCTATTGGAGCTATATCAAGTTATAGTCCGATTTGGACTATAAAAGAATGCTGAAAATTGTAGAAGACATTGTGTAATACTTCAGTTCATTCGGTTAAGAGTTGCGCCTTGTAAAGTCTCAAGAAACAAAATCGGCAGATCGGTTTATATGGGAGCTGTATGAAGTTATTGGTCGATTCATACCATATTAGACACGCATGTTGAAGGTTATGAGAGAAGCCGTTGTAAAAAATTTCTTCTAAATCGGATGACAATTGCGCCCTCTAGAGGCTCAAGAAGTCAAGATTCCAGATCGGTTTATACGACAGCTATATCAGGATATGTACCGAATCGAATCATACGTCAGTTGTTGGAAGTGACACCAAAACACTACGTTCAAAATTTCAGTCAAATCGGACGAAAATTTCGCCCTCTAGAGGCTCAAGAAGTCAAGACCCAAGTCAGTTTATACGGCAGCTATATCAAAACATGGACCGATTTGGCACATTTAGAATCCCAACCGACCTACACTGATAAAAAATATTTGTGCCAAATTTCAAGCGGCTATCTTTACTCCTTCGAAAGTTAGCGTGCTTTCGATAGACGGACGGACATGGTTAGATCGACTTAAAATGACATGACGATCAAGAATATATATATATTGGGTTGCCTAAAAAGTAATTGCGGATTTTTTAAAAGAAAGTAAATGCATTTTTAATAAAACTTAGAATGAACTTCAATCAAATATATAATTGCCAGTTTGTTCGATAACCTTTTGCCATCTTCCTGGCAAATTTAGTATTCCACGCTCATAGAACTTCTGGCCTTTATCTGCAAAAAACTGAACCAAGTGCGATTTTATAGCCTCATCATTGCCGAAAGTTTTGCCATTAAAGGAGTTCTGCAAAGATCAAAATAAATGGTAGTCTGATGGTGCAAGGTCAGGGCTATATGGTGGATGCATCAAAAGACCCCAGCCAAACTCACTCAGTTTTTGGCGAGTGACCAAAGATGTGTGCGGTCTAGCGTTGTCCTGGTGGAATATGACACCTTTACGATTGACCAATTCTGGTCGCTTCTCCTTGATGACTGTATTCAATTTGTCCAATTGTTGACAGTAAACATCCGAATTAATCGTTTGGTTCCTTGGAAGCAGCTCAAAATATACCACACCCTTCCAATCCCACCAAACAGACAGCATAACCTTCTTTTGGTGGATATCAGCCTTTGAGCTGGTTCACCATGCTTGGACCATGATCGTTTTCGACTAACGTTGTTGTAAACAATCCATTTTTATACCCTCCACCATAAGATGGGGGGTATACTAATTTCGTCATTCTGTTTGTAACTACTCGAAATATTCGTCTGAGACCCCATAAAGTATATATATTCTTGATCGTCGTGACATTTTATGTCGATCTAGCCATGTCCGTCCGTCCGTCCGTTCGTCTGTCTGTCGAAAGCACGCTAACTTCCGAAGGAGTAAAGCTAGCCGCTTGAAATTTTGCACAAATACTTCTTATTAGTGTAGGTCGGTTGGCATTGTAAATGGGCCATATCGGTCCATGTTTTGATATAGCTGCCATAAAAACCGATCTTGGGTCTTGACTTCTTGAGCCTCTAGAGTGCGCAATTCTTATCCGATTGGAATGAAATTTTGCACGACGTGTTTTGCTATGATGTCCAACAAATGTGCCAAGTATGGTTCAAATTGGTTCATAACCTGATATAGCTGCCATATAAACCGATCTTGGGTCTTGACTTCTTGAGTCTCTAGCGTGCGCAATTCTTATCCGATTGGGATGAAATTTTGCACGACGTGTTTTGTTATGATATCCAACAACTGTGCCAAGTATGGTTCAAATCGGTCCATAACGTGATATAGCTGCCATATAAACCGATCTGGGGTCTTGACTTCTTGAGCCTCTAGAGTGCGCAATACTTATCCGATTGATATAATATAATAAAAAAAAACACGACGAGTTTTTTTGTTATTATATCCAAAAACTGTGCTAAATATGGTTAAAATCGGTTCATAACCTGATATAGCTGCCATATAAACCGATCTTGGGTCTTGACTTCTTGAGCCCCTAGAGGTCGCAATTCTTATCTGATTGGAATTGAATTTCGCACGACTTGTTCTGTTATGATATCCAACAACTGTGCCAAGTATGGTTCAAATCGGTCCATAACCTGATATAGCTGCCATATAAACCGATCTTGGGTCTTGACTTCTTGAACCTCTAGAGGGCACAATTCTTATCCGATTTGAATGAATTTTTGCACGAGGTATTTCGTTATGATATCCAACAACTGTGCCAAGTATGGTTCAAATCGGTTTATAACCTGATATAGCTGTCATATAAACAGGTCTGTGGATTTGACTTCTTGAGCTTCTAGAGGGCGCAATTCAACAACTGTGTAAAATAAGGTTCAAATCGGTTCATAACCAGATATAGCTGCCATATAACCGATCTGGTATCTTGACTTCTTGCGCCTCTAGAGGTCGCAATTATTATCCGATTTGCCTAAAATTTTGTACGACGGATTCTCTCATGACCATCAAAATACGTGTTTATTATGGTCTGAATCGGTCTATAGCCCGATACAGATCCCATATAAATCGTTCTCTCTATTTTACTTCGTGAGCCCCAATGGGCGTAATTTTTATACGAATTGGCTGAAATTTTACACAGGTCTCCAACATATAATTTAATTTTGGTCCGAACCGGACCATATCTTGATATCGTTTTAATAGCAGAGCAACTCCTTTCTTATATCCTTTTTTGCCTTAGAAGAGATGCCGGGAAAAGAACTTGACAAATGCGATCCATGGTGGAGGGTATATAAGATTCGGCCCGGCCGAACTTAGCACGCTTTTACTTGTTCATCTCCAGTTATGATTCGTTTTAAAAACGGATCGAATTCATTGCGTTTAAGGTGCATATTACAAGCGTTGATTCGGTTTGTTAAATGAATTTCTTTCAATACATGTGGTACCCATATTAAAATTGACGCCAAACAAACAAATGTAAACAAAATTTCGCGCACTTTTTTTCTAAAGCAAGCTTAATGTAACAGCTGATAACTGACAGAAGAAAGAATGCAATTACAGAGTCACAAGCCGTTGAAAAAATTTGCCAACGCCGACTATATTACTACTATATTACCGACAATTACTTTTTCGGCAACCCATTACATAATGGGCTCTCAGACGCATATTTCGAGGTGTTACAAACAGAATGACGAAATTAGTATACCCATTCTATGGTGGAGGATATAAAAAGTAACAGGCAAACATAAACAAGTAAGAAAACGTTAAGTTCGGCCTGGCCGAACTTTGGATACCCACCACCTCGGGTAAATATGTAAACCACCTTTCATCAAAATCCGGTGAAAATTGCATACCTTATGCCCCATAGCAGTTATATCGAAATATGTTCCGATTTGGACCAAATACTAATAAGTACAAGTCATTGTTCAATTACGTATAACAAAATATTGGTCTGTTTAGTAGCTATATCTAAAAATAAACCGATCTTAACCATATACGACACGGATGTCGAAAAGCCTAATATAAGTCACTGTGTCAAATTTCAGTGAAATCGGATTATACATGCGCCTTTTATTGGGCCAAGACTTTAAATCGAGATATCGGTCTAAATGGCAGCTATATTCAAATCTGGACCGATTTGGGCCAAGTTGCAGAAAAATGTCGAAGAGCCTAACACAAAGCACTGTCCCAAATTTCGGCGATATCGGACAATAAACGCGCCTTTATGGCCCCAATACCTAATACCGAGAGATCGGTCTATATGGACGTTGAAGGGTCTAAGGCAACTCACTATCTTAAATTTCAGCGATATCGGACAATAAATGCGCCATTTATAGTTCTAAAACCTTAAACCGAAATATCGGTCTATATGGCAGCTATAACCAAATCTGAACCGATCTGGGCCAAATTGGCGAAGGATGTCAAAGGGCCTAATACAACTCACTTTCCCAAATTTCAGCAAAATCGGATAATAAATGTGGCTTTTACGGGTCTAAGACCCTAAATCGTAAGATCGGTCTATATGGCAGCTATATCCAAATCTAAACCGATCTGGGCCAAATTGATGAATGATGTCAAAGGGCCTAATACAACTCATTGTCCCAAATTCCAGCAAAATCGAATAATAAATATGGCTTTTATGGGCCTAAGACCCTAAATTGGCCGACCTGTTTATATGGGGCTATATCAAAATATAGTCCGTTATAGCCCATCTTCGAACTTAACCTGCTTATGAACAAAAAAAGAATCTGTGCAAAGTATCAGCTCAATATATCTATTTTTAAAGACTGTAGTGTGATTTCAACAGACAGACGGACGGACATGTCTAGATTGTCTTAGATATTTACCCTGATCAAGAATATATATACTTTATAGGATCGGAAATGGATATTTCGATGTGTTGCAAACGGAATGACAAAATGAATATACCCCCATCCTTCGGTGGAGGGTATAAAAATAGAACAACATTTTTTCAGCAGATTTTTGTACTTTAAACAGCATTTTGGTTGTTGATTTAGCTGACCGAAGTGTTTGCTAAACAGCATGTTTCAGCAACAGCAGTAATGTTTGCTTTCCCATTTTCAGCACTCAAAAGCACACATTTTTGCTGTTTTGAATAAAAAATGTTGTTGGGTGTACAGTACAACTATGCCCCTCAAGTAAGTTAATTTTGTGTAAATGTTTAACAGAATCCAGGGTGGTGGGTTCCCAAGATTCGGCTCGCCCGAACATAGAAAGTTTTTTTCCTGGCATTAAAAAGGAAATTAAATCAAAACAGATCTCAAAAGTTGGTTAAAGCAACAGACTATTTTTCCTCTTTTATCAGTCAAACTTTTTTGATATTTTGTGTAGTTACTTTCATTGAGTTTACGACATTATGCCAGTTATCTCACAAATTTTAATTCATGCACTGTCTTCTGTGATATATTGTTTTTTTTTTTTTGTGACTAAAACCGGGCAAAGAAATCGATGATCAGAATAGGTTCAACTTTACATTACATGTCGTGTATTAGCTAATTGATTTTATTTCCAATTGTAATTAATAAGACTCAATGATGAGTTTGCTAATGGAACGGTCATTCCCATTCTGCCGCGATGTTATTCACTTGTGCAAAGGGAGGCTGATAAATACCCATGGTGCTTGATTTATGGATATTGGTGGGAAACACGGAAAATTGATCGGTTTGTTGTAATTGGCATTGCGTGCTTACAACTAAAAAGACGGCATTACAAAGCCTTACATTCTCCAGAGCCGATTTTGTAGCCTTAGACCTGCAATAGCACCCAGAAGCGAAAACACACACCTTTCCAATCTTATCAACATTTTCTGTGCCCTCTTACTCTCTTCCTCCCTCGAAGACCATTTTTAAGATTGAAGCACATTAATCGTATTTTCGGGGTTTTCTGCAGTTAATCAAAATATCAAATTAACTGTCGTGTCTGCTGCGTATAAATCATATTAACCAGCCCGCCATATTTGCAGCCAACCAGACAACCACATCAGGAAAAAAGTAGCAACAGCCTTTGAGGCCGAGGCAACATCAACTGGTATGCCAACAACTGTGGCTGGCAACAGCAATCGCAATATTTTTCTCTCGAACCTCATTGAGCCAGAGCAGCAGAATGTCAGGCAACAAAATAAATGTATTAACATTATGAGACTTGAATGAATTATTATTATATTTCGCCATTTGTTCGCTTTGTTGTGCTTTTACTGCTTTTTTCGCGAAAATTTATGCTCATGTCAAAAAATTTATATTGTTGCTTTTTGGTCTTATTTTTTGAATAATGACAACTCTCTCACACACATACAAACACACCCGTATATCCTAAATTACTTCAAACAAGAGTATGTGGCAACAAATACTTTAACAAATTCATTTTGACATGCAAACTTACACCCATAGAAAAAAGTCTGCTGAAAATATCAAACTCTGTCTGCTGATTGTTAGTACACTCAACGAAATTTGTTATTCAAAACAGCAAAAATGTTTGCTAAAAACACGGTTTTTTTTTTTTTGCTGAAAAAGGGACAGCAGTCCTTACTGCTGTTTCAGCAAACATAGTGCTGCTGTTTTGGCAAGCATTTCCTACTGCTTTTAAAGCCAACAAAATATGCTCTTTAAAATACAACAAGTAAAATCGTGCTGAGTTAGGCCGGGCCGAATCCAATATACCCTCCACCATGGATATCTTTTCCAGATAACACTTTTTAGGCAAACAAAGGATAAACGAAAAGAATTGCTATAATATTGGAGCTATTTAAATTGAATGTTGGAGACCATAGTAGAAATAATTGTGTAAAATTTCAGCTAGTTCGAGTAAGAATTGGGCCCTTCAGTGGCTCAAGAATTAAAATAGAGAGATCGATTTATATGGGAGCTGTATCAGGCCATAAATCGATTCGGACCATATTTGACAAGTATTGCGACCTCTGGAGGCTCAAGAAGTCAAGATCCCAGATCCCAGATCGATTTAATTGGCAGCTATATAAGGTTATTGTTAAATTCTAACAATATTTGGCACAATTGTTAGAAGTCATAACGAAACACCACATGCAGAATTTCAGCCAAATTGGATTAGAATTCGCCCCCTAATGGCTCAAGAAGTCAAGATTCAAGATAGGTTTATATAACAGCTGTATGTGTTTTGGTTAGTTTGGGCATTCTTTTGAAAGGCAGCCGAGGTAACCATTACAAATTATGTTAGAAGAGAAGATTTTTAATTTGTCGAATATTACTGAAACGATCCTTGTACACATAGGCATTGTGGCCGATGGTATTTATTTCAAATGGTGGTGATAAACCTCTCCTCAATTTTATTACTCTGCTAATGCCCGCACTGTTGTGGCTACTGGCTTTGTAGCTCATTGCTACATACATCGATATTATATGAAAATACCATATGGAATGTAAACATCGATATGTAAGCTGAATTAACAGTACGTAATGTTTGCCAAAACAGCAGCACTATATTTGGTGAAACAGCAGCAATTCCTGTTTTCGCTCTTTCAGTAAACAAAAACTGTTGTTTTAGCAAACATTTTTACTGTTTGAATTACAAATTTCATTGAGTGTACATACATGCGCCAGCTGATGTATGCTGAATATAGCAATTATGCTGACATACTGGTAGTGTTCGAGTAAAAGATATGGCCTGTTGGGCATTTCCACGGTCAATTTAAAATTAAATTAAAACGTGCTGTTTCTAGTACATCAGTAATTTTCGCAGTAGCAAATGCAAATTTCACATAACAATGCTGTCCAATTAAAGTTTAAACTAATCGATAAGGGGCCTACTTTTAACAAACGCACGCGTGCCGCAGTGAGAGAGAAGTTTTGACATGACGTAGTATCTTACAAATGTCGTCAGCATTAGAAGGGGATTCGAACCCAGACGTTCAGCGTCATAGGCGGACATGCTTACCTCTGTGCTTCCGTGGCCTTCACATTTTCTCAGTCCCGAAGGTTGATTTTTATACCTATGGGGATTGTATCACATCAAATTATTCCGTTCCGGTCCTAGAAAATTGAATCAGACCTCTCTGCATCCGATGTGAACTGTGAATGGCGTGCTACGGCGGCATTAGGAAGGGATAACCACTGCTTAATTTTTTTCCGGTGTTCTCGCCAGGATTCGAACCCAATCGTTTAACGTCATATGCCGACATGTTAATGTATTATATTTAAATAAAGTTTTCTTATCTTTGGTTAGAATTTTTCAAATTAGGACAACATTTTTTTCAGTTCAGTGGTCTCATCCAACACGAAAACGAACCATAGAACCAAAACTTTAAAATAAAAATGCTATTTTTAAATTTAATTTCCTCTCTACTAACGCGCAAATTAATTAAAAAATTTAGTTAATACGCCCTTATACGTGCAAATCGGATGATTTATATTTATATGGGAGCTATTTTAAAATCTGAACCGATTTTACCATTTTTTGTCCGATTTCGCATATATTTGGGACATTGAGTTTTGTTAGGCCTTTCAATATTTTCTTGAATTTGGTTCAGATCGGTCCACATTTGGATATAGCTGACCGATCTCTCGATTTAAGGCTTTGGGCCCATAAAAAGCGCATTTATTGTCCGATTTCGCCGAAATTTAGGATAGTGAGTTTTGTTAGGGTCTTCGTTATCATTTTGCAATTTGTGCAGATCGGTCCAGATTTGGATATAGATGCTATATACACCGATCTCTCGATTTAAGGTCCTGGGCCCATAAAGGGAGGATTTATTTTCCGATGTCACCGAAATTTTGGGAAAGCGAGTGGTGTTAGGACCTTCGACATCCTTCTTCAATTTGGCCCAGATCATTAAAATTTAGATATAACTGCTATGGGGCATAAATTTTGCATTTTTCACCTGATTATGATGAAAGGTGGTTTACATATATTCCCGAGGTGGTGGGTATCCAAAGTTCGGCCCGGACAAACTTAACGCCCTGTTACTTGTTAAATGTATATGTATCTTACCAATTTCATGTTAGGACATTAAATACTTAACTAGATTCCTTAGAAAGCACAACATTTAACTTTGAATGTCGCATTGCGGGATAGATTCGAAAAAAAAAAACTAGTAAAAATATGCCATATGAGAACGGAGAGAGGTAACTTTTTGACATTTTTGGAGCTGAGATGTTATCGAGATCTTGCGCACAATTTCAAGGCCCTAGATGGACCGAGCTCCACTTGGCAGGGCCCTAAAGGTGGTCACCTCGGCTTTTCGAAAAATTCCCTACCAAAATCCCTACCAAAATTTTTGAGATATACAATATCTCCACTGGTTTCGGGGATATTCGACTTTTAATTTTTATTTGTTGACATTTTGCCAAATATGGCTTCGTTTTTTGCGATTTATTCGATTTTCATTTTGTTGCATGATTTGGATTGGAGTCAAAATTTACAATAACCTTGCTGTGGCTTGCGTCACCATACGATAATTCATTTAAAAGGTATATAGTTTGAAAATCAAACAAGTAATAGCGTGCTAAGCTCGGCCGAGGCGAATCTCATATACCCTCCGCCAGGATCGCATTTGTCAAGTTCTTTGACCGACATATCTTTATAGACAAACAAAGGAAAATGAATAAAAATTGCTTTGCTATTTCAGCTATACCTAGTTATGAACCGATTGGGGCCTGACTTGGTTTGGCTGTTGAAGTGGAATTCGTTGTGCAAAATTTAAGCCAAATCGGATAAAAATTGCGCTCTATAGTGGCTCAAGAAATAAAATTGGGGGATCTGTTTATATGGATTCTATATTATGTTATGGATCGATTTGGGCCAAACTTAGCACAGTTGTTGATGGTCAAATAGGAACACTTTATGCAACATTACAGCCAAATTGGATAATAATTGCGCCCTCTAGAGGCTCACGAAGATATGATCCGAGATCGGATGATGTGGGAGCTATATCATGTTTTGAACTGATTTGAACTATACATGGCGCAGATGTTCAAGTTAGAAGAAAGCACTTCGTGCAAAATTTCAGCCAAAACGGATAATAATTGCGCCTTCTAGCTGCTCGAAAAGTCGAGATCCGAAATCGGTTTAATGGAAGCTATGAACCGATTTTGATCATAATTGACACTGTTGTTGGAAGTCCAAATAAAACACATGGTGAGAAATTTCATCCAAATCGGATGAGAATTGCGCCCTCTGGAGGCTCAAGAAGTTAAGATTCGATATCTGTTTATATGGCAGCTATACCAAAACATGAACTGACTTGGCCCATTTCAAATCCCAACTGACCTGTACTTATAAGAAGTATTTGAGCAAAATTTCAAGCACGTACGAACAAACGGAAATGGCTAAATCGACTAAGATTGTCAAAACAATCAAGAATATATAGGTTCTTAGATCAATAGGTTAAGTTAGGTTGAAAAGGGGTTGCAGATATTAATCCGCCCCATGCCACTACGGACATACACCGAAGCCAGTAATCGGCTTGTTGTGCGCTCTAAAAACTATAAAGTAACCTCTAAAAAAGAAAAATGTAAGTCAGGAAATCCGTGCTACTTACAAAATCCTTAATTGATTTCAATTCCACTCCCCTAAGCTGGTTCTTGTCTGGTATCGTGTCCCCACCTAAGTGTCAGTTTCTGTCAGAAGCAAAAGCCGGGAAATGACAAAGGAAATGCTCTGACGTCTCATCATCTTTCCCGCATGCCCTACACATGCTATCACTTGCCTCAGAGATTTAACATTAGTGAGCTCGAAGTCCTATGTGTCCCGTTATGATACCAATAGCTATACAGACTTCCTTCTTACTTCCTTTTAGAAATAGTCTTGTCTTCTCACGATCTGGATCCCCCCATAGGATTTTCGCCGTCCTACTAACACTGCCAAGTGAAAATGAAACAAATTGTCAGAAAAATTCCAAAATTTTCATTTAAGTTTTGTCAGCGATGGTGAATGGGCATCATAAAATATTAGTGCTAATAGTTACAACAAGTAAAAGCGTGCTAAGTTCGGACGGGGCGAATCTCTTATACTCTCCACAATGGATCGCATTTGTCAAGTTCTTTGAATGACTTTTTCGAATAGAAAACACCAGTCATTGAAAAACACCACCTCCACAATTTCAGGCAAATCGAGCAATAATTGCGCCCTCCAGAGGCTCTAAAAATAAAACTGGGCGATCAGTTTATATGGCAGCTATATCAGGTAAGACCATACTTAGAACCGTTGTTGAAACTCATACCCAAACGACATATGCAAAATTTTAACCATATTGGATAAGAATTTCACCCTCTAGAAGTCTATTCGGGAGATCGGTTTATATGGCGGCTATATCAGGTTATGAACTGATATAGACTTTACTTGGCACAAATGTTGGAAGTCATACTAGAACATTTCATGCAAAAGAAGTCAAGACTCAAGGTCGGTTTATGTGGCAGCTATATCGGGTTATGAGGAAGCCACCATAACGCAGAGGTTAGCATGTCCGCCTATGACGGTGAGCGCCTGGGTTTGAATCCTGGCGAAACCAGAAATAATTTTCAACGGTGGTTTTCCCCTCCTAATGCTGGCAACATTTGTGAGGTACCATGTAAAACTCCTCTCCAAAGAGGTGTCGCACTGCGCCACGCTGTTCGGACTCGGCTATAAAAAGGAGGCCCCTTACCATTAAGCTTAAAACTTGAATCGGACTGCACTCATTGATATATGAGAAGTTTGCCCCTGTTCCTTAGTGGAATGTTCATGGGCAGAATTTGCAATTTGCATTTATATCGGGTTATGAACCGATTTAGACCATACCTGGCACAGTTCCCGGATGTGATATCAGAAAACGACGTAAAAAATTTCAAATCGGATAATAATTGTCATCTATCAGGTTATATACTGATTTGGATCGAACTTGGCAAAGTTTTTGGAAGTCGTAACAGAACACCGCATGCAAAATCGAAACAAATTGCGGCTCTACAGTACTTGGCACAGTTGTTGGAAGTTATAACGTAACACCACATGTAAAATTTAAGGCAAATCCGACAGAAATTTGGGGCTCAAAAAGTCGAATCGGAAGATCGGATTATATGGGAGCTATATCCCAATCTGAACCGTTATGGCGCATTTGAAATCCCTAACGACCTACATCCAACGACCTGTGCAAAACTTCAAGCCCCTAGTTCTACGCATTCGTCCGCTATCGTAATTTCGACAGACGGACTGACGGACATGACTAGATCGACTTAGAACTTCGAAACGATCAAGAATATATATACTTTATGGGTGTTTAGACGAATATTTCCAGGTGTTACGAACGTAATGACTAGATTAGTATACCCCCATCCTATGGTGGTGGGTATAAAAACAAAAGAGATAACCTAAACAAACGATTCATCGTTGCATGTTACTAAGGATCTTTTGCTGTACAAAATACATTTGTTACTTAAGGGAATTTTTAAATTTTCACGAAATGGAGCCCGTCTTTTACCACAGAAGAAGTTTCTAAAAGTTTTAACATCAGCGAAGTGAGTTTTACATCAAAGCTTTGCAAATTAGCGACTAAGATTAAAATGTGAAGGGAAATGCAACACAGTTTCTATAAAAATTTCCCGAATAAAACAGATTAGTTTGGAGCAAAAATGTTTCAAATGTTTAATTTTTCTGTACAGAAGTCAGAATGATGTATGTAAATTCTACCAAAGAATTGAAGATCAAACCGATGGCTTTGGTGCAGTCACATACTCCAGCAGAGACAAAGAAGGAAACCTGGTAACTGACACAGATAACATGCTTGGGATATGGCGGCGAAGGGGGTATCCGCAAAACCAATCGCTGATGATGGTATAGATTTTTTATCTCTTAGTTAGTATGAGGTCCAACTAGCAGTGACCCGACGGATGAACAACAAGGCAGCAGGAGCCGACTGGTTACCCGCTGAACTATTTAAGACCGGAGGCTGATAAGGCGTGTGCATCAACGAGTTTGCGCAATCCGGCTAGAAGAGCGCATACCCGTTGATTCGAACCTCAGCATACTATGTCCCTTACACAAGAAAAGATGACAAGACGGAATGTGCCAATTATAGAGGACTAAGTCTCCTGTCCATTGCATACAAGTTACTCTCGAGCGTACTGTGTGAAAGATTAAACCTAAAGTCAATGAGTTAAATCCACCCTAGACCAGATATTCACACTGCGACAAATCCTGGAAAAGACCCGAGAAGGACGAATCATCACCTGTCATCTCTTTGTTGACTACAAAGCCGCTGTCGATACATCTATACGTGCAAAGGTATTTGAAGCCATGTCTGAGTTAGGTATCCCTGCAAAATTAAAAAAGACTCTGCAGGATGACACTTGGTCATACACGTTCCTCAGTAAGATTAGGAAGGAATCTCTCTGAACCTACCAATAGCAAACAGGTTTCAGACACGGAGACAGCTTATCGTGTGCTTTGTTTAACATCCAGCTGGAAAAGATTATACGAGATGCAGATGTGAATAAATACGGAACAATACTCACAAGAACACATGCTTCGACCCATTATATCGACCACAACGATATAATGTGTTGGTCACCGGAAGTGCTAACTGTAATCGATGAATCGAAAAAGAATCAGTGAAAGTAGGTCTGGCAGTAAATGCAGATAAAACAAGTAAAAAGGCGTTAACTTCGCCCGGGCCGAACTTTGGATACCCACCACCTTGGGTATATATGTAAACCACCTTTCGTCAAAATCCGGTGAAAAATGCCTAGGAATCATATAACAACGCAAGTGGTATCAGTGTCTCATTTTTCCAAAATATTATATAATTTGGATCTCTATCTGTTGTTTTAGTTTTAATTACACTTACCACAGCTGTGTTTTGAAACTAAATGTCTAAAATTAAAACCAAAGAAGTTTTTTATTAAAATCACTGTTAAATTATTCAAATAAAAAGCCTTACGCGATTTTTTTTTTGTGTAATTTTCAGTTATTGTATTATTAATAAATATATGCATATAAAAATAAATAAATATATAAACAAATAAATAAATTTTATTGTCCAACTGAAACCAATAGGTTTTGTGTTGCTTCTATTTTGTACAGAAAGTTGAATAAAAACCTTTTTAGAAAGTTGAAGCAAAATGTGGTGCGCAATAAATGCATTGGGCAGGCTTAGATGATCGCGATTTCGAGGCTGTGGTTGCGGTTCATGAGCTAAATGCGATTTCCTTGATAGTAGGATCACATTTCTTTGGTTATATATATTTTCACAACATAAGAAAAAATGTGCATGAAAAAATAATATGTTTAAACTAGTTTTGGATAAATTTGTTACTATGTAGTATGTAAGTAGTAATTGTGTAGTGTAGTAATTGCTTAATTGTATACTATTATGCAAGCACATTTTTCTTATTTATAAGTTGCCTTTAGATCGAATCATCATTACCAAAATCCTAAAATTAAGAACAAAATCTTGAAGTTGGAAGAAATTTTTTTTGAGTGTATATAGAAGATGGAACAAATAGACGAATAGGAGATAAATATATAAAGTTGTTCGAAGGATTGTTTAGATTTAACGTTATGAAGATGATTTTAATAAGGACGAACTTGCAGTTATAGAGTCTTATCTTTTCGGCATATTGTCCTTTTCCGAGCGGTGAACAACCATTCATCTTATCTTACTTCTCTTTGGTTTTAAACACTGGTTTCACGTGAGCGCTGCTTCTACCACTGCTGTGTTTGTGTTTCAGCTGTTCCCTATTCATGTTTTGCATGACGAGATATTAATTTTGGCCTTCATCTCGCTTGGACGTGCGATATCTTCTGGTGCTCATATTGAATTGGTGGTGTTGATGCTTCTTTGGTCATACAATGCCGGCTGGGGAAAATTAATATAAATGATATTTCATATTGTGATTAATGATATTGATGAGTTAAGACTTCGTTATAAATATTCTTTGGCTTGCTGACTAAATGATGCCAACCACTGTTGTTATTGATAGGGAATTTTAAAATCTTTGAGCTTAGGAAAAAGATTGTGCTCAGTTTTTTTTTCTTTTAAGCGGCAGAATGAATTGTTTTGACGATTTTTCAAAAACAAAAAAATGGAAGAGTGAAGATTTCTTGTTATGCTGATGTTTCGTCATAAATCATTTTAACTTTCATATTTATCAAAAAATATGATAAATATTATAATTACGAGGATATACTGCTTGCAAAGTAAGAGAGAGAAAAAAAGAACAACAACACAAGTAAACAGGCATTAAGTTCGGCCGGGTCGAACTTTGGATACCCACCACCTCTGATATATATCTTAACAACCATTCTCCATCATACGCTGAAAAGTGTATCATTTATGAACGCATAGCAGCTATATGTAACTATAGTCGGAGCTCCGCCTTATTCAGGAAGGTTATGAAAGGGTTGAACACAACTCATTGTACCAAATTCATCGGTTAAAACACGCACCTTTTATGGGCGTAAGAATGTAAATCGGGAGACCGGATAATGTATGTGTGATATTTATATTGACCGATCTGAACCATATAAGACACGGATATCGTAGAGCTTAACAGGGCTCACTGTGCCATATTTCAGCGTAATCGGGCATACAAGTACGCCTTTTATAGGTACAATACCTTAAATCTGGAGATCGGTCTATATGGCAGCTATATTTAAATATAGACCTATCTCGAACATATTGAGAGCCTAACACAGCCAACCGTGTCAGATTCAGCAAAATCGAATAATAAACGTGTTTTTTATATCCCAAGAACATAAATCCGGAGATCGATATGTATGGCAGATATATCCAAATCTGGACCGATCTGGGTCGTATTGATCAGGGATGTCTAGGAGCCTAACACAACTTATTGTGCGAAAATTGGCCCACAACCTCAAATCGAGAATTCGATTTATATGGCAGCTATACCGAAATCTGGACTGATCTAGGCCAATTTAAACAAGAATGTAAAGAGGCCTAACACAACTCACTGCTCCAAAATTCAACGAAATGGGATAATAAATGTGGCTTTAATAGACCTACGACTCTAAATCGGCATTTCTGTCTATAAGGGGATTATATCAAAATATCGGCAGATCTGTCTATAAGGGGGTTATATCAAGATATAGATCGATATAGCCCATCTTCGAACCTGCCTATGAACAAAAAAGGAATCCGTGCATAGTTTTAGCTCTATATATCTATTGTTAAAGACAGTAGCGTGATTTCAACAGACTAACGATCGGACATGACTAGAACGTCTTGGATTTTTACGACGAACAAGAATATATATACTTTATAGGGTCGCAAATTGATATTTCGATGTGTTGCACGCGGAATGACAAAATGAATATACTTCTCTTTGGTGGTGGGTATTAAAATACCACGTTAAAATAAGGTTCACCAAAGGCCAAGGGCAAAATATCATGGAGCACACCTTTCCTATGCCTTTGGTGAGTAATTATTTTTTTCAATGCTTGTATATTTTGCATATGACTGACAATTCAAAATTGTCTTGTTTCTAGAACAGCTGCAACCCAGATACAAAATTGGGTATATAGCATAAAAAAAATTATTTTTTTTCCTGTACTACACATATCGCCATATAAGAGTTGGCAAACAAAGTGTTTACAGTTTTCAATCAAGTACAATTTTTAATCAAGTTACATAAATACACTTCATATCTTTTCACAGTTGTATCCAATTCGAATTTTAACTTAGAAATAAGTGCTCAAGACGAAGGATCCCGCTCCGTGCTCCTTCTTTTAGTCTAGGGTAAGGGGGAGGATACGGCCCCCTTGCAAAGATACATCTACATTCACAAAATAAAACGCTTAGAGTATTTTTGCGATAGACAACTCCATTTTATTGGGAAAATTCTATTTTTATGGTAATTTTCCAATATTTCACCGCTGAAAGTTAGTCGCGAGTTTGGCACATTTTGATGATAGAGTCACTTCAGTCATGGTAAAACTTTTATGCATTTCGTTTGTGACAAAGGATGGCTCTTTTCCGCAAAAATTTAAATTTCCTTTCAAGCCAAAATTGTTTCGTTCGCAGCAAACGACGATCTGTTACATGAAATGATAATTCGATACATCTTTTGTCACTTCAATTTGGCAAAGAGTGTAGCTAAAAGAGAACATTTTTTGGTTTTTTCATCAGGTAAAGCTCAGTCTTCCAGCAGTCAGCATTGGAAAGTTCGCGTTTCTGTGCGGATGTAAACTCGGAAAGTAATAATTTCAAAATTTTACTTTAAGTAAAAACAAACCTCGCACCAAATGGCACCAGGCAGGAGGCAATAAGAATTTATACCGAGCATTAATTATCTGTGAATCTTTTGAGCCATTAGTAGATATCCATCCTTTGTATTTGTCACAAAATCTTGAAATTTTTTGGTAACAAGTCACAAAATTTTTCAAAAGAGATGTTTTATGGTCGAAAAGTTCGTTCATGGATAATTAACTATTTTTTGGGTGTATATTATGCCCAAATGATGTCCATAAATTCTCCTTCGAACTTTACTAAAATCGCTCGAAAATCCGTTTGAATGGAATTGATTCTGGCAAAAATTGCTTTCAGCTATTGCCGTTAATGTTTATAATTTGCATCATGTCTTCAGAAGTCCTTAAGTTTTCTTAACTTGTTGTAGACAAAATAAACAAGTAAAAGCTTGCTAAGTTTGGCCGGGCCGAACCTTATATACCCTCCACCATGGATCGCATTTGTCGAGTTCTTTTCCCGCCATCTCTTCTTAGGCAAAACAGGATATAAGAAAAGATTTGCTCTGCTATTAGAGCGAAATCAAGATATGGTTCGGTTTGGACCACAAGTAAATTGTATGTTTAAGACCTGTGTAAAACCTGGAGACCTGTGTAAAATGTCAGCCAATTCGAATAAGAATTGCTTTGGGGGCTCAAGAAGTTAAATAGAGAGATCGATTTATATGGGAGCTGTATCGGGCTATAGACCGATTCAGACCATAATAAACACATATGTTGATGGTCATGAGAGACTCCGTCGTACAAAATTTCGGAGGCAAATTGGAGGCCTCTTGAGGCTCAAGAAGTCAAGATCCCAGATCGGTTTATATGGCAGCTATATCAGGTTATGAACCGATTTCAACCATACTAGGCACAGTTGTTGGATATCATAACCAAATACTTCGTGCAAGAATTCATTCAAATCGGATAAGAATTGTGCACTCTAGAGGCTCAAGAAGTCAAGACCCAGATCGGTTTATATGGCAGCTATATCAGGTTATGAACCGATTTGAACCATACTTGGCATAGTTGTTGGATATCATAACAAAGTACTTCGTCCAAAAACTCATTCAAATCGGATAAGAATTGTGCCCTCTAGATGCTGAAGAATTCAAGACCCAAGATCGGTTTATATGACAGGTATATCAGGTTATGGACCGATATGGTCCATTTACAATACCAACCGAACTACACTAATAAGAAGTGCAAAATTTCAAGCGGCTAGCTTTACCCCTTCGGAAGTTAGCGTGCTTTTGACAGACAGACGGACGAACGGACAGACGGACGGACATGGCTAGATCGACATAAAATGTCGCGACGATCAAGAATATATATACTTTATGGGGTCTTAGGCGAATATTTCGAGTAGTTACAAACAGAATGACGATTGGTGAGATCTGCCCAGGTGCAGCACTATATTTAGTCAAGAAAGATGATATTCCTTCTCGACCAATGGCGCATGCTTGTATACCAAGGATTCCCTCTGATTCTGAATCGACAGATGGAAGAAAAAGGCAATGTAATCCCAATCTTTCAACCACCGACTGGAAGATTGGTAAATTGGATGAAGCTGATGGTGACCGGCCACATGCAGTGTTCGTACTAATGTCCGGCTGTTTTGCAGACCTCAACAAGTCTGAAGGAGTTGTATCCTACGGATTGAACAAGTTGAAACTGAAGGTCTATAGAAGCGGTGGGGTTGGGGAATCAGGACGCTACTCAGCAGTTGCTGAACACTTGCCTGAAGAACTATCGACCAAATCGCTAATGTCTGGCGGATTGCTGGAGACTGAAAGTCCTCTTGCCACAACCGAAACAGGAGGGGAAGGCATTGAAACGGTACCCGACAAGCCCTGTGTGGGTGGGTCATCCGTTTGGACTGGGCTCAAGGTGTGCTCCTGCGGGGAAGTACGGAACTCAAAAAGTACTTCGACAGCAGCAACTAGTGAAGAATCTAAGGAGAAGTCGTCCACAACGCAAATGTCCAGTGTCCTGATTTCTCATCTGCCACTGGATGCGTACGGAAGCTCACCATGATAAGTTCTAACGAATCTTGTAAGTTTGAACTCCTGGTGGAATCAGAAGATGAGGCTAAAGCACCAGTGGTGAAAGTTCTTAATCCTTACTATGGTCCGGTTTCGGCATATAAATATTCACCATTTTAAGGCCGCTTCGGCGGCACTAAGGGTCCTCCTGATGGCAGGGAAGGGGATTTGATGCGGTTCTTACCCTGGAAACATGTGTGTGGAGGAATAGTTCGTGGACTAAGAATTCCGTGATTTAAACTACTGAAGGGTACTGGGAATGGAAGACACAAAGCCTGTATTCTTGCAAAGAGTAGTCTAAATGTTTTTCTTCTTCCGTCGCTAAGCACTGAAGATTCAGAAGTAGCCAGGCTTGATATAAACAAGTCTCATTACTGGCTGGGTTCCCTATATATGACACACGATTCAGAGATGCCGTCTTCAAACCTTAAGTAGCTAGTTGAAGACGCTTCTGTAATGAAGAAGCACCTCATTGTAGGAAGTGATGCTAATGCATATCAAGAGATGTGGGGAAGTTCGTTTGTCAACGAAACGGTTGAGATGCTTATCGAATATATTATAAGTTTCAATGTGGCGATTTGTAATAAAGGGCATAAACCGACCTTTATTACCAGGAACAGGCAGGAGGTACTAGATATTACCTTTGTATCGGAAGATATAAGATTTTGCGTTGTCAAATATCTAGAATACAGTGAATTTCTCTTAAGGTCTCAAGTTGGTCTTATTTTGTCGTCTCGGAACGGGTTTTGAAGGAAGAAATCCTTCTTTCGAAAAAAGAGGCACTAAAAACACCTATTGCTAAATTTCAAATTTTTAAACAAAATCTGGAACATACATAACCATCATACTGCATCCAGTATATACAAAATAAATTAAGAATTCTGCTATGCCAAACACCATAAATTCGTTTTCGCTCCCAAAACTGAATTATGCTCATGCATAATGTTCAACAATAAATAAGTAAATTAAACCAATTAGCCTCAGATGTAGAATATCTCAGGGGGATTTTGAGAAAATTGATAAACCAATGCTAATAATAAATTTCTTAAGTCAAAAATCCTTGCCGAATGAATTATGAGCACAAAAAGCCATAAAAACCCAAGTGAAATTGAGTGATAGAGAGTGTGAGTGAGGTAGGTAATTTCAATGGCCAAGCAACAAAAGATAATTGAATATTTTAATAGGGTAGGGCACATAACCCAAGAATCAAATTATGTTATGACGATGTGTCTTTTGTAACTGTGGAGTAGCCGACAAGGCCGATAAGGTCCAGGGAGTGTTCAAGAGCTGAAGTGAGGAAAGTGCATATGCAATTGAAATTAACTGCAATTAGGATCAGAAAATATTAAATGATTAATATGCAAAAGAGCATTACAAACACATGCGAATGCACACATGCCTTGTCGATGCATTCGTTCATGCCCTTAACTAATGCATCAAAGGATCATCATACTCTGGCCGCAAGATACATAATGCATGTCGCATGCATCCCAGAATGCATGACACGCAGTAAGGGTGGGACGTACCGATGTAGATTATGCAACGAAACATTGCCATCTACACACATACACCACAAATGGTGTGCAGACAAAATGCATTTTATTAAAATTGCAAGAATATACAGCAAGGAAAGCAGCAAAACATTTGGTAGCAACACTAGATTGCAAAAAAAAATTGTTACAAATCATGAAATTCGGCCGGGTCGAACTTTGAATAACAATCACAACAAATATTCATCAAAATCGTATGAAATATGTCCCTTATATGAACCCAAATCATGATTTTTGAGATCAGTCTATGTACCACTATATCAATAAATGGACCGATTTAGACATCGATGTCGGCTCACTGTTCCAATCGAATGAAAAATATTTCCTAATTCGTGATTTTGGGCTATAAAAAAATAGCTGTCATAATTGACTATTGTCCGATAATGACTTCGAGCGGTCTAATACAACTATTACTACTACAAAATTTCCCATGAACATTCCATTAAGGAACAAGGGATACTTCTCTCTTATCAATGAGTGCAGTCCGATTCAAGTTTAAGCTCAATGATAAGGGGCCTCCCTTTTTATGTCGAGTTCGAACGGCGTGCTGCATAGCGACACCACTTGGTAGAGATGTTGTGACACGGCAGGATACCTTACAAATGTAGCCATCATTATTAAAGGGATAACCACCGCTGAAAATTTGGTGATGTTCGCTCCGGGATTTGAATTGTTCGTTTCACGCCAATCACAACCGCCTCTGTCGAACACTCAGAGAAATAAGTTAGTAAAAAGAGCAAACATTTTTGCTATAACAGAAGAAAGTCTGCTGAAAATGGGACAGCAAATTTCATAAAAGTTTAAAAAAATGTTATTTTTAATTTTATCTTTAACTGGAAATCATACCGTTTTTGAAATCCCATGCAAGAATAAACGTTCAAATGAAAGCTTTACTTACAGTCCAAAATGACATCCAAATCCATAAATCCGTTTCCGCTATCTATATTAGAACCTTTGAATACATTGCAGAAGACCGAAAATCCTCATATTACACTGAAAGACCTAACCTAATTTTTAAGATTTGAGCCAGAGATAAGCAAACTTAATTAAACTTAGGGGAGTGGCATGGAAAACAATTAAGGATTTTGGAAGTAGCACTTAATTCATAACTTAGAATTTCTTTTTCGAGGTTACTTTTTTGTATTTAGATCGCACAACAAACCGATTACTGGCTTAGGTATATGTCCATAGTGGCATGGCATAGGAATGTAGAGGTGAACCTGAACAAGTCCCAAATAATGATTTTTTAGAAAAGGAGGAAGAATTTCAAAAAATGAAAAATGGTTTTATAAAGGCGAACAAATATTGTCACCTCTGAATACTGCTATTTAAGCATGATTTTGACACCAAAACTTAGTTTTACCAAGCATATCCAAAAACGAAATCAAGCGGCCAAAAATAGCATAAATTCAACATGGAAAAACTTTCTATGTAAGCAGAATGTATCAGTCACCGCGAAATGGAAACTTTTTCTTGCAGTGTGTAGAGCAATTCAAATATACGGGTCCCAGGTATGAGGGTTCTCTAATTTCGAAGAAGTGGACAAACTCTGTTTATATTTCCTCAAGAAAATACTTAAATTGCCAACATTTACACCAACTTATATTCTTATGCTCGAAAGCGGTGTAGAAAATGGACACGTATATGCCATTGGTACACACCTAATATATTTGCATCGAGCCATGTTTGAATACAACGAAGAAAGGCTTCCACATAAACTTCCAAAACTTATTCATTGGTGCCAACTTTTCTGGCCCAAGAAAATAAATGAAATTATGTTGGAAAACAATATGGAGCGTCTTGACTACAACTCAAGTCATACTTGGATTCAAAATAGTGAGCGTTTTATAAAAAACCTGCGATCAAAATACATTGATGGCTATAGGGCGAAAGCAAATGAAACGAGAAGGTTCTATGCATCTGTAGGTCAGTTATACCTGAACAACTGTTATACCCAAGACGAAATAACGTGGATATTTAAGGCCTGAAGCAACATGATAAAACTTAATGAAACCCGTTTCCCTCAGAACTCAAATCCTTGATGTTCAATGTGTAATACAAACGAAAATGAAAGTTTGCAACACTTTTTATGTAAATGTCCCGCTTTATGTAAATGTCCCGCTTTCGCTTGATGACAATGATCTAATTTGGATTTTAAATGGTCTCAAAATAGATTGGAAATCCTAAGCTAACATTATAAAAATCTGTGCCATATTAAGCACATTTCTTGGAACCCACAACAAAATACCTCATGCAAAATTTCAGCCAAATCGGATGAGAATTGTTCCCTCTAGCGGCTCAAGAAGTCAAGATCCAAGATCGGTTTATATGGCAGCTATACCTGGTTATGAACCGAGTTGAAGTATACTAAGCACAGTTGTTGGAAGTGATACCAAAACACCACGTGCAAAGTTTCAGTCAAATCGGACGAGAATTGCGCCCTCAAGAGGCAAAAGAAGTCAAGGCCCAGGAAATGCGCCCTCAAGAGGCTGAAGAAGTCAAGACCCAAGATCGGTTTATATGGCAGTTATACCAAAATATGGACCGATTTGGCCCATTTACAATACCAACTGTGCCAAATTTCAAGAGGCTAGCTTTACTCCTTCGAAAGTTAACGTGCTTTCGACAGACAGACAGACGAACATGGCTAGATCGACTGTAAATGTCATGACGATCAAGAATATATATACTTTATGGGGTCTTAAACGCATATTTCGAGGTGTTACAAACAGAATGACGAAATTAGTATACCCCCACCCTATGGTGGAGTTTATGAAAATAGCAATAAAACAAGTAAAAGTGTGCTAAGTTCGGCCGGGCCGAATCTTATATACCCTCCACCATGGATCGCATTTGTCGAATTCTTTTCGCGGCATCTCTTTTTAGGCAAAAAAGGATATAAGAAAAGAATTGCTCTGCTATTAGAGCGATATCAAGATATGGTCCGGTTTGGACCACAATTAAATTATATGTTGGAGACCTGTGTAAAATGTCTGCCAATTCGAATAAGAATTGCGCCCTTTGGGGGCTCAAGAAGTAAAATAGAAAGATCGATTTATATGGGAGCTGTACCGGGCTATAGACCGATTCAGACCACCATGGTCATGAGAGGATCCTTCGTACAAAGTTTCAGGCAAATCGGATAATAATTGCGACCTCTAGAGGATCAAGAAATCAAGTCCCCAGATCGGTTTATATGGCAGCTATATCAGGTTATGAACCTATATGAATACTTCGTGCAAATATTCATTTAAACCGGATAAAAATTGCGCCCTCTAGAGGCTCAAGAAGTCAAGACCCAAGATCGGTTTATATGACAGCTATATAAGTTTATGAACCGATTTCAACCATACTTGGCACAATTGTTGGATATCACAACAAAAGACGTCGTACAAAATTTCGTTCCAATCGGATAAGAATTGCGCACTCTAGAGGCTCAAGAACTCAAGACCCAAGATCGGTTTATATGGCAGCTATATCAGGTTATGAACCGATTTGAACCATACTTGGCACAGTTGTTAGATATCATAACAAAAGACGTCGTGCAAAATTTCGGATAAGAATTGCGCACTCTAGAGGCTCAAGAACTCAAGACCCAAGATCGGTTTATATGGCAGCTATATCAGGTTATGAACCGATTTGAACCATACTTGGCACAGTTGTTAGATATCATAACAAAACACGTCGTGCAAAATTTCGTTCCAAACGGATAAGAATTGCGCACTCTAGAGGCTCAAGAAGTCAAGACCCAAGATCGGTTTATATGGCAGCTATATCAAAACATGGACCGATATGGCCCATTTACAACACCAACTGACCTACACTAATAAGAAGTATTTGTGCAAAATTTCAAGCGGCTA
This sequence comes from Stomoxys calcitrans, assembly GCF_963082655.1. Classification (NCBI taxonomy): domain Eukaryota; kingdom Metazoa; phylum Arthropoda; class Insecta; order Diptera; family Muscidae; genus Stomoxys; species Stomoxys calcitrans. The sequence continues at coordinate 131,621,557 of NC_081554.1, read as the reverse complement.
GCTTTAATTCTTCGGAAGTTAGCGTGTTTTCGACAGACAGACGGACGGACATGGCTAGATCGACATAAAATGTCGCGACGATCAAGAATATATATACTTTATGACGAATATTTCGAGTAATTACAAACAGAATGACAAAATTAGTATACCCCCATCCTATGGTGGAGGGTATAAAAGTGGCTATTATATATAAAACAACAACACCCAACAATAAACAAGTAATAAGGCATCAAGTTCGGCCGGCCCAAACTTTGGATACCCACCACCTCGGGTATATATGTAAACCGCCTTTCGTCACAATCCGATAAAAAAAGCTTAATTTAATCCCTTCATAGGAACTATATCAGAATGTGGTCCGATTTGGACCAAATTCGACACGGATCTTGAGTGATCTAATTAGTACAAGCCATTGTTCAAATTTGTAGAACAAAATATTGGTTTCTTTTTGGTAGCCATATCCAAATATAGACCGATCTGAATCATATACGACACGGATGTCAAAAAGCCTAGCGTAGGTAAGTGTGTCAATTTTCAGCGAAATTTGATTATAAATGTGCCTTTTTATGTGGCCAAGACGTTAAATCGAGATCGATTGGACCGATCTGGGTCAAATTAAAGAGGGATGTCGGAGCGCCTAACACAACTCACTGTCCCAAATTTCGGCGAAACCGGACAATAAATGCGCCTTTTATGGGTCTAAGACAAAAAATCGAAATCAAACAAAAACCTTCAAGCTATATCCAAATCTTAACCCATCTGGGCCAAATTGCAGAAAGTTGTCGAAGAGCCTAACGCAACTCACTGTACCAAATTTCGGCGAAATCGGAATATAAATGCGCCTTTTATAGGTCTAAAACCCTTAATCGAGAGATGGGTATATATGGCAGCTTTATCCACATCTGGACCGATCTAAGCCAAATTAAAGAAGAATGTTGAAGGGCCTAAAACAACTCACTGTCCCAAGTTTTTGTGAAATCGGACAAAAAGTGCGCCTTTTATGGGGCCAAAATCGAGAGATCGGTCTATATGGCAGGTATATCCGAATATGGATCGATCTGGGCCATATTGCAAAAGATGTCGAGGGGCCTAACTTAACTCGCCACGCCAAATTATGGCTAAATCGGATAATAAATGCACCTTTAATAGTCGCAAGACCTTAAATTGAGAGATTGGTCTATATGGCAGCTAAAGGCAAATCTAGACCGATCTGTTGCAAATTGAAGAGGGATATCAACTAGCCTAATACAACGCACGGTCCCAAATTTCAGCAAAATCGGACAATAAATGTGGCTTTTATGGGCCTAAGACCCTAAATCGGCGAATCGGTCTATATAGGGGCTATATGAAGATATAGTCCGATATAGCCCATCTTCGAACTTATTATGGACAAAAAAAGAATCTGTGCAAAGTTTCAGCTCATTATCTATTTTTGAAGACTGCAGCATGGTGTCAGCAGACAGATCAAGAATGTATGTACTTAATATAGAGTCGGTAATGGATAATTCGATGCGTTGCAAACGGAATGACAATATGAATATACATCCATCTTTTGGTGGTGGGAATAAAAATCGCAATAAATAATACCATGTACTACAGTAGTGGTGTAGGTTAGGTTAAAGTGGCAGCCATCAGACTCACTTAGACGTTTTCGTATATTTTGATAACTCTGGATAAGGAAAATAAAGTTGCCTTCAAGTGAACCACTTAGATCACTTTAGGGAGCCTAACAACTTGCGAATGTTCACATTCGCACAGATGATCAAAATGATCTCCTTCCTCGACTCTCTGCAGAACACGTTACTTGCAACATTCACTCTTTCAGCATGTTTTCAGGCCAGACTTGTCATGGCGAACACAATATCGCCTGTTCTAGCCAACGGGAGAAAAGCGGTGAAGCTTTTCATAGGCAAATTTGCATTTGATGTTATAAAGTATAAAAATTTTTTATTGTCTTGACATTCTACGTCGTTGCGGCTGAACGAAAGTTGCTATGCGCTTGAAGCAATGTATAGGTGTGAAATATGTTTTTACAATCCAATTAGATCAAAGCCCACTTAGATATGTCCGTAAATAGTTATATAAATGAATCCCGGATTCGAGCCACTACCAGATTCAATTTTGTGATAATTTGATTGAATTTGTTATGTGAAATACTTACATATGTATATGTATGACCTCCAACACTTACACCAAATTCCACTCAAATAGGTGCATAAATAGATATTGCCCTATATACATTGATCCCCGGATTTGACTTTCTCAGCCCCGAAAAGTCTCAACAAGCATGCGATTTAGATGAAAACCGACCTTTTGATATGAGCCCCTCGCGAACCAATCATTACCTTACATTTGTATACCCTACACCACTACTGTGGTACAGGGTATTATAACTTAGTGCATTTGTTTGTAATACCCAAAAGCAAGAGAGATAGACAAAAGCAAGAGAGATAGACATTGATATGCATACCGATCAAGTCTGAATCACTTTCTGATTCGATTTAGCTTTGTCCGTCTGTCTGTCTGTCCATGTCCATGTTAATTTGTGTACAAACTATGGGACGCAATTTTCATTCGAGTGTCTTTAAATTTGGCAAATACATTTTTGTGGCGTAGAGACGAAGCGTATTGAAATACGCGAAATAATTGACCTATATTGCCAAAATTTTGCACAACGCGTTCCTCGATGTCTAAGAAGTTTGCTCGAAATCTGTTGAGATTTAGATATAGCTCCCATATTTATGTTCATCCGATTTTGAGAAATATTGCAATAAAGTACTCATTTGTCAACTGATTCTCTCAAAATTGAGCAGAAAGGATTTTCTTAATATTAATATTCTTGAATACTAACGACTTAATAACACTTACTATTTGTAACACCGCTACCCTTGTTAACAGGATTAGGGAGGAGGTTTTAGATGTGACTATATGTTCGAAAAATCTAATCGATGAGGTACAGGATTGGAGGGTCTCCACAGAATAATCTTTTTCTGACCATCGCTACATTAGGTTTAGAATTGCACGGGCAGCGCCGAATCCAATAAGCTTCTGTAATAAGTTTAAAACCAGCTGGACAAGGTTCAGAAGTCAACTCAGAAGAAGACTTGGTCAAGATAATTTAGAGGGTCCAAGCATAGAAGACATTGACGACAATATCAACAGGATTACGACTGCAATAGTAGGGTCTTTCGAAGATAGTTGCTCTCTTCGGAAAAAAAATCAGCCCAAGAAAATCCCTGGTTGACGCAGACTTTTTAAAAGAGCACGTCGTTAAAAAAGCGGAAGTTTATTTGAATGTGTATTACACATTGCTCAAGGAATACAATAAGATTATCGGAGCGGCAAAACGTGCTTCCTGGAAGCTTTACTGCGAAAGAAAAAACTCTCTTAAATACCCTTGTCTTAACTTACATGTTATTAGCGAGCATGAGAGTGAGAGCAGAGACAACGGAGGACATGTTGAGGTTTTTGATGAAAACCCATTTTCCACAGGATACAACGGGACTCACGGAGACACGGTATTCTTGGAATAATTATGTTGATCGAGGTTGATCATTACAGTATTTATGGTGAAGGAATCCTTGAGAAGCTTCCAAAAGTTTAAGTCACCCGGACTTGATGAAATATTTCCGGCGTTACTTCAGAAGTAAGCAGACTATCTGGCGCTCCACATTGCCAATATTTTTACAGCATACCTGGGACTTGCATATACTCCGAAAGCCTGGGAGAAGGTAGGTCAAAAATGACCTATTACGGATGCTGACTGAGGAGGGAATTGAATCCGTCTGCTATGCACACGATGTTATAATACTTCTGAGGGGTAAGGATCCGAACTAGCTGTGCAGAAGGGCCGAAAAGGTTTTGCAAATGGCATGTGACTTGGCTGGACCCAGGGGTCTCAATGTTGACCCAAGGAAAACTGAAATCTGCTTGTTCATGGGGAAGACGAAGGTGTTCCACTTTGAAGCACCACGCTTCCTCAATAGAACGATTTCGATATCAGACAAGGTCAAATACATTGGAGTGATCTTGTACAGGAAACTGAATTGGAAGTGTCACATTCAGGAGGTACTATGTAGACGAGTCGTAGACTCGAAATGGGGCCTGAATACGGGGATAATCCACTGGCTCTACAAGAGTGTGACTAGGCCAATTATTACTTACGCCTCAGTAGTTTGGTGGAATGCAATGAAAAAAAATGTGCAACATGAGGACCATACAAAAAGTTCTAGAACATATTGTCTTGGCATAGGCGGAGCGATGAAGACCACACCCACTAGCGCACTGGAGACTGTTCTAGATATCCGACAGATTTAGTGCGAGGCAGCCACTGCGGCTATGAGACTTAAGACGATGTGAGAATGGATTGAGGATGGAAGCAACTCATACAATCGCGGTATAATCAAGGCGACGATTGGAAACCTGGGAAAGAATGGAAGAGGTTTCCGATCGGATACCTGAAACGACACTTGACGTCGAGTGCTAGGCACTGCTGCCAGCGGTACAGTCTTGGATTGACGGAACCCTGGTATCGTCATCTGGAAGAACATGTACATTGGATACATCAAAGCTAGAGGACAGATTAGACATGGGGGTCTGCTTTGAGAACGCAGGGACTGAGATCTTTTTAAGACTGCCTGACCATAATACGGTCCTGCAGGCGGAGTTGCACGCGATCACGGAATTTGTGAGGCGGTGTGGTAACGCGAGAACGTCGAGTATGAACATCTTAACGGATAGTAAACAGGCCATAGGGGCAATAACAACCAGTACGGTCAACCAGATCACGAACAGTCTTGGAATGTAAGATGGAAATTTACGCCTCCTCTGAGTATGGAACGATCCGCATCGTTAGGGTGCCGGATTAAAACGGAGTAACTGGGAATGAGAAAACAGACGATTTGGCATTGAATGCTAGAGAACTGCAGTCAATAACCCAAAGCCTTTCGGGTCGACCCAGTCCATGTTAAGGGCATGGGCAACGAAATGCATGTAACCCTGTGGAACAGCGAAACGGTCAGTAGGACACCTCAAATCCTATGGGGAGATCCAGATCGTGCGAAGACGAGTCTATTACTGAAAGGAAGTGAGAAGGAGGTCAGTATTGCTTTTGGTATCACGACGGGACACATAGGACTCGAGCTTACTTAACTTATGTGAAATTGGTGCGGCAAGTAATAAGGCATATGGGGAAGATGATGTGACGTCGGAGCATTTCCTATGTCATTGCCCTGCTTTCGCGGCTAATAGATACCGGTACTTAGGTGGGGACACAACACAAGATATAAACTAAATTAGGGGCGCGGCATGAAAAACAATTAAGGATTTGATAAGTAGCACGTAATTCCTAACTTAGATTTTCTTTTTCGAGGTTACTTTTTTTTATTATTTAGAGGGCATAACAAGCCGATTACTGGCTTAGGTGTATGTCTATATATCCGCACCCTTTTTTCGACCTAACTGACATAACCTAATTTTACTAGTGAATTTCATAAAAATCGGTTCAGATGTCGATATAGCTGCCATATATATATATATCACCCGATTTTAACTTCTTGAGCCACTGCAAGCGCATTTATTGACCAATCTTGCTAAAATTGTACACGCTTTTCTCGCTGCCCACAACAATATCTAAGTTTGGTCAATATCGGTTCTGATTGAGATGTAGCTCCCATATACAAGGATGGTCTTTTATATTACGGGAATAGATAACAAAAACATATATTAATAATCGAAAATAGCTTTATTATTTTTTAAAATATTCCCCATTAAAATCTATACACTATGAAGCAATTGTCAAAGCACTTTGATTGAGGTATCTCCAAAACATGCATTATGGACGCATCAAACTCTTCTTCAGATGTCAAAAAACGTTGAACTCTTATTTTATTTTTTTACGTACGGGAATAAAAAAAGTCATTCGGTGCCAAGTCACTATAAGGCGGATGACTGATGTTTTGAGCGCTCAAAATTGTAGTTGTTTCGTATTTTTGGAGCATTTCTTTCGACCAATCGACGCGAGCCTTTTTTTGAACGATTGACAAATAGTGGGGGATCAAACGCGAACAAATCTTTTTGACGGTCAAATGTCCATGCAAAATTTAATGTATACTGATCCACTAATGCCTATGGTTGTTTCAATCAGGTTGTATCAGTTTGCGCACAGTATCAATGGTTTTTGGAACAATAACTGAATTTGGACGACATTCACGAAATTCTTGGAGTGAACTACGACCCCGGTTGAATTCAGCATACGATCAATAAACACTGGTCCTTGATGGAGCTTCATTGCCAAAGATTTAATTAAGTTCATCGATGCACAGTTGTTGAGTAAATCCACGTCGAATGTTGTAAAAAACAAGTAAAAAGGCGTTAAGTTCGGCCGGGCCGAACTTTGGATACCCACCACCTCGGATATATTAAACCACCATATGTAAACCACCTTTCGTCAAAATCCGGTGCAAAACTCATACCGTATGCCCCATAGCAGCTATATCAATATATATTCCGATTTGGACCAAATACTAATAAGTAAAAGTCATTGTTCAATTGTATATAACAAAATATTGGTATTTTTAGTAGATATATCCAAAAATAAACCGATCTGAACTATATATGACACGGATGCCGAAAAGCATAACATAAGTCAGTGTGTCAAATTTCAGTGCAATCGGATTAGCGCCTTTTATGGGGCCAAGACTTTAAATCGAGAGATCGGTCTATATGGCAGCTATATACAAATCTTGATCGATCTAGACTAAATTGCAGAAATATATAGAGGGGCTTAACTTAACTCTTTGTCCCAAATTTCGGCACCATCGGACAATAAATGCGCTTTTTATGGCCCCAAAATCTAAAACCGAGAGATCGGTCTATATGGCAGCTATATCCAAATCTGGACCGATCTGAGCCAAATTGACAGAGGATGTTGAAGGGCCTAACACTCACTGTCCCAAATTTCCGCAAAATTGGATAATAAATGTGGCTTTTATGGGCCTTAGACCCTAAATTGGAGGATCGGTCTATATGGCAGCTATATCCAAATCTTAACCGATCTGAGCCATATTGACGAAGGATGTCAAGAGGCCTAAGACAACGTACTGGCCCAAATTTCAGCAAAATCGAATAATAATAAATGTAGCTTTAATGGGCCTAAGACCCTAAATCGGAGGATCGGTCTATATGGCAGCTATATCCAAATCTTAACCGATCTGAGCCATACTGACGGAATATGTCAAAGGGTCTAAGACAACTCACTTTTCCAAATTTCAGCAAAATCGGATAATAAATGTAGCTTTAATGGGCCTAAGACCCTAAATCAGAGGATCGGTCTATACGGCAGCTATATCCAAATCTAGACCGATCTGAGCCATATTGACGGAGGATGTCGAAGGGCCTAACACAACACACTGCCCCAAATTTCAGCAAAATCGAATAATAAATGTAGCTTTTATGGGCCTACGACCTTAAATCATCTGATCGGTCTATATTGCAGCTATATCCAAATCTGAAACGATCTGAGCCATATTGACAGAGGATGTCGAAGGGCCTAAGACAACTCACTTTTCCAAATTTCAGCAAAATCGGATAATAAATGTGGCTTTTATGGGCCTAAGACCCTAAATCGGAGGATAGGTCTATATGGCAACTATATCCAAATCTGAACCGATCTGAGCCATATTAACAGAGGATGTCGAGGGGCCTAACACAACTCACTGGCCCAAATTTCAGCAAAATCGGATTATAAATGTACCTTTTATGGGGCTATGACCCTAAATCGGAGGATCGGTCTATATGGCAGCTATATCCAAATCTTGACCGATCCATATCTTGACTGAGCCATATTGACGGAGGATGTCGAAGGGCCTAACACAAACACTGTCCCAAATTTCAGCAAAATCGTATAATAAATGTGGCTTTTATTGGCCTAAGACCCTAAATCGGCGGATCGGTCTATATGGGGGCTATATCAAGATATAGTCCGATATAGCCCATCTTCGAACTTAACCTGCTTATGGACAAAAAAAAGAATCTATGCAAAGTTTCAGCTCAATATCTCTATTTTTGAAGACTGTAGCGTGATTTCTACAGACAGACGGACAGACGGACGGACATGTCTAGATCGTCTTAGATTTTTACGCTGATCAAGAATATATATACTTTATAGGGTCGGAAATGGATATTTCGATGTGTTGCAAACGGAATGACAAAATGAATATACCCCCATCCGTCGGTGGTGGGTATAATAATAGCACGAAAATGCTTGTGATTTAATTCCATTTTTTGGGCGAGATGAACTTTTCAAGTTACTGTAAACAACACAAATAGCGCTCGTATGTCAAAACGTTCTGAGTACGTATAACCTCAAAAATGTCAAGCTTTACGATGGAGCTGCCAGTTGGCAGAAAATCATATCCAACCAAGTCCTATCAAGCGAAATTTCTTTTGGTTATCGAAAACTTCTTTGTGATGCTTTGTGTCGTTCGGTGTAAATGAAAAGGCAACAGAACTATCCAAAGGTGGTTTTCTTTTTTGTTTTATGCACACAATGCAAGTCATAAATATTAACTGCATTTAGATAAGCAAGTTGTGAGACATCAAAGAACAAAGGAAAGGAAGCTAAATACATTGCAATGTTGACAACAAATGGCATAAACTCTCACACTTATCTCCAAATTCATATGATGCTGATCATCAACCCTATCAAATCTTCCCCTGTGACACCCTTCCTCTGGCTATGACTTCTTATGTGACATATCGAAGTGAGAGGACTCAGCCCTAAAATACTCTTCGTCTAAACAAGACATAAAAGCACTTTAACAGAATCGTCAACTGCATGGCGATTGTTATATACCTACAAGTATTCGAGGAGTGTTCACATTCACCCATGTCCACGCCAATAATACTGAACACCCGTCGATTGATGGAGTGAAGGACGGCGACTAAACAAATTGTATTAACTTGAGGCATATTTGATGTGCCACGGTAATGTGGCACGTCAACGCATTGTATGCAATTTCCGTTTGCATTTAGTATGTGTTATTTGGCCAGAGGCATTACCTTGTCGACTTAAGCAACGTCACAGCAACCATCATCGTCGTCGCCGACATAGCCATTACCACTGCTTCCAGTGAAGTTTCTAGCAAAAGTGTGAGCTATGGAATGACTTGTCTCGACTCATTCTGGCTAACGAAGAATGAGAAAAAAAAAAACAAAACGAATAATGGAATGAATTGGAATTGAATACACTGCTAAGCAAATAAATACTCCCATCCATCTCTATCTACTCATCATTCATTTAAAAAAGAAACCAATTTTTTTTGTCATTTTCATTTTCCACTTTGATAGCCAGCACAATCTGGAATACAATTGCTAGTTTTATAAACAGTGCAAAACAGTAAAAAGGCGTTAAGTTCTTTGGATACCCACCACCTCGGTTTATATATAAACAACCTTTCATCAAATTCCGGTGAAAATTGTATACCTTATGTCCCATAGCAGTTATATCGTTATATGTTCCGATTTGAACCAAATACTAATAAGTACAAGTCATTGTTCAGTTGTGTATAACAAAATATTGGTCTTTTTAGTAGCGATATCTAAAAATAAACCGTTCTGAACTATATACGACATGGATGTCGAAAAGCTTAACATAACTCACTGTGTCAAATTTCAGTTAAATCGGATTATAAATGCGCCGTTTTTGGGGCCAAGACTCTAAATCGTGATATCGGTCTATATGGCAGCTATATGCAAATCTTGATCAATCTAGACCAAATTGCAGAAATATATGGAGGGGCTTAACTTAACACTCTGTTCCAATTTTCGGCAACATCGGACAATAAATGTGCCTTCCGTGGGCCGAAAACATTAAATTGAGAGACCGGTCTACCTGGCAGCTATATCTAAATCTGGACCGGTCTGAGTGAAATTGAAGACGGATGTCGAAGGGCCTAACACAACTCACTGTCCCAAATTTCGGCGACATCGGACAATATATGCGCTTTTTATGGCCCCAAAACCTAAAACCGAGAGATCGGTCTATATGGCAGCTATATCCAAACCTGGATCGATCTGTGCCATATTGCAGAAGTATGTCAAGAGGGTTAACTTAACTTACTGTCCCAAATTTTGGCGATATCGGACAACAAATGCGCTTTTTATGGGCCCAAAACCTTAAATCGAGGGATCTGTCTATATGACAGCTAAAGGGTGATTTTTTTGAGGTTAGGATTTTCATGCATTAGTATTTGACAGATCACGTGGGATTTCAGACATGGTGTCAAAGAGAAAGATGCTCAGTATGCTTTGACATTTCATCATGAATAGACTTACTAACGAGCAACGCTTGCAAATCATTGAATTTTATTACCAAAATCAGTGTTCGGTTCGAAATGTGTTCATTCACCGTAACGTTGCGTCCAACAGCATCTTTGAAAAAATACGGTCCAATGATTCCACCAGCGTACAAACCACACCAAACAGTGCATTTTTCGGGATGCATGGGCAGTTCTTGAACGGCTTCTGGTTGCTCTTCACTCCAAATGCGGCAATTTTGCTTATTTACGTAGCCATTCAACCAGAAATGAGCCTCATCGCTGAACAAAATTTGTCGATAAAAAAGCGGATTTTCTGCCAACTTTTCTAGGGCCCATTCACTGAAAATGATTTGCAAGCGTTGCTCGTTAGTAAGTCTATTCATGATGAAATGTCAAAGCATACTGAGCATCTTTCTCTTTGACACCATGTCTGAAATCCCACGTGATCTGTCAAATACTAATGCATGAAAATCCTAACCTCAAAAAAATCAAATCTGATCCGATCAGGGACAAATTGAAGAAAGATGTCGAAGAGCATAAGGCAACTCACTGTCCCAAATTTCAGCAAAATCGGATAATAAATGTGGATTTTTTGGAGGATCGGTCTATATGGCAGCTATATCGAAATCTGGACCGATCTGGGCCAAATTGACGAAGGATGTCGAAGGGCCTAACACAACTCACTGGCCCAAATTTCAGCAAAATCGGGTAATAAATGTGGTTTTGATGGGCCTAAGACCCTAAATCGGAGGATCGGTCTGTATGGCACCTCTATCCAAATCTGGACCGATCTGGGCCAAATTGACGAAGAATGTCGAAGTGCCTAACACAACTCACTGTCCCAAATTTCAGCAAAATCACATAATAAATATGGCTTTTATGTGCCTAGACCCTAAAACGGCGGATCGGTCTATATGAGGGTCATATCAAGATATAGTCCGATATAGCCCATTTTAAAACTTATGTTTATGGACAAAAAAAGAATCTGTGCAAAGTTTCAGCTCAATATCTCTATATTTAAAGACTGTAGCGTGATTTCAACAGTCAGACGGACGGACATGTCTACATCGTCTTAGATTTTTACGCTGATCAAGAATATATATACTTTGTAGGGTCGGAAATGGATATTCCGATGTGTTGCAAACGGAATGACAAAATGAATATATCCCCATCCTTCGGTGGTGGGTATATAAAAAATGTTCGTGTGTGATCAATAATGCCGCTGCACATCATTAGTAGCAAGTAACTTTGTAGTTGTTGGACTTTAAGGGCTGGAAAATTCTATTTGCATTTTTTAAAGCATTAGCTGCTACATATATTTGGTTACTTTACACCACTGCAGTGGTACAGGGTATTAAAGCATTGTCAATTTGTTTGTAATGCCCAAAAAGAAAGATATATAGTCGAATCTGTAATATATACTATAACCACATTTTATTTGATCTGGTTTATACTCTGAACGCCTGTCAACTTCCACATATCCTACGCACGCTGTCACTTGTTGCATCCATTCTGCATAAGTGCGCCAAGTTTTATTTGACCCGTTTTGAAATGGCAAGCTATACTGATCTCCTTCCTCATAGTAAAAGACTTGTCTACTTACGATCCTAGTCCCCCCAGAGGATTTGCGTCGTCGTTGAAAAGGGACATTAAAAGAAATAACAAGTAAAATCGTGCTTAGTTCGGCCGGGTCGAATCTTATATACCCTCCACCATTGATCGCATTTGTCGAGTTCTATGCGCTGTATATCTTTTTAGACAAACATAGAATAATGAATAAGAACTGTTATGCCATTGCAGCTATATCAAGTTATAGTCCGATTCGGACCATAAATGAATGCTGAACATTGTAGAAGTCATTGTGTAATATTTCCGTTCATTCGGATAAAAATTGCGCCTTGTAGGCGCTCAAGAAGCAAAATCGGGAGATAGGTTTATATGGGAGCTGTATCAAGCTATTGATAGATTTAGACTATATTATATACGTATCTTAAAGGTCATGAGGGAAGCCGTTGTACACAATTTTAGCCAAATCGGATAAGTAATTCGCCCTCTAGAGGTTAAAGAAGTCAAGATCACAGATCGGTTTATATGGCAGCTCTATCAGGTTATGTACCGATTTGCGCCATAATTAGCACAGTTATTGAAAGTCTTAACAAAACACCTCATGCTAAATTTCAGCCAAATCGGGTAAGAATTGCGCGCACTTTTGGCTCAAGAAGTCTAGATCCAAGATCGGTTTATATGACAGCTATACCAGATTATGAACCGATTTGAATCATACAAAGCACAGTTGTTGAAAGTAATACCAAAACACTACGTGCAAAATTTTAGTCAAATCGGACGAGAATTGCGCCCTCTAGAGGCTTAAGAAGTCAAAACCTAAGATCGGTTTATATGACAGCTATATAGAAAGATGGACCGATTTAAACCATACTTAGCGTAGTTGTTGGAAGTGATACCACACCAGTACGTGCAAAATTTCAATAAAATCGGATAAGAATTGCGCACTCTAGAGGCTCAAGAAGTCAAGACCCAAGATCGGTTTATATGGCAGCTATATCAAAACATAGACCAATTTAGCCCATTTCCAATACCAACCAACCTACACTAATAAATAGTGTTAGTGCGAAATTTCAAGCGGATAGCTTTACTCCTTCGAAAGTTAGCGTGCTTTCGACAGACAGACAGATGGACGGACGGACGGACAGACGGGCGGACATGGCTAGATCGACTTAAAATGACATGACGATCAAGAATATATATACTTTATGGGGTCTTAGACGCATATTTCGAGGCGTTACAAACAGAATGACGAAATTAGTATACCCCCATCCTATGGTGGAGGGTATAATTAAGTCTCTAAAGGCTTAAAAATTCAAAGCCGGGGATCTGTTTATATGGGGACCACATATAATTCTGGACCTATCTGGGTGGGATTCGGAGGGTTTAAACGTACTTGACAAACAAAATTTCAGTCAAATTAGACAAATTGGACGTGTAGTGCCTTAACAAGTCAAATCGAAGGACCTTTTTATATGGGAGCTCTATCCCGATGCTCATGGCAGATGTAGATGTACCGTGTCATTTCTTCGAACCGTCACTGTAAAATATTCGTAGAACACATTTGCACATTAATTCGAACCCAGCAAGCTTAATTTTTGTACGTATAAATATGAACATTACTCATATAAGAAAAAACCAGTAAGAAGGGGCAAAAGTCGGGCGGTGCCGACTGTATAATACTTTACACCTACCCTATAAGTACAATAGCTCCCACATTGTACTTATAGGGTAGGTGTAAGGTATTATGAATCCAATTCTGAACCAAATTGGATGGACCTCGGCGGATGTTTCGTTTTAAATTTCGAGCAAATGTGTTCAAACTGTAATAACTACGGTTGTTAAATGACAACATTATTGCAAATTACCCAAAAACTGACGAACATATATATCGGAGCTATATGTTAATCTGAATCGATTTCGAGCAAACTTCTCAGATAATGTGGTAGGCGCCGAGGAAAGCGTTCAATCAAGATATAATCCGATATAGCCCATATTGGAGCTATGGACAAAAAAAAATCTGTGGCTCTAGTGGCATTTATCCAGTACAAAGTTCTGGATAAATTACCAGTGTAGGCTTACGTAGAACATCTGTCGTCAGGACTGCCATGATATGTTTTTTACAAATAAGTATTGTCACCCTCAGAAATCGTCTATAGTGAATGGTAAAATAAAATTAAAAGCTATTATTTATACAATAGCGTGCACAAATCTTAATAAATTTTATTTGACTGCTATACCCACACATGGTTTGCAAATTTTAGCTAAAAATTTTACAAATATTTGAATTTTTTCCTCGTATTGTTTTGACAGTTTGGCAAATGGCGTTACCATTTCATGGTTAACAAACAGACTTGCACTGGACTTGCGTTCTATTTTTGCACTTCATAGCTTATCTTTTCAGTACTAAAATTAAACACCTCAAATGTTCTTTTGTCTATTTTAATATGTAAAATCAAACAATTGGCCACAGAATTGTTTGAAGCATGCTGCTGGGCGTTCGTCGCCCACGCTCTTAACTCGGACTGAGTCGTCGTCAAAAGCTTTGGATTCACAAAGTTTATTGCTGGCAGTCCTCTGGCCCCTAAGGCCAATTCTTCAGCATGTTTGAATACTATGGGCTAAACATAAAGCAAGGCTGCTAAGGATAGTATTAACAAGTAAAAACATGCTAAGTTCGGCCGGGCAGAATCTTGGGAACCCACCACCATGGACTCAGCTAAAAATGTATGCAAAATAAATTTAGTTGCACTGCATAATTCTATTCTATATACCAAAATTCTGTCAAACCATTAAATCAAATAAAAGCTTGTAGGAACCGAACAAAGATTACAGCTTCTAGAAACCGGGCAGCCACATTGGGCAAAAATTGTGGCTTTCAGGGGCTCGAGAAGTCAAATCGAGAGATCGGTTCATATGCGAGCTCAGGGACGTATCCGGGATTTTATTGTGGGGAGGGCCCACACCCCACGTATTGTCAAAATCGAAAATTGTAAAAAATTTTCTGTTACTATGACATTGATAAAGATACCTCAAATTTGTTTTTGTAAATTGTCGTTACTTATGTGTGCAGGAATTGGCCCATCGGCGGTGACATGTGGTTAAAGTCAGAGCTTGTACGGCTTACCAACACACTATCTTCAGGCCGACCCTAATCTTTCAAAGGCTTCAAAATGTGCTTGGTTTTGCGAATATCTTAGTTTTATAGTGATAGCTTGACGAACCAGCTTCAGTATTTTGATAACATTTTTTCTGCTGCGCTTATTCTAACTTGAACTAGTTATATGATTTCAACAAGTTATTGTTTGTATCGTTCAATTGGTTTTAAATGACATTTATTTCCATAAAATGTTACGCAAGTAATTTTAAAAAATTAAGGAACAATAAATGTTAAATATTTCAAAAAATTAAGTTTTGACCAATTTTTACGACGAGCCATCAACTTTTTGCTTAAATGGTGCTGCTTAGTTCTCCTCCCATGTCATTAAAGGTTGTCTCATTTGTTTAACAACAACATCTCGTCATCAAGATGTAATTTCAAAATTAGTATTGTCCTCAACACAACCAAAGAAACTTGTCCTCGTTTGCGTACGTGTGCCACTTAAATGAGAGAAAGTGAAACTCAAACAAAGATAACGTGCAAAAAAATTGGGTAGTTTGCTGAGAATGTAAACACAGAAATAACATTTTAATACCGTCAAAATAGCCGGCTGTTATCCGCTGATCCCTGAGACCATCTTCATTAATCCACCTTTACCGATCGAAAAAAAGAGTTTGAAGGAAAAGATGTTCGATAAAAATTGCATCCGTATTGCCGTATATGGATATAATTTACATCATATCTGTATTAGTCCTAAAGTTTTCCTAATTTATTGGAGATAAAATTAGAGAAGGTGGTAGAACTAGCAGTTTCTTTTTTTCAACTCTTTTCTTTTACTCTATAAATAAAAGAAAGCTTAATTGATGTCAAATGATCTAGCGACAACCGTAAGTGAAATACAAAACTCGTTCTCATAGATAAAAGTCTGCCGGCTAATATTATTTTAACTCATTTCCTTATTTAAGGTGGGTATTAAGTTCCTTTTCCTAAGTAAAGTTTTCATTGTAAAAAGATTTTATTTTAAGAAAATCAATAATTTAAATTTAAAATTTTTTTAAAAAACATTTCACTGTGTCCAACTCTACGGTCAAAGCCTACAGAACTAATAAATTTCTACTAGAATCAGTGCTGCTTGCTATTGACTGATAGATTTCGATCCTACGAGCTCTGTATCAATTGCCTTAGCTACTGTATTGTGTGATTCGATTTCGATCGCTATGAGCTCCGTATCAATTGCCTTAAATACTGTATTGTGAAATTCCAAGAAAAAAAGAAACAGCTAATAAGCAGGATTGTCGAGGTTGGTTAATGTGGTAATTGTATCATAGATGCGTTTTCGCAATTAAATACGATTCAAATACAACATACCAACGCACGACCCTTGAAGCCATCACACCTAATATGGTTGAAAAGTCTTCTTACCAAAGACGAAACGCGTCCCATAGTGGTTGATGTGTGTTGCTATCTTTGGCTTTCCTTTTCCAATTACATCTCCGATCATTGAGCTCGTCTCGAAAGAGAAACAAACAAAGAAATGGTTTCATTTGAAATAATTATTTTAAAATGTAAATCTGGGTGACTCGGTCTTTAAAAACATTTTATTAACCTATTAAATACGAAAAGGTACAAAAATACCCAAGAATGGAGCTGTCTTAGAATAATTACAGCTAGAGCTAGGATAGAGGTATCATAAGGAAATTGGTATTGGTGTAAATTGAATGGTCAAAACTAGTTAAAAACAAGTAAAAGCGTGTTAAGTTCAGCCGGGCCGAATCTTATATACCCTCCACCATTGATCGCATTTGTCGAGTTCTATGCGCGGTATCTCTTTTTAGACAAACATAGAATATTGAATAAGAACTGTTATGCTATTGGAGCTATATCAAGTTATAGTCCGATCCGGACCATAAATGAATGCTGAACATTGTAGAAGTCATTGCGTAATATTTCAGTTCATTCGGATAAGAATTGCGCCTTGTAGGGGCTCAAGAAGCATAATCGGGAGATAGGTTTATATGGGAGCTGTGTCAAGCTTTTGATCGATTCAGACCCTATTAGACACATATGTTGAAGGTCATGAAAAAAGCCGTTGTACAAAATTTCTGCCAAATCGGATGAGAATTGCGCCCTCTAGAGGTTCAAGAACTCAAGATCCCAGATTGGTTTATATGGCAGCTTTATCAGGGTCTATATCGATTTACGCCATACTTAGCACAGTTATTGGAAGTCATAACAAAACACCTCATGCAATATTTCAGCCAAATCGGAAGAGAATTGCGATCTCAATTGGCTCAAAAAATTAAGATCCAAGATCGGTTTATATGACAGCTATACCAAATTATAAACCGATTTGCATCATACTTAGCACAGTTGTTGAAAGTAGTACCAAAACGCTGCGTGCAAAATTTCAGTTAAATCGGACGTGAATTGCGCCCTCTAGAAGCTCAAGAAGTCAAAATCCAAGATCGGTTTATATGGCAGCTATATCAAAATATGGACCGATTTAAACCATACTTATGGTAGTTGTTGTTGGAAGTGATATCAAAACACTACGTGCAAAATTTCAATAAAATCGGATAAGAATTGCGCCCTCTAGAAGCTCAAGAAGTCAAGATCCAAGATCGGTTTATATGTCAGCTATACCAGATTATGAACCCCTTTGAATCATATTTGGCACAGTTGTTGGATATCATAACAAAACACGTCGTGCTAAATTTCAGTCCAATCGGATAAGAATTGCGCACTCTAGAGGCTCAAGAAGTCAAGACACAAGATCAGTTTATGTGGCAGCTATATCAGGTTATAGACCGATATGGCCCGTTTACAATACCAACCGACCTACACTAATAGGAAGTATTTGTGCAAAATTTCAAGCGGCTAGCTTTACTCCTTCGGAAGTTAGCGTGCTTTCGACAGACAGACGGACGGACGGACGGACGGACATGGCTAGATCGACATAAAATGTCGCGACGATCAAGAATATATATACTTTATGGGGTCTGAGACGAATATTCTGAGTAGTTACAAACATAATGACGAAATTAGTATACCCCCCATCCTATGGTGGAGGGTATAACAAGTAAGAGCATGCTAAGTTCGGCCGGACCGAATCTTATATACCCTCCTCCATGGATCACATTTGTTGAGTTCTATGCGCGGTATCTCTTTGTAGGCAAACAAAGAATATTGAATACGAACTGAATATCAAGTTATAGTCCGATTCGGACCATAAATGAATGCTGAATATTGTAGAAGTCATTGTGTAATATTTCAGTTTATTTGGATAGGAATTACGCCAATTACGCTCAAGAAGCCAAATCGAGAGATAGTTTTATATGGGAGCTGTACCAAGCTACTGATCGATTCAGACCATATTAGACACGTATGAAGGTCATGAGAGAAGCCGTTGTACAAAATTTTAGCCAAATCGGATGAGCTCAAGAAGTCAAGTCCCCAGATCTGTTTATATGACAGCTATATCAATTTATAAACCGATTTGAACCATTCTTAATACAGTTTTTTGAAGTCATAACAAAACACGTCATACAACTTTCAGCCAAATCGGATAATAATTGTAGAGGGTTAAGAAGTCAAGACCCCAGATCGGTTTATATGGCAGCTAATCAGGTTATGGACTGATCTGGGGTGCAATTATTATCCGATTTAGCTGACATCTTGTACAATGGCTTTCTCATGACCTTTAACATGCGTGTCGAATATGGCATGAATCGGTTTATAGCCTTATACAGCTCACCTATAAAGCGATCTCCCTATTTTACTTCTTCAGCCCCAAAAATGCGCAATTCTTACTAGGTTTGTCTGACATTTTATACAATGACTTCTACTATGGTCTCCATTATTCAGTTCAATTATGGTCGGAAATGAACCATAACTTGATATTGTTCCAATAACATAGCAATTCCTTTTTTTATGCTTTGTTTGCCTAAAAAGAGATACCGTGGCAAGAGCTCGACAAATGCGATCCATGGTGGAGGGTATATAAGATTCGGCCCGGCCGAACTTAGCATGCTTTCACTTGTTGAAAAAGAAATTCGATATTTTTTTTGTTAAATAAGAAATACGTTGAACATATTTTTAATTGTACGAATTAAATTGTTATTAAATGGTATAAATTGTGTATTGACCAATATTATATTGCGCTTCCTACCACACATATAGGGTGGCTGATGAATATTGCTACAATGATGAATATTGCTACATTTTTTTTTCGGTGTATGGAATACATTTTTCTTTTATTCATGTTAAATTAAATTATTAAATTAATTATTAAATTATTATTAATTAAATTAATTAATTAATTAATTAAATTAATTATTAAATTATTATTATTAAATAGAAAAAAAGTTATTACATTTTTTTTTGGTAGCGGCTTTCATCAGCCACCCTATATGTTATGCGAAAAGAAGACACAAAGTGGCGTGGCTAGACAAAAGTAAAGAAAATAAAAATAGAAAGGAAATAAGAAGTATAGTTTTTATCGCTATATAAGATGTTTTGTTTTGTTATAATATTAAAGTTTAACAAATCTATTGTGAAAAATTTTGCGCTGAAATAGTATAATGCAGAAAAATGCCGTGTGTGAACAATTCGAATGGATGAATGCCAAACCCAACAATTTAGGGACATTGTAGAATGGTATTTATAAATACAAATTATTAATATTATCTTATTTTAATATTTCACTCTTCATATATAGATTATAAGGACTTGAGCGCTAAAAAAATATTGCGATTTATTTCAAATATGTATGTATATAAATCATATTGTTTATAATACTCTTTACAGACAGTGTCGCCGACAACGAAGAGAGGCTAAACAATTAAAAGCGTGCTAAGTTCGGCCGGGCCGAATCTTATATACCCTCCACCATGGATCGCATTTGTCGAGTTCTTTCCCGGCATCTCTTCTTAGGCAAAAAAGGATATAAGAAAAGAGTTGCTCTGCTATTA
Organism: Stomoxys calcitrans; assembly: GCF_963082655.1. Taxonomy (NCBI): domain Eukaryota; kingdom Metazoa; phylum Arthropoda; class Insecta; order Diptera; family Muscidae; genus Stomoxys; species Stomoxys calcitrans. The sequence continues at coordinate 131,601,608 of NC_081554.1, read as the reverse complement.
AAACGATATCAAGATATGGTCCGGTTCGGACCACAATTAAATTGTATGTTGGAGACCTGTGTAAAATTTCAGCCAATTCGTATAAGAATTGCGCCCATTGGGGCTCACGAAGTAAAATAGAGAGAACGATTTATATGGGATCTGTATCGGGCTATGGACCGATTCAGACCATAACAAACACGTTTGTTGATGGTCATGAGAGGATCCATCGTACAAAATTTCAGGCATATCGGATAATAATTGCGACCTCTAGGTGTCAAGAAGTCAAGATCCCACATCGGTTTATATGGCAGCTATATCAGGTTATGAACCGATTTGAACCTTATTTGACACAGTTGTTGAAAGTAAAAATAAAATACGTCATGCAAAATTTCAGCCAAATCGGATAGGAATTGCGCCCTCTAGAAGCTCAAGAAGTCAAATCCCCGGATCTGTTTATATGACAGCTATATCAGGTTATGAACCAATTTGAACCATATTTGGCACAGTTGTAACGAAATACTTCGTGCAAAAATTCATTCAAATCGGATAAGAATTGTGCCCTCTAGAGGCTCAAGAAATCAAGACCCAAGATCGGTTTATATGGCAGCTATATCAGGTTATAAACCGATTTAAACCATACTTGGCACAGTTGTTGGGTATCATAACAAAACACGTCGTGCGAAATTCCATTCCAATCGGATAAGAATTGCGCCCTCTAGAGGCTCAAGAAGACAAGACCCAAGATCGGTTTATATGGCAGCTATATCAGGTTATGGACCGATTTGAACTATACTTGTCTCAGTTTTTGGATATAATAACAAAACACGTCGTGCAAAATTTCATTTCAATCGCACTCTAGAGGCTCAAGAAGTCAAGACCCAAGATCGGTTTATATGGCAGCTATATGAGGTTATGAACCGATTTGAACCATACTTGGCACAGATGTTGAATATCATAGCAAAACACGTCGTGCAAAATTTCATTCCAATCGGATAAGAATTGCGCACTCTAGAGGCTCAAGAAGTCAAGACCCAAGATCGGTTTATATGGCAGCTATATCAAAACATGGACCGATATGGCCCATTTACAATACCAACCGACCTACACTAATAAGAAGTATTTGTGCAAAATTTCAAGCGGCTAGCTATACTCCTTCGGAAGTTAGCGTGCTTTCGACAGACAGACGGACGGACATGGCTAGATCGACATAAAATGTCGCGACGATCAAGAATATATATACTTTATGGGGTCTCAGACGAATATTTCGAGTAGTTACAAACAGAATGACGATATTAGTATACCCCCCCATCTTATGGTGGAGGATATAAAAAAGAATCGACCATATTTTTTAGAAGCCTGGGACCATTAGGAAAAGTTTTTTACTACCAAATTTCTCTGTGTGTGCTGTTTCATCGACAACAACGGAATTAGTGAAACATTCAGAAATATGACATATGTATGCGGCATATATAAAAAAGTGGCTGCAAAGCTTAATTTGAAATATCTGAATGTACAGCGGTCAAAAAAAGTATTCATCATTAGCAAAATTGATAATAAATTCACTTATTTTGGGTAATTGAAGAAAATTTAAAGTAAACAAATAATGCAGTTTTATGCAATAGTTTATTTTTCGTAATATGTTTTAAAATAAATTCAAAAAATAAATTTAATTAGCGCAAAAAATGCAATTTTATATAATAACACCAAAAACAGAACAAAAAAAGTATTCATCATTGATGTGCTATCATCAAAGTCAAATTCAAATATTATTTGGGAATCCCCCTTTTCTGTTTTATTTAGTAAAGGAGGCTTTGCCCTTGACAGCAAATATTTAATTTCATTGAAAATATAGTTTTTGTCAAAATGGGTCGTAAGCAAAACGAGGTTTCTGATGAGGTAAAAGTTTTGATAATAAAACACCACAGGAATGGTTTAACTCAAAAAACTATCAGTGAAATATTAAATAGACCACGATCTACTATACAATCCATCATCAGAAAGTGGACAGAAACGAAAACTGTTGACAATAAACCAAGATCTGGTCGACCAAAAGCACTTTCAGTTGGAGATGTGCGTTGGCTAGTGCGGCAAGTTCAGAAAACTCCGAAGACAAATGCGACCATTCTTCGTAAAAACACTATGGAATATTTAGGGAAGGAAGTTACTACACAAACAATTCGAAATACACTCAAAAGGCATAGTTACAGAGGAAGAACTGCACGTAAGAAGCCCTTTATAAATAAAATAAACCGAGTGAAAAGGCTAAACTTCGCAAAAATGTATGTAAAACAGCCCGAATCATTTTGGAAAACAGTCATTTTTGCAGACGAGAGCAAGTTTAATCTTTTTGGGTGCGATGGAAAGGTCATAGTGTACAGAAAACCAAATACAGAGCTTGAAGAACGAAACACAGTTGCTACTGTAAAACATGGTGGAGGTGGTTTAATGGTTTGGGGGTGTATGGCGGCTTCAGGAGCGGGAAATCTTGAAATTATTAATGGAGTAATGGATCATAAGTATTACATTGACATTTTAAAGAGGAATTTAAAAGATAGTGCTGTAAAACTTGGGCTTGGTAATAACTTTCAATATTATCAAGATAATGACCCCAAACATTCTGCTTTAAATACCAAGATGTGGATGCTGTATAACTGCCCCAAAGTCATTAAAACTCCTCCTCAAAGTCCCGACTTGAACCCAATTGAACATCTTTGGGAACATCTCGAACGCAAATTGAGAACGCGCAATTTTTCGAGCAAGAGTCAAATGCAACAGGTGATAATGGAGGAATGGACTAATATAGACCAAAATATAACCGCTAAATTAGTCCAATCGATGTCAAACCGTTTAAAAGAAGTTATAAGACGCGGTGGTCGAATAACAAAGTATTAATTTTTTTAAATTATGTTATTTATTTTTTTGTTTTTTTGCAATGATGAATACTTTTTTTGTTTAATTTTTTGTGTTCAGCTGTAAAATGGCCCTTTTTGTTCCAATAAATACTATTTTTTTCTTTAAAAACTATGAAATTGTGTACATATATATCACACAAGCACTACTGCATCATTAGTTTATTATGTTTTTATTTCAATTGTCTTTTGTAGACTTATTAAAAAAAAAACATTGAATGATGAATACTTTTTTTGACCGCTATACATAAATTTCGAGCAGCATACCTCCTCAATACCGAAAAACATTAGAGTATGTTACGAGTGCATATCGAATACAAACAAAGCCGGGCCATTCATTCATGATTCGTATCTTTTATATTCTCTAGTAGTCAGCCACTCATTCCTGTTAACCAGCCTCAAAGCCATCAATCCAGCACGTCAAATATCCACCCATCAATCCACTCCAAGCAACAAACAGCCATCTTACTTGCAACACGGTAGGCCAATAACGAACACAACCTGACAACAGTTAGATGCCACAGTCAATATAATGCATGGGACCACCATACACTCCCACAGTTGCATGCATTTGTACAGCAGCGTTACCTTAGACTGGAAGTAGTAATTAAGCAGAGTTCCATTAAGGCCTGCTGTATGACGACAGATAAGCATTAACTATGTTTACGCTGGTCGCTAAGGCGTTCTTTGGCAATTTCTTGAAATCATGGTATTTCGAAGTCAAATAGAGAAATCCGTTTATATTGAAGAAATATGTAGACCTATCACAGCCCATTCATAATCCCAACTGATCTGGATCAATAAGAAGTATTTATGCATAACATAGGCAGACGGATGATACATTTTTAAGTCGAAAACCGTTCTTCCATTTATTTCATGCAGATGACCAATAAACCCAGCAAAAACTAGGTAAACGCATATCAATACCCACTGGAATACCAGTAATCAAAATCGTATTACTCGTTGGAATACCTAAGATTAAACAAGTTAGGACGGGCTAAGATCGGGCGAAGCCAATCTATTGATACCCTACACCACATTAGGTGCAGACTAATTCGTCGAAATTAAAATTTTGCTTAAATTTAAATGTAGAATTTGAGCAGTAATCCGTACGTATTGTAGGAGTCATAGAGGAAATAGTTGTGCAAAATTTTGACAAGATTGTATTTATGATAAATGCTTTTGCAAAGGTCCTAAAAGTGATAATCGAGAGATACATTTATATGGGAGCTATATCTAAATCTGAACAGATTTTTGTGAAATTCTCCAGTGATCTGAAATGCCATAAGAGAAATCCTCGTTCCATTAGGAGCGGTTAATATATGATTATAATATTGCAGTATTAGTCAAAATCGGATGAAAATATTTATGGGAGCTTTATCTTAATCTGAACCGATTTCAACCCAAATCGGTTTGAAAGCTATAAAAGAAGACATTTTGCAAAAGTTAGAATAAATCTGTTTAGAAATATACGGACAAAGGCTCTTAAAGTGAAAATCGGGTGAAACAGATATATGGGAGCTACATCCAAATCTAATCCGATTTCTGTGAAATTCATAAACAACGCTGGGAGTTATAATGGAAACATTTTTGCAAAATATTGTGAGAATCGGTTGACAAATAACCAAATTATTGCAATATTAGTTCTAATCGGATGAACATATATATGAGAGCTATATCTAAATCTGAACAGATTTTTGTGAAATTCTCCAGTGATCTGAAATGCCATAAGAGAAACCCTTGTTCTATTAGGAGCGGTTAACATGAAAATGAAAATGAAAATATTTATGGGAGCTTTATCTTAATCTGAACCGATTTCAACCCAAATCGGTTTGAAAGCTATAAAAGAAGACATTTTGCAAAAGTTAGAATAAATCTGTTTAGAAATATACGGGCAAAGGCTTTTAAAGTGAAAATCGGGTGAAACAGATATATGGGAGCTACATCCAAATCTAATCCGATTTCTGTGAAATTCATAAACAACGCTGGGAGTTATAAGGGAAACATTTTTGCAAAATATTGTGAGAATCGGTTGACAAATAACCAAATTATTGCAATATTAGTTCTAATCGGATGAACATATATATGAGAGCTATATCCAAATCTGAACCGATTTCGATCAAAATCCGAAAGTTTGGTGTTAGTTGAAGAAGAAAGCGTTATGTAAAATTTTGGGAAGATCGGTTTATAAATGCGGTTGCAAAGACTCCGATTTTTCTCCAATTTCAATAGGCTTCGTCTCTGGATCAAAACAGAATTCGAAGACAGACGGACATAACTAAATCGAATCAGGAAGTGATTTTGAGTCGATCGGTATACTTATCAATGGGTCTATCTTTCTTCCTTCTGGTGGGTACAAACAAATTCACAAGTAGTGGTGTAGAATATAACAAGTAAGATCGTGCTAAGTTCGGCAGGGCCGAATCTTATGTACCCTCCACCATGGATTGCATTTGTCGAGTTCCTTGCACGGTATCTCTCTTAATGCAAACAAAGAATAATGGATAAGAATTGTTATGCTATTGGAGCTATATAAAGTTATAGTCCGATTCGTACCATACGTGGATTGAATGTTGAGGACCATAGCAGAAGTCATTGGGTAATATCAGGCTATAGGGCTATCAGGCTATAGATCGATTCAGAGCATATTGGGCACATATGTTGAAGGTCATGGGAGAAGCCTTTGTACAAAATTTCTGCAAAATCGGATGAGAATTGCGCTCTAAGATCGGATTACATGGCAGCTATATTAGGATATGCACCGATTTAAACCATACTTAGCACCGTTGTTGAAACAAAATACTTCATGTAAAATTTCAGCGAAATCGGATAAAAATTGCGCCCGGTTTATATGGCAGAAAAGAACTTTGTTAGAACTTAACGGTTGGTATTGTAAATGGGCCATATCGGTCCATGTTTTGATATAGCTGCCATATAAACCGATCTTGGGTCTTGACTTCTTGAGCCTCTAAAGTGCGCAATTCTTATCCGATTGGAATGAAATTTTGCACGACGTGTTTTGTTATGCTATCCAACAACTGTGCCAAGTATAGTTCAAATCGGTCCATAACCTGATATAGCTGCCATATAAACCGATCTTGGGTCTTGACTTCTTGAGCCTCTAGAGTGCGCAATTCTTATCCGATTGGAATGAAATTTTGCACGACGTGTTTTGTTATGATATCCAACAACTGTGCCAAGTATAGTTCAAATCGGTCCATAACCTGATATAGCTGCCATATAAACCGATCTTGGGTCTTGACTTCTTGAGCCTCTAGAGTGCGCAATTCTTATCCGATTGGAATGAAATTTTGCACGACATGTTTTGTTATGATATCCAACAACTGTGCCAAGTATGGTTCAAATCGGTTTATAACCTGATATAGCTGCCATATAAACCGATCTTGGGTCTTGATTTCTTGAGCCTCTAGAGTGCGCAATTCTTATCCGATTGGAATGAAATTTTGCACGACGTGTTTTGTTATGATATCCAACAACTGTGCCAAGTATGGTTCAAATCGGTTAATAACCTGATATAGCTGCCATATAAACCGATCTTGGGTCTTGAGTTCTTGAGCCTCTAGAGGGCACAATTCTTATCCGATTTGAATGAGTTTTTGCACGAAGTGTTACGTCATGATATCCAACAACTGTGCCATGTATGGTTGAAATCGGTCCATAACCTGATATAGCTGTCATATAAACAGATCTGGGGATTTGACTTCTTGAACCTCTAGAGGTCTCAATTATTTTCCGATTTGCCTGAAATTATGTACTACGGATCCTCTCATGACCATCAACATACGTGTTTATTATGACCTGAATCGGTCTATAGCCTGATACAGCTTCCATATAAATCGATCTCTTTATTTTACTTCTTGAGCCACCAAAGGGCGCAATTCTTATTCGAATTGGCTGACATTTTACACAGGTCTCCAACATGTAATAATATAATAATCGCAGAGCAAATCTTTTCTTATGCAAAGAAAGAATGCAATTACAGAGTCACAAGCTGTGAAAAAATTTGTCAACGCCGACTATATGAAAAATCCGCAATTACTTTTTGGGCAACCAAATATATGCAAAAATGCAAACATTCCATAAGGAATAGGTGCAAACTTTTCACATATCAATGAGTGTTGTCTGATTCAAGTTTAAGTTCAATGATGAGGGGACTCCTTTTTATAACCGAGCCCGAACGATTAATGCGATAACATTTAAAAATTTCACTGAATTCCAATTGAGACGAGTTGATGGGAATTGAAATGGTTTATATTAGAAAATTATTGCATAAACTTTTGCTACATTTGAAGTTTCTATTATTGCTCCCATGGGCCCTTTAAGTTGATATCCTGAAATTTCAGGGATTAGTATATGAACATACGTATATGCATTGTGTGTTAAATTGTTATGGTGTGTATGAGTTGTGCCGACACCCCATGGCACCAAACATATGACACACTACGTGGCACTATTGCCGCACTCTGCACATGAATATGAAGCCAATAAATGTTCGTCTCAAAGGCACAAACTTAGATATTCTTGGTTGCACTTAAACAACACCCATTCCCAGTCAATCAATTGTGATAGATTGTGACTGCACTTTGCACCGTCATTATTCTTATTCATCCCTTTAACCTCCTCGACAATTTCGATTGCCAACCAAGGGCTTTGACAGCAAGTCATTGTTGCATTTCATGACGTGGTTTTGCATTAGAAATCAGATTTAACTCATACTTGTCGGTGCATTCGAATCGTGTTCACACTCTATTCACACATTATGAATTTACTGGCACATCGATAAAATTCTTATAATACATAATTCTCCAGATATGAGAGGAATTTATTTAATGATACACTCTGAGAAATTTCTCAAAATTCTATACAAAATTGAATTTTAAAGAAATTAAAAAATATAATAATTTGTTAAGTTTTACATAACAAAGTTGGAAAAATTTCATGTAGAATTTTCAACCAAACTTAACACCTACATACATGTGTCGTTTATATTTTGCAATAAAATAGCTCAATATATGCTTAAATTGTAATATTAAATATACAATAGGACTCAAATGAAAGGCATTCGGAAGTAGACTACGAGTTTGACATAAAAAATTAGGTCCGTTTTGGGGGCGACCCCCAAGCCCCACTCCACTTCTATTAAAGAATATAACATGGTTTTATTATTAAGAACTGTCGCCACCGCACCAAATATTGGGTTGCCCAAAAAGTAATTGTCGGTAATATAGTAGTAATATAGTCGGCGTTGACAAATTTTTTCAACGGCTTGTGACTCTGTAATTGCATTCTTTCTTCTGTCAGTTATCAGCTGCTACTTTTAGCTTGCTTTAGTAAAAAAGTGCGCGAAATTTTGTTTACATTTGTTTGTTTGGCGTCAATTTTAATATGGGTACCACATGTATTGAAAGAAATTCATTTAACAAACCGAATCAACGCTTGTGATATGCACCTTAAACGCAATGAATTCGATCCGTTTTTAAATCGAATCATAACTGGAGATAAAAAATGGATTGTTTACAACAACGTTAGTCGAAAACGATAATGTTCCAAGCATGGTGAACCAGCTCAAACCACTTCAAAGGCTGATATCCACCAAAAGAAGGTTATGCTGCCTGTTTGGTGGGATTGGAAGGGTGTGGTATATTTTGAGCTGCTTCCAAGGAACCAAACGATTAATTCGGATGTTTACTGTCAACAATTGGACAAATTGAATACAGCCATCAAGGAGAAGCGACCAGAATTGGTCAATCGTAAAGGTGTCATATTCCACCAGGACAACGCTAGACCGCACACATCTTTGATCACTCGCCAAAAACTGAGTGAGCTTGGCTGGGATCTTTTGATGCATCCACCATATAGCCCTGACCTTGCTATACCATTTATTTCGATCTTTGCAGAACTCCTTAAATGGTAAAACTTTCGGCAATGATGAGGCTATTAAATCGCACTTGGTTCAGTTTTTTGCAGATAAAGGCCAGAAGTTCTATTAGCGTGGAATACTAAATTTGCCAGGAAGTTGGCAAAAGGTTATCGAACAAAATGGCAATTATATACTTGATTAAAAATCATTCTAAGTTTTATTAAAAATGCATTTACTTTCTTTTAAAAAATCCGCAATTACTCTTTGGGGAACCCAATGTATAGACGAGCAAATTAGTTCTTCAGCACAGAAAATCGTTTAATATGACAATTTGCTTTAATTTAAAAAAAAAAAAAAAAAACTAAATGATGACTATCTAATAGGTAGTCATATAATCACTTATAGACAACTACCACATGATAATCAATGTTATAGGCGTCATTCGACTCCAAGCGAGGAGCACTAACATTTAAATTAATGCCATCTATTTGCTGTTTACAATTGGATCAACTGTTTGGAGATGCCAACATGAACAGAGAGAGGGCAGAGTGGTTAAATTGTTCATGAAGCATTTATCTTTGTTATGGCAGCCTATCGGTCCTAATAATAAGGAAACATATAACATAATAATTTCGTTGCGGTTGTATCCGGTAGTATTTTTTCACTTTCCCACCCTAAGACGAGGCCTTACAATAAGTGTTTCGGGTAGTCTTAGTACCTATCTATGCCATAGATAAAACCAGTAAGGAAGGGCAAAAGTCGGGCGGTGCCGACTGTATAATACTCTACACCTACCCTATAAGCACAATGTGGAACCTATATCGAATTCTATCGAATTCTGAACCAGGAAATATGTTCAAACTGTAAAAACTACGTTTGACAAAAGACAACATTATGACAAATTACCAAAAATCTGACGAACGTTTGGGGCTATATCTAATTCTGAAGATTAGTCAATAGATGCGCTTGCAGTGGCTCTTAAAGTGAAAATTGGGCGATATATATATATATATATATATATATATATATATATAAATAAATAAATAAATAAATATATATATATATATATATATATATATAAATATATATATATATATATATATATATATATATATATATATATATATATCGCCCGATTTTCACTTTAAGAGCCACTATATATATATATATATATATATATATATATACAAAACAAAACTTTTATCAAAACACTGAAGCTGATTCTCCTAAACTATCACTATTAATAAAAGATATTCGCATAGACAACCACATTTTGAAGGTTTTAAGAGATTAGGATCGGCCTATAAATATTGTGTTGGCAAGCAATACAAAATTCCGCTCTGACCAAATGTCACCGGCAAAGATCCCTGGAGATCGCCTGTCGCGGCAACATCATGCAAATATACTGAAACAGCCCTTCACGACCTAGGCAATTACATTGAGGGTTCTCTCGCTGTCAAGGAATATAAAATGGTAGCATTTCTTGACATTGAATGTGCTTTCAATAATGTAAAACCGACGTCAATCATTAAGGACTTGGAGTTTCTAGACATCAACTCTACCGTAAGACAGTTTATTAATATTGTAAATTACTTACTTACTTGCGGCAGGCTTGAGATCTGTGGATCTAAAAAGATGGGTTAGCAGAGGAACTCCTTAAGGGGATGTACTGTCTCCTCTACTTTGGAATATAGCCATTAACAATATGATATTGTCTCTGGAAGAAAGAATTGTAACAGTGGTCGCGTATGCTGATGACGTGGCAATCGCGGATAAGAGAAAATTTCTCAGCTCCCTAAAGATATACTACGTGCAACAGTGAAGTGGGCTACCGAGAGTGGTCTTGGCCTAAATCCTTGCAAGCCAGAAGTTGTTAACTTCAGCAGGAGATACAAGTTGCCTACAATGGCACCTGTCACCTTGGGAGAAGAGAATGTTCCATTTACAAAAAGTGCAAAATACCTGGGCGTTTTGATAGACAGACTTCAAATCGAACATTTTGGAAAAGGCAAGAAAAGCAACTCTTGCCCTATACACCTGCAAGAGAGCCATTGGTAAAAGTTGGGGGTTCAGACCGCGTGTCATGGATTGGGTATATACTGCAGTTGGGTATACAGTATACGATGTTCTAGGCAGTGTGGATTACAACCTACCTGATCCGCTTTTTGATAAAAAGTGCTGTACCACTATCCCAGATAGAACCGATTGTAACTTCGATGTCCCTGGTAACAGAAGTGACATATACTTCAATATGGATGGTTCCAAACTAAACGACCAAGTGTGCTTTGGGGTGTACTCTTAAGATCTAGAACTGGTCTTATCGAAAACGTTATCCGACCACTGCAGTGTGTATCAAGCGGAGATCCTTGCAATTAAACAAGTGGTGGAATGAAAATTTAATGTTTTGCGTATGTTTAATCGGTTATATACACAAAAAATAAAACGTTTGGAAAATCTTTGCAACAAACAAATCTGTTTTATTTGGGAGGCAGAATTAAAATAGATACTGTCTAACATTTTGGTTGTAAATTTGCTAATTTATGATGTAAAAGCCACTACCTTAAAAATCTTCTTCTGTGGTAAAGGATGGCAAAGAAAGGAGGCCACCGTAGCGCAGAGGTTGAATTGTCCGTTGAATTGTCTGTCTGTGTTCTTTTTCTGCGTTTAAGGGAGGCCACCGTAAAAAAGAGGTTACCATTTTCGCATATAACGACGAACTTAAAAACTTCCCCCAGGGATATGTCGCCCTGCGGCACGCCGTTCGGACACGGCTTTAAAAAGGACGTCCCTTCCCATTGAGCTTGAACTCGAATCGGACAGCACTCATTAAAATGTGAGAAGTTTGCCCCCGTTCCTTAGGGTAATAGTTTGCTTAGTTTATCTTTTGTGTCTCTTTCATTTGGCGGAGAGTTTGATGGCGTGCGTGTACAGAGGCGTATGCTCAAACGTCTCATTTTTGTTTTCTTAATTGAGTTATGGTCGGGCAGTCAGCAATCAGTATTGGTATCACTACTGTGCACAGTTGCCAGATTTTTTTGAGAGAGATACCCAAAACTCCAAACAAAATTTCCCAAAAAATCCCCAATTAAAATGTTTTTCTCCTATATAGAAAAAGATTTACTGATAAAGTTTTTTTAATGAAAAAATTAGTTTTATGCCCACAACCAAAGGATTGATACATTTCAATTTTGTCATTGCAAGTTATATAAATAAAACACTTTGTGCAAAATTGGAGCCGATAACAATTGCGGCTTACAAGGGCTCAAGATATCATGTCGGGAGATAGTTTTATTCGGTTTATATGGGAGATATATCAGGTTAGAAATCGATATGGACCATACTTGATATGATTGTTAGAAAAACACTATGCGCATTTTAACCCAGTCGGATAAATATTGCAGCTTCTAGGGGATCAGAGGTCAAGTTAAAAGACCACAGTATAGGGGATCTATATCGAAATCTGAACAGATATGGCCCACAAATGGTCCAACATTTCAATAAAATAGCTTCTTTTGGAGGCCACCGTACCGCTGAGGTTAGCATGTCCGCCTATGACACTGAACGCATGGGTTCGAATCCTGGCGAGACCATAAACAGTGGTTTCCCCTCCTAATGCTGGCAACATTTGTGAGGTACTATGCCATGTAAAACTTCTTTCCAAAGAGGTATCGCACTGCGGCACGCCGTTCGGACTCGGCTTAAAATTTGAATCGGACAGCACTCATTGATATGTTAGAAGTTTGCCCCTGTTCCTTAGTGGAATGTTCATAGGCAAACTTGTTTATATTTGTAGCTTCTTTCGTTCGACCCTTTAGTGATTTGGACAGACGGTAGGATGGATCCACATATCTAAACCAGCTTAGAATTTCAATACATCAAGAATGTATATATTGTACTTTATGGGGTCGCACATCAATATTATTTCGAGGTGTTACGAACGGAATTAATACATTGGTATACCTTCCATCCTATAGTGGTGGGTATAATAAAATGAGTTTTCTTAGTATTGAGGATGTCGTGACCTTAGCCGAATTAAAATTATTGTTGCCTCCTAGTAGACCAAAGCTTATGACTATTATGTGAGAGGTGTTCTGAAGTAAATCCAATGTATGTGAACTTGTTTTCTATTGAATCAAACCTAATCCAGGCAGGGGGTACGCACGGATACGAATACCAATACGATGGGTCCGTCGACAGCGGATGAGCCAAAAGAAATGGCCAACGGTGGCGCTCGCAGATTTTCAGAAGATTTAACATCAAGCAAATCCGGGCTAGAGTGTCGCTGGTAGCCCCAGCACTAGGTACCGATGCTTTGGGCCAATACACCATCCATATAAAATGCTTACAAAGGCATCAACAAGAAATAATGGAACTGAAAACCCCCGATGACGACCTAGAAAGTCTTAGAACTCTCTCTGAAGAATCGAGACTTTACCAAGTCCAGATTGAGATGTCAAACTACAACCTAAACATCCTCGGAACATCGGTTTATATGGAAGCTATATCTAAATTTGAACCGATATGGCCCTTTTGCAATCTTCAATGACCTACTTCAATAGTAAGTATCTGTGAAAAATTTCAAGCGGCTAGCTTTATGCGTTCGAATACAAGGCAATATTGACGGAGAAGCTGCAAATTAACACCCATACATTGACAGACATAACAGCAGCATGTACGGAGATGGACACCTATCGTAGGCATTCCCGAAAACCATGGATAAGCAACGAAACTATGGAGAAAATAAAACACCGAAAACGTCTACTCAACGCTCTGCTACGGACATAATCAAGTGTAACTAAAATTGCGGCCAGGACGGAATATCGCGCTTCCGCCTCGCTGGTCAAGCGCCTAGTTCGTAGAGATAAGCGAATATATTTTACTATGCTGGGAGAGCAAGCAGAAAATGCGGCTATAATTGGAAACATACGTAGTGTTTTCCGAAACAATAAAACAAATGAGCGGCAATAATATAAGGCCAACGTCGATAGTTAAAGATTAGGTTGGATCGGAATTAACATCACCCGAACAGCAGTTAGACCGATGTCGCGGTTTCTTCAGCTCCGATGGACCAGCAACAGAGGACGCAAGCTCCGACTCTCATAATCCACCTGTGTGCTGAAAACCACTCAGGGATATATCCACTGGTCTCACTCAAAATCGGCAAATCAGCCGGCCCTGACAATATACCTGCTGAACTATTGCGGTATGGGGCACATTCCAAGCGATCACCCCAATAATCAGAGGGGCCTGGGATACAAACGCAGTCCCCTCGGAATGAAAAAAAGGGATCATGGCCACAATCCCAAAGAAGGGCGACCTCACCCAATGTAAAAACTGAAGGGGGATAACATTGTTAAACGCAATAAATAAAGTGATAGAAGTATTCTTCTGCAGCGTATTTCGCCTGCGCCTTGAGGAAGGAATGGTCAGGTTTTCGGCCAAAACATCCTTGTGCTCCCTGCACATAACCATTGAACAGTCTGCAGAAATTAATACACACCTATATCTATTATTCACCAACTTCGTGCGTGCGTATGTCGCAGTTTCGAGAACATAAAGTGGAACACGCTGTTGACTAAGGGCATCCCTGAAAAGATCGTGATACTAATTAAGGAGCTGTATAGGAATGCTGAAGTTTTAGTCCGCTTAAATGGAAAATAGAGCCGACCTTTCGGGATCGATAAAGGAGTGAAGCAGGGTTGTGTCCTATCACCGAAGCTATTTTTATACCCTCCACCATAGAATGGGGGGTACACTAATTTCGTCATTCTGTTTGTAACTCCTCGAAATATTCGTCTGAGACCCCATAAAGTATGTATATTCTTGATCGTCATGTCATTCTAAGTCGATCTATCCATGTCCGTCCGACTATCCGTCCTTCCGTCTGTCTGTCGAAATCACGCTAACTTTCGAAGGAGTAAAGCTAGGCGATTGAAAGTTTGCACAATTACTTCTTATTAGTGTAGGTCGGTTGAGATTGTAAATAGGCCATATTGGTCATTGTTTTGATATGAATTTCATATAAAACAATCTTGGATCTTGACTTCTTCGTGTTTGGTCATGACTTCCAACAACTGTGCCAAATGTGGTTCAAATCGGTCAATTACCTGATAAAGCTGCCATATAAACCGATCTGGGATCTTGATTTCTTGAGCATCTAGAGGCTGCAATTATTATCCGATTTGGCTGACATTTTCTACAACGGCTTTACCCATGGCCTTCAAAACATTTTTTTAATAAGGACTGAATCGGTCTATAGCCTCATACAGCTCCCCTATAATCCGATCTCCCTATATCAGTTCTTGAGCCCCTAAAGGCCGCAATTCTTTTTCGATTTAACTGAAATTTTACACAACGACTTTTACTATGGTCCCAAACATTTAATTCAATTATGGTCCGAGTCGTCTTTGTTTGTCTAAAAAGAGATACCGGGAAAAGAACTCGACAAATGCGATGGTGGAGGGTGTATAAGATTCGGCCCGGCAGAACATAGCACGCGTTTACTTGTAAATTTAATGGAGACGTCGATTACGCGGATGACATATGCCTCTTTGCGCATCGCTTTGGGCATTCAAAGGCGAAATTGGAACGATTGAATGAAAATGCTGCCAAAGTAGGCTTGAGGATTAACATAGCAAAGACCATATTAATTAGGATTGGAACATCAAATCTGACACCACTCATTATAAACGACCATGTCATTGAATACGTTGACAACTTTTTCTACCTTGGCAGTAAAATAACAAAGGACGGAGGATCGGACATACGCGTACGTGTCAACAAGGGTAGAAGCACCTTGCTTAAACTCAACATAGTTTGCAGATGCAGTGACATCTCACATAATATAAAAGTCAGAACCTTCAACAGTAGTGTGAAATCAACTTGAAGCTTGACACAAAATCCAAGTATTTATAAATCGCTGCCTGCGACAAATACTTCGAATTTTCTGGCCAAATCGTTGAAATACGATGAGGAATTGCAACTAAGAACAAACACTTCCCCTGTCGATGTAGAAATCGAAAGGAGAAAATTTACTTGTTTGGGTCATATACTACGCCGACCGCGCGATGGCATAGCGAGAAATATCCTAGACTGGAACCCGCAGGAACAGCGAACCCGCAAGAACACCCGAAAAACAAATGGGTTCGCTGCACGAAAAATTCAAAATAAATTTAGTTGTAGGGCATACTTTTATTCTACATAAGAAACTTCTGTCAAACCAGCAAAAGTTAAAGCTTCTAGGAACCGTACAAGAATGACCGAGAGACCGGTTTACATAACAGCTATATCAGGTTATAGACTGGTTTTGGCCGTATTTGGCACATTCGGACAAAAATTGCGGCTTGTAAGGTCTCAAGAAGTCAATTCGGGAGATCGGTTTATATGGGAGCTATATCAGGTTTTAGACCGATTCTGACCGTACATAACAACATAACAAAACACTAAGTGCAAAATTTCAGCCAAAAAATTGCAACTTCCTGGGGCTCAAGAAATCAAATCGAGGGATCGGTTTATATGGGAGCTATATCTAAATCTAAACCGATATGGCCCATTTCCAATTCCCAACGACTTACATCAATATTCAGTATCTGTGTAAAATTTCAAGTTTTACGAGTACGACTAGTTACGCGTTCGACCTATATTGTGATTTCGACAGACGGACGGACGAACATGGCTAGATCGACTCAGAACTTCGAGACGATCAAGAATATATATATACTTTACGGGGACTTAGACGAATATGTCGAGGTGTTACAAACGGAATGACTAGATTGATATACCACCATCCTATAGTGATGGGTATAAAAATGAATATGTGTTTGCTTGTTTGTTTGTATGTTCGTTACGAATTGTTACGATTGTTTCCCGTTTTATTTTTTTGTTTGTTTCTTCGTTTGTTTGAGGGTTTGTAAATGTGATTGTTCCGTAAAGGCTCAAAAAAGGCTGAACCGATTTTCTTGATATTTCCACAGACTGTGGGAAGTAGTCTGGAAGGAGCAATAGTGTACATAATTTTTTGATATCGGAAAGGGAACCGACCCTCCTCCTTACCCCAAAAGTACCACTCAAAAATAAAAGTTTACCGATCGGGACAAGATGGGACTTAAACGAAAGGTATTCGGGAGTAAAATACAACGATAATAACGAAAGTTGGGTCGAAGTACCTAGGGAGCCGCCCCGACCCCAAAACCCCTTCAAATAGGACGATAATGGCAATATGGGACTCAACTGAAAGTAGATAACGAATAGATCACGATAATGGTATGCAAGCAGCAATAGGCTATATAATTTGTTGATATCGGAAGAGTGCGTATCAAACAACCAGGTGGCCACCCCATCCCCAAAAAGAAATATGGTTTAGTCACCAAGAGGTGTTGCACCAATAGTGTAGTGATGATCATCACAAAATATACTCTAAAGTCATCGCCAGGTTTCGAACCTAGATGCTCAGCGGTACAGATAGTCATGTACACATCTGCGCAAAGTCTATGTATATAGATAGGCAAATATAAAAGTTCTACACTAAAAGATGAATATTTAATATGTTGCCATATAGTCCTTTAAAGACAACTAGCACATGATGATCAATGTTGTAGACGTTAAGCCACTCCATGTGCCCTCTATTGGCTGTTTGCAATTGGATCTAAATGGAAACGCCAACACAAACAAAGAGAGGGCATAGTGGTCAAAATTAATGACACCTATCGGTCCTCTGAATAAATAAAAACAAAATATAGGAATTTGATTACAATTGTTTCCGGTTTTTATACCCTCCACCATAAGATGGGGGGTATACTAATTTCGTCATTCTGTTTGTAACTACTCGAAATATTCGTCTGAGACCCCATAAAGTATATATATTCTTGATCGTCGTGAAATTTTATGTCGATCTAGCCATGTCCGTCCGTCTGTCCGTCCGTCCGTCCGTCCGTCCGTCCGTCTGTCTGTCGAAAGCACGCTAACTTCCGAAGGAGTAAAGCTAGGCGCTTGAAATTTTGCACAAATACTTCTTATTAGTGTAGGTCGGTTGGTATTGTAAATGGGCCATATCGGTCCATGTTTTGATATAGCTGCCATATAAACCGATCTTGGGTCTTGACTTCTTGAGCCTCTAGAGTGCGCAATTCTTATCCGATTGGAATGAAATTTTGCACGACGTGTTTTGCTATGATATTCAACATCTGTGCCAAGTATGGTTCAAATCGGTTCATAACCTCATATAGCTGCCATATAAACCGATCTTGGGTCTTGACTTCTTGAGCCTCTAGAGTGCGATTGAAATGAAATTTTGCACGACGTGTTTTGTTATTATATCCAAAAACTGAGACAAGTATAGTTCAAATCGGTCCATAACCTGATATAGCTGCCATATAAACCGATCTTGGGTCTTGACTTCTTGAGCCGCTAGAGGGCGCAATTCTTATCCGATTTGAATGAATTTTGGCACGTCGTGTTTTGTTATGATATCCAACAACTGTGTCAAGTATGGTTTAAATCGGTCCATAACCTGATATAGCTGTCATATAAACCGATCTTGGGTCTTGACTTCTTGAGCTTCTAGAGGGCACAATTATTATCCGATTTACCTGAAATTTTGTACGACGGATTCTCTCATGACCACTAACATACGTGTTTATTATGGTCTGAATCGGTATATAGCCCGATACAGCTCCCCTATAATCCGATCTCCCTATATCAGTTCTTGAGCCCCTAAAGGCCGCAATTCTTTTTCGATTTAACTGAAATTTTACACAACGACTTTTACTATGGTCCCAAACATTTAATTCAATTATGGTCCGAGTCGTCTTTGTTTGTCTAAAAAGAGATACCGGGAAAAGAACTCGACAAATGCGATGGTGGAGGGTGTATAAGATTCGGCCCGGCAGAACATAGCACGCGTTTACTTGTAAATTTAATGGAGACGTCGCTTACGCGGATGACATATGCCTCCTTGCGCATCGCTATGGGCATATAAAGGCGAAATTGGAACGATTGAATGAAAATGCTGCCAAAGTAGGCCTGAGGATTAACATAGCAAAGACCAAATTAATTAGGATTGGAACATCAAATCTGAAACCAATCATTATAAACGACCATGTCATTGACGGAGGATCGTACATACGCGTACATGTCTAAAGGGCTAGAAGCGCCTTGCTTAAACTCAACATAGTTTGCAGATGCTGTGACATCTCACATAATATAAAAGTCAGAACCTTCAACAGTAGTGTGAAATCAACTTGAAGCTTGACACAAAATCCAAGTATTTATAAATCGCTGCCTGCGACAAATACTTCGAATTTTCTGGTTAAATCGTTGAAATACGATGAGGAATTGCAACTAAGAACAAACACTTCCCCTGTCGATGTAGAAATCGAAAGGAGAAAATTTACTTGTTTGGGTCATATACTACGCCGGCCGCGCGATGGCATAGCGAGAAATATCCTAGACTGGAACCCGCAGGAACAGCGAACCCGCAAGAACACCCGAAAAACAAATGGGTTCCCTGCACGAAAAATTCAAAATAAATTTAGTTGTAGGGCATACTTTTATTCTACATAAGAAACTTCTGTCAAACCAGCAAAAGATAAAGCTTCTGGGAACCGAACAAGAATGACTGAGAGACCGGTTTACATAGCAGCTATATCAGGTTATAGACTGGTTTTGGCCGTATTTGGCACATTCGGACAAAAATTGCGGCTTGTAAGGTCTCAAGAAGTCAAATCGGGAGATCGGTTTATATGGGAGCTATATCAGGTTATAGACCGATTCTGACCGTACATAACAACATAACAAAACACTAAGTGCAAAATTTCAGCCAAAAAATTGCAACTTCCTGGGGTTCAAGAAATCAAATCGAGGGATCGGTTTATATGGGAGCTATATCTAAATCTGAACCGATATGGCCCATTTCCAATTCCCAACGACTTACATCAATATTCAGTATCTGTGTAAAATTTCAAGTTTTACGAGTACGACTAGTTACGCGTTCGACCTATATTGTGATTTCGACAGACGGACGGACGGACGAACATGGCTAGATCGACTCAGAACTTCGAGACGATCAAGAATATATATATACTTTACGGGGACTTAGACGAATATGTCGAGGTGTTACAAACGGAATGACTAGATTGATATACCACCATCCTATAGTGATGGGTATAAAAATGAATATGTGTTTGCTTGTTTGTTTGTATGTTCGTTACGAATTGTTACGATTGTTTCCCGTTTTATTATACCCTCCACCATAAGATGGGGGGTATACTAATTTCGTCATTCTGTTTGTAACTACTCGAAATATTCGTCTGAGACCCCATAAAGTATATATATTCTTGATCGTCGTAAAATTTTATGTCGATCTAGCCATATCCGTCCGTCTGTCCGTCCGTCCGTCCGTCCGTCCGTCCGTCTGTCTGTCGAAAGCACGCTAACTTCCGAAGGAGTAAAGCTAGGCGCTTGAAATTTTGCACAAATACTTTTTATTAGTGTAGGTCGGTTGGTATTGTAAATGGGCCATATCGGTCCATGTTTCGATATAGCTGCCATATAAACCGATCTTGGGTCTTGACTTCTTGAGCCTCTAGAGTGCGCAATTCTTATCCGATTGGGATGAAATTTTGCACGACGTGTTTTGTTATGACATCCAACAACTGTGCCAAGTATGGTTCAAATCGGTCCATAACCTGATATAGCTGCCATATAAACCGATCTTGGGTCTTGACTTCTTGAGCCTCTAGAGTGCGCAATTCTTATCCGATTGGAATGAAATTTTGCACGACGTGTTTTGTTATGACATCCAACAACTGTGTCAAGTATGGTTCAAATCGGTCCATAACCTGATATAGCTGTCATATAAACCGATCTTGGGTCTTGACTTCTTGAGCCTCTAGAGGGCGCAATTCTTATCCAATTTGAATGAATTTTGGCACGTAGTATTTTGTTATGATATCCAACAACTGTGCCAAATATGGTTCAAATCGGTTCATAACCTGATATAGCTGCCATATAAACCGATCTGGGATCTTGACTTCTTGAGCCTCTAGAGGTCGCAATTATTATCCGATTTGCCTGAAATTTTGTACGACGGATGACTGAATCGGTTTATAGCCCATATAAATCGATCTCTCTATTTTACTTCTTGAGCACACAAAGGGTGCAATTCTTATTCGAATTGGCTGACATTTTACACAGGTCTCCAACATATAATTTAATTGTGGTCCAAACCGGACCATATCTTGATATCGCTCTAATAGCAGAGCAAATCTTTTCTTATATCCTTTTTTTGCCTAAGAAGAGATGCCGGGAAAAGAACTCGACATATGCGATCCATGGTGGAGGGTATATAAGATTCGGCCCGGCCGAACTTATCACGCTTTTACTTGTTTTTTTGTTTGTTTCTTCGTTTGTTTGAGGTTTTGTAAATGTGATTGTTCCGTAAAGGCTCAAAAAAGGCTGAACCGATTTTCTTGATATTTCCACAGATTGTGGGAAGTAGTCTGGAAGGAACAATAGTGTACATAATTTTTTGATGTCGGAAAGGGAACCGACCCTCCTCCTTACCCCAAAAGTACCACTCAAAAATAAAAGTTGACCGATCGGGACAAGATGGGACTTAAACGAAAGGTATTCGGGAGTAAAATACAACGATAATAACGAAAGTTGGGTCGAAGTACCTAGGGAGCCGCCCCGACCCCAAAACCCCTTCAAATAGGCATATTGGACGATAATGACAATGTGGGACTCAACTGAAAGTAGATAACGAATAGATCACGATAATGGTATGGAAGCAGCAATAGGCTATATAATTTGTTGATATCGGAAGAGTGCGTATCAAACAACCAGGTGGCCACCCCATCCCCAAAAAGAAATATGGTTTAGTCACCAAGAGGTGTTGCACCAATAGTGTGGTGATGATCATCACAAAATATACTCTAAGGTCATCGCCAGGTTTCGAACCTAGATGCTCACCGGTACACATAGTCATGTACACATCTGCGCAAAGTGTATGTATATAGATAGGCAAATATAAAAGTAAAATATGAATATTTAATATGTTGCCATATAGTCCTTTAAAGACAACTAGCACATGATGATCAATGTTGTAGACGTTAAGCCACTCCATGTGTCCTCTATTGGCTGTTTGCAATTGGATCTAAATGGAAACGCCAACACAAACAAAGAGAGGGCATAGTGGTCAAAATTAATGACACCTATCGGTCCTCTGAATAAATAAAAACAAAATATAGGAATTTGATTACAATTGTTTCCGGTTTTATTTTTTTGATTTTTCAACCCAGGGATGAGTCTTACCAAAAATTGTTTAAAGTAAGTTAATATCCTTTCTTTGCCATAGATAGAACCAAAAGTTCAGCCGTGATGAATTTTATATACCCTCCACCATGGATAGCATTTGTCGAGTTCTTTGCATGGTATCTCTTTTTAGTCAAACAAAAAATAATGAATAACAACTTTTATGCTATTGGAGCTATATCAAGTTATAGTCCGATTCAGACCATAAATGGGTTGAATGCTGAACATTGTAGAAGTTATTGCGCAACATTTCAGTCCATTCGGATAAGAATAGAGTCTTGTAGGGGCTCAAGAACCAACACCGGGAGATATGGGAGTTGTATCAAGCTATAGACCGATTCAGACCAAATTGGAGAAGTACGTTGGAAGGTCATGGGAGAAGCCGTTGTACAAAATTTCTGCCAAATCGGATGAGAATTGCGCCCTCTAAAGGCTCAAGAAGTCAAGATCCCAGATCGGTTTATATAGCAGCTATATCAGGTTTTGAACCAATTTGAACCATACTAAGCACAGTTGTTGGAAGTGATACCATAACGTAAAAATTGCATTCAAATCGGATAAGAATTGTGCCCTCTAAAAGCTGAAGAAATTAAGACCAAATATCGGTTTATATGGCAGCTATATCAGATTATGTTTCGATTTGCTCCATACTGAGCACAGTTGTTGGAAGTCATTACAAAACACCTCATGCAAAATTTCAGTCAAATCGGTTAAGAATTGCATCCTCTAGGAGCTCAAGAAATCAAGACCCAAGATCGGTTTATATGGCAGCTATATCAAAACATGGACCGATATGGCCCATTTACAATCCCTACTGACCAACACTAATAAAAAGTATATGTGCAAAATTTCAAGCGCCTAGCTTTACTCCTCAAAGTTAGCGTGCTTTCGACAGACAGACGGACGGACATGGCTAGATCGACTTAAAATGTCATGACGATCAAGAATATATATACTCTATGGGGTCTTAGACGCACATTTCGCGGAGTTACAAACGGAATGATGAAATTAGTATACCCCCATTCTATGGTGTAGGGTTGGGGGTATACTAACCTAGTCATTCCGTTTGTAACGCCTCGAAATAGTGATCTGCGACCCCAGTGTATATATTCTGAATCATCTCGACATTCTGATTCGATCTAGCCATGTCTGTCCGTCTGTCGAAATCACAATAGGGTAGAACGCGTAAAGCCATCTTCTTGAAATTTTGTACAGTTACTTAGTATTGATATAGGCCGTTGGGGATTTCAAATGGACCATATCGGTTCAGATTTAGATATGGCTCCTATATAAACCAATATCCCGATTTGACTTCTTGAGCCCCTGTAAGCCGCAATTTTCATCCTATTTGGCTGAAACTTTTTGTGGTGTTCTGTTTTGACTTGCCACAATTGTGTCTAGTACAGTCCAAATCGATTTTTAACCTGATATGGCTTACATATAAACCGATCTCTGGATTTGATTTTTTGAGCTCCTGGAAGCCACAAATGTGCCAAGTACGGTCCAAATCGGTTTATAACTTGGTATGTCTGCCATATAAACAGATCTCCCTATTTGACTTATTGAGTTTCTTCAAGCAGCATTTTTTTTCCGATTTGGCAGAAATTCAGCATGTGGTGTTCCATATAAACGGATCTCCCGATTTGACTTATTAAACCCTTACTAGCCGCAATTTTTGTCCGATTTCGCTGAAATTTTGCATGTGGTGTTCTGTGAAGTATGGTATTTAGCATAAAGTTATGTCCTACAACTAAGTTTAGTTTGAATAAATTTTTAGCAGATTCCATGGTGGTGGGTTCCAAAGATTCGGCCAGGCCGAACTTAGCACGCTTTTACTTGTTTGATATCATCTAATGCTGGGGACATTTGTGAGTTACTATGCCATGTAAAAACTTCTCCCCAAAGAGGTAACGCACTGCGGTACGCCGTTCGGACGCGGTGGTAAAAAGGAGGCCCCTTATGATTGATTTTAAAACTTGAATCGGACAGCACTCATGGATATGTGAGAAGTTTGCCCCTGTTCTTTAATGGAATGTTCATGTGCAAATTTGCAATTTGTT
Organism: Stomoxys calcitrans; assembly: GCF_963082655.1. Classification (NCBI taxonomy): domain Eukaryota; kingdom Metazoa; phylum Arthropoda; class Insecta; order Diptera; family Muscidae; genus Stomoxys; species Stomoxys calcitrans. The sequence continues at coordinate 131,577,465 of NC_081554.1, read as the reverse complement.
GGGTGGGATCTTCTTCTTTACCCTAACTTTCAAAAACACCAGATGTAGGAGAAGGGTAGGCCGATGTAAGCGAAATTTTGTTTATTGTACATGCTTACAGTAACCTAAAACTAAAAAATTGGTATCAAAATATGGTGCATAGTGTAGCCGCCCACCCCCAAAACCTGGCAAACGGATTTGCGGACCAATCTCTACAATATCGGTATCAAATTAAAGCTATTGGAGAGTAGAAAACGAATCTGATATCCAATTGCGGGACTTAGCTTGTCGAGGGTCACCCCACCCCACAAAAAACCCCTCAAATCAGACGTACTTACCGACCATGGCAATATGGATCTTGAATGAAAAGTCTTTGGGTGTACTGGGGGTCCACCACTCCCCCAAACAGAACTTTTACTGACCCTTGCAGTGTGGAGTTTAAATAAGAGGCATTTGAGTGTAGAAAAATCTACAGGAAAATTGGAATACATTTGTAACTGATATTAGGCAGAAATTTCCAAATGACATCCCTGAATCTGACATATTTATCGATCATAGCAATATCTTACTCAAAGAAAAGGTATTTGGGAGAAGAACACGAATCTAATTTTAAAATGTGGGACCAAGTGTTTGGGGAGATACCCCAGCCTCCAAAACACCCCTAAACCTGACATATATATCGACCATACCAATATCTCACTCAAAGAAAAGGTATTAGGGAGTATAACACGAATCTGATATCAAAATCATACAGGTGTTTGGGGGCCGCCCCTCTACCCAAAGAGGATAAATTAATCGACCAAAGCAATATGGGGCTTCAATGAAAGTTTAGTGGGAGTAGAGCACAAATCTGATATCAACATTCGGGAAAGTGTCTATGGGAAAAAGTGTCATCCTACCTCCATAACACACCCAAGTAAGACATATTTGCTGACTATTGCAATATGGGGCTTCAATAAATGGTATCTTAGAGTAGAACACGAATCTGATGTATACATTCAGGTCCAAGTCACTCAGTCGTCGCCTCTTCCCCCAACGTTACATTATTGCCGACTATGGAAATATGGGGCTCAAATGAAAGATATTTGGAAGTAGAGAACGAATACCCACCCCATAACAAGCACAATTTGGGGCTCAAAGATAGTGGAGCACGATGTTGATAGTTCTTAGGATCCACCCTCCAAACGAGATATTTTTGATGACTATTGCAAAAAAGGGCTCAAATAAAAGGTATTTGTGATTAGAAACGAATTTGATATCCAATTTTGAGGCCAAGTGTTTAGCCCCCTTAAAACAATGTCAATTTGGTGTTCAACTTACTTAATTGAAACTAGAGTACGATGCTGATATTTTTTCTGGGTTAAGTGTTTGGGAAACTACCCCACCCCCCCAAACCCCCCTTAATCGGACTTATTTACCGACCATGGCGATATGGGGCTCAAATGAAAGGTATAGGAGAGTAGGGCACGTAATTGATAAACATTTTTGGAACCAAGTTTCTGGGGCTCCACCCCTTCCGAAAAACAAACAGGAACTATTTACTGGCCATGGCAATATGGGGCTCAAAATAAGGTATTTGGGAGTAGAATATGAATATGATATCCAAATGATGGACCAAATATTTGGGGCTCCACCCCTTCCGAAAAACAAACAGGAACTATTTACTGGCCATGGCAATATGGGGCTCAAAATAAGGTATTTGGGAGTAGAATATGAATATGATATCCAAATGATGGACCAAATATTTGGGAACCGCCCTGCCCAAAACACCCCCCAAAGAAGAAAAGTTTACCAACCATGGCAATATGGTGCTCAAATGAAGGGTATTTAAGATTAGAAAACGATTTCGATACTCAATTTTGAGGCCAAGTGTTTGGGGGTCCAATACCCAATACACTCCTAAATCGGACATACATATTTATCGACCAAGGCAATTTGGCGCTCAAATGAATGGTTTGAGGGAGTAAATTGCAAATTTTGCCCATGAACATTCCACTAAGGAACAGGGGCAAACTTCTCACATATCAATGAGTGCAGTTTGATTTAAGTTTTAAGCTCAATGATAAGGGGCTTCCTTTTTATAGCCGAGTCCGAAAGTCGTGCCGCAAGGCGAATCTTCTTTGGAAGTGGTATAGTACCTCACAAATGTTGTCAGCATTTGTTCAGCATAGGAGGGGAAAACCACCGCTGAAATTTTTTCTCGCCAGGATTCGAACCGGCGTTCAGTGTCATCATAGGCGGACATGCTAACTGCTGAGCTCCGGTTTTTGGAAGTAGAGCACGAAATTGATACCACATTCGTGACGACATTTCGGGGATCCACACCTACCCCTAAACCCACCACCCAGAGGCCCTTCTCCCTCACAAAATCTCCATGATTATAAAGTCTTTAAGAATGGAGTACATTTAACATCCAAACATAAATTACCCTAAATCCTCGGAGCGAATTCATAGGTCAAAAAATCATATGGGATTCACATTAAGGTATATTTTATTATACTGTAAGTCAAACGACATATATATACCATTTCCGTAGCATGGTATTTCAATAAAAGCTCTTGTCGAAAATAAATATTCAAAGGATAATTTTTTTCCATATATTGTAAAAGAAGACATAGCGGAGCGGGCCCTGTTCAGCTAGTTTATTCTATTTGTCGATATTTTGCATTTTCAAGATATGACATATCCAAAATACGATTTTCATATATAAAATATCACAACATTATGTATTTCCAAAACAGAAAGGACTCTAATTTGAATTAAGACACGAAACTTGGCACGAAGAATTTTCTTATGACTCTCGATATTACTGGTAAATTTCATAGAAATCGGTTCAGATTTGGATATAGCTCCCATATATATGTTCGTCCGATTTCCAGTAATACAGCAGCAAAATGGTAATTTGTTGACCGATTCTCTTGAAATTTGTTGGGAAGGATTTTCTTCTGACTCTCAATATTACTGGTGAATTTGATAAAAATCAGTTCAGATTTGGATAAAGCTCGCATATATATTTTCGTCCGATTTGGAGTAATATAGCAATAAAATGGTCATTTGCCAACCGATTCTCTCGAAACATAGCGGGAAGGAAACATAGCGGAAGATATATATATATATATATATATATATATATATATATATATATATATATATATATATATATATATATATATATATATATATATATATATATATATATATATATATATATATATATATATATATATATATATATATATATATATATATATATATATATATAGATATAGATATAGATATATATATATATATATATATATATCGCCCGATTTTCACTCCTAGACCAACGCAAGCGCATTATGACCAATCTTTGTACAACGGTTTCCTCGACGAATTCTACGATATCCATAAAGTTTGGTCGGTTCAGATTTAGTCAGATTTTGGGTAATTTGATGTCTTTTGTCAACCGTAGTTATTACATTTTGAACATATTTGCTTTGCTCGAAACTTGATACAGGAATTTTATAATCTATCTGGATACAACAAATTTGTTTCAGAATTATCCCACAAATCATACAATTTTTTTTCCTCTTTGGTTGCAATCAATGTAAAACTGCTGGTGTTTGTTGTTTACACTAAAAGCCAAATATAAGCTTATTCAGGCCTGAATTAAACATGCCAAGCTTTATGAAATGCTCTCAAAATTAGCGACATGGAGATAGTTGTTGTTTTTGTGTTTGGCGCACATACATGTGGCCTTTTTTTATGAGGCTACACTCTGAAGTGCTGTGTTGCATTGCCCCTAAGTGCCAGTTTTGATGCGCAATATCGCATGCACCTAGGCTTTGGGTGTTTGCGGAGTTGATTTTCTTTATTTCTTCTATGTCAAACAAGTCAGTAGGCGATAAGTTCGGCCGGGTCGAACTTTGGATACCCACCACCTCGACTATATATATAAACCACCTTTCATCAAAATTCGGTGAACATTTCATACCATATGTCCCACATCAGTTATATCAAAATATGTTCCGATTTGGACCAAATACTAATAAGTACAGTAGCTATATCTAAAAATAAACCGATCTTAACTATATACGAAACGGATGACGAAAAGCCTAACATAAGTCACTGTGCCAAATTTCAGTGAAATCGGATTATAAATGCGTCTTTTATGGGGCCAAGACTTTAAATCGAGATATCGGTCTACATGGCAGTTATATCCAAATCTGGACCGATTTGGCCAAGTTCAAGAAAATAAGAGCCTAACACAACGCACTGTCCCAAATTTCGGCGAAATCGGACAATAAATGCCCCTTTTATGGCCCCAAAACCTAAACCTAGATAGCGGTCTATATGCCAGCTATATCCAAATCTGGACCGATCAGTGCGATATTGCAGAAATATGTCAAGGGGCTTAACTTAACATACTGTTAAGTTAATAATAAATGAGCTTTTTATGGGCCCAAAACCTTAAATAGAGAAATCGGTCTATATTGCAGCTATATCGAAATCTGGACCGATCTGGGCCAAATTGACGAAGAAAGTCAAAGGGCTTAACACAACTCACGGTCCCAAATTTCAGCAAAATCGGATAATAAATGTGCCTTTTATGGGCCTTACACCATAAATTGGAGGATCGGTCTATATGGCAGCTATATCCAAATCTGGATCAATCTGGGCCAAATTGACGAAGGATGTCGATGGGCCTAACACAATTCACTGTCCCGAATTTCATCAAATTCGGATAATAAATGTGGCTTTTGTGGGCCTATAACCCTAAGTCGGAGAATCGGTCTATATAGCAGCTATATCCAAATCTGAACCGATCTGGGCCAAATTAACGAAGAAAGTCAAAGAGCCTAACACAACTCACTGTCCCAAATTTCAGCAAAATCGGATAATAAATGCTCCTTTTATGGGCCTAAGACCCCAAATCGTAGATCGGTCTATGTGGGGGCCATATCAAGATATAGTCCGATATAGTCCATCTTCGAACTTAACCTGCTTATGGACAAAAAAAGAATCTTTGCAAAATTTCAGCTCAATATCTCTATTTTAAAAGACTGTAACGTGATTTCAACAGACAGACGGACGGACATGGCTAGATCGTCTTAGATTTTTACGCTGATCAAGAATATATTTTGTGTATAGGGTCGGAAATGGATATTTCGATGTGTTGCAAACGGAATGACAAAATAAATATACCCCCATCCTTCGGTGGTGGGTATAAAAAGTCATGTGGTAATGGCTTAAAAACATACCACGTCATGTTGAGAGTAGCAGATTAAGTGCGATTTCTTGGTGTGGCATTGTGCGATGAAGCAGTTGAATGAGCCTAATCTGAATTTCAATCTTTGATTCGTTATAAGCAATTACAAATTCGAAATGTCTGTTATTAGATGCTATAAAGGAAATTGATATTTAACGATACGAGTTTCTGAGTGCATAGCAGATGCCTGGCCAACCAATACATCAACGAACGTTGAGAGATAGTTGCCATATATTTACGATAAGATTGCAATGTTTTATGATAGGAAAACGTTGCGACACACTCACGAAAGAGAGTCTAATCTGATTAAATCGTATAGCTGCCACCGTTGAACGATTGATGTTATTTTAAATATGTACTATCCATATATTAACATCCGCGAGGCAATTAAGTTTAAAAGGATGGCGATTTTCCAATTACCGTCCTCATAAAAACAGAGTCTGACACTGTTTTACACAATTTTGAAATAAGGAAAACATGTTCATGATCAAATGCCGGCCACTTTTGCAATACCCCCAAAAACATTTAAATCAGTTCAGAAAATATGAGACTCATATGAAAGTCATTTGGCGAACATGAAATTACGAATTTGATATTCAATGAATAGGGGCAATAATACAGAGAAATTTTGGCTCCAGTATTTGGGTCCATTTTTATGCAGAATGGCACTTTAATGAAAACTTGTGAAGAATAGGTTGTAGGTTAGGCCTGTTTTGCGCTCTAAATATTTTAATACCGTGCTACTTACAGAATCCTTAATTGTTCTCCATACCACTCCCGCAAGTTGGTTCATGTCTGGTATTGTATCCCCACCCAAGTGTCGCTGCCTATTAGCTGCGAAAGCCGGGCAATGGGAAATGCTCCAATGTCTCATCATATTCTCATATGCTTTCGCTTGTCGCACGTATTCTGCATAAGTGAGCACGTAGTAAGGAGGTCCACCTATACGAATTATGAGCTGCGAGTATAGAGGGGACATCTTAAAGCGGCGCTTTGCGTAGCGGAATGTATTGATAGCGTCAAAAAGTTCGTTGGAAGTATTCACACTACCTGGGGCGCAAAGTTCGACCTTGTGAGAAATAAGGACATCCCACAGCTCACAAAGGCGACGGCCTTCATCAAGGATGTGGGCTAAAGGCATAGCGTACTACGGGGCTATGGCCGTATATTTCAAGATTGGAAAGACTATGATAGGTGAATATCCTCATATTGAGCCATCTGGCAGTAGAGTGGCAGGACGCACAATATCGGCTAACGGACAGGGGGCCAATGACGAGACAATCTCCGACTCTCTCAAAAGTGGGAATAGTAGGATAAGTAAAGATCCTAAAACGAAAACATCAGGCAGTGCAGGGGCGAGAGATCCAACGCAGCCTTTCGAACAGGGACCCGACGACGGAACCATCAATGGCTTTCTCGAGATTACGAAGATTAGGACGGCTAAAGAGCCTAATGCTGAAACATCAGGCAGTGCAGTGACAGAAAACTCAATGCCGCCTAAGGGTTGGTATTCTATTCTGCTTTCGGAATAGTAGCGGAAATTCTTAATTGGCCTTTGAGCGGAATTCGACAGCATTCATAGGATTTGTTCCTTACCAAAACACGTTTTCTTTATCTGAACTCAACTTAATTATGTTTTTCACAAATTAATTAAGAAAAACAAACCATTGAAATCAATAAAACCTACATAAATGATGCCGGAAATGGTTTCAAGTGTTGCCGCTTTGATTTGCTTTTGCCATTTCTCTCATTAAAAGCAGAGTACTACTTTTACTACCATTTACTCAAGATTGGGAAGACTAGGAAAGGCAAATATCCTAATATTAGAACATCAGGTAGTACAGCGACTGCGAAATCAATGCTGCCTAAAGAACAGGGAGCAGACGATGAGACCATCACCCACTCCCAAGAAGCCCACCTAATGGAGGACCAATGATTGAGGTCATCCAGATTAAACTCCACCGGAGCGAGACAGCTACTCACGGTGCGTTGGAGAAAATCGGTAAGGGCAAGATTCATTTTACCTTAATTCAGTAGCCATGGCCGACCCGGAACAAAGTTTCTGGATTGAACCATATCATCTACAAATTATTCCGTCCCAACACCGGTACTCGGCAGAGGATCTGCGTTATTTGTCATATTAATTTAAATTATATTGTATATCTTCCCCAGAGTTGTCAACGTAGGACGCAACAGTGATGAGACAAGGAGACGGTGGAGCAAACCTGGCATCACTTTATCTGCCTATCGATTCCCCGACACCGCCACCTGGCGCACAACCCTCCTAAAGACGCCCTCCACCAAACGGCTGTATACACCAATCATGACAATATGGGGTTAAATTAAGGGCATAAGGTTGGGTACTGCGAATCTGATACCTTTATTCTGCTCATATATCTAGCGGATCACCTCAATCCAAAACAGTTGATCAAAATGATCTTACAGGACACTGCGTGATTTAAGTCATTTGGAGACATAATCGTAATGTCAATGAATTGTAAATGAAGGCCCAGCCAGAGTGCCGGGTTCAGCTAGTCTATTATGTAACAAGTAAAAAGGCGTTAAGTTCGGCCGGGCCGAACTTTGGATACCCACCACCTCGGGCATGTATATATACCACCTTTTGTCAAAATCCGGTGAAAAATGCATACCTTATGTCCCATAGCAGCTATATCGAAGTATGTTTCGATTTGGATCAAATACTTATTAGTACAAGTCATTGTTCAATTGTGTATAACAAAATATTGGTCTTTAAAGTAGCGTTATCTAAAAAAACCAATCTGAACCATATACGACACGGATGTTGAAAAGCCTAACATAAGTAACTGTGTCAAATTTCAGTGAAATCGGATCCTTTTATGGGGCCAAGACTTTAAATCGAGATTTCGGTCTACATGGCAGCTATATCCAAATCAGGACCGATTTGGGCCAAGTTGCAGAGAAATGTCGAAGAGCCTAACACAACTCACTGTCCCAAATTTCGGCGAAATCGGACAATAAATGCGCCTTTTATGGCCCTAAACCCCTAAATCGAGAGATCGGTCTATATGGCAGCTATCTTCAAATCTGGACCGATCTGGGCCAAATTGAAGAAGCATGTCGAGTGGCCTACACAACTCACTGTCCCAAATTTTGGCAAAAACGGGCAATAAATTTGCCTTTTATGAGCTCAAGACCATAAATCAACAGTATAGACCTCAGATAAAATAAGAGAGTGTAAGAGGCGCAGCGGAGCGAGCCGTGTCCAGCTGGTCTATTATTTAAAAATTGTTGCGCTCGGAGATGTGTCCACCGATTTAAGCGAAATTTGGCATGCCACCTAATGGTACACCAAAAACACTAAATTGGTATAAAATTTTGGGGTCAACTAAATTGGGGGACGCCCCATCTCGAAACCCATCGGAACGGACATACTTTTCGACTGGGACAATATGGGTATCAAATGAAAGGCATTTAAGAGTAGAGTACGAACTTAGCATAAAAATGTCACTCTTAGTTTAGGGGGGTCCCCCTCCTTCAAAAACACCATCCAACAGGACACCTTTACCGCTTTGGGCAATATGGGTATCAAATGAAAGGTATTTAAAAGTAGAGTGCGAATCTGACATACATATTTATTCCTTGGTTTCTGAGGGATTTCATTATCCTATAAAACCCCCCAGCAGGACATATTTACCGATTGGGACAATATGGATATCAAATGTTAGGCATTTAAAAGTGGAGTTAAAACTGATTTAAAAATTTATTCTTTATTCTTTCCAAATGAAAGGACGTGTCAGAGGGCATCCGCCCTCCCCCTATCCTACCCATAAAAAAGGAATTAAACATAGTAGATGAAGGTCGATCAGAACAGAATAGGACAGCAATAAAAGGTCTTTGGTAGGAGAGTACACTTTTAACCCACAAATTGGGATAGACACAGAAGGACCTGCGGATTTTTAAAAATGTGGTATTTCAAGTGGTAGCTTTGAATATGAATTTTAATGTAGATAACCAAAACAAAAAAAATTAATTTGTGTGAATCTGAACCAGACCCGACGCCGCCTTCAAAATACTTGACATTATGAGGCTCGAACAAAATCGTTCACAAGCACGATGATGATATCCTTTCAGGGTTCGCCCCCTAAACTAACTTCAAACCGGCCATGTTTGCGTACTATAGCAATAAGGGGCTCAAATAATAGGTATTTGATAGTAGAAAACGAATTTGATATCCAATTTTGAGGCCAACTGTTTGGGGGTAGTCTTACCCCAACAAACTCCCCGTAAGCCAATTGAATTACGGCTGAAAAAAAAAAAACATTTAGTGCACGATACTGATATTTTTCAGGGTTAAGTGCGTGGGTGGGCGCCCCACCCTACATACGCCTCAAACTGGACATATTTGTGTATTATGGCAAAGAGGGGCTCAAATCTGATATCCCTTTCATGGCCAAGTGTTTCAGGGACGACTCATCTCATAAACTTCCCCTGAACCCCACATATATACCGATTATAGCAATATGTAGCTTGAATGTGGCTTTTGGGAGTAGAGTATGAATCAAATCCACCACTAAAACCAAGAGAATGAAGTATATCTAACATCCAAACTTTAATGGGCAAACCCTCCTCTTACCCTATTTACAAAAATCCTAGATCTCGGAGATGGATGGGACAATTTACGCGAAATTTAGTTTGTTTATAAGAACTCAAGATCAGAAATTTGTATACTTATTTAATTTGGGATATCTAGGACGGCCGCCCCAACTCCAAAGACAAATGGAAATTTAAACCAACATTTACAATATTAGGCTCAAATGAAAAGTACTTGAGACTTGAGCACGAATCTGATACATGGGTGTCCACATAACCCGCAAAAACACCTCAACACCGGGTATATTTAACGATCATAGCAATTTAAGGCTTAAATGAGAGAAATTTGGTAGTATATTACCAATATGATATCCACATTGGGGCGAATAGAAATAGAGTACCGGCACCCCCAAACAGGACTTTTTTCCTTACAGTGCCAGTATAGGGTTCAGTTAAAATAAGAGAGTGGAAAACGCCAAAGCGGAGCGGGCCCTGTCCAGCTGGTTGGTCATAAAGTCAGAGCTAAATTTTCTATTGCTTGCCAACATATGATTAATAGGATGATGCTAATTGTTGAAATCCTTCAAAATTTCCTTGTCTTTGCGAACATCGTAATTTAATAGTTTCAGCAAATTAACTTCAATATTTGATGAATTTTTTTCTTTTGCGTACGTTTTCTCTCTCACTAGTTTTATGGTATAAATATTACACAAAAAAAGTTTTACCAATTTTTACCGATTTTTTTTGTTATTCTATAGATTCTATCCTTACAGACTAATTAACTTAATATTTACTATCTACATAGAATGATTAATTATTTAAGTATATTATTATCTTCTTTTTAATCAATCTTTACTTTCTGACATGCTGACAGGCTGAAGGTTACCAGTACCGACTTTTACAGAAGCTGTGAGGACATCGAAGAATAAGAGACTATAGAGCACCTTCTGTGTGTGTGTCCCGCACTGGCAGTCAGAAGGTACTCATTTGTTTGAGAACCTGTCTGATTAAGCGGATGTGAACATTCGCAAGTTGTTGGGTTTTTTAAAGCGATCTGTATGGTTCAACGGTAGGAACTGGAAGGCATCTTCTTTCTTCTGTTCCTGTGGTATCACAATGGACGAAAACGTCTAAACCTAACCTAACCTACTTTCTAATAAATCTATAAATTCACTGAGCTTATTAAATTGTAAACATAAACGACGGTGGGGGTCATAGTTTGAGCGACAGTAATCCACATGCAGTAGTTGAAAGTTTCTAGTAGGCCTACTAGGAATATTGAACGATAATCGATTAGTAAGAAAAACTGAGCTGTTATTTCCGCGAAGTAAATATCTTATATATAAAAATCAATTGTTTGTTGGTTTGTTTTTATACCCTCACCATAGGGTGGGGGGTATACTAATTTCGTCATTCTGTTTGTAACTACTCGAAATATTCGTCTGAGACCCCATAAAGTATATATATTCTTGATCGTCGTGACATTTTATGTCGATCTAGCCATGTCCGTCCATCTGTCCGTCCGTCCATCCGTCCGTCTGTCTGTCGAAAGCACGCTAACTTCCGAAGGAGTAAAGCTAGCCGCTTGAAATTTTGCACAAATACTTCTTATTAGTGTAGGTCGGTTGGTATTGTAAATGGGCCATATCGGTCCATGTTTTGATAGAGCTGCCATATAAACCGATCTTGGGTCTTGACTTCTTGAGCCTCTAGAGTGCGCAATTGGAATGAAATTTTGCACAACGTGTTTTGTTATGATATCCAACAACTGTGGCAAGTATGGTTCAAATCGGTTCATAACCTGATATAGCTGCCATATAAACCGATCTTGGGTCTTGACTTCTTGAGCCTCTAGAGTGCGCAATTCTTATGCGATTGGAATCAAATTTCGCACGACGTGTTTTGTTATGATATTCAATAACTGTGCCAAATATGGTTCAAATCGGTCCATAACCTGATATAGCTGCCATATAAACCGATCTTGGGTCTTGACTTCTTGAGCCTTTAGAGGGCGCAATTCTTATCCGATTTGAATGAGTTTTTGCACGACGTGTTTTCTTATGATATCCAACAACTGTGCCAAGTATGGTTCAAATCGGTTCATAACCTGATATAGCTGCCATATAAACCGATCTGGGATCTTGACTTCTTGAGCCTCTAGAGGTCACAATTATTATCCGATTTGCCTGAAATTTTGTACGACGGATTCTCTCATGGCCATCAACATACGTGTTTATTATGGTCTGAATCGGTCTATAGCCCGATACAGCTCCCATATAAATCGATCTCTCTATTTTACTTCTTGAGCCCCCAAAAGGCGCAATTTTTATTCGAATTGACTGACATTTTGCACAGGTCTCCAATATATAATTTAATTGTGGTCTAAACCGGATCATATCTTGATATCGCTCTAATAGCAGAGCAAATCTTTTCTTACATAATTTTTTGCCTAAGAAGATATGCCTGGAAAAGAACTCGACAAATCCGCTCCATGGTGGAGGGTATATAAGATTCGGCCCGGCCGAACTTAGCACGCTTTTAGTTGTTTTTGTTTTTTTTTTATTTATTTGTGTTCCTTATAGACTCAGAAACGGCTAAACCGATTTTCTTGAAATTTTCACAGATGGTGCATAATCATCCCTTGGTGAAAATAGGGTACTACATTTTTTGATATCTGAAGGGGGGGGCGGACCCTCCCCCTTACCCTAATTTTCAGAAACGCCAGATCTCGGAGATGGGTGGTGCGATTTAAGCGAAATTTTGTGTGCCCTCATATAGTACCCTAGAAATAAAAATTTTGTATCCAATTTTCGGATGGGTTACCTAGGTTGGCCGCCACACCCTAAAACCTACCAAACATATATTTAGACCAATCACGACAATATGAGACTCAAATAAAAGGTATTTAGGATAAGAAAATGTATCTGATATCCATTTGTCGAACTAAGTGCTAGGCGGACCACCCAAACCCCCAAAACACCCCTAAATCGGACATATTTACCGACCATGGCAATATGGGACCCAAATGAAAGGCATTTGCGAGGAGAATACGTATCTGATATCCAAATGTGGGACCACGTTTCTGGGGGTCCACCTCTTTCCCAAAACACCATCCAAAAACGATTTATTTACTGACCATGTGAATATGGGGCTTAAATAAAAGGTATTTGAGTGTAGAATTAGAATCTGATATCCAAATATGAGACCAAGTGTTTGAGGGGCCGCCTCTCCCCAAAAACCTCCCCCCCAAGTGGACACATTTACGACCATAACCACCTGGGCCTCAAATGAAAGGTCTTTGGGAGTAAAGCATAAATCTGATATCAATATTCGGGAAAAGTGTATATGGGGCCACTCCACCCCCACAACACCACCCAACCCCCAAAACACCACTAAATCGGACATATTTACCGATCATGGCAATATGGGACTAAGGTATTTGCGAGTACGAATCTGATATCCAAATGTGGGACCAAGTTTCTGGGGGGTGGACCCCTTCCCCAAAACACCCCCGAAACAGGACTTATTTACTGACCATGGGAATATGGGGCTTAAATAAAAGGTATTTAAATGTAGAATACGAGTCAGATATCCAAATATGGGACCAAGCCTCTCATCAAAAACATCCCCCAAGGGGGACAAATTTGCGACCATAGCAATATGGGGCTCAAATGAAAGGTCTTTGGGAGTAAAGCTCGAATTTGATATCAATATTCGGGAAAAGTGTCTATGGGGCCACCCCACCCCAACAACACCACCCAAATAGTAAGCATTTGCTGACTTTTGCAATATGAGGCTCAACTAAGAGGGTTTTTAAAGTGGAACACGAATCCGATATATATTTTCAAGGCCAACTCACTGAGTGTCCCCCCATCCCCAAAACACCCCCCAAGCCGGCCATGTTTGCCGACTATGGAAATATGGAGCTCCAATTAAAGGTATGTTGGAGTAGACCACGTATTTGATATCAACATTAGGGGCCAACTGTCTAGCGGACGTCCCACCACCATAACAACCTCAAATAGGACGTATTTGCTCACCAAGATAATTTGAGTCGTAAAGAGAGTGGAACTAAATATTTATAGTTTTTTGGGCCAATACCCCAAACCGGACATATTTGCTGACTTTTGCAATAAGGAGTTTAAATGAGGTTAGAAAACGAATTTGATATCCAATGGCAATGGCAATATGGGGTTCAAATAAATGATATACAGTTATATGAGAATAGAGCACGTTGCTGATATATTTTCCGGGATTAGTGTTTGGGGGACCACCCCAATCCCCAAATTACCCCTAAATCGGGAATATTTAACGACCATATCAATGTGAAGCTTAAATGAAAGGTATTGGGGGATAGAGCAAGAATTAATACCCATTTTAGGGACCAATTTTCTGTGAGTCTACCCCTTTCCCACAAACAGCAATTTTTTAGTGACCATCACAATATGGGGCTCAAATAAAGGTATTTGGGAGTAGAATACGAGTTGAATTTCCATTTGAGGACCATGTATTTCGGGCATCACCCCTTTCCCAAAACACCCCCAAAGGGAAAGAATTTTTCGACCTTGTCAATATGTGGCTCAAATGAAAGGTATTTGAGATTAGAAAACGAATTTGTTAACATATTTTGGGGCCATGTGTTTGGGGGACGCCTCATCCTGTAAACTCCTCTTAAGCCAATGACAATTCGGGGTTTAAATAAATTGTATTTTAGAGAAGAGCACAATGCTGCCAAGTATCTGGGGGACCACCTCTCCCTCGAAAACACCACTAAATCAGACATCATGAGAATACCGGGCTGAAATGAAGTATTTTAAAAAGGAGTACACCTTACATCCAAACTTAAGTTCGTAGACCAATAAAGCTCATGTGGGATTCAGATAAAGGCACTTATATTGTTAAACTGTTAGTCAAGTTAGCATGGTATTTCACTAAAAGATCTTTAATTGTCGAAAATAAAGATTCCAAGGAAACTTTTGTTCCATATAAAGTAAAAGAAGGCGCAGCGGAGCGTGCCCGGGTTAGCTAGTTCTATATAAAAATTTTATGCTACTTTAATTGGCTATGACCGAATATTTGTTCCACTAACCGAACGTACAATAGAATAGTATTCCAAGCGCCTCGATCTAATGCGCTCATTCTAAAATTTCCGACACTAGGTTTCGAGATGTCTCCCACCTCTTGATCTTCCCATCGGGCTTTTGGTGTTCCCGGTTTGCGTGTATCACCGTGTTTGCCTTCAAAAGACTTTTTTGCTGGAGCTTCTTCATCCATTCTGACAACGTGACCTAGCCAACGCATCCGTTGTATTTTGATGCGTGTAACTATGCTATCGTCGTCATACAACTCATACAGCTCGTGGTTCATACGTCGCCTATATTCTCCATTATTGCTAACTGCTCCACATATTTTACGAAGAATCTTTTTCTCAAATACTCCAAGCGAAGTTAGGTCGTCTTTGGAGAGTTTTTCGCTAAAATTTAGTCTCTAAAAAAATTCATTAAATTTTAGTCTTCAAAAAAGAAATTATTGAATTTTTTCTTATTTTTATACCCTCCACCGTAGGATGCGGGGTATACTAATTTCGTCATTCTGTTTGTAACTACTCGTAATATTCGTCTGAGACCCCATAAAGTATATATATTCTTGACATCGCGACATTTTATCTCGATCTGGCAAAGTCCGTCCGTCCATCTGTCTGTCGAAAGCACGCTAACTCCCGAAGGAGTAAAGCTAGCCCCTTGAAATTTTGCACAAATACTTCTTATTAGTTAAGGCCGTTTGGTATTGTAAATGGGCCATTTCGGTTTATGTTTTGATATAGCTGCCATATTAACCGATCTTGGGTCCGTGATTATTATGGTCTATAGCCCGATACAGCTCCCATATAAATCTCTCTATTTTACTTCTTGAGGCCCCAAAGGGTGCAATTCTTATTCGAATTGGCTGACATTTTACACAGGTCTCCAACATATAATTTAATGGTGGTCCAAACCGGACCATATCTTGATATCGCTCTAATAGCAGAGCAAATATTTTTTTATGTCCTTCTTTGCATAAGAAGAGATGCCGGGAAAAGAACTCGACAAATGCGATCCATGGCGTACTAAGGCCCTGCCGAACTTAATACGCTTTTACTTGTTTTTTTTAAATTTTTAAAATTTTGTTTTTTGAAAAATTTAGAAAACAAATTAATTACAATATTTTGTCTCCAAAAAAAAATAAGAGATTTTATCTTCAACAAGTATTTTCGAGAGGGTCTGGCCCGTGCTGAAGTTTTGTCATCAGAGAACTGTATGCTGAAATTTTGTCTTAAGAAAAATTTAGTAAGAAATTGTTTAGCAAAAATTTCATTAAAATTTGAATTTTTTTTTGGGGTGCGCAAGGCCCCTCCCTGATGGCAGCTGTATCAAAACATGGGCGATTTGGCCGATTTACAATAGCAACTGACCTACACCAATAAGAAGTATTTGTGCAAAATTTCAAGCGCCTAGCTTTACTCCTACGAAAGTTAGCGTGCTTTCGATAGACAGAGGGACGAACAAACGGACACATATAGCTAGATCGACTTTAAAAATCATGATAATGGTTTATATTTTTTCCTAGAGTTATACGGAGGGCAATACCATACCCATGATATGTAGATATATAAATATATATCATTAGGCTTTATTTTAATATTTATGTATATATGCCATTAAAACTGAAATAACTCTGTAATTATAAAGGCCCTTTGGCTTAATGATTATGAATAAATTTCAATTGAATGTCGAAATTAGTATACCCCTATTCTATGGTGGAGGGTATAAAAATTATATACAGACCAGAGAGAGTAAATGAGAATTACATCAATAGTAAAATATTCATGTAGAATAAGGAGGCCTCAATACGACATTTTCGATCAGCGTTAGTAAAAGATACCAAATTTAAGAAAGGGCAATTAGGTAGAAGGTTTGCGAATAATTTTTTTTCCGTCGGTCAAAAGAATAAGAGAACTGGAAAGTGATGTCCACTCAATTCAACGTCATACAAATGACAGTGACATTATGTGTCCATCCATCATGAGACACAAATGACACTTGAGTTCAAGAAGCAAACCTTAACACATCATTAGCATTATCCCACAGTGTACTCGCTCCTACTGCCCCCGCTAGGAAAAAAACTTTTCAAATGTTAATTTTCCTTGCTGAAGACAAAAAGGAAAACGGCCCTGAAATAATTATGACATAATAAATGATACTTGGGACTTTTTCTTCACACATACAATTTGTCGGGTAATTCAACAGTCATTAGTCACTTTAATATTTCCTTTTCTCTCCGTTCGCATTTTCTGTGTCATTTCGGTTTGAGACCGTTTATTATGGACTTGGATAATGGTTTGTGCGCTCATTTTTTTCTTTTACTTTTTTCTTTTTTTTTGTTCTTTGGTCGTCGCATTGCTGTTTTTTGGCGAAGGAGAAATGTTACATTTGTTTTTGACAAACATTAATCATATGACACGATGACAGCTGTCAACACGTAGCTGCCATGAAAAATGCACACAACACAAAGGCGAGAGTGTGAGAGAAGTGCGGGACATATAAAAACTAAAAAATGACAGCAACAGCGAACTCAGAAACAGGAATAAAAAAAACAATGATGGAGCTTAAAGTAATGTTGATAACGATGATAAAAAATCGACCAAAGAAACTAAAGCGAAATGTTCAGATAAATCTTAAGTCATGTAAGTCGCTAAGAGCCTGTAAAAGAAGAGGGAGCAGGTGCTTTGAATTTCTTTAACAAATAAAATCCACTTAATCTTGGAAAATATAGCAAAAAAAAAAAAATAATAAAAAATTTGTTAGAAAAGTTTACAATAAATGCCTGCCAGGGTTATTCCAAAATCGAAACCCGACGAGTGGGCAAGCATTTGAAAGGTACTTGAGAATAAAATAAAGCTATAAACATGTAACAAGTAAAAAGTAAAAACGTGCAAAGTTCGGCAGGGCCGAA
This sequence comes from Stomoxys calcitrans, assembly GCF_963082655.1. NCBI lineage: Eukaryota > Metazoa > Arthropoda > Insecta > Diptera > Muscidae > Stomoxys > Stomoxys calcitrans. The sequence goes on along the minus strand of NC_081554.1, from coordinate 131,559,674 downwards.
TCTTGGGAACCCACCACCAGGGAATCTGTTCACAAATTACCCAAAATGAAAATAGTTGAAAGGCATAGTTTTAGCTTAGGTACCAAATTTCTGCCAAATCAAGGAAAATTTATATCTCTTTGGGACCGTAGAGGACTAATCGAGAGATCGGTTTATTTAGACTCATTACAAAATGCTTAGTGTAGCCAAATTGTACAACAATTTTTTTTTTGTGGCGAGTACTTATCTTGCTTTATGCCGGACTCCGTTATCAACGTTACCGGCTAAAAACCCAACCTGTGTCGCTCCTGGGGATTAATTACACCTCGGAACCCTTTTCGCATTACTGATCTATCCATATCATCGTCATTGGGTTTGCGTCCAGACATCCACACTAATACTGTACGGCGCTGAGTCCAGGTCTATCTTCTTCCTGCGCAGTACTTGTTCGCTGTATCTCATCATTGCGCAACAATTGAGATTTCCAGGTGCTCAAGGTGTCAAATCGGGAGCAATTTATAGGAGAGTTGTATCATGTCTTACACCGATTTAGACCATACTTGGCACGACCGCTGGAAGTCGTATCAGAACACTACGTGTAAAATTGAAGCCTAATCGAAAAATTGCAGCTTATAGGGGCTCAAGATATCAAATCGAGGGATTTTGTTTATATGGGAGCTATATCAGGTTACACACCAATTTGAACCATACTTGCAGCGATCGTTGAAAACACTACATGCCGAGTTTCATCCCAGTCAAATAATAACTTCAGTTTCTAGGGGCTCAGTCGCAGAACCATTTTATAAGGGAACTATTTGCAAATCTGATCAACAACGACTCACATCTATTTGAAGTGTATGGACAGGGGGACGGACATTATCGACATAGAATGTCAACACGACCATTGTGTCTTGGAACAATATTTCGAGTTGCGTTAAACAGAAAAACGATCTTAATAAAAAAACAAGTAAAAGCGTGCTAAGTTCGGCCGGGCCGAATCTTATATAACCTTCGCCATGGATCGCATTTGTCGAGTTCTTTTCCCGGCATCTCTTCTTAGGCAAAAAAAGGATATAATAAAAGATTTGCTCTGCTATTAGAGCGATATCAAGATATGGTCCGGTTTGGACCACAATTAAATTATATGTTGGAGACCTGTGTAAAATGTCAGCCAATTCGAATAAGAATTGCGCCCTTTGGGGGCTCAAGAACTAAAATAGAGAGATCGATTTATATGGGAGCTGTATCGGGCTATAGACCGATTCAGACCATAATAAACACGTATGTTGAAAGTCATGAGAGAATCCGTCGTACAAAATTTCATGCAAATCGGATAATAATTGCGACCTCTTGAGACTCAAGAGGTCAAGATCCCAGATCGGTTTATATGACAGCTATATCAGGTTAAGGACCGATTTGAACCATTCATGGCACAGTTGTTGGATATCATGACAAAACACTTTGTGCGAAATTTCATTCCAATCGGATAAGAATTGCGCACTCTAGAGGCTCAAGAAGTCAAGACCCAAGATCGGTTTATATGACAGCTATATCAGGTTAAGGACCGATTTGAACCATTCATGGCACAGTTGTTGGATATCATGACAAAACACTTCGTGCGAAATTTCATTCCAATCGGATAAGAATTGCGCACTCTAGAGGCTCAAGAAGTCAAGACCCAAGATCGGTTTATATGGTAGCTATATCAGGTTATAAACCAATTTGAACCATACTTGGCGCAGTTGTTGGATATTATAATAAAACACGTCGTGCCAAAATTCATTTAAATCGGATAAGAATTGCGCCCTCTAGAGGATCAAGAAGTCAAGACCCAAGATCGGTTTATATGGTAGCTATATCAGGTTATGAACCGATTTGAACCATACTTGGAGCAGTTGTTGGATATCATAACAAAACATGTAGTGCAAAATTTAATTCCAATCGAATAAGAATTGCGCACTCTAGAGGATCAAGAAGTCAAGACCCAAGATCGGTTTATATGGCATCTATATCAAAACATGGACCGATATGGCCCATTTACAGTACCAACCGACCTACACTAATAAGAAGTATTTGTGCCAAATTTCAATAGGCTAGCTTAACTCCTTCGGAAGTGAGCGTGTTTTCGTCAGACAGACGGACGGACATGGCTAGATCGACATAAAATGTCGCGACGATCAAGAATATATATACTTTATGGGGTCTCAGACGAATATTTCTAGTAGTTACAAACAGGATGACGAAATTAGTATACCTCCCAATTTATGGTGGAGGGTATAATAGACATAAATTTGATCGATTAAACATTCGCTGAAATTTAAAACAGTGTGTTATTTTAAGCCTCCCGACATCTGATCTAAATATGGTTCAGATCTGACTATATTTAGATATAGCTGCCACATAAACCGATCTCCCGATAAAGGGTCTGCACCCCTCAAAAGGTTAATTTATTATATTTATTATCCGATTTCGCTGAAATTTGAAACAGTGGATAATTTTAAGCTTACCGACATCTGATCTAAATATGGTTTAGATCTGACTATATTTAGATATAGCTGACATATAGACCGATCTCCCGATAAAGGATCTGAATGCCATAAAAGCTTTATTTATTACCCGATTTCGCTAATTTTAAAACAGTGGGTTATTTTAAGCCTCCTAATCCGACCCTAATATGGTACAGATCGGACTATATTTAGATATAGCTGTCATGTAGACCGATCTGCCGATAAAGGGTCTGAAGCCCATAAAACCTTTATTTTTTTAACCGATTTCTCTAAAATTTGAAGCAGTGAGTTAATTTTAGCCTCCTGACACTCGACCTCAATATGGTTAAGATCGGACTATATTTAGATATAGCTACCATATAGACCGATCTGCCGATATGGGGTCTGAAGCCAATAAAAGCTTTATTTATTACCCGATTTTGTTGAAATTTGAAACAGTTGGTAAGTTAAGACCTACCAAAATACGACGTCAATATGATTCTGATCAGACTATATTTAGATATAGCTGCCATATAGACCGATCTGCCGAGAAGGGGACTGAGCCAATAAAAGCCTTATTTATTAATTCGCTGAAATTTGAAACAGTGAATTTTTCTGAGTCTCACGATATCCGACTTTAATATAGTTCAGATCGGTTTATAATTGGATATATCTGCCAAAAAGACCAATATTTTGTGCTACAAAATTGAATGACGTATATATTTGACCATTCAATGTCCGTGCCGAAGTTGGGTGCTTAAGTCATCCAATTTTCACAGGATTGAGACGAAATAGGGTTTATATATATACCCGAGGTGGTGGGTATCTAAAGTTCGGCCCGGCCGAACTTAATCCCTTTTTACTTGTTTTCGATATAGAAATTCAATATTTTTTTCAAATCACGTGGTAAATAAGGGTGTCAAATCGGGAGTTCAATTTATAGGAGAGTTGTATCATGTCTTACACCGATTTAGACCATACTTGGCACGACCGCTGGAAGTCGTATCAGAACACTACGTGTAAAATTGAAGCCTAATCGAAAAATTGCAGCTTATAGGGGCTCAAGATATCAAATCGAGGGATTTTGTTTATATGGGAGCTATATCAGTTTACACACCAATTTGAACCATACTTGCAGCGATCGTTGAAAACACTACATGCCGAGTTTCATCCCAGTCAAATAATAACTTCAGTTTCTAGGGGCTCAGTCGCAGAGCCATTTTATAAGGGAACTATTTGCAAATCTGATCAACAACGACTTACATCTATTTGAAGTGTATGGACAGGGGGACGGACATTATCGACATAGAATGTCAACACGACCATTGTGTCTTGGAACAATATTTCGAGTTGTGTTAAACAGAAAAACGATCTTAATAAAAAAACAAGTAAAAGCGTGCTAAGTTCGGCCGGGCCGAATCTTATATAACCTCCACCATGGATCGCATTTGTCGAGTTCTTTTCCCGGCATCTCTTCTTAGGCAAAACAAGTAAAAGCGTGCTAAGTTCGGCCGGGCCGAATCTTATATACCCTCCACCATGGATCGCATTTGTCGAGTTCTTTTCCCGGCATCTCTTCTCAGGCAAAAAAGGATATAAGAAAAGATTTGCTCTGCTATTAGAGCGATATCAAGATATGGTCCGGTTTGGACCACAATTAAATTATATGTTGGAGACCTGTGTAAAATGTCAGCCAATTCGAATAAGAATTGCGCCCTTTGTGAGCTCAAGAAGTAAAATAGAGAGATCGATTTATATGGGAGCTGTATCGGGCTATATACCGATTCAGACCATAATAAACACGTTTGTTAATGGTCATGAGAGAATCCGTCGTACAAAATTACAGGCAAATCGGATAATAATTGCGACCTCTAGAGGCTCAAGAAGTCAAGATCCCAGATCGGTTTATATGACAGCTATATCAGGTTATGAACCGATTTGAACCTTATTTGGCACAGTTGTTGGATATCATAACAAAATACTACGTGCCAAAATTCATTCAAATCGCATAAGAATTGCGCCCTCTAGAGGCTGAAGAAGTCAAGATCCCAGATCGGTTTATATGGCAGCTATATCAGGTTATGGACCGATTTGAACCATACTTGGCACAGTTGTTGGATATAATAAAAAAACACGTCGTGCACATTTTCAGCAAAATCGGATAAGAATTGCGCACTCTAGAGGCTCAAGAAGTCAAGACCCAAGATCGGTTTATATGGCAGCTATATCAGGTTATAGACCGATTTCAACCATACTTGGCACAGTTGTTGGATATCATAAGAAAACACGTCGTGCAAAATTGCATCCCAATCGGATAAGAATTGCGCACGCTAGAGGCTCAAGAAGTCAAGACCCAAGATCGGTTTATATGGCATCTATATCAAAACATGGACCGATATGGCCCATTTACAATACCAACCGACTTTCACTAATAAGAAGTATTTGTGCCAAATTTCAGGCGGCTAGCTTAACTCCTTCGGAAGTTAGCGTGTTTTCGTCAGACAGACGGACGGACATGGCTAGATCGACATAAAATGTCGCGACGATCAAGAATATATATACTTTATGGGGTCTCAGACGAATATTTCTAGTAGTTACAAACAGGATGACGAAATTAGTATACCTCCCAATTTATGGTGGAGGGTATAATAGACATAAATTTGATCGATTAAACATTCGCTGAAATTTAAAACAGTGTGTTATTTTAAGCCTCCCGACATCTGATCTAAATATGGTTCAGATCTGACTATATTTAGATATAGCTGCCACATAAACCGATCTCCCGATAAAGGGTCTGTACCCCTCAAAAGGTTAATTTATTATATTTATTATCCGATTTCGCTGAAATTTGAAACAGTGGATAATTTTAAGCTTACCGACATCTGATCTAAATATGGTTTAGATCTGACTATATTTAGATATAGCTGACATATAGACCGATCTCCCGATAAAGGATCTGAATGCCATAAAAGCTTTATTTATTACCCGATTTCGCTAATTTTAAAACAGTGAGTTATTTTAAGCCTCCTAATCCGACCCTAATATGGTACAGATCGGACTATATTTAGATATAGCTGTCATGTAGACCGATCTGCCGATAAAGGGTCTGAAGCCCATAAAACCTTTATTTTTTTAACCGATTTCTCTAAAATTTGAAGCAGTGAGTTAATTTTAGCCTCCTGACACTCGACCTCAATATGGTTAAGATCGGACTATATTTAGATATAGCTACCATATAGACCGATCTGCCGATATGGGGTCTGAAGCCAATAAAAGCTTTATTTATTACCCGATTTTGTTGAAATTTGAAACAGTTGGTAAGTTAAGACCTACCAAAATACGACGTCAATATGATTCTGATCAGACTATATTTAGATATAGCTGCCATATAGACCGATCTGCCGAGAAGGGGACTGAGCCAATAAAAGCCTTATTTATTACCTGATTTCGCTGAAATTTGAAACAGTGAATTTTTCTGAGTCTCACGATATCCGACTTTAATATAGTTCAGATCGGTTTATAATTGGATATATCTGCCAAAAAGACCAATATTTTGTGCTACAAAATTGAATGACGTATATATTTGACCATTCAATGTCCGTGCCGAAGTTGGGTGCTTAAGTCATCCAATTTTCACAGGATTGAGACGAAATAGGGTTTATATATATACCCGAGGTGGTGGGTATCTAAAGTTCGGCCCGGCCGAACTTAATCCCTTTTTACTTGTTTTCGATATAGAAATTCAATATTTTTTTCAAATCACGTGGTAAGTAAGGGATACGTTGAACACATTTTTAATTGTGAATTGAATTGGTATTTAATAGTATAAATTGTGTATTGACCAAGATTATATTTTGTTCTCTTTCAAACATATCTAATACGAATAAAGTGCGAATGAGTCAAATATATGTCTAGCTTCTATCACATATAGCCACAAAGTGACGTGGCTAGATAAAAAACAAATCCAAGAAAATTAGAAGTGTGGTTTTCACCGCTTCATAAAATTTGTTTTTTTTGATAGTTTTAAAGTTAAACAAATTTATTGTGAACATTTTTGTGCTGAAATAGTATAACGCAGAAAATGCCGTATGTGAACAAATCGAATGAATAAATGCCAAACCCAACTTTTTTGAGGACATTGTAGAATCTAAACGTGGTATTTATAAATACATATTTTTAATATTATCTTATTTTAATATTTTACTATTTATATATAGATTATCTAGATAGATCTAGATTTGGTGGTAGTCCACGCAAAATGCTGAGATTGGTATTTATTACGATTTATTCTAAATATGTATGTATGTAAATTATGTTGTTTAAAATACTCTTTACAGACGGTGTAGCCAACAACCAAGAGAGGCTCAAAATGGAATCGACAATTTTTCTTTTGTTTTTTAAAAGCCTGGGACCATTAAGAAAAAAACTTAATTATTTTTATTTAAAAGGAATGACAAATTTCAAATGGATAGTTTATTGCGTTAATTACCACTTTAAATGGATTTTTGAGCTTATCATAAATCCAAATTGCAAAATTGTTAATCAATAATAGAAATTCTTTTATAGGTTCGATTTCTTAATTGAACATAGTTTTTCATTTTTTCTGTGTATACAGTACAGTCGAGCCAAAGTGAACAATCGATCGAGTGAGCACCTCTTTAGTATGAACACAAACACATTTTTATACCCTCCACCATAGGATGGGGGGTATACTAATTTCGTCATTCTGTTTGTAACTACTCGAAATATAAAGTATATATATTCTTGATCGTCGTGAAATTTTATGTCCATCTAGCCCTGTCCGTCCGTCTGTCTGTCGAATGCACGCCAACTTCCGAAGGAGTAAAGCTAGCCGCTTGAAATTTTGCATAAATACTTCTTATTAATGTAGGTCGGTTGGTATTGTAAATGTGCCATATCAGTCCATGTTTTGATATACATGTCATATAAACCGATCTTGGGTCTTGACTTCATGAGCCTCTAGAGTGCGCAATTCTTACACGATTGGGATGAAATTTTGCACGGCGTGTTTTGTTATGATATCCAACAACTGTGCCGGGTATGGTTTAAATCGGTCCATAACCTGATATAGCTACCATATAAACCGATCTTGGGTCTTGACTTCTTGAGCCTCTAGAGTGCGCAATTCTTATCCGATTGGAATGAAATTTTGCACGACGTGTTTTGTTATGATATCCAACAACTCTGTTAAGTTTGGTTTAAATCGGTTTATAAATTGCAATAGCTGTCATATAAACAGATCTTGGGACTTGGCTTCTTGAGCTTCTAGAGGGCGACTTGGCTGAAAATTTGCAAGACGTTTTTTATTGTTACTTTCAACAACTATGTCAAATAAGGTTCAAATCGGTTCATAACCTGATATAGCTGTCATATAAACCGATCTGAGATCTTGACTTCTTGAGCATCTAGAGGTCGCAATTATTATCCGATTTGCCTGAAATTTTGTACGACGGATTCTCTCATGACAACACAACATACGTGTTTATTAAGGTCTGAATCGGTCTATAGCCCGATACAGCTCTCATATAAATCGATCTCTCTATTTTACTTCTTGAGCCCCTAAAGGGCGCAATTCTTATTCGAATTGGCTGACATTTTACACAGGTCTCCAACATATAATTTAATTGTGGTCCAAACCGGACCATATTTTGATATCGCTCTAATAGCAGAGTAAATCTTTTCTTATATCCTTTTTGCCTAAGAAGAGATGCCGGGAAAAGAACTCGACAAAAGCGCTCCATGGTGGAGGGTATATAAGATTCGGCCCGGCCGAGCTTAGCACGCTTTTACTTGTTTATATTATTAACTCCAAAGAGTTAATTTTCGAAACCTGTGTAAAGTTTGTGTATTATTTATCAATTGCTACTTGGTTCCGTTATTTTTTTTGTGGTACATATATATGTATCTTTAATATTGAATTAAATTTTGTGTAAGTAAATTAAAAATAGAGTTGAATGGCAAAATCAACAATAAATGGCATTAAAAAATCTAAATGAAATGAAAATTTCAATGTCACATTGCAAGATAGATTAAAAGAAAACTTTAAAAAATCTGAATATCATGTCGAAATGGCTCTTAAAAACTTTTTTTTTTAGCAATGACTCAAAAATATGCAAGAAAGTGGAGATAAGTTATGAAAATATGTTATGAGAGCCAAAATATTACATGTTTAACTTTACGACACTTGTCGTAGTCATTATGCGAGCTCTGGCTGGCTTCAAATTTCAAAGCCTGGTAAGAAACTAAACTTTCAAGGATTTGTGGGACGAAACTTTCGCCTGATAAAGTTAGCAGTATACCCATCTAAAACCAAATTAGAGTGCTTCTTTCAAGAGTTAGGATCGAATTTTTAGCGCTAAAGTTAGCGCCGAACTGAAAACTGCGCCACTTGTCTTCATAAAGTAAAGTCATCTATCATTGGACCCTTGTAATGTCCACTTGCCTACACAGCACAGTCCTTTTATAAACGGGGCAAACTTTTATGGGAAAGCCATAACTGAACCTCAGTGCACCATGTACCATAGGAATAAGTTTTTTTTGCGATCACTTAGGTTGTTTATGATAGTTACCAGGTATTTTCATTGGTTTGTTTCCTTTTACCTTCGATACCAATTTTTATACCCACCACAGAAGAATGCGGGTATATTCATTTTGTCATTCCGTTTGCAACACATCGACATATCCATTTCCGACCCTATAAAGTATATATATTCTTGATCAGCGTAAAAATCTAAGACGATATAGACATGTCCGTCCGCCTGTCTGTTGAAATCACGCTACAGTCTTTACAAATAGAGATATTGAGCTGAAACTTTGCACAGATTCTTTTTTTTGTCCATAAGCAGGTTAAGTTCGAAGATGGGCTATATCGGACTATATCTTGATATAGCCCCCATATAGACCGATCCGCCGATTTAGGGTCTTAGGCCAATAAAAACCACATTTATTATCCGATTATGCTGATATTTGGGACAGTGAGTTGTGTCGATATTCTTCGTTAATTTGGCTCAGATCGGTCCAGATTTGGATGTAGCTGCCATATAGACCGATCCTCCTATTTTGGGTCTTAGGCCCATTAGAGCCACATTTATTATCCGATTTTGATGAAATTTTGGACAGTGAGTTGTGTTGGGCCCACCGACATACTTCGTCAATTTGGCCCAGATCGGTCCACATTTGGATATAGCTGCCATATAGGCCGATCCTCCGATTTAGGGTCTAAGGCCCATAAAATCCACATTTATTATCGGATTTTGCTGATATTTGGGACAGTGATTTGTGTTAGGCCCTTCGACATTCTTTGCCAATTTGGCCTATATCGGTCCAGATTTGGATATAGCTGCCATATAGACCGATCCTCCGATTTAGGATTTTAGGCCTATAAAAGGCGCATTTATTGTCCGATGTCGCCGAAATTTGGGACAGTGATTTAAGTTAGGCCCCTTGACATACTTCTGCATTATCGCACAAATCGGTCAAGATTTGGATATAGCTGCCATATAGACCGATCTCTCTGGTTTAGGTTTCGGGGCCATAAAAAACGCATTTATTGTCCGATGTCGCCGCAATTTGGAACAGTGAGATGTGTCAGGCCCTTCGACACCCTTCTTCCATTTCACTGAGATCGGTCCAGATTTGGATAAAGCTGCCATATAGACTGATCTCTCGATTTAATGTTTTGGGCCCATAAAAGGCGCATTTATTTTACGATGTTGCAGAAATTTGGGACAGAGAGTTAAGTTAAGCCCCTCCACATATTTGTGCAATTTGGTCTAGACCGATCCTGGGTAGAATTCTGCAGCTCCGTGGAGGATACATCTGAGGCCTATAGGCTAAGGAAGATTCTGTCCTCGAGACCTATTTCTTGACATGGAAGGTGCTTTCAATAATGTAAAACCGATGTCAATCATGAAGGTGTTGGAGTTTCTAGTCATCAACTCTACCATAAGAAAGTTAATTATTTGGGATCTGTGGATCTAAAAATATGGGTCAGCAGAGGAACTCCTCAAGGAGTTGTACTGTCTCCTCTACTTTGGAATATAGCCATTAACAAAAAATGATTGTCTCTGGAAGAAAAAGGCGTAAAAAGCACACTAAGAGATATACTTCAGGAAGCTCTACTTGCAACAGCAAAGTGGTCTGAGTATAAATCCGTGCATGACGGAAGTAGTTCTTTTCAGCAGGAGATACAAGTTACCTACTGTGGAACCTGTCTCCTTGGCTGGAGAGAATGGAGAGAATTTACAGAAAGCGCAAAATACCTGGGTTTTTTGCTGGACAGGAAATTGAACTTCAAATCCAACATTTTGGAAAGGCCACTCTTGCCTCATACACCTACAAGAGAGCCAATGGCAAAAGTTGGGGATTTAGACCGCGTGTCATACATTGGGCATTATGCTATATGGTGTTGCGGTCTGGTGGACGGCGCTTCAAAAATCCACCGACTGATCAATACTTAACCCTATCCAAAGGATGGCTTGTTTGGGCATCACAACCGCACTGAGGACGACACCATGTGATGCACTTAATTTAATGCTACATCGTATGCCTCTGGACATTGTGGCTACCCAAATTGCAGCGACCACTGCCGTAAGGTTATGGGAGCTTTCTCATTGGTCATATGGCGGCTACGGACACTATGTTATCTTTGATACAATATCCGATGTTCGAGGCAGTGCGGATTACACCCTACCTGAGCCGCTTTTTGATAAAAATTACTGTACCACTATTCCTGATAGAACCGATTGGAACTATTGGGTTTGCCCAAAAATTAATTGCGGAGATTTTAAAAGAAAGTAAATGCATTTTTAATAAAACTTAGAATGAACTTTAATCAAATATACTTTTTTTACACCTTTTTTCTAAAGCAAGCTAAAAGTAACAGCTGATAACTGACAGAAGAAAGAATGCAATTACAGAGTCACAAGCTGTGAAAAAATTTGTCAACGCCGACTATATGAAAAATCCGCAATTACTTTTTGGGCAACCCAATACGATATCCCTGGTAATAGAAGTTGCATAGACTTCTGTACGGATGGTTCCAAACTAAACGACCAGGTGTGCTTTGGGGTGTAATCTAAAGATCTAGAACTGGTCATATCTAAAATATTGCTCGACCACTGCAGTGTGTATCAAGCTGAGATCCTTGCAATTAAGGAAGTGGTGGAATGGCTAGGATGTAATGTCATTACGACGGTTGGCATAAATATCTTCTCAGACAGCCAGGTAGCCATTAAATCCCTGGAGAACGTATTTCTGAACACAAATTTACCTGTTCTGGGTGCCGGGCCACAGAGATGTCCCAGGGAATTCTTAAGCTTGCGAGACTAGGAACTACTTTACACACTCCAGGGACACTGGAATCTGTGGGTATGCCTCAAGCGACATGTAAGCTAAGTTTTCAGGACCAGGCTCGAAGGGCAACGAATGATAGAAGGTCACAAAGAGGGGGCTGTGAGCATTCCAAAACTATGTGGCCTCATCTAGACTAGAAGAGGTCTACTGCTTTGCTGTCAGTATCATTGTGTCCGTCATGACAGGTCACCGTCTATTCGGAAAACATGCTGACAGACTGAAGATTGCCAGCAACGACTTTTGCAGAAGCTGTAGGCACATCGAGGAAGAAGAGACTATAGAACACCTTCTGTGTGTGTGTGCAAGTTATTGAACTTTTTAAAGCGATCTGGATGATTCAACGGTAGGAACTAGAAGCTATCACAATGGACGAAAACGTCTAAGTGAGTCTGATGGCAGATTGCCACTTAAACCTAACCTAACCTAACCTATCTTTGCATACGAAGAGTCATCAGATGAAATACATACCTAATGTTGCAACGTTGGCTCAACTGAATCTGAAATGTTAACTTGATCAAGATTTAAAGTCACGATGAGAAGGTTTTAGACACCAACTTATTTTTTCAATAAGCTTCCAAAGTGTTACTATCAAAGTGCTTTCGAAACATAATCTGTGCGTTAAGTGCCATTGTATTCAAGTTTTCATTATCGTATTTCGGTTGTAAACGGTTGAAAAATAATTGATATTATTGACGATATATGCATTCTATTGCATATATGTAGAGTCCGTGGTACGAACAAAGTTTAATACCTACAGGATTTATGCTGCATATCGGGTAGCGTGATTCTCCTTTTTTTTGTTACCGCCAATACTTCTACTAGAGAAATTAATTTGGATATACCCATTGAACTCATTACCAAGGACGTTTATGGCATAACCACACATTGGGGCTATAATCTTGTTTTTTATATGCTTGGTTCGACCCCCTATACGACGAATGCTAGGATTCACCAAATATAAGCTTCTGCCCAATTCCAGCTATTGAGACATTTTGAAGCCATAGAAATCAGCACCTATGTACATATCTAAAACCGAAGCACTAGCAATGTCCGATTTCCCAATCAGATGTGCCAATGAAATTATAGAAACCAATCAAGCCCATTCATAAGCCTAAACCAACAACTCCAATCACCATAGCTTTGTACCCTTCTCCCGGTGGTGTTGGCAGAAGCAGCATTTGACATAACCAAATGACGTATATTTGCAGCTCAAGTGATGTTGCAATAGCAGTCAACTACTGAGCTTTCATCCCGATAGTGCCCCTTAAGCCATCGCTAGCTGACTGGCTAAATGTTCCATATGCTCCCATTCTTATTTAATTTGTATTTTTATACTCTCCACCATAGGATAGGGGTATACTAATTTCGTCATTCTGTTTGTAACGCCTCGAAATATGCGTCTGAGACCCCATAAAGTATATATATTCTTGATCGTCATGTCATTTTAAATCGATCTAGCCACGTCCGTTTGTCTGTCGAAAGAACGCTAACTTTTGTCATATAAATCGATCTTGACTTGTTGACCGCTGGAGGGCGCAATTCTCATCCGAATGGAATGAAATTTTGCATAACGTGTTTTGTTATGACTTTCAACAACTGTGCTAAGTATGGCGCAAATCGGTTCAGAACCTGATATAGCTGTCATATAAACCGATCGGACATCTTGACTTTTTGAGCCTCTAGAGGGCGCGATTCTTATCCGATTTGGCAGAAATTTTGTACAACGGCTTCTCTCATGACCTTCAACATAAGTGTCTAATATGGTCCGAATCGATCAATAGCTTGATACAGCTCCCATATTAACCGATCTCCCGATTTTGCTTCTTGAGCCCCTACAAGGCGAAATTCTTATCCGAATGAACTGAAATATTACACAATGACTTCTACAATGTTCAACATTCATTTATGGTCCGAATTGGACTATAACTTGATGTAGCTCCAATAGCATAACCGTTCTTATTCAATATTGTTTGTTTGCCTAAAAAGAGGTACCACGCACAGAGCTCGACAAATGCGATCCATGGTGGAGTTCAGCCCGGCCGAACTTAGCACGCTCTTACTAGTTAAAAGTTCTAAAGGGTGATTTTTTTGAGGTTAGGATTTTCATGCATTAGTATTTGACAGATCACGTGGGATTTCAGACATGGTGTCAAAGAGAAAGATGCTCAGTATGCTTTGACATTTCATCATGAATAGACTTACTAACGAGCAACGCTTGCAAATCATTGAATTTTATTACCAAAATCAGTGTTCGGTTCGAAATGTGTTCATTCACCGTAACGTTGCGTCCAACAGCATCTTTGAAAAAATACGGTCCAATGATTCCACCAGCGTACAAACTACACCAAACAGTGCATTTTTCGGGATGCATGGGCAGTTCTTGAACGGCTTCTGGTTGCTCTTCACTCCTAATGCGGCAATTTTGCTTATTTACGTAGCCATTCAACCAGAAATGAGCCTCATCGCTGAACAAAATTTGTCGATAAAAAAGCGGATTTTCTGCCAACTTTTCTAGGGCCCACTCACTGAAAATGATTTGCAAGCGTTGCTCGTTAGTAAGTCTATTCATGATGAAATGTCAAAGCATACTGAGCATCTTTCTCTTTGACACCATGTCTGAAATCCCACGTGATCTGTCAAATACTAATGCATGAAAATCCTAACCTCAAAAAAATCACCCTTTAAAAGAAGAAAAATGAACAGAGAAGCTAGGTCTTTGTAAGAGAACCCCTAACATAACAATTTTTTACAGCAGCAGCCACCAATATGATTTTGCAGGAGGCCTCTTCAGATCGAGATATTTGGTCTGTTCGCGTACTTTTCCAATAAAAATTTGTCAGTAAGAACTTGCAGGAAAGTAAGTACAGCCTTTACTCTTTGTTGCTATTTATTTGAATTAGACAGCTGGTTTTCATAAGCCTGCTGTTCGATGCTGCAAATTTCTGCAAACTTTGAAAATTGTGATCGTTTTCACGGACTCTCCCGCTCTCTTCTGCTGGCAAATAAAGTACACGAACGACTTCCAGTTACAATTTGTGCAAATTTGCATACATTTTTGAGTTCCCGAATACACTTATCGGTGTTAAGTTTGTTCACAGCTGATAAGATTTAATTCTCTTTTTTATCTCTTTATTGCCCTCTCTTACATTGATTTGGTGATAACAACAGGTAATGAAACCATAAAAGAATTCTGCAACGAAATACTTTAAAAATTGGGCTTGCTTTCACGGACTTTCCCGTTCTCTTCTGCTGGCAAATAAAGTACACGTACGACATCCAGTAACGATTAGTGCAAATTTGCACAAATTTTTGACTTCCCGAACACACTTATTGGTGTTAGTTTTGTTCACAGCTGATTAAATTTCAATCTCTTATTTATACCTTTATTGCCCTCTCTTACATTGATTTGTTGATTATAACAGGTAATGAGACCATAAAAAAATCCCAAACCCCAAACACATGGCCCCAAAATAGGTTATCATATTGTCATGGTCGAAAATTGTTTGCCCTTTGGAGAGTGTTTTGGGGAAGGGGCGATGCCCAAAATACATGGTCCTACATTTGGATATGAACTTCGTATTTAACTTCCAAATACCTTTATTTGAGCCCCATAATGCGATGGTCAGTAAAAACTTGCTGTTTGTGGGGTATTTTTGGAAAGGGGTAGACCCCCAGAAAATTGGTTCAGAAAGTGGGTATCAACTCTTGTTCTACCCTGCAATACTTTTCATTTAAGCTCCACATTGACATGTTCGGTAAATATGCCCGATTTAGGGGTGTTTTGGTGATTGGGTTGCTCCCCCAAACACTAAGTCCGTAAAATGTATCAGCAACGTGCTCTATTCTCATATATTTATATATCATTTATTTGAACCTCATATTACCATTGTCCTCGAAATTGGATATTTTCAAATCTCATCCGATTTGGCTGAAATTTTGCATGACGTATTTCATTCTTACTTTCAACAACTATGTCAAATAAGGTTCAAATCGGTTCATAACCCGACATAGCTGCCATATAAACCGATCTGGGATCTTGACTTCTTGATCCTCTAGAGGTCGCAATTATTATCCGATTTGCCTGAAATTTTGTACGACGGATCCTCTCATGACCATCAACATACGTGTTTATTATGGTCTGAATCGGTCTATAGCCCGATACAGCTCCCATATAAATCGATCTCTCTATTTTACTTCTTGAACCCCCAAAGAGCGCAATTCTTATTCGAATTGGCTGACATTTTACACAGGTCTCCAACATATAATTTAATTGTGGTCCAATACGGACCCTATTTTGATATCGCTCTAATAGCAGAGCAAATCTTTTCTTACATCCTTTTTTTTAGTTTTGCAATATTCTCAAGCGTTTTAAATAGATACTTTGCATATGTTAACCCCTAAAGGGCAGTAACATTTTTTCTATATTTTTTTTTGCAATTAACTTTGAATGAAAATTTTAATGTTATGAATTATTAAACAAACGAGTAAAAAGACAGTTAGTTCGGCCAGGCCGAACTTTGGATACCCACCACCTCGGGTATATATGTAAACCACCTTTTGTCGAAATCCGGTGAAAAATGCCCCATAGCAGGTTTTTCCAAATATGTTCCGATTTGGACCAAATACTAATAAGTACAAGTCATTGTGTATAACAAAATATTGAACTTCTTAGTAGCTATATCTAAAAATAAACTGATCTGAACCATATACTACACGGATGTCGAAAAGCCTAACATAAGTCATTGTGTCAAATTTCAGTGAAATCGGATTATAAATGCGCCATTTATGTGGCCAAGATTTTAAATCGAGATATCGGTCTATATGGCAGCTATATCCTAATCTGCACCGTTTTGGGCCAAGTTGCAAAAAAATGACGAAAACCCTAACACAACTCATTGTCTCAAATTTCGGCAAAATCGTCAAATAAATGCGCATTTTATGGCCCCAAAACCTTAAATCGAGAAATCGGTCTATATGGCAGATATATCCAAATCTGGACCGATCTGGGCCAAATTGCAGACATAAAACAACTCACTGTCCCAAGTTTCAGCAAAATCGGATTATAAAGGGTGATTTTTTTGAGGTTAGGATTTTCATGCATTAGTATTTGACAGATCACGTGGGATTTCAGACATGGTGTCAAAGAGAAAGATGCTCAGTATGCTTTGACATTTCATCATGAATAGACTTACTAACGAGTAACGCTTGCAAATCATTGAATTTTATTACCAAAATCAGTGTTCGGTTCGAAATGTGTTCATTCACCGTAACGTTGCGTCCAACAGCGTACAAACCACACCAAACAGTGCATTTTTCGGGATGCATGGGTAGTTCTTGAACGGCTTCTGGTTGCTCTTCACTCCAATTTTCCAATTTTGCTTATTTACGTAGCCATTCAACCAGAAATGAGCCTCATCGCTGAACAAAATTTGTCAAAATTTGAACACATTTCGAACCGAACACTGATTTTGGTAATAAAATTCAATGATTTGCAAGCGTTGCTCGTTAGTAAGTCTATTCATGATGAAATGTCAAAGCATACTGAGCATCTTTCTCTTTGACACCATGTCTGAAATTCCACGTGATCTGTCAAATACTAATGCATGAAAATCCTAACCTCAAAAAAATCACCCTTTAAATGTGGCTTTTATGGGCCCAAAATCGGGGGATCGATCTATATGCCAGCTATATCCAAATCTGGACTGATCATGGCCAAATTGATGAAGGATGTCGAAAGGCCTAACAAACTCACTGACCCAAATTTCGGCAAATCGGATAATAAATGTGATTTTTATGGGCCTTAGACCCTAAATCGACGGATCGGTCTATATGGGGGCTATATAAAGATATAGTCCGATATAGCCCATCTTCGAACTTAACCTGCTTATAGACAACAAAAGGATCTGCACAAAATTTCAGCTCAATATATCTAGGCTGTAGCGTGATTTCAACAGATAGACGGACGGACAAGGGAAGATCATGTTAGATTTTTACGCTGCTCAAGAATATATATACTTTATAGGGTCGGAAATGGATATTTCGATGT
The DNA here is from genome assembly GCF_963082655.1 of Stomoxys calcitrans. Lineage (NCBI taxonomy): Eukaryota > Metazoa > Arthropoda > Insecta > Diptera > Muscidae > Stomoxys > Stomoxys calcitrans. The sequence goes on along the minus strand of NC_081554.1, from coordinate 131,541,788 downwards.
GTTGCAAACGGAATGTTAAAATGAATATACCCCCATCCTTCGGTGGTGGGTATACAAAAATAGGTATTTCTATAATTATGAAATAACAGAATTTAGAATATGTCTTGAATAAAAATAAATTTGTATGTCAAAGAATAGCTTTGTAAATTGAGTGATAGGTTTTCCAGGCGAGTGAAGTGAAGAAGGATATGTAATAAGTATGTTAGGGGTCTTGGTAATTATAGTAAAATACAGGACAATGGTGGGTGAAATAAAGATGCGCGTGCTCACAGCGAAATCGGTGAGATTCTGCTATTGGAAAAGACATGGATATTCTAGTATTTTTATTCAATTCATTTCTCAATAATGACTACTTTGGGACATTTTTTATTAGTCATTTTGGCTCACAATAGGTTAGATTAGGTTAGGTTGAATGGGTTGGTCACCAAAGGAGGCCAGTTTGGTCCGTTGGTGTACCCTAGAGAGAGAAATGGAAGAAAAAGAAAATGTAAGACCTCGTACTAGAGGTTATACACGAATAAAAGAGAAAGACAGGAGGAGTGGAGAAACCCGAACGGGGGGTGAAGAACCGCCCGTCCCTACGCGAGCACGGATCTGCCTACGCTGGAGCTTGTGGCACCCTGTCAGAACCATCCTGTTCCCTCAACAAACCTCAGGGGAGATACCAGAGCTACGTTTGCAAGTTCACCCAGATCACAGACGACACGACTCCCCAGAAAGGAGAGCCGAACAGGAGCACAGCAAGTGCTCAAAAGTCCCCTCCTCATTTTCATCGAGGCAATTCCTACAGAAGTCACTGTGCGGTATCCCCATGCACGTCGTCATGCGGCCTATTCCCTCATGCCAGGAACCCATGTCAGCGTCACACCGTGGGACCGGAGCCTATCCAGGGATTCCAAACAGTCCGCCACGCATCTCGACCTCAACATCCTCGACCCCAAGGCCTTGAGCGCCGCCATACTGTGGCGGAGGAGGAGATTAAGGGTTGAATCCCCTGCGGTACAGTGCGGCGACTATCGCCCCATCTCCACATTATTTTAAGCCCCTCAATACCCAAGAAGGCCGCCACAGTGTAATCCTTATATCAAAAAGACATCTCGACCTCCTATACCACCTCGTGAAGGGCCGTCTCCACTGACCTGCCTTTGAGGTATACGTGATATGCCCCACTGAAGTTCTCCGGCGTCAGTCCCCCTCTCACCTTCAAATCATTCAGTATTTCCAGTGTTTTCAGCAAAAACGATAACAGACTAAAAGGCCTATAATCCTTCGCCGTACTGTGGTTTATTCTTTCCGCCTTGGGGATAAAGACCACCTTGATATGTAGGACCATGCCAGGCTCGCCCTAAAGATATGCTCAAGCCGTGGCAGGGTGACTCCAAGGGACATCTGCAGCAGTGCCGGTATAATTCCGTCAGGTCTGGCCGACTTAATGGCCGGAAAGTGCGGACCGCCCACGCTATCTTTACTCGTCCACGTCCACGATGATTGGGCTTGTCATTTGAGTGACATACCCTTATCGGGAGAACACTCTCCTGACTCTAGCGTCAGGTTCAACAAAAGGCCTCGGCTTAACAGTTTTGCCCATTTCTGGGCCTGGTATTATGGACGCGGTGCTTCCACTGCCGTCTCGGTATTGTTTGTAGCGTATGTGACATTTCCAGTTGTAGCGTTTGCGTCGGTGTCAGTTCCGGTAGCGTCCGATGTAGCAGAGGGCAGCATACTTTCTACGACAGTAGTATTCATCGTAGACTCGTACTTGCTGACGTGGAACCTATGCTTGCGCATCAAACGCTTGTTACGGATCGTCAGAGTGGATGGCTCTAGACCCTCCATCTTCCTCAGATACCGTAACGAGCGTTTGTAGCCTTCTTCCCGTTTTTGCTCGTCCGTCTTCTGTACTTTCCGCCTGCCCCGCTGCGAGGTTCCCGCCACTCCACCAGGAGTTGAGGTTCCGGCTGCTGTCGGTTCTGAGGAGATCATCTGGACGTCCTTTTCATCCGTTTCATAAAGCTGGATAGCTCCAACTCCCGAGAGTCCATCGCAGAAGCCCTCGGAAGGGGGCAAGTCAGTATTGTCTTGTCGGGTCAGTATACTGTGGGTAGAGTTTGGGTAAAGTGTATGTTGTGTGCCTGTTTGTTGTGGAAGGTCACTTAATTTTTAATATCATCGGGCCTATATTGAAAAACACGATTATGTAGTAATACAAGGTTATATATAGGTACAGTCATGTTTTACTATATCGGGTTTGGTGCCAAAAACGTTCGTCTTTTTTAAGTTTGTCTTTAGTCAAGATTTCACTAAAATTTTATCCAGAGATAAATTTTTAGAAATTTTTAGTAAAGATTTTATTGAAATGTTGTGTTTAATGAAAATCTTGTTAAATTTTGTCTTTGGAGTAAATTTCATTAAAACTTTGACTCAAAATTAGATTTTATTGATTTTGTGTTTGAAGAAAATTTAATTGAAATTTTGTCTATTTATTTTAAATATTGGAATATTTAGGGTTTTATTGAAAGTAATAGTAAACCAAACGACAGCCCTCCTTATTTGAGCTTCCACAGGCCTTTTAGACACCGAAAATTGTGAAATCTTAAGAAAATACGAATTTGGGTTATCACAAATTTAAGACGTTTTTTCAAGAAAAATTGACGATTTTTTTTCTCTATTTCGACGATTTTCACGAAAAAGCCCAGGCAACACTGGCTATGTGACAGGATTATCAACGCGGACTTCGGAGATAGTATGTTCAAATGACACGGAACGCCTCGGGAAAGGGCTTTCTCGCCGGTTCTCTGGAACCAAATGGTAAAAGAATTCCTGTCGGACCTCAACGGGGATTTCGTGAGAATGATCGCAATGCTGGATATGCAGAGCTGTGCCGTCAAGGGTGCGCTTAGGCTGAGGAAACTTGACATGCTAAAGGTGACAGAATATGGTCAATGTTCACTTCTGGAAACTATGGATGCGGCGAGCATGCTGAGGAAGAGCTTAGATTACCTGGTGATGAGACCGATTTGAAGAAGGATTTCTGTACTCACTTTTCAGGCAGAGAGGAGTGGGAAACGACTACTATTTGAAGAGAATGATGCCTCGATATTTATAGATGCCTCCAAGATAAAGACAAAGAATGGATTGGGACTATATTCAGACATACACAACATCCGTATGTCGATAAGACGGACGATGCACAGGAAGAGCTTTGTGCCATTAGGATAGCCGCAAAAGAAATTCTGGGAAGGAATTTGCACTGTTCGTAATCAGGATATAAGGTAGCCTCCAAGGCCGTTTAGGAGTATGTGGAATCCCTGAATATATTCTGGTTTCACGACATGTGCTAACAAGGATTAGGATATTTTCACATATTTACCACTTTTTTTATTTCTTTTTCACAAAAAAAAAAAATTGCACAGACAATAGCAGTTATCTAAAAAAAAATTTTTGATTTTGAAATTTTTTCAAACTCCAATTTTTATCAGATGGCGCGAAAACGGAACGTAAAATTTTATTCTTATTGAATTCTACATTTCGATTACGGTTGACAGACGTTTGATAATCGCATGTATATGTATTCATAAACTAAAACTAAACAGCTGACACGTTTTCATACACTTACGGTACATTTACGAGAGCATAATTAGCCCTTAACCTATGTCTCTATCCCGAGAATATAGTGAAAACAAACGATTGTGCAATATTCGTTGTATTTGTGCCTGTAAATGGTAAAGAACATGCTGTAGAATAACCTGGAGGACTCAATATCATTATTAATGTTGTCATGGTCAGATCTTTCCCCAAATATTAACGAAAAGTGTTAACCAGTGAGTTGTTTCAGTACACCCTTAAGTGGTGATGAGGAAGAAAATATACCATTAAATGTATTGAGGCAGAACATGCTGCAAGTCTGTCAGAATAAAATTAATCGGTGAAATAACATTAGTTTCACTTAATTAAGAAGTGTCAGAAGAGTCGATATCTGCCAAAGAATCAGTGATAATTTTTGAAAGGGAAATTAAATGTGTCTGCCCATACTACCATACTACCATAGATTATGAAAACAATTTAGTTTTACATAAATTTGGAGACTAGAAAACTATATTCGTCCCTTAAGAAAGCAAATATATATACAGGATCATTTTTGTGTCCACTCCAAATTGAATAATTGTTGATCAATATATTTAAAACAAACTAAATTTAGCTTTTTATACCCACCACCATAGAATGAGGGTGTACAAATCTAGTCATTCCGTTTGTAACACCTCGAAATATTGACTATTGATTAATGAACGATAGCGGTCGAACGCGCAAAGCTAGCAGCTTGAAATTTTGCACAGATTTCCTAGTATTAACGTAGGTCGTTGTGGATTGCAAATGGCCCATATCGGTTCAGATTTGGATATAGCTCCCATATAAACCGATCTCCCGGCTTAACTTCTTGAGCCCTTACAAGCCGCAATTTTTGTCCGATTTAGCTGAAATTTTGCACATAGTTTTCTGTTGCGACTTCCAACAACTGTCCATATCGGTCAGAGTGTGGTCCAAATCTGTCTACAACCTGATATAGCTGCCATATAAACCGATCTACCAATTTGACATCGGTAGCCCCTAAAAGCCCCAATTTTCGTCCGATTTAGTTAAAATTTTGCACATAGTGTTCTGTTATGACTTCCAACAATTGTGCCAAGTTCGGTCCAAATGGGTTTATAACCTGGTATAGCTCCCATATAAACCGGTCTCTCGATTATCCCTGTTCTGCTCCTAGAAGCATTACTTTTTGCTGATTTGACAGAAGTTTGGTATATAGAATAAAATTATGCACTTCAACAAAATTTATTTCGAATACATTTTTAGCAAAATCTATGGAGGTGGGTTCCCAAGATTCGGCCTGTTCGGACTTCGAACGCTTTTACTACGCTTTGTTTTCTCTACCTGATTGAAGTGAACTGGCTGTAAAGGGAGAACAGGTCTTGCAATAATTACTCAACTCTATTCATACGCAAATATATTGTTACTGTCTAGTTGACGAAGAAAGCTGTGTCAATTTTTTCAACCGTGATATCTTTTTGTTTTCAAGTTTTTGCCTGTTAGGGCGAAGATAGTTAAATTTCAAAATGTTTCGTTTGTTTCTCTTTCGAGACGAGCTTAATGATCGGATATTTCTTTTGTAATGGAAAAGGAAAACCATTTATTTAACTACGCCCAATAACAATTTTTTTTAATATATGGCTTACAGGTTAACAAGTATTTCCTTCCTTTAATACAATTGTGATGTCTATAAAGTGAAGAAGGAAGAAATGCTTTTTAAATGGAAATAAATATTGTAGCAATGGTAATAAACCTCAGCATTTCGCGTATAATATATCAAAGTATTGATCCGAATGAAGAAATGTGGCGTAACTTCCTACGCTTCTGTCCATCAATACAAAAACGCTTAAATTATAGATAAATATTTAAATAGCCAAAACAATAGGGTAATTTTAATATATAACAAGTAAAAGCGTTCTAAGTTCGGCCGGGCCGAATCTTATATACCTTCCACCATGGATTGCATTTGTCGTGTTCTTTTCCCGGCGTCTCTTCTTAGGCAAAACAGGATATAAGAAAAGATTTGCTCTGCTATTAGAGCGATATCAAGATATGGTGTCGATATTGCGCCCTTTGGGGGCTCAAGAAGTAAAATAGAGAGATCGATTTATATGAGAGCTGTATCGGGCTATAGACCGATTCAGACCATAATAAACACGTATGTTGATGGTCATGAGGGAATCCGTCGTACAAAATTTCAGGCAAATCGGATAATAATTGCGACCTCTAGATGCTCAAGAAGTCAAGATCCCAGATCGGTTTATATGATAGCTATATCAAGCTATGAACTGATTTGAACCATAGTTATTGGATATCATAACAAAACACGTCGTGCGAAATTTCATTCCAATCGGATAAGAATTGCGCACTCTAGAGGCTCAAGAAGTCAAGACCCAAGATCGGTTTATATGCCAGCTATATCAAAACATGGACCGATATGGCCCATACCAATACCAACCGACCTACACCAATAAGAAGTATTTGTGCAAAATTTCAAGCGGCTAGCTTTACTCCTTCGGAAGTTAGCGTGCTTTAGTAGTTTTGTGGACTGCGATGGAGAAAAAGTGCAATATAAAGATAATACAACAAGTTCAGAGAACATGTTGTCTTGGCTTAGGTGGAGCGATGAGGACCACACCGACTAGGACACTGAAGACTATTCTTAATATCCGACACATAGACATACAGATTATGTGCGAGGCAGCCACTGTGCCTACGAGACTTAAAATGATGGGAGAATAGAAACAGCTCATACCATCGCTGTATAATCGAGGCGACGATAGGAAACCCGGAAGGAATGGAAGAGGTTTCCAATCGGATACCTGAGACGACCCTTGAGAACCAGCTAGAGGCACTGCTGCCAGCGGCACAGTCTTGGATTGACGGATGGATCAAAGCTAGAGAATAGAGTGGGCCTGGGGATCTACATTGATAACCTAGGGACTGAGATCTGTCTAGGATTGCCTGAACATAATGCAATCCTGCAGGGAGGATCCGGGGGATCACAGAATGTGTGGGGTGGTGTTAACGCGTAGACGTCGAGTATGAACATCTTTACGGACAGAAAATAGGCAATAAGACAATAACAACCAGCAAGGTAAGATCATGAACAATCTTGGAATGTAGGAAGGAAATTAACGCATTCTCTGAGGATGGCACGACCCGCATCGTTTGGGTGCCGGGTTAAAACGGAGTAACTGGGAATGAGAAAGCAGACGATTTGGTAGTGAAGGCCAGAGAGCTGCCGTTAATAAACTTGGTTAACCCGAAGCCTTTAAGGTCGACGCAGTCCGATTTCAGGGCCTGGGCGACGAATGCGTAGAACAGCGAAACAGTCGGTAGGACGGAGAAAATCCTATGGGGAGGTCCAGATCGTGAGAAGGCGATAATAACAGGAAACATAGGACTACGAGCTCACTTATATAAAATCGGTGCGGCAAGTGATAGTATGTGTAGGGCATGTGGGGAAGATGAAGAGACGTTGGAGCATTTCCTTTGTCATTGCCCGGCTTTCGCGTCTAACAGAAACCGGCACTTAGGTGGGGACACTATACCAGACATGAACCAATGTAGGAGAGTGGCATGGAAAACAATTAAGGATTTTGTAAGTGGCACGGAATTCCTAACTTAAACTTTTCTTTTTCGAGGTTACTTTTTAGTTTTTAGAGCGCATAACAAGCCAATTACTGGCTAAGGTGTATGTCTATCTAATATCGGCACCCTCTGTTCAACCTAGACTAACCTAACCTATATCAGGTTATGAACCGATTTGGTCTATACTTCCCGTATGTGATCATGCTAAATTATAGTTTATTTTCAGTCATACTTTCCATATACATATGTCTCAATATGAAAAAACAGACTTTAGGGTAAGGATTGCAAATTAACATTTTGATATGTTCCAAATAGAGCGCAATATATTGGTAGGTGAAACCAATAATTTCCAAGTGTGATTTTATGCTCATTTTCAGAAATTCTTCTCCATTTTAAGTCGTACCAATGTAGTGAGTTTCGTCTTTTTGGATTTATATAAAGGGTGATTTTTTGAGGTTAGGATTTTCATGCATTAGTATTTGACAGATCACGTGGGATTTCAGACATGGTGTCAAAGAGAAAGATGCTCAGTATGCTTTGACATTTCATCATGAATAGACTTACTAACGAGCAACGCTTGCAAATCATTGAATTTTATTACCAAAATCAGTGTTCGGTTCGAAATGTGTTCAAATTTTGACAAATTTTGTTCAGCGATGAGGCTCATTTCTGGTTGAATGGCTACGTAAATAAGCAAAATTGCCGCATTTGGAGTGAAGAGCAACCAGAAGCCGTTCAAGAACTGCCCATGCATCCCGAAAAATGCACTGTTTGGTGTGGTTTGTACGCTGGTGGAATCATTAGACCGTATTTTTTCAAAGATGCTGTTGGACTCAACGTTACGGTGAATGAACACATTTCGAACCGAACACTGATTTTGGTAATAAAATTCAATGATTTGCAAGCGTTGCTCGTTAGTAAGTCTATTCATGATGAAATGTCAAAGCATACTGAGCATCTTTCTCTTTGACACCATGTCTGAAATCCCACGTGATCTGTCAAATACTAATGCATGAAAATCCTAACCTCAAAAAAATCACCCTTTATTTCTTTATTTTCATTTAACAGGACCTGTCTTGAGCAGTGTTTCTTCAAAATTATGTTCATATGTCAAAAGTAACAAATGTGCAAATTGTTGCTAGCTATGCAAACGCCTGTTTGTATTATCCAATGTTGTTCAGTTTTGACGGGTTGTTTTTTTCGTTTTATTCTAGCCGAACATTTTGGGTAGTTGCTGCTCATTCACTACTCTATTGTATAGTTTTCACCCCACTATGAGTACAAATGTTGCTGACAAAAGGAAGGAAATGTTATGCATAACTTTGCTAGCCGTTTTTGCAGTTGCTGCTGGGATATTTTTATGTAGATTAGGGTAAATATGTTTAGTATTTTAAAATTTCGTTGTCTTTTTATCCTGCAGTGTAGACCTTAAATGTTCCATTCCAGCCATTGACGTATATACGAGTTCACTGTTATTTATTTTGGCTTCTTATATCCACCGGAATCAATACTTATAACTCCCTACATAAAGCGATCTCCCGATTAGAATACTTGAACATATTCAGTGAGCAATTTGTATCCAATGTGCCTGAATATTTTCATGTTGTGTTATGTAGGTCATTACCTGAATCTGTTGTACCATAAAGATGTCGAATATGCCGATTTGACTCGAACTACTTATACACAAAACATGGACAAATAAGTGCTCAAAAATTCCTTGGTAGTTGTTTTTTAAAATCCAGAATTTAAACCGATCTCTCAAAACCATGGCTGAGGTCTTTGCTTTCCGACAATAGCCTAAAACACCCTAATGTACAGATGTATTCTCGATTTACATGAATCTTTTTTTTTCGTTTTCGCTTCTATTTTGCATATGTTAAAGTTATTCAGAGAAAATACGAGGGTTAATATGAAAGTAGGAAAAAAAAACAATAATGAGGGATTCGAAGGACAATTGACACACAAAACACAATGTCCATGAAACCCTTGGTTTTATGCTAAATTGTTGTCCATTTATCTGAGATATAAACTTCCAACTAGAAATGTCAATCCAGTTAAGTATGTATAACGACTATATTTGCATTATAATATTTTAAGGTGTGGTTTGAAAAAAGCTGGTGGAAACGCGCCTATTTCTGCTGGCCTGGCCTATGTATGTCCACCACCAAAGATGGCCTTACGGAGTTAAATCAGAAGATTACCTTTATGGAAGCATAATTGATCTGATTAAAGCGATAGCAATTCCGCAATTTTTTGAGACACAAACAACTTACTAAAAATTTCAGTTCAAGGAATAAGAAATAAGCCGTCTATGCGCTTAAGAAATACGTTTGGTCGATTTGTCTATATAATTGTTGTGCTAAGGAAAGATTATCGAATACATATCAAAATCGGGATACATAAAACTTCGAGGTTTATGACGACTATATAGTTATCCATCCATTTATCTTTATCAATGATATCTCTTAAAAAGTGTCCCGTTAAAAGTCAATTCAATTACATCGGTCTGCTTTTAGAACCAGTAAAAACGTGCTAAGATCGGCCGGGCCGAATCTTGGGAACCCACCACCATGAGCTCAGTAACAAATTTACACAAGATGTACTTAATTGAAGAGCATAGTTTTACTTTACTACTGAAAAGCCGAGAAATTAAGATTTTTCAGCGAAATGTATAAAAATAAAGTTAAAACAAAACAAGTCTTATCACAATGGTTTTAGAAAACGAAATAGCAAATCCAACTGCGAACACCGGTGAAGGTGGGGAGGGTCCTTCAAAAAATGCAGCCAAGGAAGCTGCTAAGTAAGCCAAACATAAGGCGGCAGCTGGAAAGGGTGCTGAGGATTGCTCGCAGGCCGTAATGGCATGTGTGGAATCATCAATTCTAAGCAAAAACACGACGAAAGGAAATTTGTTACTGTTACTGATTTTAATAGTAACCGTTGAGTAGAGCGACGCGATTTCGTTTCGCTTTGCGAAGAAAACAAAATCCGCATCTCGGAATAGGTGCCTATTACGAAAAACTTTAAAGCCTTTCAGGAGTACGCTCAAAATTGACTCCAAAGACCCAAGAGCTGCGGTGGTAGCATCAGACAGTAGCATGTTGTCCTCCCATCCTATAGGTGTGGGTGCCTTGGCACCTGTAGTCGAGAGTAACGCTTCAAGCGCACAACCAGTGGTCAGACTAACAAATTAGGAAGATACGGATGAACCAGAAGTATGCACAGTTCGTCCCCAGCCTCTGAGTAATGGTGGGGTTTCGGATTCAGACAACGACATTGTCAACGAAAAAGTCACCGCAGCCGAATCGAGAGATGGGGGCAGCGGAATAATAGCAAAAGTGAGCGATGGCTTTGCTCAGCTGACAATCAGGCCGAGAATGCGATTCGGGGCATGACGAAGGAGACAGAGGAGTATATACCGGCTGCGCAATCGGGCGAAAGTGCAGGATGCTGGAAGGTATAGAACTGACATTCCAGGCACTTCTACGGAAGCTGGAAAGAGAAACAGATCTCCCGAATAGAATAACACTGCTAAAATTCTGAAGAAAAATAAGAGCTCACCGCTTTCAAGTCAGCACCTCCGCAATGGAGACTATAGACTGAATCCTGCGGAGGGAGACAAAGTCGGAACAGCAACGAAGGAAGCGCGCACGGTCCCCAAGTCTGAGTCATGGAGGACTGTGACCATAAAGGATGTCACAGCCACCACGGAAGGGGAAGATGGTCGCTGAGAGAGGTAAGGACCCGCCCTCTTATGCCGGAGTGGCAAGAAAGCCCAACAAAGATGAGATGACTTACGCAGTCATCGATATCGGCAGTGCATCCGGTAGGATTCCACCATGTCGTCAGTCCTAGGTAAGGCATTTGGATGAACATCCCACAGCTCACAAAGGCGACTATCTTATTCAAGGATGTGAGCGGCGAAATCACGACGCAACACATAATGGAAGTCTTAAACAAGCAAAACCAAGTCGTGGAAAATGGGAGTTTTTCCAAAGGGAGGAGAAAGCGGAAGGAATTCTTCTTGTGGTGGGCATTGATCAAGTCTCCGTGATAAGTTTGGCTATGACTAAAGACGTGGCCTACTACGGGGCCATGACCGTCTTTTTCAAGATAGGGAGGAAGGATCGGCAAATATCCCCATATTGTGTCATCATGCGGTGCAGTGAAGGGACATTCATTACAGCGTAACGGACAGGGGGCCGACTACGAGACAATTATCGACTCGCTTATTATTGGGAAGACAAGGATAAGCAAAGAGTCTAATACTAAAACATCAGGTAGTGGAGGGGTGAGAGACCCAACACAGCCTAACGAACAGGGACCCGACGACGGAACCATCAACGAATTTCTCGAAACTAAGAAGACTAGAATGGATAAAGATCCTAATGCTGAAACATCAGGCAGTGCAGTGACAGTTAACTCAATGCCGCCTTACGCACAGGGAATCAACGATAAGACCTACCTACTCCTGATGCAGAAAATTAGCAAGGGCAAGATTCATATTGCCTTCATTCGAAGCTATCGACGACTAAGTACAAAGTTTTTGGACCTGCGTTATTTGTCATAAAAATTAAAATTACATATTTTCACCAGAGTTGTCAACGTCGGACGCAACGTGATGAGATAGGGTAACGGTGGAGCAAACCTGGTATCACTTTATCTGCACGACCAACGCCGAATCCGATTATCTTCCGTAATAAGTTGAAAACCAACTGGCCAAAATTCGGAAGACTACTTTGAAGAAGACTTGGGCAAGATAATTTAAATTGTACAAGCAAAGAAGACATTGACGACAATGTTAACAGGATGACGACTGCTCTAGTGAAGTCTTTCGAAGATAGTTTTCCTCTTCGAGAAAGGAAATCAGCCCAAGAAAAACCCTGGTAGACCGGGGAGATTCGCAACAATGGGAAAGGTCAAGGAAACCTTTATGAGCTTCAAACCATTTAAGTCACCCGGACCTGATGGAATTTTTCCGGCGCTACTACAGAAGGAGTCAGGCTATTTGGCGCCCTACCTTGCCAAATATTTTTCCAGAGTGCTTGGGACTTGCATGTACTCCGAAATCATGGCAGAAGGCAAGGGGTGGTATTTACACCCAAGCCCGGTATGGCAAGTTTTGTGACAACAATGTTTCGAAACAAATGGTAAAATTTGCAGGAAATTTGAACAAGGAAAGCATTATCTATATTGAAGCTGAGGCCGTGAGTATTCCCAGCAAAATCGGCCATGTACAGAGTATAATCTTGAGCTGTCCATTAAACAATTGTTTGTGGTGTCACAAGCCAAGGCCCAACTGCCTTTGCAAATCGAATATGCATAACGTCCTGACAATCCTGAGGGTCTTACTATTATTATTAATTATTAATTAAGACACACGTTTGGACAATCGTGTTTTTGATTTAAGAACGGTAGCCAATCAAGCAATCTTCCGTATGGAAGTCGGTATTTGTCGTTTATTCCGTGACATACTTACCGACACAGAAATCCGTACACCGAAAATCATATTCGCCGCCAGTGAGGGAGGTGCCAATGTCTTCACAGTCATCTCTTTCAAAGATTCTCCTTTCTTGGCACAATCCCCTCAACTGTACAAACAAATGGCCATTGCTGCTGACTTTGACAAAAAAATATTTACGGTGAGTGCTGTATTTCGTGCCGATGATTCCAACACTCATAGGCATTTAACCGAATTTGTTGGCCTTGATTTGGAGATGTCTTTCAAATATCACTACCATGAAGTGTTACACACTATTGGTAATACATTTACCGATATTTTCAAGGGATTGCATGATCGCTACAATAGCGAAATTGAAGCTGTTGGACAACAACACAAAGTGGAACTATTTAAATACTTGGAGCCTACTCTCATTCTACATTTTCTGAAGGTGTAGCCACGCTTAGGGAAGCAGGTGTTGAGACTGGCGATGGCGAGGAGGATCTCTCAACGCCTAATGAAAAGCTATTGGTTTGTATTCTTAAGGCCAAATATGATACTTTTATATTTTGTATAAATTACCCTTGGCTATTCGGCCGTTCTATACCATGCCCGATCCCAATAATCTCATATATTAGAGGCGACGAAATATTGTCGGGGGCCCAGCGTACACACGACCCAGAATTCCACACAGAAAAGGCAAACACCATGGAATTGGTGTCACTAAAATCGTAGTCTACATTGAATCCTTCCGTAGTGGCTGTCCCCCTCATGCTAGCGGTGGCATTGGCGTGGATCGTGTAGTCATGTTGTATTTGGGACTTGGCCATTGTTCCCCCGTGATCCCAAGAGATTGACGCCTTAAGCCATTTCAAATAAAACGCATTATTACATACATACATTGGATAAACAAGCTAGAAGCTTTAGTAGAGGCCCAGTTTTCTAAGTTTCAATTTACTTTGTTTCTAGTTTTAAATATTTGATTCTCTATACATTGATTTACTTAAATGTTATATGCGAAACTTTTATCTTAAATTTTATTATATTTACGTTGTTTGACAATAAATCACCACGACTTTTCTATACGAACACAAAATAATTTCGGATAATACCACAAGGCTGATTTATACTATCAGCCCAAAAAAAGAAAAAGAGCTAAATTGGATACCATTTGGAACTCTATAATTATTTTTCAATCAATAAAATCGTATATTTGTATACCCACCACCATCGGATAGAGGTATACTAATTTAGTTGTTCCGTTTGTAACACCTCGAAATATTGATCTAGAACCCCACAACGTATATAGATTCCTGATCGTTTCGACATTCTGAGTCGAACTAGCCATGTCCGTCCGTCCGTCTGTCGAAATCATGATAGCGGTCGCACGCGAAAAACTAGCCGCTTCAAATTTTGCACAGATACTTAGTATTGATGTAGGTCGTGGATTGCAAATGGACCATATCGGTTCAGATTTAGATATAGCTTCCATACAAACCGATCTCCCGATTTGACTTCTTGTGCCCCTGGAAGTAGCAATTTATGTCCAATTTGGCTGAAATTCTGCACATGGTGTTCTGTTTTGACTTCCAACAACTGTGCCAATACGGTCCAAATCGGTCAAAAGCCTGATATAGCTCCCATATAAACCGATCTCCCGATTTGACTTCTTGAGCCCCTGGAAGAGTCAATTTCATCCGATTTGGCTGAAATTGTGTACAAAATATTTTGTTATGACTTCCAAAAACTGTGCCAAGTTCGGTTTATATCAGTCTTGAACCTGATATAGCTCTTATATAAACCGATCTCCCGATTTGACTTCTTGAGCCATTACAAGCCGCGATTTTTATCCAATTTAGCTGAAATTCTCGAAATCTAAAACTGCCAAAATTCTTGTTTCTGTGAAATTGGTGAAGATACATCAATTTTTTTTAATTGTGGAGCTATTTGGTCATAGAGCCGAATTTTACACTGATTGCCAACACAGTGCAAATATCTTTTGGAAGTTGTATTAGTAGCTTTGAACGGTAGACAACGGCAACTGCTCTTGCTGCTGCTCCGTGTGCCCAGTTTCGCATTAACGACGAAAAATACCGAAGAATAGAGCTGCTTAGAAAAAATCTAGCTCGAGGTATCGTAATGCAATTTGGATTGGCGTAAAGTAGATGATTAAAACTAGTTACAACAATTTTTCCAGCCAAGTTTTGAGAGAAAATTGTCTTGGCAAAAATGGGCATATTTTTATATCCCAAAAATCAAACGAAAACATTTCTCAAAATTCTTAGCTTTAGCCTTATCCGTAAAGAAAGAACATTTTAAAAGTTTTAGTGCCTAAATGTTCGAATTAAATAAAACCTCTAGTCGGCCGATAAATACTGTCAAGGTGTTACTGTATCGCAATTTCGCGATCTTTAGCTCAATCCGTAAATAAAGTACCATTTTGTACGTTTTAGTACTAAATGTAGAAATTTCAAAACAATCTCCTAGTCATCCTATCTGTAAATAAAGTACAACTTTGTACGTTTTAGTACTAAAATGAACGAATAGCAAAAAATCTTCTAGTCGCTCGTTAGATAGTGCCTAGATTTTACTGTATTTCAAATTTCAGAGCTGTAACTCAATTCGTAAAGAAGGTGCCATGTTGTACGTTTTAGTACCAAAATTCCAAATCTTCAATCGCCAAACCAAATAAAATCGGTACATAACCTGATATAGCTGCCATATAAGCCGATCTTGGGTCTTGATTTCTTGAGCCTGTAGAGGGCGCAATTCTTATCCGATTTGAATGAATTTTTGCACGACGTGTTCTGTTATGGTATCCAACAACTGTGCAAAGTATGGTTCAAATCGGTTCATAACCTGATATAGCTGCCATATAAACCGATCTGGAATCTTGACTTCTCGAGCCTCTAGAGGTCGCAATTATTATCCGATTTGCCTGAAATTTTGTACGACGGATTCTCTCATGACCATCAACATACGAGTTTATTATGGTTTGTATCGGTCTATAGCCCGATACAGCTCCCATATAAATCTATCTCTCTATTTTACTTCTTGAGCCCCCAAAGGGCGCAATTCTTATTCGAATTGGCTGACATTTTACACAGGTCTCCAACATTTAATTTAATTGTGGTGCTAACCGGACCATATCTTTATATCGCTCTAATGGCAGAGCAAATCTTCTCTTATATCCTTTTTTGCCTAAGAAGAAATGCCGTAAAAAGAAGTCGACAAATGCGATCCATGGTGGAGGGTATATAAGATTCGGCCCCGCCGAACTCAGCACGCTTTTACTTGTTTAATTTCACTGTTGAAGTAAATAAGCTATTTCGTACTTTTTGGTACCAAAATTAACGATTTGTTAAAAAATCATTTAATCAGCCAACATATATTTCTTAGTTGAATCTACATGTTAAATATCAGAGCTTTAGTTCAATCCATAAAGAAGGTATGAAATGGTACCAAATACCGTACTACACGTACGTTTCTTCCATTTCCATAACTACTTTGTCATATTTTTTCTATCTACCCCCTTTATTTCGCAACAACATTCGTTTAAGCCAAATTTAGAAGTTCTAGATCTACCCGTTAGCCATATGCAAAGATCAAATATTTCGTACCTTTTTGTCTAATTTTTTGTTCCTAAGTGTCCAAAGGTCAAAAACTCTTTTGGCATTCAATTTAAGTGGCAATAGTGTGCCTAAATTCCAAAATTTCAAAGCTCTAGCTCAACTAACAAGCAAGGTACCAAAAAGTACCAATTGCAGTATTAAACGTACCATTTTGCCACTTCCGTTACTATTTTGGGAAATTTTTGTCACCAAATGCAATTTTTTTGAGACGCTCTTTAATTTAGCCTTCATAATTCTAGCCCCATCTGTTCGCGCTGGGTAAAAAGTCACCATTTTGTACTTTTTTGTACCTAAACGGACGAATATCACAAAACCTCGTGTTATCGCGAGCCTATTGGGTTAAATTGTTAGCTCTAAAAATATTTATTGAAACTTGTGTATAGAAAAAGTTTTATGAAAATGTTGTTTGCGACAGATAAGCATAATAAAAAGACTTTAAAAAAGTTTATACAAAATTAAATTTTTGCTTTTTTAAAAATAGTCTCAAGATTAGTTTTTCAGTGAAAGTTAGTGTTTTGAAAAAAAAAGTAATTAAAATATAATCTTTCGAAAAAAAATTAAAAATGTTGTCTTTAGAATAATATCATTAAAAATTTTTTGGAAAAAATGTCATTAACATTTTGTTTTTACTAAGAATTTCATTACAATTTCGTCTAAAAAAAATAATTTTAAGGCGGTCTTCAAAAAAATCCGGCAAAACGTTGTCTTTGTAGAATATTATAAATTTGAATTTTTGTCATTATAAAAAATTTTGATGAAATTTTGGTTTAGAAAAAATTTTATTTAAGTTTCTTCTTTAGACGAAATCGGGGGATCGGTTTACATGGGAGCTATATCCAAATGTGAACCGATACGGCCCATTTGCAATCCCCAACGACCTACATCAATGTAAAGTATCTGTGCCATTGTGATTTCGACAGACGGACGGACGGATATGGCTAGTTCGAATCATAATGTCGGGCCGATTAAGAATATATATACTTTATGGGGTCCAAAATCAATATTTCGAGGTGTTACAAACGGAATGACTAGATTAGAATACCCATAATATGGTGGTGGTTATAACTACATATGGGAGTGGTTGTTTTCGCACACTTAAATACCCACTTTGGGATGGATATTTCTCTATGGCGTAAATATTACGAAGCAATGTACATGCCATGGAAACTCTTCTTGTGTTGTTTTGTTTCTGGCAGCCATTTGTATGCTACTCTAATGATTTTTGTCACTCTCCTAGTTTAACATCCGCAGTCGATTGAGCTACAACACACCGACTGTTGTTTGCTCAGTCAAAACAAAAAAGAAAAAAATGTTTTGTGTGAGAATGTGGCTATACCAGTGACGAGCACACAATTGTAAGTAATCGTAATCCCATGAGCCTGCTTGAGATTATTTTCCTGTGTACGCACAAAGAATTGCACAATATAGTGAGTAATTTTGCTAACCACAAGAAAATAATTATTGGGCCGGTACACGAATAATTGTTTTCGGCTATCGAAGCACTTTTACAATTAAAGAGTTTTTGATTTTACAACAAAAGGAAGGTCCTTTTACCGCAGACGAACCTTCAAAAGGGTTTACAATAAACAAAGTTAGTTACGTTCAATAATGCTACGTTTATGGTTAACATTTGATATGTTGAAAAGAAACGTTACACGATCACAAAAAAAGTAAAACTTCGTTAGAAAAGTATTTGGTTTGTTGTTAAAATTTCCCGAACGTATTATTTTTTGTGTGCATAACAAAACACTAAGTGTATAATGTTATCGACCGATTCGGATCGTACTTGACATTCCTGTTAGAAGTCATAATAGAACACTACGTGCAAATATCAGCCCAATCGATTATTATCCGATTGGGCTAATTCTTGGGGCTCAAGAAGTCAAGCCGAAGCACCACATTGTATGGGAGCTATATTCAAATCTGAACCAATATTGCCCATTTGCAATCCCCAACGATCTCTATCGATTAGAAGTCTCTGTGCAAAATTCAAAGCAAATATCTTTATTCGTTCGTCCGCTTTTTTGATTTTTTACATTGCTAGATCAACTCGGAATGTAAAGACAATCGAGAATATCAGACATGATCCGGTTTTCGAATTCGCAAAAGAAAAAGATTTTTTTTTTTTCTATTTTTAGTCTTGTTCTTTAATGAGTTAATATCGCACGAAGCTCCTCTTAATATATAGAAATTTGATTCAAGTATACATTCCAACATTGATGTATTAAGTTTTGCAAGAAACCCGTAACAGACCTATATAAATAGTTAATGGGGTCACAAAAGCGTATTTAGTGTTAAAAACAAACATATACCTTCCCCCCAACCTAAGGTGGTGGGTATAAAATTTTGTTGCTTATATCAAATCTTCCTATATTTGCTCTATTTGTTGTTGTATAAGGTAACTTTTTCGATGACTTCTAGAAATATACGAATATTTTGATTGATTATGTCACGGGACGAAATTCATAGTGGTATGAATTATATGCTTGTTGAATACGATGCGTAAAACTGACACCAACTCCAGAAAAATTCTTTGATTCCGACTCCGCAGCGTCGATTTTAAGACTCAATCGTCTAACTAAAGGGACTAAAACTTTGTTATTCTATAAAAAAAATAGCCAAATAAATATTATGAAAAAAATTTAGAGCAACAACTACTTTAACCTGAAAATGTAAGTTATATTTTTACTGATTACTGGCGTTTTGGATTTTAGTGTATTCAGAAGAGTGAAATAGGGTTGGCCAAAAATAAAATTTTCTTTGCACTAGATTCCATATTCAATTTACACGCACGCCTATGCTCTGTGTTTCAGGCGTTGTTGTTGGCATAGGCTGAGATATGCGGACTACGCCCACTAGGACACTGTAGACTATTCTAGACATCCGACCCATTCACATACAGATTAAGATTGAGGCAGCAACTGCAGCTATGAGACTTAAGGCGATGGGGGAATAGGGGATATGAGCAGGTCATATCATCGTGGTATAATCGAGATGGGAATTGGGTATTGCCATCTGGAGTATCATGCTACAGGGATCAAAGCTAGAGGATAGTGTGGATCTGGGGGTCTACATTGAGAACCCAGGGACTGAGATCTGTTTTGACTGCCTGTCCAAAATTCGATCCTGCAGGCGAATACGGAATGTGGTAGGTGGTGTGGTGTTCTCGAGAGGACGTCGAGTGTGAACATCTTTACGGACAGTAAATTGGCCATCAGGGCAATAACAACCAGGACGGTAAGGTCACGAACAGTCTTTGAATGTAAAAAGAAGACTAGCGATTAACGAGAATTACACAATCCATACCGTTTGGGGGCCAGGTCATAGCGGAGTAAGGGGGAATACAAGAGCAGAGATTTGGCAGGGGTTGCCAGAGGACTGCCGTCAATAAACTTGGTTAAACCGAAGTCATTCGGGTCGACGCAGTACGAGTTAAGGGCGTGGTCGACGGACACGGGCGAAAATCCTATGGGGGATCCAGATCGTGGGAAGACGAGGCTATTACTGAAAGGAAGTAAGAAGGTATTGGTATCATAACGGGACTCGTAGGACTACGAGCTCACTTTTATAAAATCGGTGAAGCAAGTGGTAGCATGTGTAGGGCGTGTGGGGAAGATGATGAGCCATTGGAGCATTTCCTATGTCATTGCCCATCTTTCGCGGTTAACATACACCGGTACTTAGGTAATTTTATTTTCCGATATTACTAAAGGGTGATTTTTTTGAGGTTAGGATTTTCATGCATTAGTATTTGACAGATCACGTGGGATTTCAGACATGGTGTCAAAGAGAAAGATGCTCAGTATGCTTTGACATTTCATCATGAATAGACTTACTAACGAGCAACGCTTGCAAATCATTGAATTTTATTACCAAAATCAGTGTTCGGTTCGAAATGTGTTCATTCACCGTAACGTTGCGTCCAACAGCATCTTTGAAAAAATACGGTCCAATGATTCCACCAGCTTACAAACCACACCAAACAGTGCATTTTTCGGGATGCATGGGCAGTTCTTGAACGGCTTCTGGTTGCTCTTCACTCCAAATGCGGCAATTTTGCTTATTTACGTAGCCATTCAACCAGAAATGAGCCTCATCGCTGAACAAAATTTGTCAAAATTTGAACACATTTCGAACCGAACACTCGTTAGTAAGTCTATTCATGATGAAATGTCAAAGCATACTGAGCATCTTTCTCTTTGACACCATGTCTGAAATCCTACGTGATCTGTCAAATACTAATGCATGAAAATCCTAACCTCAAAAAAATCACCCTTTATTTATACGCTTCACAATAGGATGGGAGATACTAATTTCGTCATTCCAATTGCAAATCCTCGAAATATGCGTCTAAGACCCCGGAAAATATATTTATTCTTGACCGTCATGGCATTTTAAGTCTATCTAGCTATGTCTGCTCATCTGTCTGTCAAAAGCTCGCTAAATTTCGAAGGACTAAAACCAGGCGCTTGAAATTTTGCACAAAACCCTGATATAGCTACCATATAACCAATCTCCCGATTAAACTACTTGAGCTTCTAGAGAGCGCATTTCTCATCTGATTAGGCTGAAATTTTTCAAGTAGTGTTTTGGTGTGATTTCCAACAGCTGTGTTAAATATGGTTGAAGTCCGTTCAAAACCTGATGTAGCTGCCATATAAACCGATCTCCCGATTAAACTTCTTGAACTTCTAGAGAGCGCAATTTTTATCAGATTGCGCTGACATTTTGCACATGTCGTTGAAGAATGATTTCCAAGAACTTCGCCAAGTATCAGTATCAGTATAAATCAGTCCAAAACCTGGTATAGCCAACATATAAACCGATCTCCGGATTTGACTTATTGAGCTTCTAGAGTATTACTTCCTACAACTGTGCTAAGTATGGTTCAAATCGGTTCAAAATCTGATGTAACTGCCTTATAAACTGATCTCCCGATTAGACTTCGTGAGCTTCTAGAGGGAGCAATTCTTATCCGATTTGGCTGAAATTTAGCACATGTCGTTGAGGAATGACTTCCAACAACTATGCCAATATGGTCTAAATCAGTCCATAACCTGATATAATCACCATATAAACCGATCTCCTGATTAGACTCTTGAGGTCGCAAGACTTATCCAATTTGGTTGAAATTTTACATAGGTCGTTTTGGTATGACTTCCAACAAGTATGGTCAAGGTTAGGTTAGGTTAGGTTTAAGTGGAAGTCTGTCATCAGACTCACTTAAACGTTTTCGTCTATTGTGATACCACAGGTACAGAAGAAGGAAGATTCCTTCAAGTTCCTCCCGTTGAACCATCCAGATCGCTTTAAAAAGACCAATAACTTGCGAATTTCCACATCCGCTAAATCAAACAGGTTCTAAAAAAAGAAGAACCTTCTGACTGCTAGTGCGGGACACACAAACAGGAGGTGTTCTATAGTCTCTTCTTCTTCGATGTCCTCACAGCTTCTGCAAAAGTTGTTGCTGGCAACCTTCAGTCTGTCAGCATTTTAAGTATGGTCTAAATCGGTTGATAACCTTATATAGGTGCCGTATAAATTTGACTTCTTGAACTTCTAAAGGGAGCAATTCTTATCCGATTTGACTGAAATTTTGCACATGCCTTTGAGGAAGGACTTGCAACAACTGTGCCGAGTATTGTCTAATTCATTCCATATTCTGATAAGCCGCCATATAACTGATTTCCCGATTAGAGTTCTTGAGTGGGCAAGTCTTATCCAATTTGGTTCAATTATTGTATAGGACGTTTTGGTATGACTTCCAATTTTTACTAAATTTTTGCAGGTGATATTTTTCTGTGACTTCTAACAGCCATGACAAGTACGGTCTATATCGGTCAATTTGTATCATATGTATATTGAAAAAGTTATTCAAAAACCCTGACAAATGCCATCCATGTTTGTAAAAGATTCGGTCCGGCCGAACTTAGCACGCTTTTACTAGTTAATATTTAGAACGCACAGCAAGCCAATTAACGTCACTCTTTTCAACTAACCTAACCTAAACTTAGCGTTAATTTTTGTTTAAAAGCATATAAATAGTAGATTTGTTGGGAATCTTGGATTAAAAAATCTGTACGAAATAATAAGGTTTGTGAAAGAATGTGTTATGTTTTGGTCTTGCAATTACAACAACAATATTTCGATAAAAGTGGAAGATGCTGACAAAGGCTTTTGGAAAGATGCGTTTATTTAACTTATAACAGTGAAAATACGAGTACTTCTACAATTACAAATAAATGCTGCATTTGTTATACCCACCACCGAAGGATGGGGGTATATTTGCAACACATCGAAATATCCATTTCCGACCCTATAAAGTATATATATTCTTGATCAGCGTAAAAGTCTAAGACGATCTAGACATGTCCGTCCGTCTGTCCGTCTATCTGTTGAAATCATGCTACAGTCTTTTAAACTAGAGATATTGAGCTGAAATTTTGCACAGGTTCTTTTTTTGTCCATAAACAGGTAAAGTTCGAAGCCGATCGACCGATTTAGGGTCTTAGACCCATAAAAGCCACATTTATTATCCGATAAATAAAGCTAAATTTTATTGAAAACTAGTTCGTTTTAACTGAACCGTGGGGTCACCATTTTTGAAGTGTACGTGTACAAATTCTGATCAAAATTCGTGTAGAAGAAAGAGAAGAGTTCTTGTATATATCGATCAAGTTTTGAACATACTCCTTCATTTTAAATATGTGGACTTATGTCGTGAAAACTGAGTCAACCTAGTATTGATAGAAGTGATCATCGTATTGTGTATCTGTAGCCTTGGCATCCATCCTTCTTTCCATCCATGTCTAGATATGAGTATATTTGTGCATATTGTATGTACGTACAAACGTAAAGAAATAAAAATGTGTCAAGTTAAATTTCAGTCACGCACAGTTGTCAGCTTATGTCAGTGTTTAAGTTATGATTATTATTTTCATTTTTTGTATCTTTTCTTTCTTTTGTGTTGTGTCGGATTTTTGTTCTCTTCATAGACACGAACACACATTGCTGCGCGGAGTCAGTCAGTCACTCAACCAGTCATATATTTAAAATAGATTAATGTCAAAATTTTTGACAGATTTCATAGCATGGCACATTGTAATGTCAACATAACAATAATTAATTGTAAATGTTGCAATAACAACAACAGTAACGCCAATGACTTCAGCGTTTGCGGTGGCAACAGAAACACAAACTCACACTGGCTTCTCTCATTGATCTCTGTCTAGCTTTTCACTTTTACTTGTTTGTGCCGTGGCTCTTACTGTGACTGAACCAAATGAAATGTAACGAAATGAAATGAGTAATGACAAACTGTCACATGAAATTTAAATTAACATTTGTTTCTTGAGATCTTGGTTGCAGCAAAAATTGGAAGTGCAGATTTGAGTATGAGTGCGAACAGAATCGTTTCCAAGCTGTAAGTTATATACAGCGATGCAAAAAACACGCACAGAGAAATTGGCTCAAAGTAGGAAAGCCGTACTTGAAATTATACCCTCCACCCTAAGATGGGGTTATACTAATTTCGTCATTCCGTTTGTAACACATCGAAATATTGATCTGAGACCCAACGAAGTGTATATATTCTTGATCGCCTTGACATTCTTAGTCGAGATACTCATGTCCGTCCGTCTGGCTATCTGTCGAAAGCACACTAACTTTCGTAGAAGTAAAGCTAAGTGCTTGAAATATTGCACAAATACTTCTCATTAGTGCAGGTCTGAATTGGAATTGTAAATGGGCCAAATCGATCCATGTTTTCAGGAATGTAGCCAGGAATTTTTTTGGGGGCCCACCCCACAAAATTTACAAAGTTTTTCTGTTATTGATTGAGGTAAAGATACCTCAATTTTTATGCTTAGTGCATTTGTTTGTAACACCCAAAAGGAAGAGAGAAAGATGCATTGAAAAGTATACCGATCAACTTAGACTCACTTCCTGATTCGATTTAGCTATGTCTGTCTGTCCGTCTGTCCATGATAATTTGTGTGCAAACTACAGGTAGCAGTTTTCATTCGATCGTCTTCAAATTTGGTACAGGCATGTTTTTCGGCCTAGAAACAAAGCCTATTGAAATTGGAAAAAATCGGTCCAGATTTAGATATAGCTTCCATATATATGTTCGTCTGATTTGCTCTTACTATGCAATAAAATGGGGATTTGTTAACCGTTATCTCGAAATTTGGCAGGAAAGATTTTCTTATGACTCTCGATATTACTGATGGAATTCATAGAACCGATTTCTAGATATTTAGATATTGCGCATATATATATATATATATGTATATATATGTATATATATATATATATATATATATATATATATATATATATATATATATATATATATAGCCACTGCTAGCGCACTTATAAACCCATCTTGCCAAAATTTTGTTGCTAAACGCTTTCCTCGTCGACTGCCACAGTATCTGAGAAGTTTGCTCCAAAATGAGTTCACATTTAGGTATATCTCCATATATATGTTCGTCCGATTTTGAGAAATATTGCACTAAAGTGCTCATTTTTTAACAGGTTCTCTCGAAGTTTGGCCGGAAGGATTTTCTTATGGCGCCCAATGTTACTGGTGAATTTCATAGAATTCGGTCTACATTTAGATATACCTGTACCGATTTTCACTTCTATCGTCACTTCAAGCGCATTTATTGACCAATATTGCCAAAATTGTGCACAACTCTTCTTCGTCGCCTACCACATTATCTGAAAAGTTTCCTCGAAATCATTTCAGATTTAGTTTGAGCTCCCATATATATGTTCATCAGACTTTGGGTAATTTGCAATAATGTTGTTATTTGATAACCGTAGTTATTGCAGTTAGAACATATTTGCTCGAAATTTGATACGGATTGTTTAATAACCCATCTGAAAACATCCACCGAAGTACATCAAAATTGGATCAGAATTGCATATAGTCCCACTTATAGGATAGGTGGTTACTGGTTTTGATTACTTTAGGCTTCTTTTAAGAAATTTGTTGGAAGAAATGATTAAAATTTGTGAAATTTTACTGTAAGAAGCTACTTGATCCATCCATTGGAATTCATTTCGAAATTTGGCTGAGCTTGCTCGCATTTTTTGTTTTTCTCTCCTAATGTGCCCATGACTGGCATGGCCTTTTGTAACTAAATTTAAAGAAGGTTATGGAAAGTATACATTCAGCGGTGATTATAAACATCCACTGATAACACATTTACATATATGTTATATTTCTTGCACAGATGCTAAATATTGATGTATATCGTTGGTGATTGCTAATGGACCATATCGGTTCAGATTTAGATGTAGCTCACATATAGACCGATCTCCAAATTTGACTTCTTGAGACCTGAAGGCCGCAATTGTTGTCCGAGTTGACTGAAATTTTGCATGTTGTGTTCTATTATGACTTTCAATACCTGTGCCAAGAGCGGTTCAAATGGGTATATAACCTGATATAGCTCCCATACAAACCGATCTCCCGATTTGACTTGTTGAGTCTTTTCAAACCGCAATATTTGTCCGGTTAGGCTGAAAATTTGTCTGCAGTAATCTGTTATGACTTTTAATAACTATCCAAGTACTGTTCGAATCAGTCTATATCATGATATAGATCCCATCAGGGAGAGCCAGGATTTTATTTGGGAGGGCCCTCCCCTGATTTTTTCTAAATCGGAAATTGCCAAAATGTTTTTGTTACTGTGAAATAGGTAAAGATACCTTAAATTATTTTTTTGAAAATTGTGGTCGCTATTGGGTGCAGGAACTGACCCATCAGCATTATTTGGTCATATAGTCAGAGCTGATTTTTGTACTGATTGCCAATACACTATTTATAGGCCGATCCTAATCTTTCAAACCCTTCCAAGTGTGGTTGTCTTTACGAATATCTTAGTTTTTAGTGAATGTTTCAGCGAATCAGCTACACAATTTTGATGACAATTTTTCATTTCATAGTGTTATGATTTCAACAGATTATTACTTGTGTCCGTCTATTGATTTCAAATGAGTCTTACTATTTTATTGGAGATAAAATAAGAAAAGGTGGTAGAATTAAAAATCAGAAACACGAAGAGATTTCTACGTTACGCAGTTGGAAACTTTTTTCTTTCTTTGTCCACTTATTGATGTTAAATGACCTAGCGACAAACGTAAGTGTAATATAAGACTTGCTTTCATCATTCATCATCTGTTGACTAATATTATTTTAACACATTTTCTTACTTATGGTGGGTAGTATGTTCGTGTTTCACAGTGAAAACTAATACTTTTATGATTTATTTTAGATAATAGATTTTGACAGATCATTAGGGCATTCCCATTATATATGATAAAATTTTAACAAAATTATTATGTTACCAGTGATATTTTTAGTTTTTCAAAAAATTAATCGTGAACAAGTAAAAGCGTGCTAAGTTCGGCCGGGCCGAATCTTATATACCCTCCACCATGGATCGCATTTGTCGAGTTCTTTTCCCGGCATCTCTTCTTAGGCAAAACACGATATAAGAAAAGATTTGCTCTGCTATTAGAGCGATACTAAGATATGGTCCGGTTTGGACCACAATTAAATTATATGTTGGAGACCTGTGTAAAATGTCAGCCAATTCGAATAAGAATTGCGCCCTTTGTGGGCTCAAGAAGTAAAATAGAGAGATCGATTTATATGGGAGCTGTATCGGGCTATAGACCGATTCAGACCATAATAAACACGTATGTTAATGGTCATGAGAGAATCCGTCGTACAAAATTTCAGGCAAATCGGATAATAATTGCGACCTCTAGAGGCTCAAGAAGTCAAGATCCCAGATCGGTTTATATGGCAGCTATATCAGGTTCTGAACCGACTTGTACTTTATTTGACATAGTTGTTGAAAGTAACAATAAAAAACGTCTTGCGAAATTTCAGCCAAATCGGATAGGAATTGCGCCCTCTAGAAGCTCAAGAAGTCAAGTCCCAAGATCTGTTTATATGACAGCTTTATCAGGTTATGAACCGATTTGAACCATATTTGGCACAGTTATTGGATATCATAACAAAATACTACGTGCCAAAATTCATTCAAATTGGATAAGAATTGCGCCCTCTAGAGGTTCAAGAAGTCAAGACCCAAGATCGGTTTATATGACAGCTATATCAGGTTATAGACCGATTTGAACCATACTTGACACAGTTGTTGGATATCGTTACAAAACACGTCGTACAAAATTTCATCCCAATCGGATAAGAATTGCGCACTCTAGACGCTCAAGAAGTCAAGACCCAAGATCGGTTTATATGGCAGCTATATCAAAACATGGACCGATATGGCCCATTTACAACACCAACCGGCCTACACTAATAAGAAGTATTTGTGCAAAATTTCAAGCGGCTAGCTTTATTCCTTCGGAAGTTAGCGTGCTTTCGACAGACAGACGGACGGACGGACATGGCTAGATCGACATAAAATTTCACGACGATCAAGAATATATATACTTTATGGGGTCTCAGACGAATATTTCGAGTAGTTACAATCAGAATGACGAAATTAGTATACCCCCCATCTTAAGGTGGAGGGTATAAAAATCAATTTGTGTTTGTTTGTAGATTTGTTTGTTTGTTTATTTGTTTATTTGTTTGCTTGTTTGTTTGTTTGTTTGTTTGTTTGTTTGTTTGCTTGTTTGTTTGTATGAATACGAATCTGATATCCAAATGTGGGACCACGTTTCTGGGGGTCCACCCCTTCCCCAAACACCCCCCAAACAGGACTTTTTATTTACTAACCATGGGAATATGGGGCTTAAATAAAAGGTATTTGAATATAGAATTAGAATCTGATGTCCAAATATGGGCCCAAGTGTTTGGGGGGCCGCCTTTCACCAAAAACATCCCCCAATGGGGACAAATTTGCGACCATAGCAATATAGGGCTCAAATGAAAGGTCTTTGGGAGTAAAGCACGAATTTGATATCAAATTCGGGAAAAATGTCTATGGGGCCACCCCACCCCACAACACCACCCAAATAGTAAGTATTTGCTGACTATTACAATATGAGGCTCAAATAAGAGGGTTTTTAGAGTGGAACACGAATCCGATATATATTTTCAAGGCCAACTCACTGAGTGGCACCCCATCCCCCAAAGCACCCCCCCAAGCCGGTCATTTTTGCCGACTATAGAAATATGGCGCTCAAATTAAAGTTATGTGGGAGCAGACCACGTATCTGATATCAACATTAGGGGCCAACTGTCTAGCGGACGTCCCACCACCATAGCAATCCCCAAATAGGACGTATTTGCTCACCAAGACAATTTGGGTCCTAACGGGAATGGAGCTAAATATTCATAGTTTTTAGGGCCAATACCCCAAGCCGGACATATTTGCTAACTTTTGCAATAAGGAGTTTAAATAAGATTAGAAAACGAATTTGATATTCAATTTTGAGGGCAATGGCAATATGAGGTTCAAATAAATGATATATAGATATTTGAGAATAGAGCATGTTGCTGATTTATTTTCCGGGCTTTGCGTTTGGGCGACCCCCTATTTCCCAAAACACCCGTAAATCGGTCATATATACCGACCATGTCCATGTGGAGATTAAATGAAAGGTATTGGGGGGAAGAGCAAGAATTGATACCCACTTTCGGGACCAATTTTATGGGGATCTACCCCTTTCCCAAAATACGCCACAAAAAACAACTTTTTTACTTACCATCGCAATATGGGGCTCAAATAAAGGTATTTGGGAGTAGAATACGAATTTGATATCCAAATTTAGGACCATGTATTTAAGGCATCATTCCTTTCCCAAAACACCCCCCAAAGGATAAAAATTTTTCGACCATGCCAATATGTGGCTCAAATGAAGGGTATTTGAGATTAGAAAATGAATTTGATAACCTATTTGGGCCATGTGTTTGGGGGACGCCTCATCCTGTAAACTCCCCTTAAACCAATGGCAATATGGGTTTTAAATAAATGGTATTTGCGAGAAGAACACGATGTTTATATTTCTTCAGGGTTAAGGATCTGGGGGACCACCTCTCCCCCGAAAACACCACTAAATCAGACATCATGGGAATATCGAGCTGAAATAAAGTATTTTACGAATGGAGTACACCTTACATCCAAACTTAAATTCGTGGACCAAAAAAGATCATATGGGATTCAGATAAAGGCGCTTATATTTTTAAACTGTTAGTCAAGCGATATACTATTTTCGTAGCATGGTATTTCACTAAAAGCTCTTTAATTGTCGAAAATAAATATACCACGGCAACTTTTGTTCCATATAAAGTAAAAGAAGGTGCAGCGGAGCGGGCCCGGGTCAGCTAGTATATATATATTGGGTTGCCCAAAAAGTAATTGCTGATTTTTCATATAGTCGGCGTTGACAAATTTTTTCACAGCTTGTGACTCTGTAATTGCATTCTTTCTTCTGTCAGTTATCAGCTGTAACTTTTAGCTTGCTTTAGAAAAAAAGTGTAAAAAAAGTATGTTTGATTAAAGTGATTAAAAAATCCGCAATTACTTTTTGGGCAACCCAATATATGGAAGCTATATCTAAATCTGAACCTATTTCGATGAAATTCACCAGTAATGTCGAGAGTCATTAGAAACTTCTTCGTGTCAAATTTCGATAGAATCGTTTAACAAATGATATTTTTATTCCAATATTACAACAAATCGGATGTTCATATATATGGGAGCTACATCCAAATCTGAACCGATTTTTTCCAATTTCAATAAGCTTTGTCTCTAGACCAAAAAACATGACTGTACCAAATTTGAAGATGATCGGATGAAAACTGCGACCTATACTTTGTACACAAATTAACATGGACAGACATACAGACGGACATAGCTAAATCGAATCAGAAAGTGATTCTGAGTCGATCGGTGTACTTATCAAAAGGTCTATCTCTCTTCCTTCTGGGTGTTACAAACAAATGCACTAAGTTATAATACCCTGTGCCACAGAAGTGTTGTAGGGTATAAGTAACAAGTAACAGACAACTATAAAAAGTAGCATACAATTTTTTTCCAGCAGACTTGTGTTCTCTAAGCAGCAAATTTTGTTAGTTGAAATTGCAGTAAGAAATGTTTGATAATGTTTGCGAAATAGCAGTAATGCCTTCTTTCTCATTTTCAGCAGACAAAAACTGCTGTTCTAGCAAACATTTTTGCTGTTTTGAATAACAAATTTGGTGGAGTGTAGGATGGTGCTTCATGAACATACAAAGATTTGAGTTCAACAATGCACACTTATCGTGATAATCCAGGTCGAAAGTCGTGAAAAATGATAGCAGGAATATGTTCACGAGTTGAATGTTTTTTTTTTGCCAAACAAATATTTTAGGATCACACAAATGATGGTCGTACGTCAAAATGTTCCGAGTAGGGTTATGCTAGAAAATGCCAAACATTCCAGCGGAAATATAAGATTGCACCTGGCAGCACTTATTGTGGATGCAAAGTGGATGCAGGCTCGTTTATTATTATCACCGCACTGAGATGTTATGCAAATAACAAAATGTTGACCTCTACTTGATGCCAATAACCACGGCTTCAAAGTATTCCTATATATCGTTTTGCCAAAGCCAATTTCAAAGCATTTCCAGGCAACTACGTATCTCTTTGGAAATATCTTAATCTAGAGCATGAGACTCTATTCGCAGTGTCCTGTGTGTTGATGTTGGAATTGCTGCCCTTTGTACCTCTCCCACCTTGGTCTGTATACTTCCGCCCATAATAAAGACATTGTAAAACATTACCATAATCTGTTTAACAATTCAAAAACAATGATTGCAATCTCAATTTAGCAAACAACATTCCACATGAGTACATTTTCAACATTTTTCCATACTCCAATAAACATACATTGTGGTTGGAGCGCTCCACACTAGTTAGTCCATATCATTTGCAAACACACCAGCAATGATGGCAAACGACCACTCTTACCGTTATTATGTGCTATGGAACAGGATGACAGGACAATAAAACCCTTTATGAGAATGACACTTCGAACTATGGTAATAATCTGAAATAGAAATAGTACATATTGCGTAAGTCCGAGAAGGGAATGTGGTTGTAGTTCTGCTGGCGGCAGCTCAATAAAAACTTTGCAAGGCAAAATTGCCTTTCGATAACTGCCAGGACATTGGAATGAATGGCACTTACAATACTTTGAAACTGTGGAAAAACGATTCGGAACACAATTGTTAGGAAGAGATGTAAATTAAAAGCTTTCACATAATTCTAGTAGAATATGTAAACATTAACAGTTATTGTAGACTTAAAATCAAATCAAATGTCTAAATTGTAATAAGTGTATCTATATAAGCTTCAGCATATCTTGGAGCTGTTCATATATACGGCGCAATGGACAATTCCTTTTTAATAACAAGTAAAATAGTTTTAAGTTCGGCTGCTTCGATTCTTATATGCAATCGGAGAAATTTTTTAGTAGAAATATTGATGTAATGACAGCAGTAATTTTTTACTAAAACAGTTAGCGTTTTTAGATTAAAACATGGTAAAAGTTGCGAAAGTATGCCATAAATACTTAAAAAAAATTTTTGCTCTTACAATGTGCTAGTTTTTTTTTATCGATTTTGAAGAACAGTACATAATTTAAGAACTTAAATCATATTAATGATTAACACAAAAACAAGTACAGCAAAGTTCAACTAATGGCGCAAATAGAAAACTTGGCCTATTGGATTATCTTTGATGAATTGGCTGCGACAGAACATTTGACTCATTAGCCGAACTTACAATGGATTTTCAAGCGGCTCAAACTTCTGTGCTGCTTCGCCAATCTCTGACACTTAGTTTTGAGATGTCTTTCACGATTTGATCTTTCCATCGAAATTTTAGTCGTCCTGATTTGCGCATACCACTGTGCTTGCCTTCAAAAGACTTCTTCGATGGAGCTTCTCTTCATTCATAACCGTTGTATTTTAATACGTTTAACCTTTTAACCCTCGCAGGTCCAAACATATTTATGTATGTCGTGGTCCAAAACCCACCTAGGTTGGTCAATTAAATAGTTTGGAGGAAACTGTCATATATATCCCAAAATTTCATACTTGTGGAAAGAAAAACTGAAGAAAACAGCAAAATACAACATCCCGTGCAACCACTTCCATCCTCCAGTACGTTTTTTTCAGAAGAACAAGTGAAAGCGTGCTAAGTTTGGCCGAATCTCATATACCCTCCACCATGAATCGCATTTGTCAAGTTCTTTGCCCGGCATCTCTTTTTAGGCAAAAAAGGATATAAGAAACAAGTAAAAGCGTGCAAAGTTCGGCCGGGCTGAATCTTATATACCCTCTACCATGGATCGGATTTGTCAAGATCTTGCCACGGTGTCTCTTTCTAGGCAAAAAAAGGATAAAAGAAAATAATTGCTATGTTATTGGAACAATATCAAGTAATGGTTCATTTCGGACCATAATAACTGAACTGAATGAACTGAATATTGAAGACCGTAATAGAAGTCATTGTGTAAAATTTCAGCCAAATTTAGTAAGAATTGCGCACTTTAGGGTCTGAAAAAGTAAAATAGGGAGATCGATTTTTAGGGGAGCTGTATTAGGCTATAAACCGATTCATGACATATTCGACACGTACGTTAAAGATCATGATCAAAGCCATTGTACAAAATTTCAGACAAATAGGGTAATACCTGGGCCCTTAAGAGGCTCAAGAAGTCAAGATCCCATTTTGGTTTATATGGCAGGTTATGGACCGATTTGAACAATTCTTGGCACAGTTGTTGAAAGTTATAACAAAACACCTCATGCAAAATTTCATTGCGCCCTCTAGTGGCTCAATTGCGCCCTCTAGTGGCCTCTAGTGGCTCAAGAATTCAAGACCCCAGATCGGTTTATATGGCAGCTATATCAGGTTATGGACCGATTTGAACCATTCTTAATACAGTTGTTAGAAGTCATAACAAAACACGTCGTGCAAAATTTCAGCCAAATCGGATAGGAATTGCGCTCTCTCTGATGCTCAAGAAGTCAAGATCCAAGATAGGTTTATATGACAGCTATATCAGGTTATGAACCGATTTGAACCCTACTCGGCATAGTTGTTGGATATCATATCAAAACACGTCGTGCAAAATTTCATTCAAATCGGATAAGTATTGCGCCCTCTAGAGGCTCAAGAAGTCAAGACCCAAGATCGGTTTATATGGCAGCTATATCAGGTTATAAACCGATTGGAACCATACGAGGCACAGTTGTTGGATATCTTATCAAAACACGTCGTGCAAAATTTCATTCAAGTCGGATAAGAATTGCGCCCTCTAGAGGCTCAAGAAGTCAAGACCCAAGATCGGTTTATATGGCAGCTATAGCAGGTTATAGACCGATTTGAACCATACTTGGCACAGTTGTTGGGTATCATAAGAAAATACTAAGTGCAAAATTTCATTCCAATCGGATAAAAATTGGGCACTCTAGGGGCTCAAGAAGTCAAGATCCAAGATCGGCTTATATGACAGCTATATCAGGTTATAGACCGATTTGAACCATACTTGGCACAGTTGTTGGATATTACAACAAAACACGTCGTGCTAAATTTCATTCCAATCGGATAAGATTTGCGCACTCTAGAGGCTCAAGAAGTCAAGACCCAAGATCGGTTTATATGGCAGCTATATCAAAACATGGACCGATATGGCCCATTTACAATACCAACCGACCTACACTACTAAGAAGTATTTGTGCAAAATTTCAAGAGGATAGCTTAACTCCTTCGGAAGTTAGCGTGCTTTCGACAGACAGACGGACGGACGGATATGGTCGGTTTATATGGCAGCTGTATCAGGTAATAAACCGATTTGAAACATACGAGGCACAGTTGTTGGATATCATAGCAAAATACTTCGTGCAAAAATTCTTTCAAATCGGATAAGAATCGCGCACTCTAGAGGCTCAAGAAGTCAAGACCCAAGATGGGTTTATATGACAGCTATATCAGGATATCATCCAATTTGAACCATACTTGGCACAGTTATTGGACATCATACCAAACTACGTCATGTAAATTTCCATTCCAGTCGTATAAGATTGCGCACTCTAGAGGCTCAAGAAGTCGAGACCCAAGATCGGTTTATATGGTAGCTATATCAGGTTTTGAACCGATTTGAAGCATACTTGATACAGTTGTTGGATACCATAACAAAACACGTCGTGCAAAATTTCATTTCAATCGGATAAGAATTGCGCATTCTAGAGGCTCAAGAAGTCAAGACCCAACATCGATTTATATGGCAGCTATATCAAAACATGGTCCGATGTGGCCAATTTACAATCCCAACCGACCTACACTAATAATAAGTATTTGTGAAAAATTTGAAGCGGCTAGTTTTACTCCTTCGAAAGTTAGCATGCTTTCGACAGACAGACAGACGGACGAACGGACGGACATGGCTAGATGGACATAAAATGTCGCGACGATCAAGAATATGTATACATTATGGGTCTCAGACGAAAATTTCGAGTAGTTACAAACAGAATGACGAAATTAATATCCCCCAAGTCAACCAACTTCTTCACTAAGACTGTTTCTGCAAGAGTTGGGCAAAGGCACGTGCCTAGTCATGTAGGAACACATTTTTTATCCTACAAATACAAATTATATGCTGTCCCGGGCCCGCTCCGCTGCGTCTTCTTTTACTTTATATGGAATAAAACTATCTATTGCAAATTTATTTTCGACAATTAAAGAGCTTTTAGTAAAATACCATGTTACGAAAAACAGAATATGTATATCGCTTGACTAATAGCATAACAAAATAAATGCCTTTATCTGAATCCCATATTACCTTTATTGAACCTAAAACATTATTATCTCGAATGTTTTAGGTTCATTTAAGTTTGGATGTTAGATGAGTCCACTCTTAAAGACTTTATTTGAGCACGATATTCCCATGGGGATTTTGGAAGTGGGAAGGCGCCCAGGGTGGTGGGTTTAGGGGGTAGTATGGACTCCCGAAAGTGGGTATGAATTTCGTGCTCTACTCCCAAATACCTCTTATTTGAGACCCATATTGCCATGATCGGTAAATATGTACGTCCGAATTTGTGGTGTTTTCGGGGGTGAGGTGGTCCCTCATACAATTAGCTATGAAAAAAATATAAGCATCGTGCTCTATT
The DNA here is from genome assembly GCF_963082655.1 of Stomoxys calcitrans. Lineage (NCBI taxonomy): Eukaryota > Metazoa > Arthropoda > Insecta > Diptera > Muscidae > Stomoxys > Stomoxys calcitrans. The sequence goes on along the minus strand of NC_081554.1, from coordinate 131,506,381 downwards.
TTGCAATACCATTTACTTAAACCCTATATTGTCATTAATTTAAAGGGAGTTTCTTGAATGAGGCGTCCCCAAGCACTTAGCTTCGAAATTAGATATAAAATTCGTTTTCTAATCTCAAATACCTTTCATTTGAGTCACATATTGCCATGGTCGGTAAATTTTTACTCTTTGGAGTAAAAATTTAGTTAGCCCTGAAAATATATGTAGCAGATTCGTATTCCAATCTGAAATACTTCTCCTCTCCATATTGTAATGGTCAGCAAATACGCCGTTTTTGGGTGGTGTTATGGGGGTGGGGTGGGGCCATAAACACTTTTCCCGAACATTGATATAAGATTCGTACTTTACTCCCAAAGACATTTCATTTGAGCCCCATATTGCTATGGTCGTATATTTGTCCTCTTTGGGGGTCTTTTTGGAGGGGTCCAAAAAGACCCCCAAAGGGCGTCCCCCAAACACTTGGTCACACATTTGGATATCGCATTCGTATTCTACACTCAAATACCTTTTATTTCAGCCCCATATTGCCAAGACCAGTAAATAAGTCCTTTTTTGGGAGTGTTTCGGGGAAGGGGTGGACCTCCAGAAACTTGGTTCCACATTTGGATACCAGATTCGTTTTGTACTCTCAAATACCTTTCATTTGAGTTCCATATTGCCATAGTCGGAAAATATGTCCGATTTAGAGGCATTTTGGAGGTTGGGGTGGTCCCCCAAACACTTGGTCCGACAATAGAATATCAGATATGTTTTCTAATCTTAAATATTTAATTTATTGTTCCATATTGTCGTGATTGGTCTTTAAGTCAATTTCGTACGTTGGGGAGGTGGGGCTTCCCCCCTAGGTACCCCATCCGGAGTTTGGATACCAAACTTTTGTTTTTAGGTTACTATAAGAGATCACACAAAATTTCGCTTAAATCGCACAGTTGATCTCCGAGATCTGACGTTTCTGAAAATTAAGGTAAGGGAGAGAGTCAGAAGCGGCTTCAACCAGCAACTTAAGGCCTGAAGCCTTATGTGTGCCATATATAGGGAAGCCAGCCAGTAATGAGACTTATTTATTTCAAGGCTGGCTACTACTGAATCGTCAGTGCTATATCTAAATCTGATCCAATCAATAGCCTTCGTCCTTGGGCCAAAAAAGGGACTTGTGCAAAATTTCATGCCAATCGGACAACAAATGCGACCTGTACCTTGATTACAAAAATACATAGACAGACAGACATAGCTAAATCGAATCAGGAAGTGATTATAAGCCGATCGGTATACTTATCAACTTTTTACAAAAGTTTATTGGATTCGGCGCTGGTCATGCTATTCTAAAACTAATGTGACGATGGTCAGAGAAGGAATGGTCCATGGAGACACTCGAATCCTGAACATCTTCAATTAAATTTTTCGAACATATTGTCACATCTGGAACCTCCTCCATTATCCCATTAACAAAGGTAGTGGTGTGACCAATATTAAGTGTTATTAGGTCGTTCATATCCAATAATTCTGCTAGGGCTTGACCGCTTATTAATGTTGGTAGTACTCAACGAAATGTGGTGAGAGTTCAAATCGTACGCTATTAGTGTCGGTAACGAAGTTTATCATAATCGGCAGGTTCGGCCGGGCCGAACCCTTCACCATGGCTCGCATTTATCAAGTTCTTTGCCCGGTATCGCTTAATATTCAAAAAAGGATAACGGCTAATAATTGCTATGCTATTGATGCTATATCAGGTAATGGACCAATCGGGGTCCGTTGGATGTTGGTCACCATTGCAGAAGTTATTGCGCCAATGTTCGGCACGTTTTCCAGATTTGGTCCGTGCGAATTCTTTTTGTGGGGTTATTTGATATCTCTGCCATTGCAACATATCGATTGATACGATTCATAGAACGGACTCGAATTTCAAAAACCGCCTTAATTAGTGTATGCGCAATGGGGGTCGCCATTTACCCGATGACTGCATAAAAAATCTTGGCACCAATAACTTAAGTACTTTTGTTTTTATTGACTTTTCAAAAAAGTAAGTTTCTCCGGTGCACCCTGTGTGTGTGCAAAATTTCAAGCGCTTAACTTTACTACTTCGACAGATAGCACATTTTAGACACAGACAAAAATTACATTGCTGCTAAGTAAAAACGTATCCTCAAAGAGGTTTCGATCTGCGACACTCCGTTTGGACTCGGCTATAAAAAGGAGGTCCTTATTCATTTAGCTTAAACTTGAATCGGACAGCACTCATTCATTTTTGAGAAGTTTGTCCCTGTGGCCTCCAAGTTCTCAAAATGATAAATGGGGAGAACAGTTTATGTGGGAGGAATATCTAAAAATTAACCGATTTTTATAGAAGCTGTGTAATATTTCCCTCCAACGCTGAACGTTACTCATGAATTTGACACTTTTTGATGTGAACAACACTTCGTTTATGGTAAAACGTTTAGGGACATTTTATGTACAAACAAATAGTTTTAAATTTATTTTATTTTTTATTCATTGGTACTCCACACAACAACAACGGGGTATTAAATTGACATTGTGGGTTTTTAATTGTACAACAATAATATGAGCAGCTATGTAATTTAGGTAAAGTTATGTGTTTACATAAAAATTTTAAGAACATGAACTTAGTAGCATAGTATGTAACAATAAATATACAAGCCGAATTGAATGAACACTGAAAGCTATGTACACATGCCATTGTCCTGTTAGGCCATGCCATGCAAAATAACTAACAGACCACATGTCAACACAACTGCGTACTTCACTCACGTGAATGTAGCCATGCCCAAAGCGGCATGACAAGCAATAACAGCGACATATAGGTGACGATCATCTCAGGTAGATCAAAAACAAAACCTCTGCCGTCAAGTGTGATTAGTTGCCATGGGCTATTTCATACGCGAGTGAGCTCTTCAAAGAAACGGTTGCATGAGAGTGAAAGATATGGAGTGCGTATATCAAAAACTAAATAAGAACCGATCTGGGCCAAATTGACGAAAGATGTCGAAGGGTCTAACACAATTCACAGTCCCAAATTTCAGCAAAATCGGATAATAAATGTGCCACATATGACACGGATGTTGAAAAGCCTAACAGAAGTCATTGTGTCTAATTTCAGTGAAGTCGGATTATAAATTCACCTTTTATGGGGCCAAGACTATAAATCGAGATATCGGTCTACATGGCAGCTATATCCAAATCAAGACCAATTTGAGCCAAGTTGCAGAAAAATTTTCGAGAGCCTAACACAACTCACTGTCCTAAATTTCGGCGAAATCGGACAATAAATGCGCCTTTTATGGTCCCAAAACACTAAATCGAGAGATCGCTCTATATGGAAGCTATATTCAAATCTGGACGGGAGTGGGCCAAATTGAAAAACCATGTCGAGTGGCCTAACACAACTCACCGTCCCAAATTTTGTCAAAATGGGACAATAGATTTGCCTTTTATGGGCGCAAGACCTTACATCGGTGGATCGTTCCATATGGCAGCTATATCCAAATCTGAACCGATCTAGGCCAAATTAACGAAGGAAGTCCAAAGGCCTAACATAACTCCCTGTCCCAATTTATTATCCGCTAAATCGGATAATAAATGTGGCTTTTATGGGCCTAAGACCCTTAATCGGTGGATCGGTCTATATGGCAGCTATATCCAAACCTAAACCGATCTGGGCCAAATTAAACAGGAGTGTCGAAGGGCCTAACGCAACTCACAGTCCCAAATTTCAGCAAAATCGGATAGTAAATGTGGCTTTTATGGGCCTAAGAGCCTAAATCGGTGGATCGGTCTATATGGCAACTAAATTCTAATCTGGACCGATCAGGGTCAAATTGAAGAAGAATTGCGAGCGGCCTAACACAACTCACTGTCCCAAATTATGGCAAAATTGGACAACAAATGCGCCTTTTATGGACTCAAAACCCTAAATCGAGATATCGGTCTATATGGCAGCTATATTCAAATCTGAACCGATCTGGGAAAATTGAAGAAGCATGAAGAAGTTTCAGCAAAATCGGATAATAAAGGTGGCTTTTATGGGCCTAAGACCCTAAATAGGCGGATCGGACTATATGGCAGCTATATCCAAATCTGGACCGATCTGGGCCAAATTGAAGAAGGATGTCGAAGGGCCTAACGCAACTCACTGCTCCGAATTTCAGCAAAATCAAAAAATGTAAATGTAAAAGTAAATGTGGCTTTAATGGACCTAAGACCTAAATCGGCGGATCGGTCTATAGGGGGGCTATATCAAGATATAGTCCGATATAGCCCATTTTCCAACTTAACCTGCTTATTGACAAAAAAAAAGAATCTGTGCAATATTTCAGCCCAATATCTCAATTTTTAAAGACTGTTGGGTGATTTCAACCGACAGACGGACGGACTTGGCTAGATCGTCTTAGATTTTTACGCGGATCAAGAATATGTATACTTTATAGGGTCGGAAATGGATATTTGCAAACGGAATAACAAAATGAATATACCCCCTCCTTCGATGGTGGGTATAAAAAGAAAAAAAAAAAAAAAGAAAAGTAAAGACCGCATTTTTAATCCTATCTTCTTGAAATTTGACACTGAGGATGAGGCATGATGAAATTAGTCAAAATCGGGTCAGCTTTAGATACAGCTCCCATATACATGTTCGTCTGATTAGGACTAGTATTTCAATAATGTGGTCGTATGTCAACTAATCATCACACAGGAGACGGCGATATATTCACAATTGACCGTTAACATTTGGTAAAGTACGTTTAGCAAAGCATATCTACGAAATAAATTTTCTTATATTTGCTGTATAACGCGGTTTAATGCCGCTTACATCATTTTTCGCGGTCACGCTGTAAGCCATCTATATATAATCGAAAACAAAAATAAATAAAAGTAAAGACCGCAATTTTAATTCTATCTTCTTCAAATTTGGTACTGATGACTTTTGCGGCCCAGTGATAAAGCATGATGAAATTGACCGAAATTGGATCAGATGTAGATACAGCTCCCATATACATGTTCGTCTGATTCGGACAAATATTTCAATAATGGGGTAATATGTCAACTAATCTTAACGAAATTTGGCACGAAGGATTTTCGTATGACAGACATTACTGGCGAATTTCATAAAAATGGGATAAGATTTAGATATAGCTCCCATATAAATGTTTTGACCGATTTTCACTTCTAAAATTTCTGTGTGTGCATTTATTACCAGATCCTAAAATGTTGCACAATATATTTCTTTATGGGTGCTATAGATATATATTAGATATAGCTCCTATATATGTATATGTTTGTCCGATTTTGACTAATATTTATATAATATGGATATTTGATCCTCTCGAAATTTAATGAATAGAATTCCCTTACAATACATGAAATTTGCGCAGAATTTCATAGAAATCGGTTCAGATTTGGGTTTAGCACCCATATGTATGTATGGCCTTATTTTCAATTCTAGAGCAGTTACAAACGCTTTTGTTAAATGATTTAAAAATTGTGTGCAATATATTCTTCTATTCTTAATTTCTTCTTGATGAAATTAGATCTGATTAGGAAATAACTTTGAAATTAATGTATCGTCCGGTTTTCTGTTATAAGGTTATACCATATACGACCGATCTGAACGAAATTTTGTGAGGATTGATTTTTTACTTATCTAGATATATCTGACTTATTACATCCAAATTGGTTCAGACTCCATATTGCTCCCATTATAATGCATTGCCCGATTTTTATACCCTCCACCATAAGATGGGGGGTATACTAATTTCGTCATTCTGATTGTAACTACTCGAAATATTCGTCTGAGACCCCATAAAGTATATATATTCTTGATCGTCGTGAAATTTTATGTCGATCTAGCCATGTCCGTCCGTCCGTCCGTCTGTCTGTCGAAAGCACTCTAACTTCCGAAGGAGTAAAGCTAGCCGCTAGAAATTTTGCACAAATACTTCTTATAAGTGTAGGTCGGTTGGTATTGTAAATGGGCCATATCGGTCCATGTTTTGATATAGCTGCCATATAAACCGATCTTGGGTCTTGACTTCTTGAGCCTCTAGAGTGCGCAATTCTTATCCGATTGGGATGAAATTTTGCACGACGTGTTTTGTTATGACATCCAACAACTGTGCCAAGTATGGTTCAAATCGGTTTTGACTTCTTGAGCCTCTAGAGTGCGAAATTCTTATCCGATTGGAATGAAATTTTGCACGACGTGTTTTGTTATGACATCCAACAACTGTGCCAAGTATGGTTCAAATCGGTTTATAACCTGATATAGCTGCCATATAAACCGATCTGGGATCTTGACTTCTTGAGCCTCTAGAGGTCGCAATTCCTATCCGATTTGGCTGAAATTTTGTTCGACGGATTTTCTCATGACCATTAACATACGTGTTTATTATGGTCTGAATCGGTATATAGCCCGATACAGCTCCCATATAAATCGACCTCTCTATTTTACTTCTTGAGCCCACAAAGGGCGCAATTCTTATTCGAATTGGCTGACATTTTACACAGGTCTCCAACATATAATTTAATTGTGGTCCAAACTGGACCATATCTTGATATCGCTCTAATAGCAGAGCAAATCTTTTCTTATATCCTTTTTTTGCCTAAGAAGAGATGCCGAGAAAAGAACTCGACAAATGCGATCCATGGTGGAGGGTATTTAAGATTCGGCCCGGCCGAACTTAGCACGCTTTTACTTGTTACTCATAAGGCCGCAGTCGCTAGATCACTCTTCCGAACACCTCCACAAAAGTTCATCAAAATTGGTTTAGATATAGATAAAGTTTTCATATAATTATGTGGCCTAGTTTAAACTTATAATGAGATGTAAATCATTATATCTCTAACTTTCTGTTGTTTTGCATTTACAAATATAAGCAGAATAGGTTTAACTTGCGATACTAGAAATAATTTGTTACAAAAATTCTAAGATAAAGCTCAGTTTCTTTTTAAATTATTAAATTTATTTCATAATATGTTAATGTGCAGTTTGATGTGCGCGATATATTATGATCACGCAAAAATGTAAACAAACCTTAAATGGCACTTACGCCAAAAACATTTTCTCTCTCATTTCATAATGGTACATGATACAGCTCCGATATTTGAACAGGGAGTGTATTTCGATATCCTCTATCGATATCATTCAAAAAATCGATATCCTTCAAAAAATTGATATCCACAGTTACAATGGTATGGTCGGGATTGCGAACTTGTTAACCCAACATCACCACTGTGGTACAGGGTATTATAAGTTTGTGCATTTGTTTGTAACGCTAAGGAGAAGAGCTAGACCCATTGATGAGTATACCGATCGACTCAGAATCACTTTCCGATTCAATTTAGCCATGTCGGTCTGTCCGCCTGTGAGTCCATGTATTCTAGTAATCTATGTACAGGTTGTATTTGTTGACCATTTTTTCTACAATTTTCAACCGATCTGCACAAAATTTGGCGTGAATTGTTTTATTACAGATTTTAACATATCTGCAAGATTTCATCATTATCAGTTTAGATTTGGATGTACAATAGTTCCCATACATCTGTATCACCTGATTTGCACTTAAATGGCCGTAACAACTACAATTTTCAACCGACCTGCACAAAATTTTGCGTAAAGTGTTTTATTACTGATCTCAACATATCCCTACAATTTCACTAAAATCAGTTCGGATTTGGATATAGCTCCCATATATATGCATCGCCCGATTTGCACTTAAATGACAGTAGTAGCTACAACTTTCAACCGATTTGCACAAAATTTGTCATGGATTGGTTGTTGCCGATCTTAACATATCTGCATGATTTTTTCAAAATTGGTTCAGTGTAAATCTGATATAGCTCCCATATATATATATCGCCCGATTTGCACTTAAAAGGCTGTAATAACTGCAATTTTCAACCGATCTGCACAAAATTTGTCATGGATTGGTTTGTTGCCGATCTTAACATATCTGCATGATTTTTTCAAAATTGGTTCAGATTAAGATATAGCTCCGATATTTATGACAATTTTCAACAAATTTTGGCACGGATTGTTTTGTTACCGATTTTAACGTGTATAATAAGTTTCATCAAAATCGGTTCAGATTTGGATATAGCTATCATATGGCCGTAGTAACATCAATGTTCGACTGATCTGCATAAAATTTGGCACGCATTGTTTTGTTACTCATCTAAACATATATGCGAATCCTCGCTATAATCGGCTTAGATTTGGATATTGCAAATTTTGCCCATGAACATTCCACTAAGGAACAGGGGCAAACTTCTCACATATCAATGATTGCAGTCCGATTCAAGTTTAAGCTCAATAATAAGGGCCTCCTTTATAAAGCCGAGTCCAAACGGCGTGCCGCAGTGCGACATCTTTCTGGAGAGAAGTTTTACATGGCCATAGTACCTCATAAATGTTGCCAGCATTAGGAAGGAAAAACCAATGCTGAAAACATTTTCTAATGGTCGCGCCAGGATTCGAACCAAGGCGTTCAGCGTCATAGGCGGACATGCTAACCTCGGCGCTTTGGATATACCCCCTATATACATTTCGCCCAATTTACACTTATAAGGCCGTAATAAACACAAATTTCAACCGATCGGCACAATATTTGACACGGATTGTTTTATTAATGATCTTATATCTTATATCTAATATCTGCAAGATTTAATCAAAATCGGTTCAGATTTGGATATAGGTCCCATATATATGTAACGCCGGAATTGCACTTATATGGGCTTAGTAACAAAAATTTTCAAACGATATTTTCGAAAAAAATTCGGTTAGATATAGCTCTCATATACACATGTTTATTGCCCGAATTTATAATTGTAGGGTAGGTATAGGGTATTATATAGTCGACTCCGCCCGACTTTTGCCTTTCCTTACTGGTTTTCTCTAAAGACTCTCGTAGAACATATTTGTGGGATCCTTGTGCTTGTCTTCAGCAGGGTCTTGGCCACATATAATACCGATATTGGACTTGAAGGCTTCGCTTCTTGAAGAAGATTGCTCTTCGTCTGCCGGAATGTCGGCTTGAATGACAAGCTGAGACGAGATGTTTTGGTTCCTTGGCTCCCGCTAAGAACTTGACATTCTGCGAGAAAAGTTATACATTAAGTTAAAACTATTTTTATTATTTAGAGTACTGTGCCTTTCTTTTCCTTTGCCCACATCCTTATTGTAGTTTAACAAGTATGTGCACATGTTGTTGAGTGTGGACATAAAGGAAAACCACAAAACGACAAATCTGTTACAACAAAATATTTAAATTTTTCACATGCATTCCCATTCTTACGCGGTTGCCATAACATAAAGAAATGCTTACACGTTTAGTTGGATACCAACAAGAAGTTGCCCACACATGGCAATTCCTATTGGTTGTGATTGTCGTTAGAAACCTTAAGAGCCTCAAGTGTGGTATGGATGTTTTTAAAGGGAGACAATAATCGGTTTGTCTTTATATCTCAATTTAGTTTTTATACGATTTGATTTGGTCGCAATAAAAGGCTTTTGGTCAGTGCTTATGGCAACAAATTTCTAAAGCAGTGGATTATAAAAGTGCTATATTTTGATATACCAGCTGTTGGTCGAACTATGTATGTGTCCAAGAGCCAGAATTCTAAAGAAAACAACAATGTCAATAGAATTTACACTTGACCTGGTGAGAATAGTTGCTAATGCTTGGGTTTTTTACTCAGAGCGCTAATATAATAATGATCATTTAAGAATTGCAGTAAATATCGGGCCGAACCTTGTAGACCCCAAGAAATTGAAACGATCATTATATAAATGTATGTATGAAATGGGTGAAAATAAATAGTTGTTTCAATTTAAAGGGTGAATTTAAGTATTACTCCATCTCGGATCTGAGAAGTGCCTGAGTTGGAAACCCGTGAGGCAGTTAAGTGCTCAATTCACACGAAAGGCTTTGCTCTATAGCTATTGTGGTATCACAATGGATAATCTAACCTAATTCTTCGTTTTCTCGTACTGCCTCACTTAAAGTTTCTTATAAACCTTAGGACAATATGGGAAAAACTCATTCAATTTGATTCCTTCTATTGCTTCCAATGATTTTGTGTAAAGATTTCTTCGTCCCATCCGAACTTAATGTACTTACACTTGTTTTATTTTCGAAATGCGCAATGCATAATGTTGAATATCTTAAGAAAGATCCATTTGAGGTTTTATTAGGTCTCTTGGCATTAACATTTAACGGTCTTATTCACAAAACTTAATAAAGCCTTGAAATATGTTTATTTGACAGTTCTGTAAACGAAATCTGTCTAATAAACCTAACCTAGAGTAATGAGAGTTCGATTTTGTAAATACTTAAGTCGTAAAGTTAAATTAATGTTCGAACCTGGTTGACGGTAATGCCCGAATGAGTTACAAAGAACTCCACTGCCTCAATAAATCCATTACTTTAATAAATTATCTTAATATAAAACCGATTCTCCTTAGCATGAAAGTTAGTTTCTTTTGAAATATACTCTGGTCTTGATGCCTATCGGTTTAACTTCAATTTATTAATTTCAATGTCGAAATTCGAAAAGACCATCATTAATCATCGCCCGGCTGTGGCGTTAAATCCCTTAACCCTTTCGGAGTACTTAATCATCAAACAAGATATCAAAAGTTTCTACAGCCAACATTTGCTGCCAGCTATAGTGGAATTGTGGCTGCAGTTGATAATCCAGGACCCCAAGGCTTTGTCACACACAACAATCATTTGTCATTTTTTCTTTTCGTCTGCTGGTTGCTGCTGGCGAATAAAGATGTATGAGGCTTTATGTGTATATGTGTCTTCGGTTCATCATCCTTTCCAAAGTGAAAGGAAATGCCGAAAATTTCCAGTTGGGACTTGCTCATAAATAAATTTATGTTGTGTTTAAGGCAAACAAATTTGTTTGCCATAAAGAATGTCCAAATTATCACAAAGCTCGACAGCAGTCGACACACGCTCGAAAGCCCATGTTAGTGCTCTAGTATCAACAGGCTAAGAAGTGGTGCTGGATAAAAGATTGTGTAACGTAGTGCTAGAGCAGCTGAGAAGGGTGACGGATGTAATTTTTCATATCACAAAATTGCTACAGTTAATCCCACACGCCGTGACAACAACCAACAGCAAATAGTCGGCACTCTTTCTTTCAATTTATCATTGCGACGAAAATCAAGCCGATTGCGATGGCGATGATACTGCTGATTATGATGGCAAAAAGGTAATCGAGAATATTTTTTATCCTGGTTCAGTTGAGGGCACAGTGGCATAATGGACATTCATGAAACTAAAATCAAAAAAGGAGGTAAGTTCGGTCGGGCTGAACTTTGAATACCCACCACCTCGGGTATATATGTAAACCACCTTTCGTCTAAACCCGGTGAAAAATGCATACCTTATGCCCGATAGCAGCTATATCGAAATATATTCCGATTTAGACCAAATACTAAAAAGTAAAAGTCGTTGTTCAATTGTGTATAACAAAATATTGATCTTTTTAGTAGCTATATCTAAAAATAAATCTGAACTATATACGATACGGACTTCAAATCGAGATATCGGTCTATATGGCAACTATATCCACGTATGGACCGATTTGGACCAAGTTGCAGATAAATGTCGAAGAGCCTTACACAACTCACTCTCCCAAATTTCGGCGAAATCGGACAATAAATACGCCTTTTATGGCCTCAAAACCTTTAATCGAGAGATCGGTCTATATGACAGCTATATTCAACTCTGGACCGATATGGAACAATTTGAAGAAGATTGTAGAAGGTCCTAACACAACAAACTGTCCCAATTTTTGGAGAAATCGGACACACTTATGGCCCCAAAACCTTAAATCGAGGGATCGGTCTATATGGCAGCTATATCCAAATCTGGACCGATATAAGCCAAATTGATCAAGTAAAAAGGCATTAAGTTCGGCCGGGCCGAACTTTGGATACCCACCACCTCGGGTATATATGTAAACCACCTTTCATCAAAATTCGGTGAAAATTTCATACCTTATACTCATATACCTCATACCGAGCTGAACTATATGCGACACGGATGTCGAAAAGCCGAACATAAGTTACTGTGTCAAATTTCAGTGAAATCGGATTATAAATGCGCCTTTTATGGGGCCAAGATTTTAAATCGAGATATCGGTCTACATGGCAGCTATATCCAAATCTGGACCGATTTGGGCCAAGTTGCATAAACATGTCGAATAGCCTAACACAAAGCACTGTCCCAAATTTCGGCAAAATTGAAGAAGGACGTCGAAGAGCCTAACCAAACTCACTGTGTCAAATTTCAGCGACATCGGACAATAAATGCGTCTTTTATGGCCCCAAAACCTAAAACCTAGATATTGGTCTATATGGCAGCTATATCCAAATCTGGACCGATCTGTGCGATATTGCAGAAGTATGTCAAGGGGCTTAACTTTACTCACTGTTCCAAATTTCGGCGACATCGGACAATAAATGAGCATTTTATGGGCCCAAAACCATAAATCAAGTAATCGGTCTATATGGCAGCTTTATCTAAATCTGAACCGATCTGGACCAAATTGAAAAAATATGTCAAAGGGCCTAACACAACTCACTGTCCCAAATTTCAGCAAAATCGGATAATGAATGTGGCTTTTATGGGCCTTACACCATAAATCGGAGGATCGATCTATATGGCAGCTATATCCAAATCTGGACCGATCTGAGCCAAATTAACGAAGGATGTCGATGGGCCTTACATAAGTCACTGTCCCGATTTTCATCAAAATCGGATAATAAATGTGGCTTTTGTGGGCCTAAGACCCTTAACCGGAGGATCGGTCTATATGGCAGCTATATCCAATTCTGAACCGATCTGGGCCAATTTAACGAAGGAAGTCGAAGGGCCAAATTTCAGCGAAATCAGATAATAAATGTGGTTTTTATGGGCCTTAGACCCTAAATCGGAAGATCGGTCTATATGGCAGCTATATCCAAATCTAGACCGATCTGAGCCAAATTGACGAAAGATGTCGAAGGGCCTAACACAACTCACTGCCCCAAATTTCAACAAAATCGGATAATAAATGTGGCTTTTATGGGCCTTAGACCCTAAATCGGCCGATCGGTCTATATGGGGGCTATATCAAGATATAGTCCGATATAGCCCATCTTCGAACTTAACCTGCTTATGGACAAAAAAAGAATCTGTGCAAAATTTCAGCTCAATATCTCTATTTGTAAAGACTGTAGCGTGATTTCAACAGACAGACGGACAGACGGACGGACATGTCTAGATCGTCTTAGATTTTTACGCCGATCAAGAATATATATACTTTATAGGGTCGGAAATGGATATGTTGATGTGTTGCAAACGGAATGACAAAATGAATATACCCCCATCCTTCGGTGGTGGGTATAAAAAGAATGTCAAAGGACCCAACACAACTCACTGTTCCAAATTTTGGCGACATCAGGCAATAAATGTGCCTTTTATTGGGCCAAAACCTTAAATCTAGAGATCGGTCTATATGGCAGCTATATTCAACTCTGGACCGATATGGGCCAAATTGAAGAAGGTTGTAAAAGGTCCTTACTTAACCCACTGTCCCAAATTTCCACGACATCGGACAATAAATGAGCCTTTTATAAATCGGGAGATCGGTCTATATGGCAACTATATCCAAATCTGGACCGATCTTGGCCAAATTGAATAAGGATATCGCAAAGACCTAATACAACTTACCAAATTTTGGCAAAATCGGACAACAAATGCGCCTATATGGGCCCAAAACCTTAATCGAGAGATCGGTCTATATGGGAGCTATATCCAAATCTGGACCGATCTGACCAAAATTGAAGAAGGATGTTGTGTGGCCTAACACAACTCACTGTCCCAAATTTCAGCAAAATCGGATAATAAATGTGACTTTTATGGGTCTAAAACCCTGAATCGGCGGATCGCTCTATATGGGAGCTTTATGAAGATAAAGTCCGATATAGCTCACTTCGAACTTAACCTGCTTATAGAAAGAATCTGTGCAAAGTTTAAGCTCAATATATCTATTGTTAAAGACTGTATTGCGATTTCAACTGACAGACGGACGGACATGGCTAGATCGACTTAGCTTTTACGCTGATCAAGAATATGTATACTTTATAGGGTCGGAAATGGATATTCGATGTGTTGCAAACGGAATGACAAAATGAATATACCCTTATCCTTCGGTGGTGGGTATAACATTTAAAACGTATTGAGTGGATAATTTGATTCTCCTTTTTATAACCTCCACCATAGGATTTTTGTCATTCTGTTTGTAACTCGTCGAAATATTCGTCTAAGACTATATCCATTCTTGATCGTCACGAAATTTTAAGTCGACCCAGCCCTGTTCGTCCGTCTGTCTATCGAAAGTACGCTAACTTTCGAATGAATAAGGCAAGCCGCTTAAAATTTTGCAAAAATACTTCTTATAAGTGTAGGTTGGATGGGACTGTAAATGAGCTATATTGGTCCATGTTTTGAAATAGCTGCCATATAAACCTATCTGCGCAATCCCTATCCGATTTGATTGAAATTTAGCTTGACGTGCTACATTATGATTTAAAACAACTGTGCCATATATGGTGCAAATCGATCTATAACCTGATATAGCTGCCATTTAAATCGATCTGGGATCTTGACTCCTTGTGCCTCCAGAGGGCGTAATTATTATCCGATTTGTCTGAAATTTTGTACAACGGCTTTTCCCATACGTGTTCAATATTCGAATCAGTCAATATACTGATAAAGCTCCCATACAAACCGATCTCTCTATTTTACTTCTTGAGCCGCAAAGGGCCCAATTCTTACTCGAATTGGCTGGAATTTTACACAATGACTTCTACTATGCTCTCCGTCATTCAATTCAATTATGGTCCGAATCGGACCATAACTTGGCATAGCTCCAATATTATACCAATTATTTTCTTTTATCCTTTATTTGCCTAAAATGAGATATCGGGAAAAGAACTCGACATATGTGATCTATGGTGGAGGGTATATAAGGTTCGGTCGTTGTCTGTTATATCGATACAGATTGATTTAAGTTTGTACTTAAACTTTTTCCTAAACTTAGCTTTCATACGGTTCAAAAACTGGGGTTACTTAAGAAACGGGTACAAGTATTTAATATTTTTAAATTTGTAAGTTTGCCCCTGTTCCATAGTCGAACATTCAAGGGGAAATTTGCATTACATTTGCAAGTATTGGAAAACTAAAGAGTATTATTTTCACCGGAAAAATTAAAATAAAATTTCAATGACATTTTTTCCAAACATAGAATTTCATTGAAATCGTTTCCAAACATAGAATTTCAATAAATTTTTTTCTTAAGACAAAATTTTTAAGCATTTTGTCTTTTAAAGATAAAACTTTAATATTTTTTTTCTAAAAACACAAAATTTCACGGACATTTTTAAAGACAATATGTAAAAAAATTTTAAAGAAAAATTTTTATTGATATTTTCTAAAAGACAAAATTTCGATAAAATTTTCTCTAACGACAAAATTTGATAAAACCAGTAAGGAAGGGTAAAAGTCGGGCGGTGCACCCTGTACAATACCCTACACCTACCCTATAAGTACAATTTGGGAGCTATTTCCAATTCTGAACCAATTTTGATGTAACTCGGCGAGCAAATATGTTCAAACTGTAAAACCACGGTTGACAAATGATCCAATTTTGATGTAACTCGGCAAACTATTGCAAATTACCCAAAATCTGACGAACGTATATATGGAAGCTATATCTAATCCTGAACCGATGTTGAACAAACTTCTTAGATAATGTGGTAGTCGTCGAGGAAAGCTTTTTGAAAAATTTTAGCAAGATTAGTCAAACAATGCGCTTGCAATGGCTCTTGGGGTGAAAATATGGCGATATATATATATGACAGCTATATCTAAATCTAGGCCGATTTCTATGCAATTCACCATTAATAAAATGGACGAATATATCGGACGAACATCGATTTTGAAAAATATTGCAAGATAGTGGTCATTTTTTATCCGATTCTCTCGAAATTTTGCAGGAAGGATTTTTTTATGACTTTCCATATTAATGGTGAATTCCATACCTAAATCTGAACCGATTTCGATTAAACTTGTCAGATACTGTGGCAGTCGTCGAAAAAAGCGTTTTGCTAAATTTTGGCAAGATGAAGATAAAATCAGGCGATATATATATATATATATATATGACAGCTATATCCAAATCGGGACCGATTTCCATGAAATTCACTTTAAAAAAAAATTCAGTTGCCAAAAAACTGAATTTATCATTTGCTGTTGATCACATATGTATCTCCAGTATATCAAAATGTTAGAGGGTTAAATAAAAAACTATCGTCTCTTTACTCAGATAGCTTTATTTTCGATTATCATATCATCGCTTTTACTGAAACTTGGCTACAGAAAAAGGTATACGATTCTGAAATATTACATTCCAAATATCAAATAAAGGCGTGATCGGAACGATAAAATGAACAAATCTGGCGGTGGTATGCTAATAGCGGTCTCCACTGAATTTCCTTCTGAAGAAATAATAGTGGAATATTGGAATAGTGGATATTGAATTTGTAGCCGTAAAAATATTTTTGAAAAATGTTTCAATATTTATTTCATGTTCTTACGTCCCACCCTCTTCATGTGAGGATATTTATTTAAAACACGTATCTGCAATCCAATCAGCATTTCAGTCGTCTCAACCAAGAGACACATTGATTGCCCTTGGTGTTTTTAATCTTCCTCAGATTAACTGGATTTATTCGTCCGAGTCAAATGATGTAACACCCGTGATACCAAATGGCAATTCTAATGAATTCATCGGCATATTGTTAAATGTTGGCCTTTTTCAAGTTAATTAAATAAACAATTCATTTTCTAAATTACTCGATCTTGTTTTCGTTAATCAACCATCTGACCTATGTTTAAGTTCTAATGATCCGGTTGTAAGTCCTGAGGATAGATATCATCCGACACTCAAATTACTTATATCCTATCCCACTCTTAAAGTTAAAAGATATGTAATTGAAAAAGTGTACTGTTTTGCTAAAACTGATTACATCAAACTGAACTCACTACTCTCATCTGTTCATTGGAATGAAATTTTCAGATCTAAAGATATCAATGAAATGATTTCAACTTTTTATACTGTGCTACTTGACTTTATTTCTCAATCTGTCCCTAGAACTATTTTTTGCAACGCATTTGGTCCTCCATGGGATACAACCAATCTTTCTGGGCTGAAGAACAAGAAGAATAAATTATATAAAAGGTTTAAACGCTCAGGGTCATCGTCTGACTTTTCGATGTATTCATTAACAAGATGCGAATATAATTAAGAAAACAAATTGGCGTATGGTAGTTATTTATTTAAATAAAATTAGAAATCAATTGAAATCAAATCCTAAATTCTTCTACAAATTTGTGAATTCAAAGCGCGTTGTAATAGTTTACCGAACTTTCTTAGATATAAAGCTAAAGTAGCTGATAACAATTCAGGCATTGCCGAAATCTTTGCTGACTTTTTTAGCACTACCTACGCAGATAATTATTATGATTTATGTGGAACACAATCAACAATTCAGCTTTTATAGACATGTCTGAGATTGGCGAAAACGTAGTACTTGAACATTGCATTGCGCTCTCGAACTTTCGTATCCCCTTTGTACACTTTTCAACAGTTCATTAAAGCATCGATATCTGCTGGAATTGTGGAAGCAATCTTATATACGACCGTTATTTAAAGCCGGAAATCGCAAAGAGGTTTCTAATTACAGGGGCATTTCAATTTTGAATGCTATTCCGAAGCTATTAGAGAAAATTCTGACTGACACTATATCACATCAAGTGTCTTCTATATTGTCTGCCTACCAACATGGGTTCCGGAAATCGAAATCGACGATAACAAATACAAGTAACAAGTAACAAATTTACTTGTTTGGTCAATGATGGCTTTGGGGAACGCTACCAAACAGATACTATATATACCGATTTTAGTAAAGCATTTGATAAAGTCAACCACAACCTTCTGTTAAGAAAAATAGAGCTTATTGGTGTCAGTCCATCTTTACTAAAGTGGATCAGATCATATCTGACTGGACGTACTCAAAGAGTTAAATTTGGTACTGTAGTTTCCAAATCAATTGTTGTCTCTTCAGGTGTTCCACAGGGTAGTCACCTTGGCCCTGTGCTGTTTTGTTTGTTCATAAACGATCTCCCTTTTACTTTAAAGCACTCGAATATTTTGATGTATGCAGATGATGCAAAGATCTTCAGATCAATGAGAGACTCTGATGAACAGTGTTATCTTCAGTATGTCCTTGATACTTTTTACGAATGGTGCAACCAGAACTTTATGGAACTTAATATTTCCAAATTCAAACACATATCATTTTTAAGAATAACCTCTCTTAAAACTAGCTACTTTTTGGGTTCCAATCAACTTGAAGTAGTATATAGCTTTAAAGACCTTGGATTTCTTCTAGATCAAGGCTTAAACTTCCGTCAACGCATCTCAATGGTTGTAACAAAGCACGTAGTACTCTTGGCTTCATGAAACGCTGGAGTAAAGAACTTAATTATTTCTCTGTGACGAAAACTTATATACGTCGCTAGTTAGAAGTAATCTCGAGTACGGTTCAGTGGTATGAGATCCGTACGACAATATTCATTCTGATTTGATAGAATCGGTTCAAAAAACAATTTCTACTATTTTGTCTCCGTCGAAATGGGTGGGACAGAAGTTCATTACCTTCGTATGAGTACCAATTAAATCTTATAAAGCTTCCTACATTAAAAAGTCGTAGAACCATGCTAAACATTACGTTTTTGACTAAATTTATTCATGGTCAAATAGATTCCCGCTTTCTTTTGAGTCGAATTTTCTTTAACATTATTATCAAACCTACCAGATAATTTGATCTTTTGAAAATTTCTTATTATAAAACCAACTATGCCAATAATAATCCTTTTCGGCACCTATGTTATCAATTTAATAAACTGAAAGATGAAATAGTTCTATTGGAGAATCTAGAAAGTTTAAAAAGGAAAATTATATTATTATTCCCACCACCGAAGGATGGGGGTATATTCATTTTGTCATTCCGTTTGCAACACATCGAAATATCCATTTCCGACCCTATAAAGTATATAAAGGGTGATTTTTTTGAGGTTAGGATTTTCATGCATTAGTATTTGACAGATCACGTGGGATTTCAGACATGGTGTCAAAGAGAAAGATGCTCAGTATGCTTTGACATTTCATCATGAATAGACTTACTAACGAGTAACGCTTGCAAATCATTGAATTTTATTACCAAAATCAGTGT
Source organism: Stomoxys calcitrans (assembly GCF_963082655.1). Taxonomy (NCBI): domain Eukaryota; kingdom Metazoa; phylum Arthropoda; class Insecta; order Diptera; family Muscidae; genus Stomoxys; species Stomoxys calcitrans. Next base: position 131,487,018 of record NC_081554.1, on the reverse strand, counting down.
TCGGTTCGAAATGTTTAAAATGTTGAAATCACGCTACAGTCTTTAAAAATAGAGATATTGAGCTGAAATTTTGCACAGATTCTTTTTTTGTCCATAAGCAGGTTAAGTTCGAAGATGGGCTATATCGGACTATATCTTGATATAGCCCCCATATAGACCGATCCGTCGATTTAGGGTCTTAGGCTCATAAAAGCCACATTTATTATCCGATTTCGCTGAAATTTGGGACAGTGAGTTGTGTTAGGCTCTTCGACATCATTCGTCAATTTGGCTCAGATCGGTCCAGATTTGGATATAGCTGCCATATAGACCGATCCTTCGATTTAGGGTCTTAGGCCCATAAAAGCTATATTTATGGTCCGATTTCGCTGAAATTTGGGACAGTGAGTTGTCTTAGGCCCTTTGACATGTTTCTTTAATTTGGTTCAGATCGGTTCAGATTTGGATATAGCTGCCATATAGACCGATCCTCCGGTTTAGGGTCTTAGGCCCACAAAAGCCACATTTATTATTTTGATGAAATTCGGGGCAGTGAATTGTGTAAGGCCCATCGACATCCTTCGTTAATTTGGCTCAGATCGGTTCAGTTTTGGATATAGCTGCCATATAGATCGATCCTCCAATTTATGGTGTAAGGCCCATAATAGCCACATTCATTATCCGATTTTGCTGAAATTTGGGACAGTGAGATGTGTTAGGCCCTTTGACATATTTCTTCTATTTGGTCCAGATCGGTTCAAATTTGGATATAGCTGCCATATAGACCGATTTCTTGATCTATGGTTTTGGGCCCATAAAATGCTCATTTATTGTCCGATGTCGCCGAAATTTGGAACAGTGAGTAAAGTTAAGCCCCTTGACATACTTCTGCAATATCGCACAGATCGGTCCAGATTTGGATATAGCTGCCATATAGACCGATATCCAGGTTTTAGGTTTTGGGGCCATAAAAGACGCATTTATTGTCCGATGTCGCTGAAATTTGAGACAGTGAGTTTGGTTAGGCTCTTCGACGTCCTTCTTCAATTTTGCCCAGATCGGTCCAGATTTGAATATAGCTGCCAAATAGACCGATATCTGGATTTAAGGTTTAGGGCCCATAAAAGAGGCATTTATTGTCCGATTTCGCTCAAATTTGGGACAGTGCTTAGTGTTAGGCTCTTCGACATGTTTATGTAACTTGGCCCAAATCGGTCCAGATTTGGATATAGCTGTCATGTAGACCGATATCTCGATTTAAAGTCTTGGCCCCTTAAAAGGCGCATTTATAATCCGATTTCACTGAAATTTGACACAGTGACCTATGTTCGGCTTTTCAACATCCGTGTCGTATATAGTTCAGATCGGTATGAGGTATATGAGTATAAGTTATGAAATTTTCACCGAATTTTGATGAAAGGTGGTTTACATATATACCCGAGGTGGTGGGTATCCAAAGTTCGGCCCGGCCGAACTTAACGCCTTTTTACTTGTTTTTAAATTCTTAGGTTAATACATTTGTAAATATATTTTTATTAGTCTGTAAGGGTATTTATTATCTATAGACTTATATATAAAAAAAAACACAAATAAAAAAAAAAACAAGTAAAAGCGTGCTAAGTTCGGCCGGGCCGAATCTTATATACTCCACTATGGATCACATTTGTCTTTTCCCGGCATCTCTTCTTAGGCAAAAAAGGATATAAGAAAAGAGTTGCTCTGCTATTAAAACGATATCAAGATATGGTCCGGTTCGGACCACAATTAAATTATATGTTGGAGACCTGTGTAAAATTTCAGCCAATTCGTATAAGAATTGCGCGAATTGGGGCTAACAAAGTAAAATAGAGAGAACGATTTATATGGGATCTGTATCGGGTTATAGACCGATTCAGACCATAATAAACACGTTTGTTGATGGTCATGAGAGGATCCGTCGTACAAAATTTCAGGCATATCGGATAATAATTGCGACCTCTAGGGGTCAAGAAGTCAAGATCCCAGATCGGTTTATATGGCAGCTATATCAGGTTATGAACCGATTTGAACCTTATTTGACACAGTTCTTGAAAGTAAAAATAAAATAAGTCATGCAAAATTTCAGCAAAATCGGATAGGAATTGCGCCCTCTAGAAGCTCAAGAAGTCAAATCCCCATATCTGTTTATATGACAGCTATATCAGGTTATGGACCGATTTCAACCATACTTGGATATCATACCGAAATACTTCGTGCAAAAATTCATTCAAATCGGATAAGAATTGTGCCCTCTAGAGGCTCAAGAAGTCAAGACCCAAGATTGGTTTATATGGCAGCTATATCAGGTTATGGACCGATTTGAACCATACTTGGCACAGTTGTTGGGTATCATAACAAACACGTCGTGCGAAATTCCATTCCAATCGGATAAGAATTGCGCCCTCTAGAGGCTCAGGAAGTCAAGACCCAAGATCGGCTTATATGGCAGCTATATCCGGTTATGAACCGATTTCAGCCATACTTGGCACAGTTGTTGGATATCATAACAAAACACGTAGTGCAAAATTTCATTCTGATCGGATAAGAATTGCGCACTCTAGAGGCTCAAGAAGTCAAGACCCAAGATCGGTTTATATGGCAGCTATTTCAGGTTATGAACCGATTTGAACTATACTTGGCACAGTTGTTGGATATCATAGCAAAACACGTCGTACAAAATTTCATTCCAATCGGATAATAATTGCGCACTCTAGAGGCTCAAGAAGTCAAGACCCAAGATCGGTTTTAATGGCAGCTATATCAAAACATGGACCGATATGGTCCATTTACAATACCAACCGACCTACACTAATAAGAAGTGTTTGTGCAAAATTTCAAGCGGCTAGCTTTACGCCTTCGGAAGTTAGCGTGCTTTCGACAGACAGACGGACGGACGGACATGGCTAGATCGACATAAAATGTCACGACGATCAAGAATATATATACTTTATGGGGTCTCAGACGAATATTTCGAGTAGTTACAAACAGAATGACGAAATTAGTATACCCCCCATCTTATGGTGGAGGGTATAAAAATGTCGAGAGGCAAGAGGAAATTCTTCCTGCCAAATTTCGAGAGAATCGTTTAACAAATGACCATTTTATTGCATTATTACTGAAAATTGGACGAACATATATGTGGGAGCTATATCTTAATCTGAACCGATTTCGAGCATAATTCTCAGATACTGTGACAGTCGTCGAAGAAAGCGTTGTACGAAGTTTTGGGAAGTTTGGTCAGTAAATGCGCTAGCACTGGCATTATTACTGAAAATCGGAAGAACATATATATGGGAGCTACATCTAAATCTGAACCGATTTCGAGAAAACTTCTTAGATACTGTGAAAGTCGTCGAGGAAAGCGTTGTACGAAGTTTTGGGAAGTTTGGTCAGTAAATGCGCTAGCACTGGCATTATTACTGAAAATCGGAAGAACATATATATGGGAGCTATATCTAAATCTGAACCGATTTCGAGCAAACTTCTCAGATACTGTAACAGTCGTCGAGGAAAGCGTTGTACGAAGTTTTGGGAAGTTTGGTCAGTAAATGCGCTAGCACTGGCTCTAGGAGTGAAAAGCGAGCGATATATATATATATATATATATATATATATATGGCAGCTATATCTAAATCTGAACCGATTTCCATGAAATTAGTAATGTCGAGAGTCAGGAGGAAATCCTCCATGCCAAATTTCGAGGGAATCGGTTAACAAATGACCATTTTATTGCATTATTACTGAAAATCGGACGAACATATATATGGGAGCTATATCCAAATCTGAACAAAATTTTTCCAATTTCAATAGGCTTCGTCACTAGACCGAAAAACATAACTGTACCAAATTTGAAAACCATCGCATGAAAACTGCGACCTGTACTTTGTACATAAATTAACATGGACAGACAGACGGACGGACAGACAGACTGGCAGACGGACATAGCTAAATCGAATCAGAAAGCGATTCTGAGTCGATCGGTATACTTATCAATGGGTCTATCTCTCTTCCTTTTGAGTGTTACAAACTAATTCACTAAGTTATAATAACCTGTACCACAGTTGTGGTGTGGGGTATAAATACAGAAACAGATCGACGAACATTGAATGTTGTATGCTGCTTCAATTGAGTTTCTTCGAATTCGAGGTTTCCAGAAGCCTCTTTGAACTGCTACGAATGTTTGTGTTCTTGTCCACGTCCGTGCAAATCGGTCCATATTTAAATATAGCTGCAATGGTTTCACAAATGGTGCATTTTTCTCCGGGTTGTTGTGAAAGGTGGATAACATATATACCAGACGTGGTGGGTATCCAATCTTCGGCCCGGCCGAACTTAAAGCATTTTTACTTATTAAATTATACTTTCTTCCGAGCATGTTATTCTGGACTCAAAAAATGGAAATTGTAACCATTTTAGTTACACATTTTGAACTAAAATTCAACATTTCTTTAAATAGTTCTTTCGGTAGTAAGTTTCAGAAGAGGTATCGTCGACGATAATATATTGTACTTTTGCCATTTTTGATAAAGTGCTTGCTTATTGCAAAGAAATAAGTTAAGTGAAAAAGAAATAAGTTAAAAAAAAGTGATATAATGGTTGAGTTAAAATAAACCTGCAAGGGAGCAAAAGATGGGGGTTAAGACCGCGTGTCATGCATTGGATATATACTCCAGTTGTCAGACCTATTATGCTATATGGTGTCGTGGTCTGGTTGACGGCGCTTCAAAAGTCCACCTAGTGCTCAATGCTTAACCGGATCCAAAGGATGACTTGTTAGTGCATCACAGCCGCACTGAGAACGACACCATCTGATGTACTGAATTTAATGCTACATCTTATGCCTCTGGCCATTGTGGCTAGACAAATTGCAGCGACCACTGACCGTGAGGTTAAGGGAGCTTTCTTTTTGTTCATATGGCGGCTTCGGATACAATATCCGATGATCAAGCCGGTGTGGATTACACCTTACCTGAGCCGCTTTTTGATAAAAAGTACTGTACCACTATTCCTGACAGAACCGATTGAACTACGATATCCCTGGTAATAGAAGTTACATAGACTTATATTACCATAGGGTTCCAAACTAGACGACCAGGTGGTCTTTGGGGTATACTCTAAAAACCTAGAACTGGTCATATGTTCTGGGTGCCGGGATGCCAGGTGCCATTCCAGGGATACTAAAATCTATGGGTATTCCTCTAGCGACATGTAAGCTAAGTTTTCAGGCCTAGGCCCGAAGAACAACGACAAAACTATGTGGCCTAATCTAGACTTGAACAGGTCAACCGTTTTGCTGTCATTGGCTAGAACAGACGTCTCAGTCATTGCGTCCGGCATGATAGGTCACAGTCTAATCGGAAAACATGCTGATGACTGAAGGTTGCTAGCAACTACTTTTGCAGAAGCTGTTAGGACATCGAAGAAGAGACTATAAAAAACCTTTTGCGAGTGTGACCCGCACTAGCAGTAAGGAGTTCCACTTTAGGTTCTCATTTCTGTCTGATTTAGCGGATGTGAACATTCGCAAGTTATTGGGCTTTTTAAAGGTAGGAACTAGAAGGCATCATCCTTCTTCTGTTCCTGTGGTATCACAATGGACGAAAACGTCTATGTGAGTCTGATAACAAACTGCCACTTTACCTAAAATAAACTACTTTCGAATAACGATGAACTTCATATAGCGCTTAAGACATTATTATTCGTTCTTAAATTAATGTAGATCTAAAATATAAATTCATCAAACGAACTATGTTATGGATCAGCATTAAATAAATGGAACAGTGTATATGATGAACAATCGTGAAAGATATTTTGAACTGAAATCAACACAATTGATGGGATAAAATATTCGAAATATGTACTGTTTGTTATTACATCTGAACAAACTTTTTGCAAAATCTCTGCTTCTATTTTATAAGTCTTCATTTAAATGAAATAATTCATTTAAATGTAGACGTATTATTTATTCTCATATTAATCCTTTGTTTATTTTATTTATGTATTTCAAACTTAAACGTTGCTAATATATATTCCAAATATATTAACCAATTGAATAATAACGTTCACACTTTTAGTTTTCAATGGCTTTAAAAAAATTCGCAAATGCAAATAAATTGGATCGGAAGCACTATATTTTCGCAGAAGTACCGTTACGCCATATTTACAATATTTTATAGACTGTTGAAAATGAAATGGAAGGGTTAGTATAGACACGTTGTTTTATTTTCAATCTAATACTTACCATCAAAAGTGTACGTCCGTGTGTTCTGGGACGAGAAAGAAAAACATTATTTGAACAGAAAGAAAAGATGGATATCGTAACTCCCAAATATGCCTTGGTCAATTTATTTCATATTTTTGCTCTCTTTCATTTTTTTGTTGTTAGAGTCCAATAAACGTCTTGGAAATGCGTACATCAGACTTGAGCGTTGTGATACAGTTTGTGCGAGACGTGAATGGTTTGCATGGTTTTGAGCTGTTACCATTGATGCTCCTGTGTTACGATCTTGCAATATCAATTGGCTTACAGCATCAATGGTTTTTGGAACAACAACTGATTTTGGACGACCTTCACGAAATTCACCTCGGTTGAATTTACCATAAGCACTGGTCCTTGATGGAGCTTCATCGCCAAAAAATTAATTGAGTTCAGCGATGCACTGTTGTTAAGTTAATCCACGTCGAAAGTTTTGATAGATAATAGCACGAAAATGTTTACGGTTTAATTCCATTTTTTGGGTGAGATGAATCTTTTAAGTTACTGTAAACAACACAAATAGCGGTGGTATTTCAAAACGTTCTGAGTACGTATAGCCTCAAAAATGTCTGGCTTCAAAGCTATCAGTTGGGAGATTGCAACACAAGAATTGTCCAATCCCGAAATATAAAAGCTGATATTACTCGCTGATAAGCTGATAATACCCTGGTATTACTCGATTTGCCTGAAATTTTGGAGGTGGTGTTTTCCTTTGAATTCTAACAGCCATGACAAGTACGTTCCATATCGGTCAATAACTTAATTTAACTCATATATATATGAAAAAGTCATTCAATTAACTTGAGAAATGCGATCCACGTTGGAGGGTATGTAAGATTGGGCCCGACCGAACTTATCACGCTTTTATTTTTTTCTTTTCGACACAATCTTCCTTTAATTTTTCTCTAGAGTTAATTGTTATTAACAGCTATCGTTATATTGTACATATACTTGTACACATTAAGTTCAATTTTCACAGTGAAACTCCAACAAAAAGCTTGTGGAAAAAATGTGTGAAAAAATTTTCATTTGCTATACTAAGTTCTTTACTATGTTGAAATTTTAATTTCAATAAAAGCGCCTTCAGAACATTTATAAAACTTTAGCCAACACTCTAAAAAGATAACTTTCATCGATATTGCGTTCCTTGGCTTGGAAATTCAGCTCTCCACTTTCATTTTTATACCCTCCACCATAGGATGGGGGTATGCTAATTTCATCATTCTGTTTGCAACTACTCGAAATATTCGTCTGACACCCCATAATGTATATATATTCTTGATCGTCGTGACATTTTATGTCCATCAAGCCATGTCCATCCGTCTGTCTGTCGAAAGCACGCTAACTTTTGAAGGAGCACGCAATTCTCATCCGATTTGGCTGAAATTTTGCATCAGGTGTTTTGTTATAACTTCCAATAATTGTGCGAAGTATGGCGCAAATCGGTATATAACCTAATATAGCTGCCATAAAAACCGATCTGGGATCTTGACTTCTTGAGCCTCTATAGGGCGCATTTGTCATCCGATTTGGCAGAAATTTTGTACAATGGCTTCTCTCATGACCTTCAAAATACGTATCTAATATGGTCTGAATCGATCAATAATTGTTCCAATTATGGACACCACTGCGGCACGTATTATCGTTAACCGATCGTCATGATCGCTTATTGGGAGGGGATGGATTTCTCTATTTGCAAAAAAGAAAAATGTTATCCCTTATAGAATGGGACCGTTTAATGTATACATACATACCTTTGTTATAGCTTATTAAAAACTTATATTTCCCTGTGCAGTTGTTATTGTGTCCACAGTTCCACACCATACCATGTAGCGCTAAAGTGTTTAACCATATTTGTTGTCGCTGTTTCTCTTTCGAGTGACGTTTAAGTGATAATTCATACTTTTGCTGTCATTCTTAATTATGTTGTCGCCCATAATTATGTCATTTTCATTCTGTACTTTAAAATATTTCTCCTCTGGCCTCCAATCATACGTCTATCATTCCACCATCCAAAACTGCTGTCTGGCAGCGCTTAAAAGGCGACATCAGTAATTCCAGAGGCAAAGACAGCAGATGCCTCTACAGCATCTCTACGGCTGGGATGTTAAGCTCATTCAGCCAGCCAAAGGCTTATCTACACTTTCAGTATCTTCATTTATAAATTTGTTTATGCCTGGTGCAGGAGAATAACGGAGCAACTTTGTGCTCAAGTCTTTTTATCTGGTTGGCGAGAATAAGCAATTTTTGTCTGTCCATCTGTCCTTTCACCCTGTCTTTGTGTCATTGTGTTGATGTTGACTGGGCTTTCATGTCATCATGTTGCTGTAGCAACAATTTGTCTTTTAATACGATTTTGCCGCATATGGATTAAAAGCGTATATAAAACTTTGACAGCTTCTTTTTGAAATGTTTCTTACTTAAAAGTATTTATCGTGAAGACTTTAGCATGAATAACAACGAGGATGGGGAAATGCATGCAGATGACTGTTTGTGTTTATTGTTATCTTCACTTCACTGTTTTAGTTGCCAGGCATCATCATTTATTGTATTACAGTCGCCGTCGCCAACATCACTGCATCCTTTGTAAAAGGATTAATTTTTCAAAAGTTTTGGCGGTGATGGTATTGTCTTTGAACTTCGTTTATATAATTAGTAAATCTGCAGCTCCGATGGAACTCTTAATCGGCCAAGGGCTTCCACCTCATTGTACGGGTTCGTCCTTCTTTCATCATGGGAGAGGCATGTCGCGCAGTGTTTTCCCCTAACGCTTCTGGTCCCTGGCGGAATTAAAGGGAACCTCGGACGCTGCTTCTGGTTGGTGTACCAAAACCGCTTCCATCATCGGTCGGTGAGGTGTAACCGTTGCATGTTACATGCTGTCTAAAAATACCTTCTGGGCTGTTGTCTGAGGAACCACCCTAATCACAACCTTGTGGATAAGAATCCACGGCCCAGTAGCCTTAAGGTAGATCATCATGATCTGGATCGAGAAGTTCAGCGCACCAATGGAAAACTTTTATATCAAGCTGTTCTAGCACGAGATATCTGATTAGAACTAAAGATTGTTTACAAAATGCTTTATTTATTTTTATGGATAACAATAGAAAGAAAGTGGAATTAAGGAACCGTTAACTAAAAGTACGTTTAAATTGGATACTAAATCCGGATTTATGGCCTTTTTGAGATTTAAGTGCTAAATCCTGTGTTTTTTTTGCAGATTTTACCATAGCAAATTAATCCCATTTTGCAGGACTTATGCTCTAATCCCAAATTAAACCCAAATCATGGCTGAATAATCGATACCAAAATATGGAACTGTTTTTAAGAATTGTGTATGGCTGTGTGTGATATGCACATTAATGTATACGCATTTTCGCTTGTGTATGTCACTTAAATCCCCAAAAACGCAGTGTAAATGGACAGGATTTAGTTAAATCCAGATCATAAAAATTTCAAGTTCACACCTTTTTATTACCACAAGACGTTTTCAGGAATTAAACAAGAAGTTTATTATAATTTTTTTTCTTTCCTTTTGATGGAAAACGAGCAAAAGCGAGATAAGTCCGGCCGGGCTGAATCTTATATACCCTCCACCATGGATCGCATTTGTCGAGTTCTTTTCCCGGCATCTCTTCTTAGGCAAAAAAGGATATAAGAAAGATTTGCTCTGCTATTAGAGCGATATCAAGATATGGTCCGGTTTGGACCACAATTAAATTATTTGTTGGAGACCTGTGTAAAATGTCAGCCAATTCGAATAAGAATTGCGCCCTTTGTGGGCTCCTGAAGTAAAATAGAGAGATCGATTTGTATGGGAGCTGTATCGGGCTATAGACAGATTCAGACCATAATGAACACGTATGTTGATGGTCATGAGAGGATCCGTCATACAAAATTTCAGGCAAATCGGATAATAATTGCGACCTCTAGAGGCTCAAGAAGTCAAGATCCCCAGATCGGTTTATATGGCAGCTATATCAGGTTATGAACCGATTTGAACCTTATTTTACACAATTGTTGAAAGTAAGAATAAAATACTTCATGAAAAATTTCAGCCAAATCGGATAGGAATTGCGCCCTCTAGAAGCTCAAGAAGTCAAGTCCCCAGATCTGTTTATATGACCGATTTGAACCATACTTGGCACAGTTGTTGGATATCATCACGAAACACGTCGTGCAAAATTTCATTCCAATAACCTTATTTTACACAATTGGTGAAAGTAAGAATAAAATACTTCATGAAAAATTTCAGCCAAATCGGATAAGAATTGCGCACTCTAGAGGCTCAAGAAGTCAAGACCCAAGATCGGTTTATATGACATGTATATCAAAACATGGACTGATATGGCCCATTTACAATACCAACCGACCTACATTAAAAAGAAGTATTTGTGCAAAATTTCAAGCGGCTAGCTTTACTCCGTGGGAAGTTAGCGTGCTTTCGACAGCCAGACGGACGGACGGACATGGCTAGATCGACATAAAATGTCGCGACGATCAAAAATATATATACTTTATGGGGTCTCAGACGAATATTTCGAGTAGTTACAAACAGAATGACGAAATTAGTATACCCCCATCTTATGGTGGAGGATATAAAAAGAATGGTTTGCCATATGAGTAACGAGTAGTCGAATGTAATACAGATCTTATATTTCTAAATAAGTGTAGGGTCTTTTAGACGTGTGAATTTGAATGAATTAAATATAAAGGTTGTTCACACATAGTGGTTGGTCGAGTCGGTTTTTATAAGTCTACCGAAAATTTGAAAGGAATAATTAAACGAACATATAAATAAATTGGAAAACTTTAAAAGTAAATTTGAAGAGAAGTATTAATAAGAGTTTTAAGGAGAAACGGGATTTGTCAGAACTGGGAACGACATACAGGATCAGTAAACGATCATTGAATTTAAGGAAAAGATATTATAATTGTCTGATCAGTTGAGATTTTGTCCCAGGTGAATAGTTTGTCGAAGACGTGAATTGAAATTAAGGATGCGATTTACAGAAGCAATATTTTGCCGCTTAACGTTTTCATGACGGGTGTGGATGAGGTATATAAAACAATTTTGTTAGCAAACCCTCCACAGACATTGAACGCAGCGCAGAGGTGTGCGGGGGCTAAAACTAGTAAAAGCGTGCTAAGTTCGGTCGGGCCGAATCTTGGAAACCCACCACCATGGATTCTGCTAAAAATTTATACACAATAAATTTAGTTGAAGGGCATAATTTCATTCTATTGTACCTACCAAACTTCTACCAGACCAGCAAAAGTTAAAGCTTCTAGGAACCGAACAAGGGTGATCGAGATAACGGTTTCCATTGGGCTATATTAGGTTACAGACAGATTTGCACCGTATTTGGCACAGTTTTTGGAAGTCGTAACAGAACAACGCATGCAAAATTCAGCCAAAACTTGCGCCCTCTTGTAGCTCAAGAAATCAAACTACGATTCACTAAGCTAACGAAAATTAAATGTAGTATTGAACAGCATTATTAGGTATGTCTATGGTGTAAGGACTCAACATGTTTCTCACTTGCTATTTACTTCCCTTTATGACTTTAGTGTCGACAATCTACTATTCTTACATAAAATCATTTGGAAGCAAACACCTAAATACCTCTATGACAAATTAATATTTGAGCGATATAGAAGGGGTAAGAAACTTGTCCCTTCTAGAAGAATGATGGCAGTTTTATACGAGTATCATACGTCTTTGGAATACTCTTCCTCACAATATCCAAAACATCAGCAACGCGTCAATTTTTTAAAAAAGACTTTCCATTTTTCTTCGAAATTAGCTGTTTTGAAATTTATTTTTTTTTTAAACAGTATTATTTTCTAAAGTTAATTTTAATTATTATACCCACCAACGAAGGATGGGAGTATTTTCATTTTGTCATTCCGTTTGCAACGCATCGAAATATCCATTTCCGAACCTATAAAGTATCAGCGTAAAAATCTAAGACCATCTAGACATGTCCGTCCGTCTGTCCGTCTGCCTGCCATATAGACCGCCATATAGACCGATCCTCCAATTTAGGGTGTTAGGCCCATAAAAGCCACATTTATTATCCGATTTTGCTGAAATTTGGGACAAGGAGTTGTGTTACCCCCTTCGGCATCCTTCGTCAATTTTGTTCAGATCGGTCTAGATTTGGATATAGCTGCCATATAGACCGATCTCTCGGTTTTAGGTTTTGAGCCCATAAAATTCGGATTTATTTCCGATGTCGCTGCAATTTGGGACGTTGAGTTGTGTTAGACCCTTCTACATCCTTTTTCAATATCCCTCAGATCGGTACAGATTTGGATATAGCTGTCATATAGACCGATCTCTCGATTTAATGTTTTGGGCCCATAAAAGGCGCATTCATTGTCCGATGTTGCCGAAATTTGGGACAGAGAGTTAAGTTAAGCCCCTCCACATATTTCTGCAATTTGGTCTAGAACGATGAAGATTTCCATATAGATCGATTTAAAGTCTTGGCCCCAAAAAAGGTAAATGCCCCTTTCATAAGACATAAGGTATGCAATTTTCTCCGTATTTTGATGAAAGGTGGTTTACATATATACCCAAGGTGGTGGGTATCCAAAGTTCGGCCCAGTCGAACTTAATGCCTTTTTACTTGTTTTCTATAATGATATTCGAAAATATTTATCATACCCACCACCGAAGGATGGGGGTATATTCATTTTGTCATTCCGTTTGCAACACATCGAAACACAATTTCCGACCCTATAAAGGATATATATTTTTGATCAGCGTAAAAATCTAAGACGATCTAGACATGTCCGTCCGTCTGTCCTTCTGTCTGTTGAAATTACGCTTCAGTCTCAAAAAATAGAGATACTGAGCTGAAACTTTGCACAGGTTCTTTTTTTTGTCCATACGCAGGTTAAGTTCGAAGATGGGCTATATCGATCTATAACTTGATGTACCCCCATATACACCGATTTTCCGACTTAGGGTCTTATGCCCATAAAAGCTTCATTTATTATCCGATTTTTCGGAAATTTCGGACAGTGAGTTGTCGTAGGCCCTCCGACATCGTTCTTCAATTTGGATCAGAATTGGATATAGCTGCCATATAGACCGATCTCTTGATTTAATGTTTTGGACCATAAAAGACGCATTTATTGTCCGATGTTGCCGAAATTTGGGACGGAGAGTTAAGTTAAGCCCCTCTACATATTTCAGCAATTTGGTCTAGATCGGTCAAGATTTGCATATAGCATATAGCCCCATAAAAGGCGCATTTATAATCCGATTTAACTGAAATTTGACACAGTGACTTACATTAGGCTTTTCGACATCAATGTTGTATATAGTTCAAATCGGTATATTTTTAGATATAGCTACTAAAAACACCAATATTTGGGTATACACAATTGAACAATGACTTGTACCTATTAGTATTTGGTTTTTGTTTGTAGATTTGTTTGTTTGTTTGTTTGTATGTTTGTGTGTTCCTTATAGACTCAAAAACGGCTAAACCGATTTTCTTGAAGTTTTCACAGATGGTGCACAATGACCCCGTGGTGAAAATAAGGTACTTTATTTTGTGATATCTGAAGGGGTGGCGGACCCTCCCCATTACCCTAATTTTCAGAAACGCCAGATCTCAGAGATGGGTGGTGCAATTTAAGCGAGATTTTGTGTGCTCTCATATAGTACCCTAAAAATAAAAATTTGGTATCCAAATTTCGGATGGGGTAACTAGGGGGGCTGCCCCACCCTAAAACCTACCAAACATATATTTGGAGCAATCAATGGGAATATCGGGCTGAAATAAAGTATTCTAAGAATGGAGCACACCTTACATCCAAACTCAAATTCGTAGACCAATAAAGATCATATGGGATTCAGATTAAGGTACTTATATTATTAAACTGTTAGTCAAGCGATATACTATTTTCGTAGCATGGTATTTCATAAAAGCTCTTTTATTGTCGAAAATAAATATCATAAGGAAACTTTTGTTCCATTTAAAGTAAAAAAAGGCGCAGCGGAGCGAGCCCCGGTCAGCTAGTAAATAAAAAAAAATTGTCGACTTTCGACGAAGCAATTTTCCCCCAAAACTTGCCGGCAAAAATTTGTGTAACTGGTTTTAGTAGTTCACTTTTTGCCAACCCAAGTTTTATTGCTATACCTCTTTCCTAACTCGAGCTAGGATTTTTATTTTTGTCGTTGATGAGTTAATGCTAATTTTAAGAGAAATCGCAATGTAATTTTTTTCAAAATATAAAATTTTTTTTATTTTTTCAAAGCAAAAGTTATTAAAAGTTTCTTTAAGCCAAAATGTTTTGTTTGCTTGTTAGTCTGAAAAACTGTACCAAAGAACAATTAGTAATATTAAATTATAAAATTTTTAAATTGAAAAGAAAAATTTTAAGGACTCGGAAACACAATTCGATTCTTCTTCCGTCGCTAAACACTGAAGATTCAGTACTAGCGAGCCTTGAAATAAATAAGTCTCATTACTGGCTGGCATTGTTAGAAGAATGTTAATGAACATCACCAGATATGGGGAAGTTCGGATGTCAACGAAAGGCGTGAGCTGCTTATTGAATATATTATAAGTTGCAACCTGGCGATTTGTAACAGGCACGAAGTACTAGATATTACGTTTGTATCGGATGATATGCGAAAGGGAAGTGTTGGATGAGCACAGCTTCTCTGATCATCGTTGCATTAGTTTCAGCAAATACTGCAGAAGTGGTCCCTCGGCTAAAAAAAAGAAAGGCGGATAAATTTCGGACAAGACAAAAGGGTAATAGCGACCGCCATGGTGGACCCCTTAGCTGGTTGGTCTAAGAAAGTACTGAATAGAGCGAAAGCCACAGGAACACCACATGACACACGGGACATCTATAAGACTAAGCTAAGAAACTATAAAGGCGATCTGAGAAAGGTTCAGAACCAATCCTGCGTGGAACACTGTAGCTCCGTGGAGGATACATCTGAGGCCTCTCAAGATAAGTTCTGGTTTGGACCACAATTAAATTATATATTGGAGACCAATTCGAATAAGAATTGCGCCCTTTGGGGGTTCAAGAAGTAAAATAGAGAGATCGATTTATATGGGAGCTGTATCGGGCTATAGACAGATTCAGACCATAATAAACACATATGTTGATGGTCATGAGAGAATCCGTCGTACAAAATTTCAGGCAAATCGGATAATAATTGCGACCTCTAGAGACTCAAAGAGTCAAAATTCCACATCGGTTTATATAGCAGCTATATCAGGTTATGAACCGATTTTAACCTTATTTGACACAGTTGTTGAAAGTAAGAATAAAATACGTCATGCAAAATTTCAGCCAAATCGGATAGGAATTGCGCCCTCTAGAAGCTCAAGAAGTCAAGTCCACAGATCTGTTTATATGACAGCTATATCAATTTATTAACCGAATTCAACCATACTTGGCACAGTTGTTGGGTATCATAACAAAATACTACGTTCAAAAATTCATTCAAATCGGATAAGAATTGTGCCTTCTAGAGGCTCAAGAAGTCAAGACCCAAGATTGGTTTATATGGCAGCTATATAAGGTTATGGACCGATTTAAACCATACTTGGCAAAGTTATTGGATATCATAACAAAACACGTCGTGCAAAATTTCATTCCAATCGGATAAGAATTGCGCACTCTAGAGGCTCAAGAAGTCAAGACCCAAGATCGGTTTATATGGCAGCTATATCAGGTTATGGATCGATTTGAACCATACTTGTCAAAGTTGTTAGATATCATAACAAAACACAAAATTTCATTCCAATCGGATAAGAATTGCGCACTCTAGAGGCTCAAGAAGTCAAGACCCAAGGTCGGTTTATATAGCAGCTATATCAAAATATGAACCGATATGGCCCATTTACAATACCAACCGACCTACACTAATAAAAAGTATTTGTGCAAAATTTCAAGCAGCTAGCTTTACTCCTTCGGAAGTTAGCGTGCTTTCGACAGACAGACGGACGGACGGACAGACGTACGGACGGACAGACGGACATGGCTAGATCGACATAAAATATCACGACGATCGCGACGATATATATACTTTATGGGGTCTCAGACGAATATTTCGAGTAGTTACAAACAGAATGACGAAATTAGTATACCCCCTACATTTTTTGATATCTGACCCTCCCCCTTACCCTAATTTTGAAAAATGCCAGATTTCGGTGATGGGTGGTGCGATTTAAGCGAAATTTTGTGTGCTCTCATATAGTACCCTAAAAATAAAAATTTGGTATCCAAATTTCTGATGGGGTACATAGGGGGCCGCCGCACCCTAAAACCTACCAAACACATATTTAGACCAATCACGACAAAATGGGACTCAAATGAAAGGTATTTAGGATAAGAAAACGTATCTGATATCTAAATGTCGGACCAAGTGCTCGACATATTTACCGACCATGGCAATATGGGACTCAAATGAAAGGTATTTGCGAGTAGAAAACGAATCTGATATCCAAATGTGGGACCACGTTTCTGGGGGTCCACCCCTTTCTCAAAACACCCCCAAACAGGACTTATTTACTGACCATGGGAATATGGGACTTAAATAAAAGGTATTTGAATGTAGAATACGAATCTGATATCCAAATATGGGACCAAGTGTTTGGGAGGCCGCCTCTCACCAAAAACATCCCACAAAGTGGGCAAATTTACGACCATAGCAATATGGGGCTCAAATGAAAGTTATTTGGGAGTAAAGCACGAATTTGATATCAATATTCGGGAAAAGTGTCTACGGGGCCATGCCGCCCTCACAATACCACCCAAATAGTAAGTATTTTCTGACTATTGCAATATGATGCTCAAATAAGAGGGTTTTTAGAGTGGAACTCGAATCCGATATATATTTTCAAGGCCAATTCACTGAGTGGCCGCCCATCCCCCAAAACACCCCCCAAGCTGGTAACGTTTGCCGACTATGGAAATATGGGGCTCAAATTAAAGTTATGTGGGAGTAAACCACGTATCTGATATCAACTGTCTACCGGACGTCCCATCACCATAACAACCCCCAAATAGGACATATGTGCTCACCAAGACAATTTGGGTCTTAAAGAAAGTGGAACTAAATATTCATAGTTTTTAGGGCCAATACCCCAAACCGGAAATTTTTGCTGACTTTTGCAATAAGGAGTTTAAATGAGATTAGAAAACGAATTTGATATCCAATTTTGAGGGCAATGGCAATATGGGGTTCAAAAAAATGATATATAGATATATGAGAATAGAGCACGTTGCTGATATCTTTTATGGGCTTAGTGTTTGGGCGACCACACCAATCCTCAAAACACCCCTAAATCGGGCATATTTACCGACTATGTCAATGTGGAGCTTAAATGAAAGGTATTGGGGGGTAAAGCAAGAATTGATACACATTTTCGGGACCAATTTTCTGGGGGTCTACCCCTTTCCCAAAATACCCCACAAACAGCAATTTTTTAGTGACCATCACAATATGGGGCTCAAATAAAGGTATTTGGGAGTAGAATACGAGGTTGATATCCAAATGTAGGACCATGTATTTAGGGCATCACGGAGCGGGCCCGGGTCAGCTAGGCTTGGGATCTGTGGATCTAAAGAGATGGGTCAGCAGAGGAAATCCATTCAAACCAACATTTTGGAAGGTACAAGAAAAGCAACTCCTGCACTATTAATCTGGAAGAGGGCCATTGGGAAAAGTTGGGGGTTGAGACCGAGCGTCATTCATTGGATATATACTGCAGTTGTCAGACCTATAATGCTATATGGTGTTGTGGTCTACCGTTTAATAGTCAACCGGATCCAAAGGATGGTTTGTTTGATCGTCACGGACGCACTGAGGACAACACTATCTGATGCACTGAATTTAGTGCTACATCTAATGCCTCTGGACATTGATTAAAAGTACTGTACCACTGTTCCTGAGAGATTCGATTGGAACTACCATATCCTTAGCAATATAAGTTTTATGGACTTCTATACGGATGGTTCCAAACTAGACGGACAGGTGGGCTTTGGGGTGTACTTTAAAGATCTAGGACTGGTCATATCGACCATTGAAGTGTGTATCGAACAAAGATCCGGAAATATTGGGTTGCTCAAAAAGTAATTGCGGATTTTTCATATAGTCGGCGTTGACAAATTTTTTCACAGCTTGTGACTACATAATTGCATTCTTTCTTCTGTTGGTTATCAGCTGTTACTTTTAGCTTGCTTTAGAAAAAGGTATAAAAAAAGTATATTTGATTAAAGCTCATTCTAAGTTTTATTAAAAATGCATTTACTGTCTTTTAAAAAATCCGCAATTACTTTTTGGGACACCCAATATAATATCATTACAACGATTGCCATATATATACATAAATAAAAAACATTAATGTTTGAAGCGAAAAATATATATTTTTTTTTTAATTTCAAATATATAATAACATTTTTTCAGTGAGTCCAAGCCGCATCAAAATCGGACTAAGAATACCCAAGATAAAAGAAAAATCGAAATGGTCAACGGGTATTGGTAAGGCTGTATTTGTAAATTTGCAAATTTTGCCCATGAACATTCCACTAAGGAACAGGGGCAAACTTCTCACATATCAATGAGAGCAGTCCGATTCAAGTTTAAGCTCAATGATAAGGGGCCTCCCTTTTATAGTCGAGTCCTAACGGCGTGCCACAGTGCGACATCTCTTTGGAGAGAAGTTTTACATGGTACCTCACACATGTTGCCAGCATTAGGAGGGGAAAAAACCGCTGAAATTTTTATACCCTCCACCATAGGAATAGGGGGGTATACTAATTTCGTCATTCTGTTTGTAACTACTCGAAATATTCGTCTAAGACCCAATAAAGTATATATATATTCTTGATTGTCGCGCCATTTTATGTCGATCTAGCCATGTCCGCCCGTCCATCCATCCGTCCGTCTGTCTGTCGAAAGCACGCTAACTTGCGAAGGAGTAAAGCTAGCCGCTTGAAATTTTGCACAAATACTTCTTATTAGTGTAGATCGGTTGGTATTGGTCCATGTTTTGATAT
Source organism: Stomoxys calcitrans (assembly GCF_963082655.1). Taxonomy (NCBI): domain Eukaryota; kingdom Metazoa; phylum Arthropoda; class Insecta; order Diptera; family Muscidae; genus Stomoxys; species Stomoxys calcitrans. The sequence continues at coordinate 131,467,718 of NC_081554.1, read as the reverse complement.
AGCTGCCATATAAACCGATTTTGGGTCTGATTTCTTGAGCCTCTAGAGGGCGCAATTCTTATCCGATTGGGATGAAAGTTTGCGCGACGTGTTTTGTTATGATATCCAACAACTGTGCCAAGTATGGTTCAAATCGGTTCATAACCTGATATAGTTGCCATATAAACCGATCCTGGGTCTTGACTTCTTGAGCCTCTAGAGTGTGCAATTCTTATCCGATTGGAATGAAATTTTGCACGACGTGTTTTGTTATGATATCCAATAAATTTGTCAAGTATGGTTCAAATCGGTCCATAACCTGATATAGCTGTGATATAAACCGATCTTGGATCTTGACTTCTTGAGCCTCTAGAGTGCGCAATTCTTATCCGATTTGAATGAATTTTTGCACGACGTGTTTTATTCTTACTTTCAACAACTGTGTCAAATAAGGTTCAAATTGGTTCATAACCTGATATAGCTTCCATATAAACCGATATGGGATCTTGACTACTTGAGCCTCTAGAGTTCGCAATTATTATCCGATTTGCCTGAAATTTGGTACGACGGATCCTCTTATGACCATCAACATACGTGTTTATTATGATCTGAATCGGTCTATAGCCCGATACAGCTCCCATAAAAATTGTCTAAGAAGAGATGCCCTTTTTTGCCTAAGAAGAGATGCCGGGAAAAGAACTCGACAAATGCGATCCATGGTGGAGGGAATATAAGATTCGGCCGGCCGAACTTAGCACGCTTTTACTTGTTTCTTTTCAGATGGTCTCACCAGGATTCGAGCCCAGGCGTTCAGCGTCATAGGCGGACATCCTAACATATGCGCTTCGATGGCCTCCGTGGCTATATTTGTGCTTTAACGAAATACTCGTATATAAATACAATCCTCAAGAACTTTTTAACATGTATTCATAATGAATGATGATGCAAACTTACATATTTGGCAACATTAATCATGTTTGACACCATTTCAATCTGCTTAAACTTTTACTAACCCTTTCCATACTTCAGTAAACTAGTAATTCCTACGCATATACAGAACTGTCAATATTTTTCCTGAGAACCGTGTATCAATTTCTTTTATATCCCGCTGGTGAGAATAACTTTTTGTTCCAAGTGACAATGAATATATGTAATGGCGTCACATATGAATTTCATCGTTTCATCAACCATCAGTGCAACAACAACGGCAAACAGTGTCGGCCAAACTGTTCTCAGATGACATTTGGCCATCAATCTAAACTCATCATTTTGCTTTAAGCTGTCGCGTAACGTCGAAAACATAACAAAATCATACTGGGATACTCCTTTTGTGGAGGGACGACGAACAGTGAAAAAGAAAATGTCCACAAAATAGCACATTAGATTGAATGGGAAGATGGGTTGAAAGTATTTTATGGTGTTGTTTGTCAATGCCGCAGCAGTTGCCGCTTCGTAACATAAACGTACGGTTTGTGGTGACAGGTTTGATGCAACCCCGTCATTATAACAGATTCTCCCATTGACACGTTTGTTAACGGATGTCACATTGCCGCGCTTAGCTTGTGGAATGATGCAGGAAGAAAAGTGAAGCTTATAACTATGCAAAGGAGAAGTGCTGTATTGGACAAAAAGCGTCATCACATATCTGTCGTTTGTTGTTATTTTTGCTGCTGTCATAGCCATCCATCATGGGTCCATCAATCATATCTATTAAGTTTTTTTACGGAAACCCCCAAGCTAGAGAAACTGAAAAGGGTACATGCTAATATAAGTTGTTGAATTCTAGGTACGAGTGGTAATTCAGGTAAGAAATGTTAAAATATCAACTATAACGGATACTACAAAATTTAAGTCCGAAAAAAGAGATTTAAAAGCAAACAAGTAACAAGTAAAAGCGTGCTAAGTTCGGCCGGCCGAATCTTTTATACCCTCCACCAAGGATCGCATTTGTCGAGTTCTTTTCCCGGCATCTCTTCTTAGGCAAAAAAGGATATAAGAAAAGATTTGCTCTGCTTTTAGAGCGATATCAAGATATGGTCCGGTTTGGACCACATTTATATTACATGTTGGAGACCTGTGTAAAATGTCAGCCAATTCGAATAAGAATTGCGCCCTTTGGGGGCTCAAGAAGTAAAATAGAGAGATCGATTTTTATGGCAGCTATATCAGGTTATGAACCGATTTTAACTATAATTGACACAGTTTTTGGATATCATAACAAAACACGTCGTGCCAAAATTCATTCAAATCGGATAAGAATTACGTCCTCTAGAGGCTCAAGAAGTCAAGACCCAAGATCGGTTTATATGACAGCTATATCAGGTTATGAACCGATTTGAACATTGACACAGTTTTTGGATATCATAACAAAACACGTCGTGCCAAAATTCATTCAAATCGGATAAGAATTACGTCCTCTAGAGGCTCAAGAAGTCAAGACCCAAAATCGGTTTATATGACAGCTATATCAGGTTATGGACCGATTTGAACCATACTCAACACAGTCGTTGGATATCATAACAAAACACGTCGTGCAAAATTTCTTTCCAATCGGATAATAATTGCGCACTCTAGAGGCTCAAGAAGTCAAGACCCAAGGTCGGTTTATATGGCAGCTATATCAGGTTATGGACCGATTTAAACCATACTTGGCACAGTTGTTGGATATCATAACAAAACACGTCGCGCCAAAATTCATTCCAATCGGATAAGAATTACGTCCTCTAGAGGCTCAAGAAGTCAAGACCCAAGATCGGTTTATATGACAGTTTATCAGGTTATATATTATCAGGTTATAAAGCGATTTGAACCATACTTTGCACAGTTGTTGGATATCATAACAAAACACGTCGTGCAAAATTTCATTCCAATCGGATAAGAATTGCGCACACTAGAGGCTCAAGAAGTCAAGACCCAAGATCGGTTTATATGGCAGCTATATCAAAACATGGACCGATATGGCCCATTTGCAATACAAACCGACCTACACTAATAAGAAGTATTTGTGCAAAATTTCAAGTGGCTAGCTTTACTCCTTCGGAAGTTAGGGTGCTTTCGATAGACAGACGGACGGACGGACGGACATGGCTAGATCGACATAAAATGTCACGACGATCAAGAATATATATACTTTATGGGGTCTCAGACGAATATTTCGAGTAGTTACAAACTGCCAGGTCTGGCAGCTATATCTAAATACAATCCGATCTTTACCATATTTGGGTCGAATGGCATGTGGCCTAAAAATACTCACTCTTTCAAATTGCAGCGAAATCGGATAAAAAAGCTTTTATGGGCTTCAGGCCCTTTATCGGCAGATCGCTCTGTATGGAAGCTATATCTAAAAATGTCCGATACAAACCATATTTAGGACGGACGTCGGGAGACGTCCCCACTGTTTCAAATTTCAACGAAATCGGGTAATAAATAGAGCTTTATATGTTTCAGTCCCTTCATCGGCAGATCTGTAAATATGGCAGCTATATCTAAATATAGTCCGATCTGAACCATATTTGGGTCCTATATTGAGAGGCTTAAAATCACACATTGTTTTAAATTTCAGCGAAATCGGGTAATAAATAGAGGGCTTTTATGGGCTTCAGACCCTTTGTCGGCAGATCGGTCTATATGGAAGCTATATCCAAATATAATCTGATCTGTACCATATTAAGGTCGGATGTTGAGAGGCTTAAAACTGCGCACTATTCCAAATTTCAGTAAAAATCGGATGAAAAATAAAGTTTTTATGGGCATTAGACCCTTTGTCGAAAAATCGGTCTATATGGCAGCTATATCTCAATATAGTCCGATCTGTACAATATTTGGGTCGGATGTTAAGAGGCTTAAAGCTGCGCACTGTTCCAAATTTCAGTAAAAATCGGATGAAAAATAAAGTTTTTATTGGAAAATAGGTCTATATGGCAGCTTTATCTAAACATGAACCGATCTAATCCATATTAAGGTCAGTTGTCGGAAGGCTTAAAATAACTCACTGTTTCAAATTTCAGCAAGACCGGATGAAAACTAACGTTTTTATGGGCATTAGACCCTTTATCGGAAAATCGGTCTATATAGCAGCTATATCCCAATATGGTGCGATTTGGCCCGTTCGAGAACTTAACCAAAAAGACGTATCGTGCCAAATTTCAGCTCAATATCTCAATTTTTGAAGGCTCAAGAGTGATTACAACAGACACACACACGGACATCGTTAAATCATCTTAGAATTTTACGACGATCCGAAATATGTGTACTTTGTAGGGTCGGAAATTGATATTTCGATGTGTTGTAAACAGAATGACTAAATTAATATACCCCCTATCCTACGGTGGTAGGTATTAAAAGGTCTTTAGTTCGGCCGGGCCGACCTTTGGATACCCATCGAAATGCATTATTAATGAACCCATATTAGCTTTATCTAAATATAGTCCCATCTCCACCGTATTCGGGAAGGATATGTATGGGTCTTACACAACTCTTGGTACCAATTGATCGGTTAAAAAGTGCATCTCTAGTGGTCCTAAGAACGTGGTGTGGTTCTAACGCGAGGACGTCGAGTGTCAACATCTTTCCCGACAGTAAAATTGCCATAAGGGCAATAACAACCAGGGCGGTAAGGTCACGAACAGTCTTGCAGTGTAAGAAAGAGATTAACGATTGGGTGCCAGGCCATAACGGAGTAAGGGGAAATTAAAAGGCAGACGATTTGGCGGTGAAGGCCAGAGGACTGCCGTCAATAAACTTGGTTAACCCGAAGCTTTTCGGGTCGACGCAGTCGGTAGAACTAACATATTCCCCATATTTCAGCGAAATCATATAACAAATGTGGCTTTAATGGGCCAAGACCTTAAATCTGCAGATCGGTCTATATGGGGGCTGTATCAAGATATAGTTCTATATAGCTTATCTTCGAACTTATCCGTAGTTCGGCCAAGCCGAATCTTATATACCCTCCACCATGAATCGCATTTGTCGAGTTCTTTTCCCGACATCTCTTCTAAGGCAAAACAGGCTATAAGAAAAGATTTGCTCTGATATTAGAGCGATATCAAGATGTGGTCCGTGTTGGACCACAATTAAATTATATGTTGAAGACCTGTGTAAAATGTCAGCCAATTCGAATAAGAATTGCGCCCTTTGGGGGCTCAAGAAGTAAAATAGAGAGATCGATTTATATTGGAGCTATATCGGGCTATAGACCGATTCAGACCATAATAAACACGTATGTTGATGGTCATAAGAGAATCCGTTGTACAAAACTTCTGGCAAATCGGATAACAATTGCGACCTCTAGAGGCTCAAGAAATCGAGATCCCAGATCGGTTTATATGACAGCTATATCAGGTTATGAACCGTTTTGAACCTTATTTGACACAGTAGTTGAAGGTAAGAATGAAAAACGTCATGCAAAATTTCAGCCAAATCGGATAGGAATGAATCTCTAGAAGCTCAAGAAGACAAGTCCCCAGATCTGTTTATATGACAGCTATATCAGGTTATGAACTGATTTGAACCATACTTGGCACAGTTGTTGCATATCATAACAATATACTACATGCCAAAATTCATTCAAATCGGATAAGAATTGCTCACTCTAGAGGCTCAAGAAGTTAAGACCCAAGATCGGTTTATATGGCAGCTATATCAGGTTATGGACCGATTTGAACCATACTTGACACAGTTGTTGGATCATAACAAAACACGTCGTGCAAAATTTCATTCCAATCGGATAAGAATAGCGCACTCTAGAGACTCAAGAAGTCAAGACCCAAGATCGGTTTATACGGCAGCTATATCAAAACATGGACCGATACCAACCAACCAATACTAATAAGAAGTATTTGTGCAAAATTTCAAGCGGGTAGCTTTACTCCTTCGGAAGTTAGCGTGCTTTCGACAGACAGACGGACGGACGTGGCTAGATCGACATAACATGTCACGACGATCAAGAATATATATATATTATGGGGTCGCAGACGAATATTTCGAGTAGTTACAAACAGAATGACGAAATTAGTATACCCCCAATCCTATGGTGGAGGGTATAAAAAAGAATACGTGTAAAGTTTCAGCTCAATATTTCAATTTGTTAAGACTATAGCGCGATCTCAACAGAGAGACTGACGGACATGGCTAGGTGGTGTTGGATTTTGACGACAATCAAGAATAATTAGGATCGGAATGGATATATCGCAAACGGAACCAGTAAAAGACTGTTAAGTTCGGTCGGCCCGAATCTTGGGAACCAACCACCATGGATTCTGCTAAAAATTTATACAAAATAAATTAAGGGTAGGGCATAACTTTATTCTATTGTACATACCAAACTTCTATCATACCAGCAAAAATTAAAGCTTCTAGGAACCGAAGAAGGATGATCGAGAGATCGGCTAACATGGAAGCTATATCAGGTTATACACCTATTTTTATACCCTCCACCATAACATGGGGGGTATATTAATTTCGTCATTCTGTTTGTAACTATTCGAAATATTCGTCTGAGACCCCATAAATTATATATATTCTTGATCGTCGCGACATTTTATGTCGATCTAGCCATGCCTGTCCGTCCGTCCGTCTGTCTGTCGAAAGCACGCTAACTTCCGAAGGAGTTAAGCCAGCCGCTTGAAATTTCGCACAAATACTTCTTATTAGTGTAGGTCGGTTGGTATTGTAAATGGGCCATATCGGTCCATGGTTTGATATTGCTGCCATTTAAACCGATCTTGGGTCTTGACTTCTTGAGCCTCTAGAAGGCGCAATTCTTATCCGATTGGAGTGAATTTTTGCACGACGTATTTTTCTATGATATCCAACAACTGTGCCAAGTATGGTCTAAATCGGTTCAAAACCTGATATAGCTGCCATATAAACAGATCGTGGGACTTGACTTCTTTAGCTTCTAGAGGGCGCAATTCCTATCCGATTTTGCTGAAATTTTGCATGACGTATTTTATATTTACTTTCAACAACTGTGTCTAATAAGGTTCAAATCGGTTCATAACCTAATATAGCTGCCATATAAACCGATCTGGGATCTTGACTTCTTGAGTCCCTAGAGGTCGCAATTATTATCCGATTTGCCTGAAATTTTGTACGACGTATCCTCCCATGACCATCAACATACGTGTTTATAATGGTCTGAATCTGTCTATAGCCCGATACAGCTCCAATATAAATCGTTCTCTTTATTTTACTTCTTGAGCCCCCAAAGGGCGCAATTCTTATTCGAATTGGCTGACATTTTACATCGTTTCTTATATCCTTGTTTTGCCTAAGAAGAGATGCCGGGAACAGAACTCGACAAATGCGATCCATGGTGGAGGGTATATAAGATTCGGCCCAGCCGAACTTAGCAAGCTTTTATGTGTTGTATTTGGCACAGTTGTTGGAAGTCGTAACAGAACATCGCATGCAAAATTTCAGCCAAGAAGTCAAATCGGGAGACCGGTTTATATGGGAGCTATATCAGATTAAAGATCGATTGGGACCGCACTTGGTACAGTTGTAGGAAGTCGTAACAAAACACTACATGCTCAATGTCAGCCAAATCGGACAAACATCGCTGTTTGAAGGGCTCAAAGAGTCAAATCATGAGATCTGTTTATATGGGAGCTATATCAGGTTCTTGACCAATTTAGACCGAACTTGACACTATAGTTGGAAGTCATAGCAGAACAATACGTTCAACATATGGATATTAAATATCTGTGCAAAATTTCAAGTGGTTAGCTTTACGCGTTCGACCTCTATCGTGATTTCGACAGACAGACGGACATGGCTATATTGACTCAGAACGTCGAGACGATCAAGAATATATATACTTTATGGGGTCTTATATGAATATTTCGAGGTGTCACAAACGGAATGACTAGATTAGTATACACCCATCCTATGGTGGTGGGTATAATGACAAAATGAATATACCCCATCCTTCGGTAGTGGATATAAGAAGAGTAACTATATGATAGGGTTGTTCCGTATAAGTGTAACACTTTATTCAGAATCGAAATCGCCATTAGTTGTAACGGTAGTTAAGTATTAAGGCCAAAACAGATTGAGCGCGTTGAGCTTTGTTTTTGAGATTTGCGTTGAAAAAAGCAACTATGCAAGTAAATCACACGAAAGCAACGCGCAAAAGATAAAGAATTTTCAAATTTGACTACTGAAATTGAGCGGCACTAAGTTTTGCCATACGGGAAGTAGTATAATTAGGTGTCAAAGTTAAAAATTGTTTAACTTTTGCTCGTTGCTTTTTTGGCATTTGTTTGCAGAGTTGCATATTTCAACGCAACACTCAAAAACAAATTCAACGCACTTATTCTGTTTTGGCCATTATTGTTAGTAGATACCATTAGAAAAATGTATAACAAACGTGCTTATTTGGATAAGGTATTGGCAGTGTAGCAACCCTGAATTGAATTAATACCAAATGATATTGAAAATCTTATATATAACAAGTAAAAGCTTGCTAAGTTCGGCCGGGCCGAATCTTATATACCCTCCACCATGGATCGCATTTGTCGAGTTCTTTTCCCGGCATCTCTTCTTAGGCAAAAAAAAGGATATAAGAAAAGATTTGCTCTGCTATTAGAGCGATATCAAGATATGGTCCGGTTTGGACCACAATTAAATTACATGTTGGAGAACGGTGTAAAATGTCAGCCAATTCGAATAAGAATTGCGCTCTTTGTGGGCTCAAGAAGTAAAATAGAGAGATCGATTTATATGGGAGCTGTATCGGGCTATAGACCGATTCAGACCATAATAAACACGTATGTTAATGGTCATGAGAGAATACGTCGTACAAAATTTCAGGCAAATCGGATAATAATTGCGATCTCTAGAGGCTCAAGAAGTCAAGATCCCAGATCGGTTTATATGGCAGCTAAATCAGTTTATGAACCGACTTGTACTTTATTTGACATAGTTGTTGAAAGTAACAATAAAAAACGTATTGCGATATTTCAGCCAAATCGGATAGGAATTGCGCCCTCTAGAAGCTTAAGAAGTCAAGTCCCCAGATCTGTTTATATGACAGCTATATCAGGTTATAAACCGATTTGAACCATATTTGGCGCAGTTGTTGAATATCACAACAAAATACTACGTGCCAAAATTCATTCAAATTGGATAAGAATTGCGCCCTCTAGAGGCTCAAGAAGTCAAGACCCAAGATCGGTTTATATGACAGCTATATAAGGTTATGGACCGATTTAAACCATACTTGGCACAGTTATTGGATATCATAACAAAACACGTTGTGCAAAATTTCATTCCAATTGGATAAGAATTGCGCACTCTAGAGGTTCAAGAAGTCAAGACCCAAGATCGGTTTATATGGCAGCTATATCAGGTTAAGGACCGATACTTGGCACAGTTATTGGGTATAATAACGAAACACGTCGTGCAAAATTTCATTCCAATCGGATAAGAATTGCGCACTCTAGAGGTTCAAGAAGTCAACACCCAAGAGCGGTTTATATGGCAGCTATATCAGGTTATGAACCGATTTGAACCATATTTGACACAGTTGTTGGATATCACAACAAAATACTACGTGCCAAAATTCATTCAAATTGGATAATAATTGCGCCCTCTAGAGGCTCAAGAAGTCAAGACCCAAGATCGGTTTATATGGCAGCTATATCAGGTTATGGACCGATTTGAACCATACTTATCACAGTTGTTGGATATCATTACAAAACACGTTGTGCGAAATTTCATCCCAATCGGATAAGAATTGCGCACTCTAGAGGCTCAAGAAGTCAAGACCCAAGATCGGTTTATATGGCAGCTATATCAAAACATGGACCGATATGGCCCATTTACAATACCAACCGACCTACACTTATAAGAAGTATTTGTGCAAAATTTCAAGCGGCTAGCTTTACTCCTTCGGAAGTTAGCGTGCTTTCGACAGACAGTTGGACGGACGGACAGACGGACGGACATGGCTAGATCGACATAAAATTTCACGGCGATCAAGAATATATATACTTTATGGGGTCTAAGACGAATATTTCGAGTAGTTACAATCAGAATGACGAAATTAGTATACCCCCCATCTTATGGTGGAGGGTATAAAAATCAATTTGTGTCTATTTGTTTTTATGTTTGTGTGTTCCATAAAACTCAGAAACGGCTGAACCGATTTTTTGAAATTTTCACAGATGGTGCATAATGACCCCGTGGTGAAAATAGGGTACTACCTTTTTTGATATCTGAAGGGGGCGGACCCTCCCCCTTACCCTTATTTTCAGAAACGCCAGATCTCGGAGATGGGTGGTGCGATTTAATCGAAATTTCGTGTGCTCTGATATAGTACCCTAAAAATAAAAATGTAGTATCCAACAGAAAACAAACATAGAACAGAACAGTTGTGTTTTTTGAGGCTCTATAATAAATTAATTTTTTTTAATTGTTGCGAACTGAGTTATTCTTTAGAAGTGAACATTTTATTTTGCACTTTTGCCGCTTTAACATCACATAGTTTCCGCTTGATGCTTAGCCGAGTTTAACCATTAAAAATATTAAAATACAATTTAACATAACTACCACCGGTGAATAATAAAAAAAAGAAAAGAAACTTTAGAAAATAACAAAAAGGCACCAAACAAAACAATAAGAACAAGCACCATATATTTTCGCTCACAATCTCAACCTCGAAAATTAAGAACAATGAATAATAACAGTTTTGATCGCTCAATTACAAAATGCAGTGAGAGTACTATCCCCCCGCAAGCACCAAAGCGTATGCGAGAGATAATGCAAACCTCTTACTCTGAGAGTATTTGCAAAACACCTCGCTTGTCAAACTACGAGTCGCCTCAACGCATTGTTATGATTATCGACAAGAGATTTGAGAAGCAAAACGAACTCATCCAAACATTAATTAAAGAGAGTGAAACGCGCTTGCTAAATGAACTTGATAAGAGACTAAGTGACTTCCGAAACGAAATTATTTCTCTTAAAGATCGTGTTGTCAGAATGGAAACAGTAGCTGAAAAAATTGATATGATTGAACAAGAAGTCTTGGAAATGAAAGCACAAAAATTTTTAAATCCTCAAAATAATGAAATCCAAAATGAAATTAAAAACCTTAAGACTCAGTTATTGAAGCAAGAAAATCTACAAGTTGCTTCTGAAATAAGAATAAACGGTATTCCTTTCTATGAAGGTGAAAATTTAAATGCATTGTTCAACAGCATATGCAATAGTTTGAACATACATACACCTTCTATAAAATCTATATATCGAATTAAACCAAAAATACAACGAAATTATGACACAACAATAATTGTGAATTTGATGTCACCCTATGATAAAAATTGCATACTTAAATCAATCGCTTATTTTAAACGTAATAACAAAACTCTTCTGTCACTAAACCATATTGGCTTTGATTCCCCCAACGTCATACATATAAATGAAAACTTGACGGCAACCAACTACAAAATTCTACAGAGCGCGCTCAAACTAAAAAGGCAGAAAATCGTGGAATCTGCATACTCCTTCCGTGGGCTCATTTATGTCAAAGAACGACGATCTGATCCACCTCACCTAATAGATGAGGTCGAATTGCTATCTAAATTTTTTCGAGAATACCCTGAACAACGAGGAGAAACAGCTAGCAACCCCTCAACTAATACCGATGAATAGCACCATTTGTATTATATCTGTCGTTCTTTATATTGATTTCATTTATATGTTTTTTATGTGTTTTTTGAATCAACATTTTTATATCGCATTTCATAATATCTTAAACTTAATAGTCCCAAGCTCCTTATTTTTTATCGTATTTTCTACAACCACAGAAGCATTGCAAAGTTGTTTATACATTGATGAGTGATGAAAATTATAGTTCCAAAGACAGTCTCAGCTGCATGCTTAAGATAATGGTCAAACAGAAATCTGGTCTATGTGTGGCACATATTAACGCGCAAAGCCTTAACAACAAACTGGATGAGTTCAGACATATTTTTTGCGATTCAGGAGTGGACCTTATTTGTGTCTCTGAAACTTGGTTTCATTCCTCCATAGATGACGGTATTTTCCATGTTCCAGGATACAAATTGTTAAGGGCTGATAGAAGGTCTCATGCTGGCGGAGTGGCCATATACATAAAAGTTGGGCTTAATTTCAACCTTAAGCTCAGATCCAACGACGAATCCAATATGGAATACCTTTTTATTGAAATTACTATGGAAAACAAAGCTAATATCCTCTTGGGTTGTGTTTATAGACCCAATAACCACATCGATTTCGAGCCTGTTCGAAATGCTATAGAAACTTTATCTTTAAACTATAATGATACAATCATCGTTGGGGATTTCAACAGCAATCTGATAATCGACAACAACCTATCTAACCTCATGGAAACACTTGGACTAGTCCCATTTAATACCAGCATACCCACGCATTTCACCAGTACCAATTCAAGCTTGCTAGATTTAGTCTTTGTCAATAACATATCCAAAGTACTTATCTATGACCAACTTTGTGCTCCCGGCTTTTCAAAGCATGATCTGCTATTTTTTACGTATGATATGCATGTAAATACCAAGCCTACGAAATACACGTATCGCGTTATAAAAAACATTGATGAAAGTCTGGTAAGCTCTTGTCTCGACGAAGTCAATTGGAATGCCATTTATTCATTTCACAATGTGGATGACCAACTTGCGTTCCTACAAAATAACATTTACATGATTTATAACAGCTGTGTCCCTCTCAAAACCAAGGTGGTAAATCATAAACAACAGCCGTGGTTCAATAATACAATTAAGTTTTTAATTGAAAAAAGAGATATTGCGTATCAAAGGTGGCAACACTTTAAAACATTTGAACTTCACGATATGTTTAAATCTGCCAGGCGGGCAGTTGTAAAAAGTATTAATGCCGCTAAATATGAATACTATAGCCAAAAATTCAAATCTGCGATAGACAGCAAGTCAAAATGGAAGACTATTCGCGAAATTGGTATTGGCACTAAACAATCTACTGCTGAAAATATTGACATAAATAAGTTAAATGAGAATTTTATAAAATTGAATAGCAGCGTCAACAATTCTAATATATATTCCTGTGTACATACAGCCCCAATTGAAAACGATTTTTCATTCCGATGCGTAGACAATAATGAGGTCATGGAAAGCATTTTTGCAATTAAATCAAATGCTATTGGAACCGACGAATTGTGTCCAATTTTTATAAAATTTGTGCTGCCCAAGCTATTAACATACATAACATATTTGCTAAATAGTATAATTACACAATCTACCTTTCCTAGACAATGGAAACTTGCAAAAATTATACCAATACCTAAGTCAAATAATGATTTCCGACCTATAGCAATATTACCTTTTTTGTCTAAAGTTTTGGAACGTTTACTAAATTCTCAGATTTCCTCGTTTCTTGAAAAGGAAAAACTGTTGACTGAAAACCAATCTGGATTTAGAAAGAAAAGAAGCTGCACCACAACTCTTATCGATGTCGTTGAAGATCTTCGTAAAAGCCAGGACGATAACATGACATCTTTTCTTGTTCTACTGGACCACAGCAAGGCGTTTGACACAGTCAACCATGATATATTGTTGTCAAAACTAAGGAGATTTTTTTACTTTACCGATACCGCCTGCAATTTAATTTCATCGTACTTATCAAATCGTTCTCAGTGTGTTGTTCTTAACGATAGGAAATCTAGATCATTAAATGTATTACGAGGTGTACCCCAAGGTTCTATTCTGGGCCCTTTGTTATTTACCCTGTACATAAATGATCTTCCTCACGTTCCTGAGACCTGTAGCATACAAATGTATGCAGATGATGTGCAACTATATGCAAGTACTAAAACCGTGGATATGAGTACCTGTATTACGAAAATTAACAACGATCTAAAATCTGTTTATGAGTGGGCAAGTAATAACTGTTTGGATCTCAACCCATCAAAATCGAAACTCATAGTTATTGGTAAAAATCAATCTCTTCAATACAACGTCGAATTAAGAATTTCAGACAATGTAATACAACGAGTTGAGTCTTCATCCAATTTGGGTTTAACGATCAATACAAAGCTGACTTGGACAAACCACATTAATCGCGCTTCTGGCAAAGTATATGGTATGCTGAGAAATTTATGGAATGTGCGTACATGTACTACTTTTAATATTCGTATGATGCTTGCAAAGACATATTTACTCCCAACACTGCTTTACGGATGTGAAGTCTTTGCATATTGTGACTACAATGACTCCCGGACACTAAATGTTGCATATAACAACATCGCACGTTATGTCTTTAACAAAACTAGGAGAGACAGAATATCTGAATTCGCATACAAAATTTTCAACGTTCAATTTAGCAACTACTTAAAGATAAGATGCTTAATACAGCTGCATAATATAATTTACACAAAAGAACCCTTTTATCTTTATAATCGTGTGCAGTTCGCCAGATCCAACAGAGGCAAAAAACTCATTCTTCCCAGGTTCAAAAAACTCTCCTCCGAACGCCAATTCTTCATCAACACAATTCGTCTTTGGAACTCGCTCCCTAATTATTTGCAATTACTAAGCAATGCTTCTGTTTTTAAGACTGAGCTTTTTAAATTTTATGCTTGATTATTGTTTTATTGTTTTTTTTTTAATTTTGTTTCTTAATTATACAAATTTAAATTTTATTTATACAAATTTCAATTTTATTTATACAAATTTCAATTTTATTTACACAAATTTCAATTTTATTTATAAAATGTTTTCCTACTTCTAATTTTTGTAAACCATTACTGTGTATCTTCTTGTGATTCTAGTACAGTCAATTATAAGACTTATGTCTTGTTGTACTAGTAATGTCATAAATAATAAACAAATAAACAAACAAACAAACAAATTTTGGATGGGGTACCTAGGGGGGGCGCCCCACCCTAAAACCTACCAAACAAATATTAAGACCAACCACGACAATATGGGACTCAAATGAAAGGTATTTAGGTTAAGAGAACGCATCTGATATCTATTTGTCGGACCAAGTGCTAGAGGGACCTCCCCAAACCCCAAAACACCCCCAAATCGGGCATATTTACCGACCATGGCAATATGGGACTCAAATGCAAGGTATTTGCGAGTAGAATACGAATCTGATATCCAAATGTGGGACCACGTTTCTGGGGGTCCACCCCTTCCCAAAACACCCCCCAAACAGGACTTATTTACTGACCATGGGAATATGGGACTTAAATAAAAGGTATTTGAGTGTAGACTTAGAATCTGATATCCAAATATGGGACCAAGTGTTTGAGGGGCCGCCTCTCTCCAAAAACCTCCCCCAAAGGGGACACATTTACGACCATTAATATTCGGAAAAAGTGTCCATGGGGCCACTCCACCCCCACAACACCACCCAACCCCCAAAACACCTCTAAATCGGATATATTTACCGATCATGGCAATATGGGACTCAAGTGAAAGGTATTTACTAGTAGAATACGAATCTGATATCCAAATGTGGGACTAATTTTCTGGGGGCGGACCCCTTCCCCAAAACACCCCCCAAACAGTACTTATTTACTGACCATTAGAATATGGGGCTAAAATAAAAGGTATTTGAGTCTAGAATTTGAATCTGATGGGACCAAGTGTTTGGGGGGTTGCCTCTCACCAAAAACAACCCACATAGGGGACAAATTTACGACCATAGCCATATGGGGCTCAAATAAAAGGTCATTGGAAGTGAAGCGCGAATCTGAAATCAATATTTGGGAAAAGTGTCTATGGGGCCACCCCACCCCCACAACACCCCCACAACACCCCCACAACACCCCCACAACACCACCCAAATAGTAAGTATTTGCTGACTATTGCAATATGAGGCTCAAACATGAGGGTTTTTAGAGTGGAACACGAATCCGATATATATTTTCAAGGCCAACTCAATCTGATATCCAAATATGGGACCAAGTGTTTGAGGGGCCGCCCATCCCCCAAAACACCCCCCAAGCCGGTAACGTTTGCCGACTGTGGAAATATGGGGCTCAAATTAAAGGTATTTGGGAGTAGACCACGTATCTGATATCAACGTTAGGGACCAACTGTTTAGGGGACGTCCCACCACCATAACAACACCCAAATAGGACGTATTTGGTCACTAAGACAATTTGGGTCGTAAAGAGAGTGGAAGTAAATATTAATATCAATGAGATTTGAAAACGAATTTGATATCCAATTTTGAGGCCAATGGCAATATGGGGTTCAAATAAATGACGAATAGATATATGAGAATAGAGCACGTTGCTCATATATTTTCCATGCTTAGTGTTTGGGCGACCACACTAATCCCCAAAACACCCCTAAATCGGCCATATTTACCGACCATGTTAATATGGAGATTAAATGATAGGTATTGGGGGTAGAGCAAGAATTGATACCCACTTTCGGGACCAATTTTCTGGGGGTCAACCCCTTTCCCAAAATACCCCACAAGCAGCAATTTTTTAGTGACCATCGCAAAATAGGGCTCAAATATTTGGGAGTAGAATACGAATTTAATATTCAAATTTAGGACCATGTATTTAGCGCATCACCCCTTCCCCAAAACACCCCGCAAAGGGTAAACAATTTTCGACCATTCCAATATGTCTTATTTAAGATTAGAAAAAGAATTTGATAACCTATTTTGAGCCAAGTGTTTGGGGGACGCCTCATCCTGTAAGCTTCTCTTAGCCAATGGCAATATGGTTTTTAAATAAATGGTAGTCGGCGTTGACAAATTTTTTCACAGCTTGTGACTCTGTAATTGCATTCTTTCTTCTGTCAGTTATCAGCTGTTACTTTTAGCTTGCTTTAGAAAAAAAGTGTAAAAAAGTATATTTGATTAAAGTTCTTTCTAAGTTTTATTAAAAATGCATTTACTTTCTTTTAAAAAATCCTCAATTACTTTTTGGGCAACCCAATACATATTCCGAGGAAACTTTTGTTCCATATAATGTAAAAGAAGGCGCAGCGGAGCGGGCCCGGGTCAGCTAGTAATTTTATATAATAATAGCAACAGGTACACTACACGAAAAATTGATTCCAACGGTATTGGTAGTGTACCATAACAATACCATAAGGTATGGATGATGTAAAACATTATACATATCCAAGACCTGCGCAAGACTATTCATTTCTGATTTCAAGACACACTAACAAACATAAAGTATTTCAGGAACTGAACTCTTCGTTTAAAAATACAACATGGTATGAGACAATTGAGAACTGAGTAAAACTGATAAACAAGACACCAAGTACCGAGATGATTGAATTTATAAAATGAGCCCATCAACAAAAAGGAAGATTGAGTCGGATTTAAGTGAGTGCATGTTGTATAATGCATGTATTCTGGTACATTTTGCCTCAGATAAAGTACTATTTTTCTTATCGTCTGCTTTCGTAGTACGAAATTCGTAGGAAGGCAACGTGGTTGATTTGGCAAAAGCATGGACAAACACACTCAAACACGACTAGTTTTTTTTTATATGAGAAAACAGTTTGCAAACGATTTGTGTGATCAGTTAAAATTTTGAAAATGACAGCGAGACGCTTTCATATACGGCTAGTAATTTCTCATAATTTACTGTTGCGGCTATGAATTCGAAATAAAAATACTCCAAAGTACTGAATGGTGGTTGTGTTTCAAGATTATCTACGCAACAGGAACTTGTCCGTTTTACTGTATCTTCAGTGTCTCGCGTTTCAGTACATGATTTTATTAAGTAGGACATCATGTGTGTTCAGTGTTCACGAGTTCAGCAAAAACAGTCCAATGAATTGTTTTGTGCAGGGCTTTGAATAAATTTCTAACGGTATTGTCCTGATATTAATTCACGGGTTTGCTTCACTATCAATACCATTGTAACCGTCCGGTAGTGTGCGTCAAAACCTCGAAATATAGATCTGTAACTCTACAAAATATATTTTTGATTGCATTGAAATTTTAAACCAATCTACCCATAAACGTCCATTAACCACCTTATAAGCTATTTTGGTACAGAGATTGTTCTAAAAGTAGGTCGTTGGACAACTGCAAAAAAATAACCGATACTCCAATTTGTGTTACCTTTGATGTCTCATTTTTATACCCTCCACCATAGGATGGTGGGGTATACTAATTTCGTCATTCTGTTTGTCCGTCCGTCCGTCCGTCTGTCTGTCGAAAGCACCATAACTTTTGAAGGAGTAAAGCTAGCCACTTGAAATTTTGCACAAATACTTTTTATTAGTAGGTCGGTTGAAATTGCAAATGGGCCAAATCGGTCTATGTTTTGATTTAGCTGCCATATAAACCGATATTGGGTCTTGACTTCTTGAGCCTATAGAGGACGCAATTTTCTTCCGATTTGACTGATATCTTGCACGCAGTATTTTGATATCACTTCCAACAACTGTGCTAAGTATGGTTCAAATCGGTTTGTAAACTGATATAGTTGCCATATAAACTAATCTGGGTTCTTGACTTCTTGAGCCTCTAGATAGCTCAATTCTCATCCGACTTGGCACAAATTATGTACAACGGCTTCTTCTATGGTCTTCAACATACGTGTGCAATATGGTCTGAATAGATCTATAGATTGATACAGCTCCCATATAAACCGATCTCGCGATTTTACTTCTTGAGCCCCGAATCGGACTACAACTTGACATAGCCCCCCTTCCTTCTCCTTTTCCTCCGTCCTTATTCATTATTCTTTGTTTGCCTAAAGAGAGCTACTGCGCAAAGAACTCGACAGATTTGATCCATGGTGGAGGGTATATACGATTCGGCCTGGCCGAACTTAGCACGTTTTTACTTGTTTTTATCTGATAAGCATACATTTGCTTCCTTTTTTTTTTCCTAATCAACCAACACGCTGGGGATGCCCCCTATATGTGCAGTGCATTGCGTTGGAGAGAATAGTTAAGGATCGGAGGGAGGAAAGAGGGAGTAGTGTTTACTGACATTTCTGAATGTCGTAAGTAGCGGGAAAGACAACTGCCAGAAGTCGATTCCACTTACGAACCGTTTGACTTCTTAGGCGTCCAGAACAACCAGTTTTGCCCGATAAACATAACTGGGACCTTTCCGGTGCCAGCATTGAAACCCATAAGAGTACTAAATGAAATCGAGTAAAAATTAGGTTTATGTTTTGAGGTGTTTACTTTTTGCTCGGCCTGTTCTGCATCCATTGGCCTTTATTCTACTAAATAAGCATTGCTTCGTTTAACTTTTTAAATAATAACAAGTAAAAGCTTGCTAAGTTCGGCCGGGCCGAATCTTATATACCCTCCACCATGGATCGCATTTGTCGAGTTCTTTTCCCGGCATCTCTTCTTAGGCAAAAAAAAGGATATAAGAAAAGATTTGCTCTGCTATTAGAGCGATATTAAGATATGGTCCGGTTTGGACCACAATTAAATTATATTTTTGTTGGAGACCTGTATAAAATGTCAGCCAATTCGAATAAGAATTGCGCTCTTTGTGGGCTCAAGAAGTAAAATAGAGAGATCGATTTATATGGGAGCTGTATCGGGCTATAGACCGATTCAGACCATAATAAACACGTATGTTAATGGTCATGAGAGAATACGTCGTACAAAATTTCAGGCAAATCGGATAATAATTGCGATCTCTAGAGGCTCAAGAAGTCAAGATCCCAGATCGGTTTATATGGCAGCTAAATCAGGTTATGAACCGACTTGTACTTTATTTGACATAGTTGTTGAAAGTAACAATAAAAAACGTATTGCGATATTTCAGCCAAATCGGATAGGAATTGCGCCCTCTAGAAGCTTAAGAAGTCAAGTCCCCAGATCTGTTTATATGACAGCTATATCAGGTTATAAACCGATTTGAACCATATTTGGCGCAGTTGTTGAATATCACAACAAAATACTACGTGCCAAAATTCATTCAAATTGGATAAGAATTGCGCCCTCTAGAGGCTCAAGAAGTCAAGACCCAAGATCGGTTTATATGACAGCTATATAAGGTTATGGACCGATTTAAACCATACTTGGCACAGTTATTGGATATCATAACAAAACACGTTGTGCAAAATTTCATTCCAATTGGATAAGAATTGCGCACTCTAGAGGTTCAAGAAGTCAAGACCCAAGATCGGTTTATATGGCAGCTATATCAGGTTAAGGACCGATACTTGGCACAGTTATTGGGTATAATAACGAAACACGTCGTGCAAAATTTCATTCCAATCGGATAAGAATTGCGCACTCTAGAGGTTCAAGAAGTCAAGACCCAAGATCGGTTTATATGGCAGCTATATCAGGTTATGAACCGATTTGAACCATATTTGGCACAGTTGTTGGATATCACAACAAAATACTACGTGCCAAAATTCATTCAAATTGGATAATAATTGCGCCCTCTAGAGGCTCAAGAAGTCGAAACCCAAGATCGGTGTATATGGCAGCTACATCAGGTTATGGACCGATTTGAACCATACTTGGCACAGTTGTTGGATGTCATAACAAAACACGTCGTGCAAAATTTTATCCCAATCGGATAAGAATTGCGCACTCTAGAGGCTCAAGAAGTCAAGACCCAAGATCGGTTTATATGGCTGCTATATCAAAACATGGACCGATATGGCCCATTTACAACACCAACCGACCTACACTAATAAGAAGTATTTGTGCAAAATTTCAAGCGGCTAGCTTTACTCCTTCGGAAGTTAGCGTGCTTTCGACAGACAGACGGACGGAGGGACGGACGGACGGACAGACGGACGGACATGGCTAGATCGACATAAAATTTCACGGCGATCAAGAATATATATACTTTATGGGGTCTTAGACGAATATTTCGAGTAGTTACAATCAGTATGACGAAATTAGTATACCCCCCATCTTATGGTGGAGGGTATAAAAAGGAAAAGCGTTCTTAGTTCGGCCGGGCCGAATCGACCATGGTTCGCATTTGGAAAGGAAAGGATTAAAGGAAAGATGTGATATTTATTGGACCTATATAAAGTTATGGTCCGATTCGAACCATAATGAAATGAATGTTGGAGACCACAGCAGAAATCATAGTGCAAAAATTTCAGCCAAATCGAATAAGGATTTCGCCCTTTAGGGGCTCAAAAAGTAAAATAGGGAGATCGTCTTATAGGGGAGCTTATAGGAGTTTATAGACCGATTCAAACCGTATTTGAGACGTATATTGAAGCCATGGGAGAAGCCGTTGTACATAATTTCACCCAAATCAGATAATAATTGCGCCCTATAAGGGCTCAAGAATTCGAGATCCCAGATCGGTTTGTATGGCAGCTATACCAGGTTATGGACCGATTTGAACCCTTCTTTGTACAGTTGTTGAAAGTCATAACGAAACACGTTGTATAAAATTTTAGCGAAATCGGATAAGATTTGAGCCCTCTAAGGCCTCAAGCAATCAAGACCCCATATCGGTTTATATGATAGCTAAATCAGGTTATGCATGGATTTCACCCGTACTTGGCACAGTTGTTGGATCATAACAAAATACGTCATGCAAAATTTCAGCCAAATCGGATGAGAATTGTGCCCTCTAGCGGTTCAAGAAATCAAGACCCCAGATCGGTTTATATGACAGCTATATCAGGTCATTGACCGATTTGAGCCCTACTTAGTACAGTTATTGGTGATCATAAAAAAAACACCTCGTGCAAAATTTCTGCCAAATAGAATAAAAATAGCGCCCTGTAGTGGCTCAAGAAGTGAAGATCCAAGATCGGTTTATATGGCAGCTATATCAAAACATGGACCGATATGGCCCATTTACAATCCCAACCGACCTACACCTATAAAAAGTTTTTGTGCTAAATTTCAAGCGGCTTGCTTTACTCCTTCGAAATTTTGCGTGCTTTCGGCAGACAGACGGACGGAATATATATACTTTATGTGGTCTGAGACGAATATTTCGGGGAGTTACAAACGGATTGACGAAATTAGTATACCCGCATCCTACGGTGGAGGGTATCATAATAATAAACTCGAGGCATCCTAATGTAGAAATGATATATTGGCTACCATGAGGGCTACAAACCGTGTCATTTGTGTGCAGACACATGGTCATGTCACATTTCGACTAAAACACATTTCAATTTTGTTGCCTGCCAGCGTGTGTTCTTATGACACATTTTTCATATGAAAATTCATTTTAACAAATGTTTTGCTGTAGTTTTCTCTAATCGAAAAAACCGCGCCTTTAAATTAGATTTATTACGATGCTCAACGTTGATATTTCCTAGGACCCAAGCAATATAGACGTCACCAAGATATCATCAACTATAATGGGATGCACAATACGGACCATTTTCAGTTAAACAGCTGTCAACATTAATTTAAATTTTGACAAATAAAATGTCATTTGGACGGAAACACCTTCAGCGCATACATTGCCATCAAATCTATGGTACTCCTAGCAAAGTGTGACTGATTCTGGTGAATATGTTGCAAGTTTTATTGGTCATAAAGTTTTAATTTGAATTAAATTTATCATCACATTGAGCTTATAGAAGATGATATGGTAATTTTCACTTTTTTGTGATTTCCTTTAATTTTTTGCATCATAACAACAAATCGGATCAGCAATGGGCTAATATGAAAAAACTACAATACATTAAATTTTATTACTCGATAACGAAACACGAGGCCATCGTTGCGCTGAGGTTGGCATGTCCGCCTAAGACGCTGAACGCCCGGATTCGAGCCTAGGTGAGAACATCAGAAGAAAAAATTTTCAGCGGTGGTTATCCCCTCCTAATGCTGGCGACATTTGTGATGTACTATGACATGTAAAACATCCCGCAGAGGTGTAGCACTGCGGTACGCCGTTCCGAGTCTACTATAAAAAGGAAGGATCATTAAGCTTAAACTTGAATCGGACAGCATTCATCGATAACCTGATGTAGCCGCCATATAAACCGAGCTGCCAATTTGATTTCCTGAGCATCTGGAGGGCGCAATTATTACTCACCTGATATTTTGGAGATGGTGTTTTTCTATAACTTCTTAAAGCCGTGATAAATACGGTACATATCGGTCAATAACTTGATATAGCTCTTAAATATTTGGAACAGTCATTCTAAAAACTTGTCACATGCAATCGATAGTAAAGGGTATGTACCATTCACCCGGCCGAATATAACGCGCTTTTACTTGTTTTGTCTAAAGTCTGTACGAGCATTTGAATTAAATGTCGATACCAACTTTAGAAGTTCATATTCTGGTTCACTGTGGTTCGAAATCGAAAAATTCTCAAAATCCTTCTGTAAGTGGGAAATGGATAAAAATATTGTAAATTTTTTATGGACAAAATCTGACGCTAATGGATCCGAGGAGAGACGCTTCTTCGTCTCTTCGTCGGAGACATTTGGTAATAAAACAAAAGCTAAACTTTGTATTGCTTGACAAAACTTTTCTATTGCTTGCCGATTAGACATCTTTGTGCAGATAACTTATGGAAATCCATTGTAGTCGTTCAGTGGAGTGGACGTATTTTTATTTCGCTCCTCAAAGAAAAAAAATATCCGTATCTCGGAAAATATACTACTGCACTGTTGTGAACCAGCACAGTAAAATATAAGATATAATCTTGTTGTGCTTGGTGTTAAATAAATGAAATGAAATGAAATTAGGAAAAAAAATTTTAAAGCCTTTTGGAGTAGGCTAGAAATGGACTCCAAAGACTCAACATCTGCGGGGGTGGCGTCAGACCGCAGCATGTTGTCCTCCCCTCCTATAGGTGTGGGTGCCTTGGCTTCTGTAGTCGAGAGTAATGCTTCAAGCGCACAACTAGTCGTCAGACTAATTAATGAGGAATAGACGGATAAACAAGAGAGATGCAAAGTTTGTCCCCAGCCTTTAAGTAAAGGTGGTGTGTCTGACTCGGATTCAGACAGCGACTGTGTCAATGAAACAGTCATCGCAGCCGAATCGAGAGATGAGGGTATCGGGATGACGGCAGAAGTGAGTGATAGCTTTGCTAAGCTCACAAGCATACCGATAAACGATCCGGTGCACAACGAGGGAGACAGTGGAGTAATCGGGCGAAAGTGCAGGATGTTGGAAGGGATATAACTGACAAGCACTTCTGCATAAGCTGGAAAAAGAATCAGGTCTCCCGAAGTTGCTCTTCGATGCTAAAATGCTGAAGAAGAAAAAGAGCTCCCCGCTTTCAAGTACTCTGGGAAACCAAGCCAGCTATCCCGCAATGGATACTCCAGAGAGTGTTCTGCGGAGGTAGACAAAGTCGGTATAGGAACGAAGGAAGAGCGCACGGCCCCTGAGTCTTCATGGAGGCCTGTGACTTCCAATAGGAGGCCACACCCATTACGAAAGGGGGAGATGGTCGCTGAGAATGTTAAGGAGTCGCCCTCTTACGCCAGAGTGACAAGGAAGCACAACAGAGATGAGCTGAATTATGCAGTCATCAATATCGGCTGTGCATCCGGTAGAATTCCACCAGATCATCGGTCCCAAGTGGAGGATCTGCTTAACAATCGGATTATCGAACATGTGTGGAACTCTGTAGAGGGTCCACCTATACAAATGATGAGCTGCGAGTATAGAGGGGACATCTTGTATTGATACCGTCAAACAGCTCGTCACGCTCCCTTGGAGGGCGCAAAGGTCGACCTGGTGAGAAAGATGGATATCCCCCAGCTCACAAAGGCGACGGTCTTCATCAGATGATGGGCCAGTAAATTTACGACGTAAAGTATTTTGGGATTCTTGGGCAAGCAAAACCAAGGTTTGGTCTCAGAGAAGTGGGAGGTCTTCCACAGGGGGGAGAAGGAGGAAGGAACTCTTCTTGTGGTTGGCATTGATCAAGTCTCCGTGAAGAGTTTGGCTAAGACTAAAGGCATGGTGCACTACGGGAGCAAGATTGGGAAGACTAGGATAGGCAGAAATTCTCATTTTGAGACATCAGGCCGTGCAGTAGCGGGTGACTTAACACCGACAACGAGATAATCACGTCATCTCTCAATATTGGAAATACTAGGATAAGCAAAGATCCTAATACTAAAATATTAGGCAGTGCAGTGGCTAGAGAACCAACACAGCCTAACAAACAGGAACCCAACGACGGACTCATCACCGTCTTCAAGATTCGGAATACTGGGATAGGTAAAGATCCTAATATTGAAACATTAGGCAGCGTAGCGACAGGAGTCTCAATGCAGCCTATCGATCAGGGCGGTTAGTGATAGCATGTATAGGGCATGGGGGGAGGATGATGAGACTTTCCTTTGTCATTGCCCGGCTTTCGCGTCTAACAGATACCGGCACTTAGGTGCAGACACAATACCAGACATGAACCAACTTAGGGGAGTGGTATTGAAATCAATTAAGGATTTTGTAAGTAGTAGGGAATTCCTAACTTGAATTTTTTTTAGAGGTTACTTTATAGTTTTTAGAGCGCACAACAAGCCGATTACTGGCTTAGGTGTATGTCCATAGGGGCATGTGGTGGATTAATATCTACACCCCCTTTTCAAACAAACCTATGGTGATTTCGATTCTGAAAAAAAAGGTTACACAAATATTACACATAGACGGGAGAACATTTTGTAAGTGTTGCAAACTTCTCATATTGTTACACTTTTAGTATTTTCAATCAAATATGTTCATATGTTGTCATTTCGACCAACTAATACAGCATAGATCACATTCTCGTCTTCTAATGAAAATCTTTCTAGCAATGAATCAAATATGCCGTTAGCAAATAAAACGCGTTCACTTTCTCCATTTTTATATATTTCTTTTTAATGGTTCGCCGCTTTTTTCCAAACATTCAACAAATTTTGTGTTCTATAATAATTGTCTTCTATAACAATCAGTGAAAGTCGTTATTTTAGTGTAGGTGCCCATAAAATGAAAGCACCTGATTTAAAGTGAGACATTCTATACCGTCGACTTGGCATGGTATACGAAATGCAGCATTTTTCCACTCTTTGTAGGCAACACCACTACAAACGAAAACTACACCCGGTGCTGGGGTTACATTTTTTGGAAAAACGAACACAAAATTTCGATTTCAATGCGACATGTCGAAAAAATGCTACACTCTTTTGCACAACCGAAATCACTATTAGTTAAATATTGTAATAAGATTAGCTGTACCCGGCCCGCTATGCTGCGTTTTCATTAGCGAAAAACAAGTTTCTTACTTACTACCATATGGATCTCCCCAGTACAATTTGTTTATCTTCTACCAAATACCTTTTGTTGAACCCCATATATCCATGATTGACAAATATTCACCTCAATCCCATGGCAGCCGGTTGTACGTACCGGATTGACCCGATGGAGTACTTCATCGGCAAGGGCTGCCGCTTCAGTGAACAATACACTGCTACAACAACAACAACAAATATTCACCTTCTGTCATCATATTCATACTCACCCCGAATACCTTTCATTAGAGTCCTATGTTGTCCCGATCGGTCCACTTTTTATTTTGGGCGGTACTTTTGGGTCTACGCTCTAACTAAACCATTTGGATCCAATTTTTGACACAATATTCGTATTCTACTTCCGAAAACCTTTCGGGTACGACAACCCTTCGACACTTTGTGTGACATTTTTATGCCAAATTCGAACTCTACTCTTAAATAACTTTTGATTTGATACTCATATTGTCCCAATCGGAAAACATGTTCGTTTGGGTAGGTTTTGGGATGGGGCGTTCCCCCAAGTTATTTGATCCCAAAATTTTTTACCAACTTCATGTTTTTGGGGTACCTTAAGGTCACATACAAAATTTCGCTTAAATTTATGCACTTATTTCCGAGATCTTGCGTTTATGAAAATGGGATTAAGGGGGAGGCTCAGCGCCTTCGGATGTCATAAAATGTAGTACCCTTTTTCACCGGGGGCTTAAACTCTACCATCTGTGAAAATTTCATGAAAATTGGTTCAGTCTTTTTTGAGTCTATACGTAACAGACAAACAAACAAAGCGCAACAATTTAATTTTTATACCCTCCACCATAGGATGGGGGTGTACTAATTTCGTCATTCTGCTTGTAACACCTCAAAATATGCGTCTAAGACCCCGTAAAGTATATATATTCTTGATTGTCGTGACATTTTAAGTCAAACTAGCCATGTCCGTCTATCTGTCGAAAGCACGCTAACTTTTGAAGGAGTAGAGCTAGCCACTTGAAATTTTGCACAAATACTTCTTATTAGTGTAGGTCGGAATTTAGTTGGTTGGGATTGTAAATGGGCCATATCGGTCCATGTTTTGATATAGCTGCCATGTAAACCGATCTTGGGTCTTGATTTCTTGAGCCTATAGATGGCGCAATTCTCGTCCGATTTGTCTGAAATTTCGCACATAGTGTTTTGATATCACTTCCAAGAACTGTGCGAAGTATGGTCCTAATCGGTCCATAACCTGATACAGCTGCCTTATAAACCGATCTTGGGTCTTGACTTCTTGAGCCTCTAGAGTGCGCAATTCTTATCCGATTGGAATGAAATTTTGCACGACGTGTTTTGTTATGATATCCAACAACTGTGCCAAGTATAGTTCAAATCGGTCCATAACCTGATATAGCTGCCATATAAACCGATCTTGGGTCTTGACTTCTTGAGCCTCTAGAGTGCGCAATTCTTATCCTATTGGAATGAATTTTTGCACGAAGTATTTTGTTTTGATATCCAACAACTGTGCCAAGTATGGTTCAAATCGGTCCATAACCTGATATAGCTGCCATATAAACCGATCTTGGGTCTTGACTTCTAGAGCCTCTAGAGTGCGCAATTCTTATCCGATTGCAATGAAATTTCGCACGTCGTGTTTTGTTATGATATCCAACAACTGTGTCAAGTATGGTTCAAATCGGTTCATAACCTGATATAGCTGTCATATAAAATGATCTGGGATCTTGACTTCTTGAGCCTCTAGAGGTCGCAATTATTATCCGATTTGCCTGATAAATCGATCTCACTATTTTACTTCTTGAGCCCCCCCCCCCCCCCCGATCTCACTATTTTACTTCACACAGGCCTCCAAAATATAATTTAATTGTGGTCCAAACCGGACCATATCTTGATATCGCTCTAATAGCAGAGGAATTCTTTTCTTATATCCGTTTTTTCCCAAAAGAAGAGATGCCCGGAAAAGAACTCGACAAATGCGATCCATGGTGGAGGGTATGTAAGGTTCGGCCCAGCCGAACTTAGCACGCTTTTACTTGTTCATTATACTTTGTTTGCCTAAAAACAGAAACTGCGCAAAGAGCTCGACAGATGCGACCATGGTGGAGGGTATATAAGATTCGGTCCGGCCGAACGTAACACTCTCTTACTTGTTATATCACAGACTAGCTGAGCACGGCCCTCTCCGCTGCGCCTTCATTTACACCACACGAAAAATTTTAACAACATTTTAATTAATCATATTTTTCTCAAAAATTATGTTTTTTATAGAAATTGTATGTATTTTTATCTATATTTTTTTGTGGCAAAGATTGGCACTTAAAATATCTAAAACACTAATTGTTAAAGACCGTCTTCGGTTGGGAAAGTTAAAGAATAATACCGCAAACAACCGCAACTAAACTCCTATATATTTTATTTTTATATCCACAACCGACGGATGGGGTATATTCATTTTGTCATTCCGTTTGCAACACATAGAAATATCCATTTCCGACCCTATAAAGTATATATATTCTTGATCAGCGTAAAAATCTAAGACGATCTAGACATGTTCGTCCGTCTGTCTGTTGAAATCACGAGCTGAAACTTTGCACAGAATATTTTTTTTGTCCATAAGCAGGTTAAGTTCGAAGATGGGCTAAATCGGACTATATCTTGATATAGCCCCCATATAGACCGATTCGCCGATTTAGGGTCTTAGGCCAATAAAAGCCACATTTGTTATCCGATTTTGCTGAAATTTGGGACAGTGAGTTAAGTTAGTCCCCTTGACATACTTCTGCATTATTGCGCAGATGGGTCCAGATTTGGATATAGCTGCCATATAGACCAATCTCTCGGTTTAAGGTTTTGGGGTCATAAAAAGCGCATTTATTGTCCGATGTTGCTGAAATTTGGGACAAAGAGTTAAGTTAAGCCCCTCCACTTATTTCTGCTATGGGACTTAAGGTATGAGTTTTGCACCGGATTTTGACGAAAGATGGATTACATATATACCCGAGGTGGTGGGTATCCAAGTTCGGCTCGGCCGAACTTAACGCCTTTTTACTTGTTCTTTATACAAACGACCGATAGGTTGTCATAAGAAAGATAAATGCTGTATTGTCAATTTTGACCTAACAAAGACTAATGATGTATGATCAATTTTGACCACTTTGCCTTCCCTCTGTTCGCGTTGCTGTCACCATTCAGTTGTTCCAATTAAAAGCAGCCAATAGAGGGCGCTGATTTAAATGTTAGTGCTGCCACCGAAAAAGGAAAGGTATAGACTTTACTTAAATAACTTAAAAGTTCTCCGTTCCATGCCGCCCCGGATCCTTGCGCAATCACATTTAAACGACTGAGAATTTGACATTCCTCCCACCAACTAGAGCTTTTTTGAACATATTGTTTTGAGTGACTTAACGCCTATAATATTGATCATCATGTGGTATTTGTCTATAACTGACTATATGACTACCTATTAAATAGTCATAATTTAGTCTTCTTTGAATCAAATCAAATCGCCATATTAAACAATTCTCTATGATAAAGAACCAATTTGTTTGCGTGGTAGCGACAGTTCTTAGTCATTAAACTATGAAAAAGAACAAAAAAGGGTTGCGAGCAGCACGTCGTTTGGGCTTGTCTAGGAAAAGAAGGCCCCTTATTGATGAGCTGAAGATGGCGGCCACCTCGACGTAAAGGTTAGCAACTCCTCCTATCACACTGAGCGTCATTAATTTGGGGGCATGGCGGCCTACATTAACTTGTCCCCAAATTAGTTAAGTCACACAGTGTTCTGTTAGGTCATTATGTTTGATAAACTGTTTCGGGGTGAGGTGGTCCGATAGATATATGAGCAGAATAAAGATATAATATTCTCAGTCCACAGCCTTATACCTTCAATTTAACCCCATATTGTCATGATTGGTGTATACAGTCGTTTGGTGGAGGACGTCTATAGGAGGGTTGTGCGCCACACCCCAACTGCCACTTGAGCACTCCAATCAAAAATATCCATCACTTGATCCCCCTTTGTTTTAATGGGTCAAATAACTTTTTGGAGCCGAGGTAAAGCACCACCTAGATTCTTGGACACAAAGTTTAATGTCATATTCGTAATCTGTTCCCAAATACCTTTCATTTGCGTCTGATCTAGCTATGATCAAATAATTTTCCCATTTGGAGATTTTTGGGGGTGGGGCGACCCCCAATTACTTGGACCTCATTTTGCACGTTATATTTGTCCGATTACCTTGACATTTTCACGGATTGTGTAGGTTGGTTTGGAAGGAGATATAGGCTATACAATTTTTTGATATCGTAGCGGGCCCTCCTCATTATGCCAAAATCACGACCCAAAATAAAAAGCGGACCGATCCGGACAATATGGGAATTAAATTAAAGGTATTGAAGAGTAGAATAAGAGTATGGCATTAATAAGTGAGTTTCAGTACCCACACCCCAAAACTCCCCCAAACAGACATATTGGACGTTTTTGTCAATATGGGGCTTAAAATCAGATCTAAGTAAATGGCGGTCACCCCACCCCCCAAAAAAGCCCCAAATGTGCATATGAACCAATCACGACTATGGGACTTGGTTTGTTTGTTTGTTCCATAGAATCATGAACTACCAAACCGATTTTCTTTAAAATTTGACAGATTGTATTTGAAAGGAAACACGGGTTATATACTTTTTTGATATCAGATGCGGTCGGACCCTCCCTCTTACAACAAAATCTCCACCCAAAATCAAAAGTGGACTAATAGGCACAATATGGATATCAAACGAAAGATATTGGATTCTAGAAAATGAATATCGTATTAAAATTTGAGTCCAAGTATCCAGTGGGGCGCCACAAACATATATATTCGAAATGCATGTCAATACGTGACTCAAATGAAAGTAATCGGCAGAAGGTTATAAATATGGCATACAAAGTTAGGTCTAAGTAACGGGAGGTCACCCCACCCCCAAATGAGCATATTAGCTGACCGTGGCCTTATGGGACTCTAATGAAATGTACTTGGGAGTAGGTTACGATTATGATATTAAAATTTTCGCTCAAGTCTAGGCGGCGCTCTTCCTCCTAAAAATACGTCAAATAGGTTAATTGACTCACTGTGACAATATGGGACTCAAATGAAAGGTAGGAAACGAATCTGATATCCAATTTTGGAGCCAAGTGTTTGGGAATACGCCCTAAAGTAGCCCCTTAATTAAAATTTGGGAGTAAAGAACGAATTTTATATCTTTTTTCATGGCAAAGTGCCGGTGGCCGCCCTAGCCCCAAAAAAACACCATTCAAACGGTTCATATTTACCGACCATGGCAATATGGGGCTCATGTCAGACAAGCCTGCTTCAAAGGACGCATTGAAAGACAACACTAAAGTATTTATTGGTAAGATACCGGTCGAAATGTTGGAAAGAGTATGTCAAAATTGGACTAAGCGGATTGACCATTGGAGACACAGTCACGGTCAACATAATCTTCAAATATTAAATTCTATGGACCGTACTATCGATTCAAATAAAGTGTTGATGCATTTTACGGAATTTTATGATTTTTTTTTTTTGAAAACCTTTCCTATAGCTCTTAAAAAATCACTCTTAATGACAGCATTATTGCAAATTAACCAAAATCTGATGAACATGTATATGGAAGCTATATCTAAATCTCAACCGATTTCTACCAAAATCTATAGATATTGTGGTAGTCGTCGAGGAAAGCGTTGTGAACCATTTTGGAAAGTTTGGTTAATAAATGCGCATGCAGGGGCTCTAAAAATGAATATCGGGAGATATACGCATGGCATGGCATGACATGGCAGCTATATCTAAACCTACAAAATATTGGTAAAATTGGTCAATAACTTCGCTTGAAGGGGCTCTAGGAGTGAAAATCTGGCGTTATGTATATATATATGTATACGAAAGTTCTATCTTAATCTGAACCGATTTCTATGCAATCCACCAGGGTGGAGCGTCATTAAAAATTCTTCCTGCCAAATTTCAAAAGAATCGGTTAACATATGTTCACTTTGTTGCAATAGTTCCCAAAATCAGATGAACATATATATGGGAGGTATATTTAAATCTAAACCGATTTTTTTCGATTTCAATAGGCTTCGTCTCTACGCCAAAAAAAAAAAAAAAAATATATGCCAAATTTGAAGACGATCGGTTGAAAATTGCGACCTGCAGTTTGTACACAAATTAACATGAACAGACAGACAGACCGACGGATAGATCTTAATCGAATCTGAAAGTGATTTTGAGTCGATCAGTATATAGTTATAACACCGTGTACCACATTGGTGATGTTATAAACAGAAAGGCCAGCAAAATTAAATAGAATAGCCGAGAACAAAAATATCAACATTTTATTCTAAAAAATTTTTAGAAATATTTTCTTTTTATTTTGTCGGAAGTAGAAGTTGAGATAATTTTCTCGTCTCCGACTCCGCAGTCGTGGTCATAACTCATAGTTTGCTAAAGAGTGTCAAACTGGCGACACCTATTTTCAAAACAAAAGCAAAAATGTCCAAGTTCTTCGAAACGAATACAAATCATACCATAATGACAACTGAACAAATATTTATTGAACATACATTGCCGGCGAGACGATAAATACTCCCTGAAAGATACACAGACGCGCCACTAATGACCGGTGTGTTCCTTTGTGAAGGCAAGTGTAAGGTGGGGTGAGTGTATTACAGTAGTGACCAGAAAGTGTTAAATGACTTCAAGAGGATTAGAGTGCAATTCGTTGTCTAAGGTTACTCCATGCACAGATAAACAGATAAACTCCATGCACAGATAGGAACCATTATGCTTAAGAAGAAGAAAGGAATAGGAGAGATGTTGTGGTCAGATTACGAACAAACTCAAGTAAACAAAAACATCCGTCTTTGTAAAGGAATGACAGTAGCAATGGAAGAAAAACCAATGCCTTGACAGCTATGCCCAAATGATGATAAATGAGCTTATTGAAATACGACAACCCTGCAGAGACGTCAATAAATAATAGTATTGAATCAAATGAAACATCAACATCGGCAAGGTATCCAATGCTCGAGATGCGTAGTTAATATGACAGATAGAAGAGGGAAAAAACTTTTCCATACCACAATGGGCAAAAGTGAAATTACGAACGTTTTGGCGTATAAAAGTTTCCTCTAGGTTTTAAATTTCAATATAACCTTTATCGGACTGACTTCATTGATATGAGAGAAGTACCACCTGTTCCTTAATATAATGTTAATGCGATAATGATAATTTATATTTATTGCCCGGACTGCTAGTTGGTTTCAAGAGATATCCTTTAAAGCAGCTTCGGAACATAACTCTTTAGTTACATGTTAACGATAGCAATCCCACTTGGATACGGTTATGTTTATACACAAGAGTTTGATAAAAAATCGGATAATAAATGTGGCTTTTATGGGCCTAAGACCCTAAATCAGCTGATCATATAGAAAACTAGCTGACCCGGGCCCGCTTCGCTGCGCCTTCTTTTACTTAATATGTAACAAAAGTTTCCTTGGAATATATTTTTTCGACAATTAAAAATCTTTTAGTGAAATACCATTCTAACTTGACTAACAGTTTTACAATATAAGTGCCTTTGTCTGAATCTCATATGATCTTTATTGGTCTACGAATTTAAGTTTGGATGTAAGGTGTACTTCATTCTTAAAATACTTCATTTCAGCCCGATATTCTCATGATGTCTGATTTAGTGGTGTTTTCGGGGGAGAGGTGGTCCCCCAGATAATTGGCCCTGAAAAAATATCAGCATCGTGCTCTTCTCTCAAATACCATTTATTTCAACCCCATATTGCCATTGGCTTAAGAGGAGTTTACAGGACGAGGCGTCCCCCAAACACATGGCCCCAAAATAGGTTATCAAATTCGTTTTCTAATCTCAAATACCTTTCATTTGAGCCACATATTGGCATGGTCGAAAAATGTTAACCCTTTGGGGAAGGGGTGGTGCCCTAAATACATAGTCCTTCATTTGGATATCAAATTCATATTCTACTCCCAAATACCTTTATTTGAGCCCCATTTTGCGATGGTCACTAAAAAATGGCTGCTTGTGGGGTATTTTGGGAAAGGGGCAAACCCCCAGAAAATTGGTCCCGAAAGTGGGTATCAA
The DNA here is from genome assembly GCF_963082655.1 of Stomoxys calcitrans. Taxonomy (NCBI): domain Eukaryota; kingdom Metazoa; phylum Arthropoda; class Insecta; order Diptera; family Muscidae; genus Stomoxys; species Stomoxys calcitrans. The sequence goes on along the minus strand of NC_081554.1, from coordinate 131,433,406 downwards.
TTCGTGCTCTACCCCCAATACCTTTCATTTAATCTCCACATTGTTTAGGGTTGTTTTGGGGATTGGGGGGGTCCTCCAAACACTAAGCCCGCAATATATATCAGCAATGTGCTCTATTCTCATATATCTATATATAATTTATTTGAACCCCATATTACCATTGGCCCCAAAATTGGATAACAAATTCTTTTTCAAATCTCATTTAAACTCCTTATTACAAAAGTCAGCAAATATGTCCGGTTGGCCCTAAAAACTATAAAAATATAGTTCCACTCTCTTTATGACCCAAATTGTCTTGGTGAGCAACTATGTCCTATTTGGGTGTTGTTATGGTGGTGGGACGTCCCCTAGACAGTTGGTCCCTAATGTTGATATCAGATACGTGGTCTACTCCCAAATACCTTTAATTTGAGACCCATATTTCCATAGTCGGCAAACATGACCGGCTTGGGGGTGTTTTTGGGGATGGGCGGCCTTGAAAATATATATCGGATTCGTGTTCCACTCTAAAAACCTTCTTATTTGAGGTTTATTTATTTATTTATCCACTCTAAAAACCCTCTTAAATGTGTCCCCTTTGGTTGAGGTTTTTGGGGGGAGGGGGCCCCCAAACACTTGGTCTCATATTTGGATATCAGATTCTAATTCTACACTCAAATACCTTTTATTTAAGCCCCATATTCCCATGGTCAGTAAATAAGTCCTGTTTGGGGGGTGTTTGAGGAAGGGGTGGACTTCCAGAAACGTGGTCCCACATTTGGATATCAGATTCGTATTCTACTCGCAAATACCTTTCATTTGAGTCCCATATTGCCATGGTCGATAAATATGTCCGATTTAGGGGAATTTTTGGGGGTTGGGGTGGTCCCCCCTGGACCATACTAGCCAGGACTGTTAGAAGCCATAAAAAGGCACCACTTCCAAAATTTCTGGCAAATGGAGGGCGCAATTATTCGCCCTCCAGAGCCTCAAAAAGTCAAATTGGGAGATCGTTATATATGGCAGTTATATCAGGTTATATATAAAGGGTGATTTTTTTGAGGTTAGGATTTTCATGCATTAGTATTTGACAGATCACGTGGGATTTCAGACATGGTGTCAAAGAGAAAGATGCTCAGTATGCTTTGACATTTCATCATGAATAGACTTACTAACGAGCAACGCTTGCAAATTATTGAATTTTATTACCAAAATCAGTGTTCGGTTCGAAATGTGTTCAACCAGAAGCCGTTCAAGAACTGCCCATGCATCCCGAAAAATGCACTGTTTGGTGTGGTTTGTACGCTGGTGGAATCATTGGACCGTATTTTTTCAAAGATGCTGTTGGACGCAACGTTACGGTGAATGAACACATTTCGAACCGAACACTGATTTTGGTAATAAAATTCAGTGATTTGCAAGCGTTGCTCGTTAGTAAGTCTATTCATGATGAAATGTCAAAGCATACTGAGCATCTTTCTCTTTGACACCATGTCTGAAATCCCACGTGATCTGTCAAATACTAATGCATGAAAATCCTAACCTCAAAAAAATCACCCTTTATAAATATACTAGTTGACCCGGGCCAGCTCCGCTGCGCCTTCTTTTACTTTATATGGAACAAAAGTTTTCTTGGAATATTTATTTTCGACAATTAAATTATATTTTCTAAAAGAAAGATATCGATAAATTGCAATACATCTTTTCAAACGAAAATATTTTCCTAATATTTTTTCTATAGACAATTTTCAATAAATATTTTTAAAGACAAAATTTTAACCAATTAGACTTGACCCTCGACTCCCTTGTCCAATTTGGATGAAATTTCCTGTATTTATAATTAATAGTGTTTATATTCACGTAGTTATTTTTTTTTTAATTTTTTAAAAGAAAATTTTTAAACATTTTTGAAAAAATAAAAAATCTTCTTTTTATTTCCTAAGTCACAATGTACACAATGCTTTTAATATTTTATAACTATTTAGTGAAGAACGGTAGATTTAATAACTTTGAAATAAAATAGCGCCTGCTGACTTATCAACATACATTTATTTTTTATACCCTCCACCATAGGATGGGGGTATACTAATTTCGTCATTCTGTTTGTAAAACCTTGAAATATGCGTCTAAGACCCCATAAAGAATATATATATTCTTGATCGTCGTGACATTTTAAGTCGAACTGGCCATATCCGACGGTCTCTCCGTCCGGCCGTCTGTCTGTCAGTAGCACGCTAACTTTCGAACGAGTAAAGCTAGACGCTTGAAATTTCGCACAAATACATCTTATTAGTGTAGATCGGTTAAGATTGTAAATGGGCTATATTGGTCCACGTTTTGATATAGGTGCCATATAAACCGATCTGAGATTCTGTCTTCTTGAGCCGGTAGAGGGCACAATTCTTAACCGATTTGGTTGAAATTTTGCATGAGGTGTTTTATTAGGACTTCCTACAACTGTGCTGAGTATGGTTGAAATCGGTCCATGACCTGATATAGCTGTCATATGAACTTATCTGTGGTATTGATTTCTTGAGCCGCTAGAGGGCACAATTCTTATACGATTTGGCTGAAATTTTGCATGAGGTGTTTTATTACGTCATATAAACCTATCTGGGGTCTTGACTTCTTGAGCGTATAGAGTGCGCAATTCCTATCCGATTTGGCTGAAATTTTGCATAAGGTGTTTTGTTATGACTTTCAACAACTACGCTAAGAATAGTTCAAATCGGTCTATAACCTGATATAGCTGCCATATAAACCGATCTGGGGTTTTGACTTCTTGAGTCTCTGCAGGGAGAAATTCTTATCCGATTTGGCTGAAATATTGCACAATGTGTTTTGTTATGACTTTCAACAACTGTATTAAGAATGGCTCAAGTCGGTCCATAACCTGATATAGCTGCCATATTAACCGATCTGGGTCTTCTTTAAAGACTAATTTACATTTTAAAATAATTATTACAAATGAAACCATATCTTTTTTTCCTTGGAATTTCATAATGAGCATTGGTTCTAGTAGAAATTTATTAATTTTGTAGGCTTTGTCTACGGTCAAAGTGAAATATTTTTTAAAAAATTTTAAAATTTACATTTTGAATTATTGATTTTCTTAAAAAAAAAACTTTTTACAATAAAAAGATTACAATAAAAGGGATTTTTACCCACCTTAAGTAAGGAAAAGAGTTAAAATAATATTAGTCGGCGGACTTTAATATTTATTTAATTATTTTATCTACAGAGTAAAAATTAGTGGGCAAAGAAAGAAAAAAGTTTACAATTGTAATAACATGGAAATCTCTTTGTATTTCTGATTTCTAGTTCTACCACATTTTCTTATTTTAACTCCAATAAATTTGTAAACTATAGGACTTATAAAGTCATGATGCAAATTATAGCCATATGCGGCAATAGTTGGATGCAATTTTTCCCGGAAATCTTTATCTATTGAGATTCCATTGTAGGATATTTTCCGGCTGTAGGCCATTGTTTAATGCTTTTTATTTAAAGAATAGTATAGCAAAAAACATTAAAAAGTCAGCAAAAGTGTGTTGTTGCTAGAAGCATATGGCTGGCTATCCCGAATCGCGACTTCAATATCGGTCAATAAATATCATCAGCGGGCGATGTTTAAATGGATCATGGTGCTTTACAACCATTCCAACTAGCGTAGATTGTAAATACACATCTGAATTTGAACAGGGCTCTTTAAGACTACCTGATTCACAAGCTCAATAGAAAACGAGCAAGTATTTTCATATTGCGAATCGGACGATCATATATATGGGAGCTATATCCAAATCTGAACCGATTTCGAAAATCTATATATATTGTAAAAGTCGTCGAGGAAAGCGTTGTGCAAAGTTTTGTCAAGATCGGTCAATAAGTTGATTGCAGTGGCTCAAGAGTGAAAATCTGGCGTTATATATATATGAGAGCTATATCTAAATCTTAAACGATTTCTATGAAATTCCCTAGTTAAGTCGTGAGTCAAGATGAAGTCCTTCCTGCCAAATTTTGGGACAATCGGTTAACAAATGACCATTTTAGTGCACAATTACTGCAAATCGGACGAACATATGAGCTTTCTATCGGCCCAAAACCTTAAATGAAGAAATCGGTCTATATGGCAGCTATATCCAAATCTGAACCAATCTGGGAAAAATTGAAAAAAAGATTTCGAAGGGCCTAACACAACTCACTGTCCCAAATTTCAGAAAAATCGGATAATAAATGTGGCTTTTATGGGCCTAACACTATAAATCGGAGGATCGGTCTATTTGGCAGCTATATCCAAATCTGAACCGATCTGGGCCAAATTGACGAAGGGTGTCAAAGGGCCTAACACAATTCACTGTCCCAAATTTCAGCGAAATCAGATAATAAATGCGCCTTTTATGGGCCCAAAACCCTAAATCGACAGATCGGTCTATATGGCAGCCATATCCAAATCTGGACCGATCTAAGCCAAATCGAGAAAGGATGTCGAAGGTCCTAACATAACTCACTGTTTCAAATTTCTGCAACCTCGGATAATAAATGTGGCTTTTATGGGCCTAAGACCCCAAATCGGCGGATCGGTCTTTATGGGGGCTATATCAAGATATATTGTCCGATATAGCCCATTTTCGAACTTAACCTGCTTATGGATGAAAAAAAAGAATCTGTGCAAAGTTTCAGCGCAATATCTCTATTTTTAAAGACTGTAGCGTGATTTCAACAGACAGACGGACAGACGGACGGACATGTCTAGATCGTCTTAGATTTTTACGCTGATCAAGAATATATATACTTTATAGGGTCGGAAATGGATATTTCGATGTGTTGCAAACGGAAAGACAAAATGAATATACCCCCATCCTTCGGTGGTGGGTATAAAAATGCCTGTACCAAATTTGAAGACGATCGGATGAAAACTGCGACCTTTATTTTGTACACAAATTAACATAGCCAGACCGACATAGCTGAATGGAATAAGAAAGTGATTCTGAGTCGATCTGTATACTTATCAATGAGACTATCTCTCTTCATTCTGTTTGTAACAAACAAATGCACTAAGTTATAATTGATGCTGCCAGTGCAGTTTTGTGTATAGGCAGTGACCTACACCACATGCGACGTGCCTTTCGTATGGTTTGTCTGTTTGCACTTTCTTTTTATACCCTCCACCATAGAATGGGGGTATACTAATTTCTGTTCTTGATCGTCGCGACATTTTATGTCGATCTAGCCATGTCCGTCCGTCTGTCTGTCCGTCCGTCCGTCTGTCTGTCGAAAGCACGCTAACTTCCGAAGGAGTAAAGCAAGCCGCTTGAAATTTTGCACAAATACTTCTTATTAGTGTAGGTCGGTTTGGATTGTAAATGGGCCAAATCGGTCCATGTTTTGATATAGCTGCCATATAAACCGATCTTGGGTCTTGACTTCTTGAACCTCTAGAGTGCGCAATTCTTATCCGATTGAAATGAAATTTTGCACGACGTGTTTTGTTATGATATCCAACATCTGTGCCAAGTATGGTTCAAATCGGTCCATAACCTTATATAGCTGTCATATAAACCGATCTTGTGTCTCGATTTCTTGAGCCACTAGAGGGCGCAATTCTTATCCGATTTGACTGAAATTTTGTACGTACATAGTATTTTTTTTATAATATCCAACAACTGTGCTTAATTAGGTTCAAATCGGCCAACAACCTGATATAGCTGCCATATAAACCGATCATGGGTCTTGACTTCTTGAGCCTCTATAGCGCAATTCTTATCCGATTGGAAATGAAATTTTGAAATTTTGCACGATGTGTTTTGTTATAAAATACAACAACTGTGCCAAATATGATTAAAATCGGTCCATAACCTGATATAGCTGCCATATAAACCGTTCTTGGGTCTTGACTTCTTGAGCCTTTAGAGGGCGCAATTCTTATCCGCTTGGAATGAATTTTTGCACGTAGTATATCGTTATGATATTCAACAACTGTGCCAAGTTTGGTTCAAATCGGTTCATAACCTGATATAGCTGCCATATAAACCGATCTTGGGTCTTGACTTCTTGAGCCTCTAGAGTGCGCAATTCTTATCCGATTTGCCTGAAATTTTGTACGACGGATTCTCTCATGACTATCAACACACGTGTTTATTATGGTCTGAATCGGTCTATCGCCCGATACTGCTCCCATAAAAATCGATCTCTCTATTTTACTTCTTGAGCCCCCAAAGGGCGCAATTCTTATTCGAATTGGTTGACATTTTACACAGGTCTCCAACATATAATTTAAGTGTGGTCCAAACCGGACCATATATTGATATTGCTCTTTTTTGCCTATGAAGAGATGCCGGGAAAAGAACTCGACAAATGCGATCCATGGTGGAGGGTATATTATTATATCCTTGGCACGCTTTTACTTGTTTGATACTTGTTATAGGATGGGGCTATACTACTCTCGTCGTTCTGTTTGTAACTCCTCGAAATATTCGTTCAAAACCCCATAAAGTATATATATTCTGGATCGTCATGACATTTTAAATCGTCCGTCCGTCCGTCGAAAGCACGCTAACTTTCGAAGGAGTAAAGCTAGCCGCTTGAAATTTTGCACAAAAACTTCGTATTAGCGGAGGTCAGTTGGGATTGTAAATGGGCTATATCGGTCCATAACCTGATATAGCTGCCATATAAACCGATCTGGGATCTTGATTTCTTGAGCCTCTAGAGGGCACAATTCTTATCCGGTTTGGCTGAAATTTTGCATGAGGTGTTTTATTATGACTTTCAACTACTGTGCTAAGAATAGTTGAAATCGGTTCATAACCTGATATAGCTGCCATATTAACCGATCTGGGTATTGACTTCTTGAGCCAGTAGAGGACGCAATTATTGCTGGCTGAAATTTTGCACGAGGTGTTTTGTTATGACTTTCAACAACTGTGCTAAGAATAGTTCAAAGCGGTCTATATCCTGATATAGCTGTCATAAAAACCGATCTGGGGTCTTGAATTCTTGAGTCTTTAGAGGACGCAAGTATTATCCGATTTGGCTGAAATTTTGCATGAGGTGTTTCGTTATAACTTTCAACAACTGTGCTAAGAATAGTTCAAATCGGTCCACAACCTGATATAACTGCTGTATAAACCGATCTGGGGTCTTGACTTCTTGAGCCATTAGAGGCCGCAGTTTTGATCCGATTTAGCGGAAATTTTGTACAACGGCTTCTCTCATGACTTTTAAAATACGTGTCGAAAATGGCATGAATCGGTTTAAAGCCTAAAGCAGCTCCCCTATAAACCGATCTCTTTATTTTACTTCTTCAGCCCCTTAACTGCGCAATTCTTACTAGATGTGGCTAAAATTTTACACAATGACTTCTACTATGGTCTCCGATATTCAGTTCAATTATGGTCTGAAATGAACCATAACTTGATACTGTTCCAATAACATAACAATTATTTTTTCTTTTATCTTCTGTTTGCCTAAAAAGTGACACCGGTATATAAGATTCGGCCCGGCCGAACTTAGCACGCTTTTACTTGTTTCGGTCTTAAAATCTAATTGATATTCCATTGGCGGATAATATCCTTCAATGGAATCTCAATAAGATTTTAAGACCGAAAAAATAAAGACCAAACAGGCGAGAAAATCTTTTCCTTCAAAATCGGATTTTTGATCGATTTTCATAAAGTTCGGAGGAGAACAAGGTGGATTAAGGAAGGTGGTCTCACGCGAACAGCTGGAAGCAGCCGGCCAGTTTAACGGTATTAAAATGTCAATTCTGTGTTTACATTCTCATCAAACTGCCCCATTTTTTTGCACGTTCTCTGCACACGTGAGCAAACGAGGGCAAGTTTCTTTGGTTGTGTTGAGAACAATGCCAGTTTTGAAATGACAACTTGATGACGAGATGGTATATTGCACCATATGATTTGTGGATGTTAAACAAATGAGACCATCTTTAATTGTTTTGCCACGGGAGGAGAAATAAGCGGCATCGTTTAAGCAAAACATAGATGGACGTCGTAAAAACTGGTCAACAAATAAATGTTGTGTAGTGTTTTGGTAGCACTTCCAACAACTACGCCAAGTATGGTTTACATCGGTCCATGTTTTGATATAGCTGCCATATAAACCGATATTGGGTCTTGACTGCTGGAGCCTCTAGAGGGCGCAATTCTTGTTCAATTTGACAAATTTTGCACGTAGTGTTTTGGTATCACTTTCAAGTAATGTGCTAAGTATAATTCAAATCGGTTCATAATCTGGTATAGCTGACATATAAACCGATGTTGGATATTGACTTCTTGAGCCAATTGAGATCGCAATTCTCTTCCGCTTTGGCGGAAATTTTGCATGAGGTGTTTTGTTATGACTTCCAATAACTGTGCTAAGTATCGCGTAAATCGGTATAGAACCTGATATAGCTGCCATATAAACCGATCTGGGATTTTGACTTCTTGAACCTCCAGAGGGCGCAATTCTCATCCGATTTGGCTGAAATTTTGTACAACGGCTTCTCTCATTACCTTCAACGTACGTGTCTAATATGGTCTGCATCGATCAATAGCTTGATACAGCTCCCATATAAACCTATCTCCCGATTTTGCTTATTGAGCCCCTACAAGGCGCAATTCTTAACCGAATGAACTGAAATATTACATAATGACTTCTACAATGTTCAGCGTTCATTAATGGTCCGAATCGGACTATAACTTAATATAGCTCCAATAGCATAACAGTTCTTATTCAATACTCTATGTTTGTTTAAAAATAGATACCGCGCATAGAAATCGACAAATGCGATCAATGGTGGATGGTATATAAGATTCGGCTCGGCCAAACTTAGCACGCTCTTACTAGTTTAATATATTTGCGCAAAATTTTATAGAAATAAAAGTCATTTTAAAAACAATTGATCGACACAAACAATAACCTGTTGAAATCATAAAACTAGTTAAAATTAAAATGAGCGCAAAAGAAAAAATTTCATCAACATACTGAAGCTGATCGCCAAAAGTATCACTAAAAACTAAGATATTCGCAAAAACAAGCACATTTTGAGGGCTTTGAATGATAAGGGTCGGCCTGAAAATAGTGTGTTGGCAAGCCATACAAAATTCAGCTCTGACTTTTACCGCATGTCACCAACGATGGGATAATTCCTGGATCCAGTAGCGGCGACAATTTTCAAAAAAATTTAAGGTATCTTTACCAATTTCACAGAATTTTTTTGCAATTATCGATTTTGAAAAAATGTCGGCCACCCCACAAATGAAGTCCTTGCTACGTTCCTGGCTACCATATAAACCTATTTGTCGATCATCCTTGTTAGGTTCGCAGAAGCTTTAATTTTTGTTGGTTTTACAGAAGTTCAGTATGTATTGCGGATTTTTTAAAAGAAAGTAAATGCATTTTTAATAAAACTTAGAATGAACTTTAATCAAATATATAATTGCCATTTTGTTCGATAACCTTTTGCCATATTCCTGGCAAATTTAGTATTCCACGCTCATAGAACTTCTGGCCTTTATCTGCAAAAAACTGAACCAAGTGCGATTTTATAGCCTCATTGCCGAAAGTTTTACTATTTAAGGAGTTCTGCAAAGATCCAAATAAATGGTAGTCTGATGGTGCAAGGTCAGGGCTATATGGTGGATGCATCAAAAGTTCCCAGCCAAGCTCACTCAGTTTTTGGAGTCCCACATTGTTTTTGGACCAAAATTTTAATAACAAATTCTTACTCCAATCTCGAATACCCTTCATTTGTCTCTCATATTGTCCCCATCGGTGCATTTTTATTTTAGGGTAAGGGGAGGGTTCGTCCCCTTACGATATCAACAAATTCTATAGCTTATTGCTCCTTCCAGACCATCCTACACAATCTGTGAAAATTTCAAGAAAATCGATTCTGCCGTTTTCGAGTCTATTCGGAACAAACAAACACACTTTGAGTTCTTTATAATATTATTATATTATTATTATAAGCGTAAGTAAGATTTTAGTATATCTTCTGAACTATAGTGGAGAGTACAAAAAGGATATCTTCTATTAGCCGCTTGTATACGTACATATTTCTGTAAATGGTGTGGCGCTTTTTAAAAAAATTTAAATGTTTATTTGGTCAACGACACCACGCTTTGGCTAGACTCAATCAACTTCAATTTTAAAACTCGTAAATCAATTTATTTCAAAAATGTCAAAAAACTGTCAAATTGTACAGCTACTGATAGATTGAATGCCATAAACGTTGAAGATCTACAACAAACATAGCCGATGCCGCCATGAATCACGTTGCTTCCAGTAGCCCCTTGAATGAGAAGCCGCAACGATTATGAAAGAATGAACAAAGGCCGATAAAGTAGTAGCTGAGTAGCCTCCATAAAAAAAGTCAGAAAGTTCAGTTATTTAAGATTGTCAAATGATTGACGAGTTTTGGTTGTCATTAAAGAGTCGTTTCGGTCAAAGCATACACATATAGCCCCAGGCCATTTGCAGCATGTTTTTATTTCGATATTTTCTACATCGCTTTACAATGAAGGCTATTAAAGGCCATTCAATCATTTTGGTTTATATGGCGTCCAGTTAAACAATAAACCAAATTCAAAAATCAAACAAAAAAACTTTGGAGCCCTCTCCAATCATAAACAATAGTGAAAGTTTCTTTTCAACTCCCATATAGAAGACGCCATGCAGAGTCGCGCCTTTATGTGACGCTTACGATTTACGCCACAAGATAACATAATAGCCATTCCCAAAAACGCAGACCATTCGGTTTAAACAAAGCCTAAGCCCAGAAACAGCAGTCCGCATGAACCAGTCGAATGCAAGACATGTGTAGTGGTGATAAACTTCTATTTGAGATCGAACTACATAATAATTTTAGAATAAACACAAAAAGTAATGTCATGAATCTTTAAGTTGGTTGGGGAGCGTTTTCGTCGGTTCTCTAGTCAAACCATCTGACCAAATCATCAATATTGTGCAATTTTGTTTAAACGCTTGTGTATTGAATAAGTGTGATGATACATACAGAGTGACTAGAAGAGAATTATAAATGATTCTTGTCACCGCTAAAAACTGAAATTAACTTGACCCATTTGCAATCCCAGCCTAACAAGATTAATATTGTTGTTGTAGCCGCATGTCCATATGTGGAGTTGGCAATCCTCGTCAAGCTCCATTAGGCGAACAAATCGTTGTGGTCTAAAGAACTGATCGCTGCCGGAACATGATGTCCATTGGTTATTTAAAGGCGTCAATAACTCGCCTTGTCATATCGAGCATCATAGGCCCACAGTATTTATGCACGGGGTGGTGTAGTCCGGCCTTTCATTGAAACTCTCTGCTCGATACCGCTGATCGTCCGCGCCTGCAGTAGCAGCTACTTGGAATGAAGCATTCCACAATTCGCAAACTGTTAACGTGCCCGGTAGTTTGCAGCTAAGCTTCTCTTGACAACTATGAACACTACGTAGATCGGAGTTCAAGGTTCCAGCCTGTGTATAGTTATTCCGTGCCGGACGTAGGAAACTATAACTTTGAGATAGTCAGCAACCGCCATGAAAGTAAAGAATGTCACCAGTTTCGAAATAAAAGAAATAATAATATAGAATAAATTATACAGATGCTACTTTGGATTAAGCAAGCAGTTCAGGAACAAAGCCACTTCTTGATAGACGAAAATTATAAATACAATGAAATACACTGATACTGCCTGATATTATTGTTATACCTCTTATATATAACAAGCAAAAAGGCGTTAAGTTCGGCCGGGCCGAACTTTGGATACCCACCACCTCGGGTATATATGTAAACCAACTTTCATCAAAATTCGATGAAAATTTCATACCTTATACTCATATACCTCATACCGATCTGAACTATATACGACACGGATGTCGAAAAGCCGAACATAAGTCACTGTGTCAAATTTCAGTGAAATCGGATTATAAATGCGCCTTTTATGGGGCCAAGACTTTAAATCGAGATATCGGTCTACATGGCAGCTATATCCAAATCTGGACCGATTTGGGCCGAGTTGCATAAACATGTCGAGGAGCCTAACACTAAGCACAGTCCCATATTTCGGCGAAATCGGACAATAAATGCCTCTTTTATGGGCCCTAAACCTTAAATCCAGAGATCGGTCTATATGGCAGCTATATTCAAATCTGGACCGATCTGGGCAAAATCGAAGAAGGACGTCGAAGAGCCTAACCAAACTCACTGTCTCAAATTTCAGCGACATCGGACAATAAATGCGTCTTTTATGGCCCCAAAACCTAAAACCTAGATATCGGTCTATATGGCAGCTATATCCAAATCTGGACCGATCTGTGCGATATTGCAGAAGTATGTCAAGGGGCTTAACTTTGAACTAACTTTGAACCGATCTAGACCAAATTGAAGAAATATGTCAAAGGGCCTAGCACATCTCACTGCCCCGAATTTCATCAAAATCGGATAATAAATGTGGCTTTTGTGGGCCTAAGACCCTAAACCGGAGGATCGGTCTATATGGCAGCTATATCCAAATCTGAACCGATCTGGACCAAATTAAAGAAACATATCAAAGGGCCTAAGACAACTCACTGTCCCAAATTTCAGCGAAATCGGACCATAAATGTGGCTTTTATGGGCCTTAGACCCTAAATCGGAGGATCGGTCTATATGGCAGCTATATCCAAATCTGCACCGATCTGAGCCAAATTGACAAAGGATGTCGAAGGGCTTAACGCAACTCACTGTCCCAAATTTCAACAAAATCGGATAATAAATGTGGCTTTTATGGGCTTAAGACCCTAAATCGGCGGATCGGTCTATATGGGGGCTATATCAAGATATAGTCCGATATAGCCCATCTTCGAACTTAACCTGCTTATGGACAAAAAAAGAATCTGTGCAAAATTTCAGCTCAATATCTCTATTTTTAAAGACTGTAGCGTGATTTCAACAGACAGACGGACAGACGGACGGACATGGCTAGATCGTCTTAGATTTTTACGCTGATCAAGAATATATATACTATGTAGGGTCGGAAATGGATATTTCGATGTGTTGCAAACGGAATGACAAAATGAATAAACCCCCATCCGTCGGTGGTGGGTATAAAAATCAATTTGTGTTTGTTTGTAGGTTTGTTTGTACGTTTGTGTGTTCCTTATAGACTCAGAAACGGCTGCACCGATTTTCTTGAAATTTTCACAGATGGTGCATAATGATCCCGTGGTGAAAATAGGGTACTAAATTTTTTGATATCTGAAGGGGGGCGGACCCTCCCCCTTACCCTAATTTTCAGAAACGCCAGATCTCGGAGATGGGTGGTGCGATTTAAGCGAACATTTTGTGTGCTCTTATATAGTACCCTAAAAATAAAAATTTGGTATCCAAATTTCGGATGGGGTACCTAGGCGGGCTGCCCCACCCTAAAACCTACCAAACATATATTTAGACCAATCACAACAATATGGGAGTTAAATGAAAGGTATTTAGGATAAGAAAACGTATATCATATCCAATTGTCGGACCAAGTGCTAAGGGGACTACCCCAAGCCCCAAAACACCCCTAAATCGGACATATTTACCGACCTTGGCAATATGGGACTCAAATGTAAGGTATTTGCGAGTAGAATACGAATCTGATATCCAAATGTGGGATCACGTTTATGGGGGTCCACCCCTTTCCCAAAACACCCCCCAAACAGGACTTATTTAGTGATCATTGGAATATGCGGCTTAAATAAAAGCTATTTGAATGTAGAATTCGAATCTGATATCCAAATTGGGACCAAGTGTTTGGGGGGCCGCCTCTCACTAAAAACATCCCCCAAAGGGGACAGATTTTCGACCATAGCAATATGGGGCTCAAATGAAAAGTTTTTGGGAGTAAAGCACGAATTTGATATCAATATTTGGGAAAAGTGTCCACGGGGCCACGCCACCCCCACAACACCACCCAAATAGTAAGTATTTTCTGACTATTGCAATATGAGGCTCAAACAAGAGGGTTTTTAAAGTGGAACACGAATCCGATAAATATTTTCAAGGTCAACTCACTGAGTTGCCGCCCATCCCCCAAAACAACCCCCAGGCCGGTCATGTTTGCCGACTATGGAAATATGGGGCTCAAATTAAGGGTATGTGGGAGTAGACCACGTATCTGATATCAACATTATGGGCCAACTGTCTAGCGGACGTCCTACCACCATAACAACCTCCAAATAGGACAAGTTTGCTCACCAAGACAATTTGGGTCTTAAAGAGAGTGGAACTAAATATTTATAGTTTGTAGGGTCAATACCCCAAACCGGACATATTTGCTGACTTTTGCAATAAGGACTTTAAATGAGATTTGAAAACGAACTTGATATCCAATTTTGAGGCCAATGGCAATATGGGGTTCAAATAAATTATATATAGATATATAAGAATAGAGCACGTTGCTGATATATTTTCCGGGCTTAGTGTTTGAGGGACCACCCCAATCCCCAAAGCCCCCATAAATCGGCCATATATACCGACCATGTCAATGTGGAACTTAAATGAAAGGTATTGGGGGGTAGAGCAACAATTGATACCCACATTCAGGACCAATTTTCTGGGGTCTACCCCTTTCTCAAAATACAAACAGCACTTTTTTACTGATCATCGCAATATGGGGCTCAAATAAAGGTATTTGGGAGTAGAATAAGAATTTGATATTCAAATTAAGGACCATATATTTAGGACATTACCCCTTCCCCAAAACATCTTCAAAGGGTAAAAATTTTTGGACCATGCCAATATGTAGCTCAAATGAAAGGTATTTAAGATCAGATAACGAATTTGATAACCTATTTTGGGGCCATGTGTTTGGGGGACGCCTCATCCTGCAAACTCCTCTTAAGCCAATGGCAATATGGGGTTTGAATAAATGGTATTTGAGAGAAGAGCACGATGCTGACATTTTTTCAGGGCCAAGTATCTGGGGGACCACCTCTCCCCTGAAAACACCACTAAATCAGACATCATGAGAATATCGGGCTGAAATGAAGTATTTTAAGAATGGAGTACACCTAACATCCAAACTTAAATTCGTAGACCAATAAAGTTCATGTGGGATTCAGATAAAGGCACTTATATTGTTAAACTTTTAGTCAAATTTGCTTGGTATTTCAGTAAAAGATCTTTAATTGTCAAAAATAAGTATTCCAAGGAAACTTTTGTTCCATATAGTAATGTAAAAGAATGCGCAGCGGAGCGGGCCCGAGTCAGCTAGTATCTTATATTTCCGAAGCATGGGTGCATATAAAAGCAGACGAAGTAGAATTTGGAGTATTTGCAGAAAGATTCTTCGCAAAATTTGTGGACTAGTCTGCTTTGATAAAAAAATAGCGGCGTCGAACGAACCACGAGCTGTAAGACGACATTAGCCTAGTTCATTTTGTTAAAAAGCCAAATTACCTTGATTGCCAAATTACCTTTGGAGGCCGCCGTAGCGCAGAGGATAGCAAGTGCGCCTATGACGCAGAACGCCTGGGTTCGAATCCTGACGAGAACATCAGAAAAAAAGTTTTTTCAGAGTTGGTTATCCCCTCCTAATGCAGGCGACATTTGTGAGGTACTACGAGCATGCCATGTAAAAACTTTTTCCCCAGAGAAGAGGTGTCGTACTGCCGCACGTTGTTCGGACTCGGCTATAAAAATGAGGTCCCCTAACATTGAGCTTAAACTTGAATCGAACAGCACCCATTGATATGTGAGAAGTTTGGCCCTGCCCCTTAATGGAATATTGATGGGCAAATTTGTGTTTGTATTTGCCGGGCTACAGAGAATTATAAGAAGATATGTTCGAAACTACCTTGCATATTCCAGTGGCATTAGAATCTGTAGTTATGCCTCTAGCTATATTTAAGGCGTCTCTTTGAAATAGAGCTCGAAAAAGGCCATTAATCTCTGACAGATGTCCATAATTTGGAAGCTGTCAATGCTTTTTACGCGACCCAGTCTAACCTAGAGGAGGCAAGCTGTTTAGGCCAAATCAGAAGTCACACGCCTCTGTGCGTCATTAGAGGTTACAGTCTGCTGAAAAACACACTGCTAGACTTAAGCATACATGCAATGATTTCTGCTGAAGCCACCCTTTCATTCAAAAATTTCTTTTTATATTGGTATAGTCACATTTTGTGCTAAACCTGTATGGCAATTTTAATGTTAAAATAATCGTTGCCTCAATTGTCATAGGGCACTGCCAATTAGTTGGCCACATTCATATGATAACGACATAAGTTGTAAGTCACCTCCGAGCACCACAAGACTTAAGTCTTTGTGTGCTACAAGAGATCGTAGTGTCCTCCAGCTGTTTGATGTTTGTCACATGACAAATGCAATAATTTCTAACAATTTATTCAAATGTTTTCAAGTATTTACAGTTTTTTAATTTAATTTTTTTTCTTTTGTGTGTTGATACTTTAATAATTTGTTTATGTAATGACAAGCTCTTGCAATTTCAGTTTACTGGTATTATTGAATAAAGAAGTGTCACTTGGCTAAGGTCCCATATGAGCAATAGTTGTGGAACAGATATCGTGTTGTGATACATATGTATGCATGTTAAACAAGTAAAAGCGTCCTAAGTTCGGCCGGGCCAAATCGTATATACCCTCCACCATGAATCGCATTTGTTGCGTTCTTTTCCCGGCATCTCTTCTTAGGCAAAAAAAGATATAAGAAAAGATTTGCTCTGCTATTAGAGCGATATCAAGATATGGTCCGGTTTGGACCACAATTAAATTATATGTTAGAGACCTATCTAAAATGTCAGCCAATACGAATAAGAATTGCGCCCTTTGGGGGCTCAAGAAGTAAAATAGAGAGATCGATTTATATAGGAGCTGTATCGGGCTATAGACCGATTCAGACCATAATAAACACGTAGGTTTATGGTCAAGATAGGATCCGTCGTACAAAATTTCAGGCAAATCGGAGGATAATTGCGACCTCTAGAGGCTCAAGAAGTCAAGATCCCAGATCGGTTCATATGGCAGCTATATAAGGTTATGAACCAATTTGAACCTTATTTGACACAGTTGTTGAAAGTAAGAATAAAATACGTCATGCAAAATTTCAGCCAAATCGGATAGGAACTGCGCCCTCTAGAAGCTCAAGAAGTCAAGTCCCCAGATCTGTTTGTATGACAGCTATATCAGGTTATGAACCGATTTGAACCATACTTGGCACAGTTGTTAGATATCATAACAAAACACGTCGTGCAAAATTTCATTCCAATCGGATAAGAATTGCGCCCTCTAGAGGCTCAAGATGTCAAGACACTAGATCGGTTTATATGGCAGCTATATCAGGTTATGGACGGATTTAAACCGTACCTAGCACAGTTGTTGGATATCATAACAAAATACTTCGTGCACAAATTCATTGAAATCGGATAAGAATTGCGTCCTCTAGAGGCTCAAGAAATCAAGACCCAAGATCGATTTATATTGCAGCTATATCAGGTTATGGACCGATTTGAACCATATTTGGTACATTTGTTGGATGTTATAACAAAACACGTCGTGCAAAATTTCATTTCAATCGGATAAGAATTTCGCACTCTAGAGGCTCAAAAAGTCAAGACCCAAGATCGGTTTATATGGCTGCTATTTCAAAACATGGACCGATATGGCCCATTTACAATACCAACCGACCTACACTAATAAGAAGTATTTGTGCGAAATTTCAAGCGGCTAGCTTAACTCCTTCGGAAGTTAGCGTGCTTTCGACAGACAGACGGACGGACGGACAGACGGATGGACATGGATAGATTGACATAAAATGTCACGACGATCAAGAATATATATACTTTATGGGGTCTCAGACGAATATTTCGAGTAGTTACAAACAGAATGACGAAATTAGTATACCTCCCATCTTATGGTGGAGGGTATATAAATTTAATACCCTTCAAGTTTTGATTGCGTTAGACCGACAGATACCATGTCGCATCGATGTTAATGTACCCTTTATGTTAGTAACCAAAAATTATTTTATCCATCAGCTCTAAATATTTGATGTTTTAAACCCCAGAAGTACCAATTTTTATCCGATTTGGACCCAGATGGACAAAAACACCCACACACACAGAAAACAGATTCGTTGCCTCAACCATTTTTTTACCCAACCGAATGCTGATAGTTCCACCTACTACGAAGGTTCATATACAGTTGGGTAGCGACAACCAATGTTGAAATTGAGGTTATTGCGCTATATTTATTATTGGTACCAGAAATAGTACTGTATGGAAACAAGAAAAGAGCAGGCTTTTGACATATTTTTATACCTACCACCTATAGATGGGGGAATATTCATTTTGTCATTCCGTTTGCAACACATCGATATATGCATTTCCGACCCTATAAAGTATACATATTCTTGACCAGCGTAAAAATCTAAGACGATCTAGCCATGTCCGTCCGTCTGTCTGTTGAAATCACACTACAAGTAAAAGCGTGCTAAGTTCGGCTGGGCCAAATCTTATATACCCTCCACCATGGATCGCATTTGTCGAGTACTTTTCCATATAGACCGATCCGCCGATTTAGGGTCTTAAGCCCATAAAAGCTATATTTATTATCCGATTTTGCTGAAATTTGGGACAGTGAGTTGTGTTAGGCCTTCCGACATCTCTTTCAGTTTGGCCTAGATCGGTCCTGATTTGGATATAGCTGCCATATAGACCGGTCTCTCGATTTAGGGTCTTGCGCTCATAAAAGGATCATTAATTGCCTGATTTGGCCAAAATTTGGGACAGTGGATTGTGTTAGGCTCTTCGATATCCTTCTTTAGATCGATTCAGATTTAGATATAGCTGTCATATAGACCTATCTCTCGATTTAAGGTTTTGAGCCCATAAAAGGCGTATTTATTGCTCGATGTCGCCGAAATTTGGGACAGTATGTTAAGTTGAGGCAGCTATATGGCACAGAACGGTCCAGATTTGGATACAGCTGTAATATAGACCGATCCCCTGATTTAATATTTTGGTCCCATAAAAGGCGCATTTATTGTCCAATGTCGCCGAAATTTGGACAGTGAGTTGTCTTAGGCCTTTCGAAATTCTTCTTCAATTTGGCTCAGATCGGTCCAGATTTATAATCCGATTTTACTGAATTTTAACACAGGTGACTTATGTTAGGCTTTTCGACATCCATGTCGTATGCGGTTCAGATTGGTTTATGTTTAGATATAGCTGCTTGAAAGACCAATATTTTGTTTTACATAATTGAACAATGACTTGAACTTATTAATATTTGGTCCAAATCGGAACATATTTCGATATAGCTGCTATGGGGCATAAGGTATGCATTTTTGACCGGATTTAGACGAAAGGTGGTTTACATATATACCCAAGGTGATGGGTATCTAAAGTTCGGCCTGGCCGAACTTAACGTATTTTTACTTGTTTATTTATGTTTCTTTTGTAAAGAATCCCAATTTGTAAATATGCAAGAAGATGATGAGCGCAAATTGAAATTAAGTAAAAGCGTGGTAAGTTCGGCCAGGAAGATTTTTTTTTTATAGCTTTATTGTTTTTTAAAATATTCCCCATTAAGATCTATTGCATGCCTTTGAACCAATTTGAAGCACTCTAATTGAGGTATCTCCAAAACATGAACTCAGAACGTATCAAGAACTTCTTCAGATGTCGAAAAACATAGACCTCATTAACATTAACTTAGTCTTATCCGATTGGAGTGAAATTTTGCACGACGTGTTTTGTTATGATATCCAACAACTGTGCCAAGTATGGTTCAAATCGGTTCATAACCTGATATAGCTGTCATATAAACCGATCTTGGGTCTTGATTTCTTGAGCCTCTAGCGTGCGCAATTCTTATCCGATTGAAATTAAATTTTGCACGACGTGTTTCGTTATTATATCCAACAACTGTGCCAAGTATGGTTCAAATCGGTCCATAACGTGATATAGCTGCCATATAAACCGATCTTGGGTCTTGACTTCTAGAGCCTCTGGAGGGCACAATTATTATCCGATTTGAATGAGTTTTTGCACGAAGTATCAAGTATATCGTCATGATATCCAACAACTGTGCCAAGTATGGTTGAAATCGGTCCATAACCTGATAAAGCTGTCATATAAACAGATCTGGGGATTTGACTTCTTGAGCTTCTAGAGGGCGCAATTCTTATCCGATTTGGCTGAAATTTTTTCGGTTTCGGTTCATAACCTGATATAGCTGCCATATAAACCGATGTGGGATTTTGACTTCTTGACCCCTAGAGGTCGCAATTATTATCCGATATGCCTGAAATTTTGTACGACGGATCCTCTTATGACCATCAACAAACGTGTTTATTATGTTCTGAATCGGT
The DNA here is from genome assembly GCF_963082655.1 of Stomoxys calcitrans. Classification (NCBI taxonomy): domain Eukaryota; kingdom Metazoa; phylum Arthropoda; class Insecta; order Diptera; family Muscidae; genus Stomoxys; species Stomoxys calcitrans. The sequence goes on along the minus strand of NC_081554.1, from coordinate 131,413,069 downwards.
CTATAGCCCGATACAGATCCCATATAAATCGCTCTCTCTATTTTACTTCGTGAGCCCCAATGGGCGCAATTCTTATACGAATTGGCTGAAATTTTACAAGGGTCTCCAACATATAATTTAATTGTGGTCCGAACCGGACCATATCTTGATATCGTTTTAATAGCAGAGCAACTCTTTTCTTATATCCTTTTTAGCCTAAGAATAGATGCCGGGAAAAGAACTCGACAAATGCGATCCATGGTGGAGGGTATATAAGATTCGGCCCGGCCGAACTTATCACGCTTTTACTTGCTTTATTTGATTTAGTTATGCCCGTCTGTCTGTCGATGTTAATTTGTGTACAAACTGCAGGTCGCAATTTTCATCCGATCGTCTTCAAATTTGGTACAAGCATGTTTTTTGGTCTAGAGACGAAGCCTATTTAAATTGGAAAAATTCGGTCCAGGTTTGCATGTAGCTCCCATATATATGTTCATCCGATTTGTAGTAATAATGCAATAAAATGGTCCTTTGTTAACCGATTGTCTCGAAATTTGGCAGGAAGGATTTTCTTGCGACTCTCGACATTACTGTATTTGGATATAGCTCCCATATATATTTTCGTCCGATTTGCAGTAATAATGCAATAAAATGGTAATTTGTTAACCAATTATCTTGAAATTTTATAGGAAGGATTTTCATTTAATTCTCGACATAATTTCACAGAAATCAGTCCATATTTAGATATAGCTCTCATAAATATATATCGCTCGATTTTCACTCCTAGAGCCACTGCATGCGCATTTATTGACCAATCTTCCCAAAATTTTGTACAACGCTTTCGCGACGATTTCCACAATATCCATAATGTTTTGTCGAAATCGGTTCAGATTTAAATATACAATAGCTGCCATTTATGTATATCGCCAAATCTTCACATCTAAAGCCACTGCAAGCGCATTTATGACTTACGCTTTCCTCAATGACTACCACAATATCTAAGAAGTTTGGCCAAAGTCGGTTTAGATGTAGCTCTCTAATATATGTTCGTCAGATTTTGGGTAATTTTTTGTCATTTGTCAACCGTAGTTATTAGATTTTAAACATATTTGCTTTGCTTGAAATTTTGAAATTTGATACGGGGATTTTATTAACCCATCTGAAAACATTTGCCGAGGTTCATCAAAATTGGTTCAGAATTATATTGCTCCCACTTTGTATTTATAGGATAGGTGTAGGGTGTTATGAAGTCGGCACCGCACGACTTTTGCCTTTCCTTGCTAGTTATTTTTTTAAGTACGGGAATAAAGAGAAGTCATTAGGTGTCAAGTCAGGACTATACGGCGGATGACTCATCAAATCGATGTTTGAGTGCTCAAAAATGCAGTTGTTTGAGCCGATGTGTGAGAACTCGTATTGTCGTGGTGAAGAATAATCCGTCTTCAGCGGTTGATTTTCCTAATTTCTTGGAAGACAACTGGCACTAATGCCTAAGGGTTGGCATTCCAAAAGCGGAGTAGGATGCCGCAATTCCTACCCGATTTGGCTGAAATTTGGCATGACGTGTTTCGTAATGACTTCCAACAACTGTACTAAGTATGGTTCAAATCGGTTCATAACCTGATATTGCTGTCCTGTACACCGATCTGGGATCTTGATTTCTTGAGCCTCTAGAAGACTGAAATTTTGAAGAACGGCTTCTCGCTTAATCTCCAACGTACGTGTCAAATGCGGTCAAAATCGGTCTATAGCCTGATGCAGCTCCCATATAAACCGATCTCCCTATTTTATTTCTTGACCCTCTAGAGGACCCAATTCCTATCTGATTTGGCTGAAATTTTGTACAACATTTTCTCCCACGACTGAATCGGTCTATAGCCTGAAACAGCACAACAGAGATACCGGGAAAAGAACTCGACAAATTTGATCCATGGTGGAGGGTATATAAGATTCGGCCCGGCCGAACTTAGCACGCTTTTACTTGTTTTTAACTACACTTATTATTTTCTCCATTTAATTTATTTTTTCGCGAATAAATGAAGAAAAACGAACTAATAAAACATACAAAAATGATGCCGGCAATGGTTTCAAGTGTTGCCACTTTGTATTTTTTTTATTTTCTTCATTACAAGCAGAGTACTCCTTTTTGCCTACTTCTAGTCAACGTTTCGCCGACGTTTTTTTATATGGAGTTTGACAGCATTCCGCTTGAAAAGCTGGACAGAATACTCAGATTAAGGTTGTTTCAATCTCACGATGGGTCATATGACGATCTTGCAATATCAGTTAGCGCAAATTATCAATGGTTTTTGTAATAAAAACTGATTTTCATGAAATTCGTCTTGGAGTGAACTACGGCTTCGGTTGAATTCACCATACCATCGATAAACACTAGTACTTGATGGAGCTTCATCGCCAAAAATTGAATCAAGTTCATCGATGCACTGTTGTTGAGTTAATCCACGTCGAAATTGTTGAGTTAATCCATGTTGAAAAAAAAAAATTATAATGATTCCTTTCAGCTTCTCCATGTAAATCACTATTTAAAAAGTACCCATTTTTCACTATTTTTCAACTTTGATGGAAAATAAAATATGTATCCAAAATATTTTTAAAACACGCTCTTCGAATGCTCCTTAACATAGTTCATAAAAGTTTCTTTCCCGGCAGTTACCAAAATTCTTTTAGGAGCAAAAATGAAAAAAATGAATTTTTCAAGTATTCATATGGCGTGCATTCCGGGGAGACCTACTACTATGTTATTGATAGGTAAGGTACATGACTTTTATTTTAATACCCACCACTATAGAAATATTCATCTAAGACCCCACAAGGTACATATGTTCTTGATCGTCTCGATGTTCGATCTAGACTTGTCGCTCCGTCCGTCAGTTGAAACCACGATAGCGGTCGAACGCGTAGAGCCGCTTGAAATTTTGCAGATATACTTAATATCGATGTAGGTCGTTAGGTATTGCAAATGGCCCAAATTTTGCGTGTAGTGTTCTTCCAACAACTATGTTAAGTACGGTCTTAATCGGTCTATAACTCATATATAAGCCGATCTCCCGATTTGACCAGATATGCTAAGTACGGTCCAAATCGGTCTTTAACCCATATAAGCCGATCTCCTGATTTACAAACCCATATAAGGCGATCTCCCTTACAAACCTCAATTTTTGTCCGATTTGACTGAAAATTAGCATGCAGTGTTCCGTTGTAGCTTCCAACAAGTATGTCAATTACGGTCCACATCAGTCTATAAACTGATATTGCTTCCATTTAAACCGGTCTCTTGATCAAGCGGTACCTAGAAGCTTGAATTTTTGCTGGTTTCACAGAAGTTTGGCATGTAGAAGAAAATTATGTCCTTAAACTTGTAAAATTATTTTGTAAAAATTTTTAGCAGAGTCCATGGTGGTGAGTTCCCAAGATTCGGCGCGGCCGAACTTAGAACGCATTTACTTGTTCATTCTGAAATGCTTTTGAAATTTCATGTAAATGCTTATATATTCAACAATTACATTATAATCAGGTCATAGGTTCACTGTGGCACTATGGAGATGCACCTAATCAGGCCCCTAAAGTCACAATTAAACGAAGAATTTAAAGGTCATTCATAAAAAGGGACTTCCATCTAAAATTACATTTTACTTCCGTTACAACTTATTGAATGAAATTACGACATAAATTTGTAATAAACATATGCCGAAATTTGATCCCAATATCCTCCTACAGACTTATGGTGGACGAAAAGCTATCTAACAAGTAATCAGGTAACGATTTCGAACCGATTTCACATTTCGAACCGAACACTGATTTTGGTAATAAAATTCAATGATTTGCAAGCGTTGCTCGTTAGTAAGTCTATTCATGACGAAATGTCAAAGCATACTGCGCATCTTTCTCTTTGACACCATGTCTGAAATCCCACGTGATCTGTCAAATACTAATGCATGAAAATCCTAACCTCAAAAAAATCACCCTTTAGTATCAAATAAACAAAATCCATAGTTTAGTTTAGGAGTGAAAGTTGGCGCTACAAATACCGAAAACATGGAGTTGAACAATTCAGATTTATTTCACCTGTTTATAAAGTCAACCACTTAAAAATGTTTGCCGAAGCTGCATTAAAAGAAAAGAGAGAGTATAAAATCAAAACTTTGTCTGAACTATATAAAAATTAAAAGAAAATGGATCAAATCTAATCGAACCAGTGAAAGAATCAACTCAAACTATCAGGACTGGCTTAAGGAGGACACCTTCTTGAATACATTGGTAGAAGAGATACCCACTATATCAACCGGAAAAGCAAAGGAAGACCAAAACGAGTATGGAGGTTATTTCAATTTACACAAGAAAAAGGAAACTTTCAGATGCTACCAATAAATTGATCACACCGCAATTATCGACAGCGCTATCTATCAAATATATAAAGGACAGCTTTGGATCACAGATTACAAAATCTGTTGCTGATGAAAGCCCAAAGTATTTAAAAAGTTTAAGAGAAATCATTCCCACGCCTCCAAACACACCCATTGAAAAGTATAGTTTGGCCTTGTTTATGGACCTAGAACTTTCCAAAGATAAATTTGAAACACTAAGGACATTAGTCCAAAACATTGACATTATACCCACATAGAAGCATGTAACGAATAAAAGCCAAATTCTTCAACATCAGCCTTATTACGAGGGTTGTCATGTATATTTCGGAATTGGACAATCCATGTGCTGCAATCTACCAACTGACAGCTCTATCGTAAACCTGAACATTTTTGAGGTTATACGTATTCAGAACGTTTTGACATACGAGCGCTATTTATGTTGTTTACAGTAACTTAAAAAATCTCGTCTAAAAAAAATGGAACATTTTCGTGCGAATATTTTTTACAACTTTCGACGTGCATTAACTCAACAAAAGTGCATCGATGAACTTAATTAAATGTTTGGCTTTGAAGCTCCATCAAGAACCAGTCTTTATCGATGGTATGGTGTATTCAACCGATGTCGTAGTTCACTCCAAGACGAATTTCGTGAAAGTCGTACAAATTAGTTGTTGTTCCAAAAACCATTAATGCTGTGCGCCTACTGATATTGCAAGATCGTCTTGTGACTTATCGTGAGATTGAGACAACCTTAGGCTTTAGTGGGACCAGCATACATTCAATATTGCAAGAACATTTGACGGTCAAAAAAATTTGTTCGCGTTAGATCCCACACAATTTGTCAAACGATCATAAAAAGGCTCGTGTCGGTTGGTCGAAAGAAGTACTCCAAAAATACGATCGCGGTGCTTCGATACACGTCGATGACATCGTGACAGATAGTGAAATGTGGATTTACGCGTATGATCCCGAAAGTAAAAAGCAGTCGACTGTATGAGTGTATCTGTAGCCTCTGAAAGAATCGAAAGAGGGTCTGACAGTAAATGGAGATAAGATGAAATGTATGCTTTCAACTCCCAAAACGCCTTGTACAACCGAGCAGATAAAGAAAGTGGAGAAAGTTGGGAACCACAACTTCGAACTTTAAGATAGTCAGCAACTTTATCTACCTCGACACCGCCGTAACCACTTATACCAGTTTTGAGATAAAGCGAAGAATAACACTGGCAAACAAGTGCTTTGCTAAGTAAGCAGTTTAGAAACAATACCACATCTCGACAGACGAAGATTACACTATACAAGACACTGATACTACACGTGTTGTTATATGGTTCTGTGGCATGGGTACTTATGAAAGCAGATTAGGCAGTGCTTGGAGTATTTGAGAGAAAGATTCTTCGTAAAATATATGGACCAGTTTGCGTTAATAGGCGTCGAGCTGTATGACGACGATAGCGTAGTTACACGTATCAAAATACAACGGCTGCGTTGGCTAGGTCATGTTGTCAGAATGGATGAATAAGGTCCATCAAAGAAGTCTTTTGAAGGTAAATACGGTGATACACGCAAACCGGGACGACCAAAGCCCGATGGAAAGATCAAGAGGTGGGAGACACCTCGCGGTGCTTGGAACGCTATTCTACGTTGGGCTAGTGGATCAAATATTCTGTCATAGCCAATTAAAGAAAATAAAGAAGATAGGCATATTACGCAAGACAAATTGGGGACCACGTTTCTGGGGGTCCAAACCACCCCTAAACCTACCAACCACCACCCTGGGGCCCTTCCCGCTCACAAAATCTCTTGGGAATGTCGGGCTATAATAAACTCTTTTAAGAATGGAGTATAGTTAACATCCTAATTTAAGTGACCCTTAACCCTCCTAGCGAATTCGTAGACCAATAAAGATCATATGGGATTCACATAAAGGCATTTACGTTGTTATTCTCTAAGTCAAGCGACATGTATCGCATTTCGTAGCATGGTATTTCACATAAAGCTCTTAAATTGTCGAAAATAAATATTCAACACATAATTTTGTTCCATATACAATAAAAGTAGATGCAGCGGAGTGGGCCTGGTTCAGCTAGTTTAAAATCGAAACAAAAAATTTTCTATAAAGAAAAAACTTCAATAAAGTTTTTCTGAAGACTAACTTTCGATGAGATTTTTTCTAAGCCAAAATTTTAATAAATTTTTTTCTACAAAACAAGGGCACAATTCTCATCCGATTTGGCTGAAATTTTGCATTAGATATTTTGTTGTGACTTCCAACAACTGTGCTTATTATGACGCAAATAGATACATAACCTGATATAGCTGCCATATAATCCGATCTGGGACCTTGACTTCTTGATCCTCTAGAGGGCGCAATACTCATCCGACTTGGCAGACATTTTGTACAACGGCTTCTCCCATGACCTTCAACATACGTGTCCAATATAGTCTGAATCGATATATAGCTTGATACAGCTCACATATAAACCGATTTCACGGTTTTGATTCTTGAACTCCTACAATGCGCAATTCTTATCCGAATGTATTGAAATATTACACAATGACTTCTACAATGTTCAGCATTCAATTCATTTATGGTCCGAATCGGGCTATAATTTGATATAGCTGCAATAGCATAACAGTTCTTACTCATTGTTTGCCTAAAATGAGATACCGCGCAAAAAACTCGACAATGCTCTCCATGGTGGAGGATATATAAGATTCGGCCCGGAAGAACTTAGCATTCTCTTACTTGTTATATATGATATGTCTAAATATGTGTAGGCGATTTCGCTTCAAATATGCGTGTGGCAGATAAGCAAAAATTGTCTACAGGATAGTTAACACGAAGTGTAACCAAGTACACACTGGTGTATCTTCAAACTAGAAATGACATGTACCTGATATTTGTTTTATTGACAGTTCATTATATTGTTCACAATTCAACAATCCGGCTATTGCTGGCGAACTTAAACACCTCAAAGTCAAAATAATGTTTGGATATCGCAACATAAATCGTGAGAATTATACAAGAAGCGTTGCCGAACGCCTTGGTGGTGGTTCATAAAACTGCAATAACACCTGAATTGGTTCGACAAGTGAAGGCTCAATGTTGGAGGCATATGTGGGGCAGAGGTTAGCATGTCCGCCTGAGACACCGATTGCCTGGGTTCAAATCCCGGCATGAATATCAGAAAAATTTTTAGCGGTGGTTATCCCCTTACTAAAGCTGGCAACATTTGTGAGGTATCCTGCCATGTTAAAACTTCTCTGCCAAGTGGGCTTAAACTTTATTTAGATTGCCCTCATTGATATGAGAGAAATATTCCCTGTTCCTTAGTGCAATGCTCATGGAATATCTAAATGTAGTGTAGGCAAGGTTAAATTAGATTAGGTTAAGTTGATGCCACAATATGTGAATTCACCGGGAGGTCAGTTTGGTCAATTGTAATACCATAGAAAGATAGGAAAAAAGATATGGCACCTCGGACCATATCGAGAGGTTAAACACAGATAAAAGAAACAGGAAGAATGGAGAACCAGAGCGGGGGTGAAACGCTTATCTATGTGTCACCCTTTGTCACCACCCTCAAATTCAGGAGACTTCCTTAGGTACGTTCGCAAGATCACACAGATCGCAGAAAATTCGCCTCTGCAGAAAGAAGAGCCTATATTCGAACATGCTCGATTCTTTGAGCTCTAAGGATATGACCTCGAGCTGGAATATGTTCGGTAAATCACGGAAAGATTTTTAAGATCAAAATAAAAGAGCGCAAACAGGCAAAACAATTTTTGTTCAAAAAGTTTAAAAATTGCTGCGTCAATATAAATACTCTAAACAATGTATGTATATATTTTGTGGGGTCTTGGACGCATATTTCGAGGTGTTACAAACAGAATAACGAAATTAGTATACCCCCATCCTATGGGGGGATAAATGTCTGCCGACTGATAAATGTCTGCCGACTGATATTATTTTAACACATTTCCTTTCTTAAAGGGGGTATTAAGATCTTTTCATTGTAATATTTTTATTGTAAAAAAATTTATTGGAAGAAAATCAATAATTCAAAAAGTAAATTTTGAATTTTTTAAAAAAAATATTTCACTGTGACCAACACTACGGTCAAACCCTACATTACTAATAATTATACCCTCCACCATCGGATTAGGGTGTACTAAATTCGTCATTCTGTTTGTAACTACTCGAAATATTCGTCTAAGACCCCATAAAGTATATATATTCTTGATCGACGTGACATTTTATGACAATCTAGCCATGTCCGTCCGTCTGTCCGTCCGTCAGTCTGTCGAAAGCACGCAATCTTTCGAAGGAGTAAAGCTAGCCACTTGAAATTTTGCACAAATACTTCTTATTAGTGTAGGTCGGTTGGGATTCTAAATGGGCCATATCGGTCCATGTTTTGTTATAACTGCCATATAAACCGATCTTGGGTCTTGATTTCTTGAGCCTCTAGAGGTCACAATAATTATCCGATTTTCTTAAAATTAATTAATTATGATCTAAATCGGTCTTTTTCTTATACAGCTCCCATATAAATCGATCACTCTATTTTACTTCTTCAGCCCCCAAAGGGCGCAATTCTTATTCGAATTGGTTGACATTTTACACCATATAATTTAATTGTGGTCCGAACCGGACAATATCTTGTTTTCTACTAGAATCAACGATGCTTGCTTTTGACTGATAGATTCCCAACTCACTATGGGCTCCGAGTCAATTGCTTTAAATACTGTATTGTGAATTATGAAATTTCAAGGAAAAAATGAAATGCTTTCATTTGAAACTCTTACTTTAAAATGTAAATGAATGTGGGTGATTCGGTCTTTAAAGAAAATGTTATTAATCCATTAAATACGCATAGGTAAAACAAGTAAAAGTGTGCTATGTTCGGCCGGGCCGAATCTTATATACTCTCCACCATGGATCGCATTTATCGAGCTCTTTCCACGGTATCTGTTTTTAGGGCAAACAAAGGATAAAAGAATATTGAATATTGGAGACGATAGTAGAATTCATTTTGTAAAATTTCCGCCAAATCTAGTAAGAATTGCGCACTTAAGGGGCTGATGAAATAAAATAGGGAGATCGGTTTGTAGGTGAGCTGTATTAGGTTATAAACCGATTCATGCCATATTCGACACGTATGTTAAAGGTCATGGGAGAAGCCGTTGTACAAAATTTCAGCCAAATCCGATAATTCTTGCGCTTTTTAGAGGCTCAAGAAGTCAATATCGCATATCGGTTTATATGTCAGCTATATCAGGTTATGGACCGATTTGAACTATTCTTAGCACAGTTGAAATGAAATGAATGAAACACCTCATGCAAAATTTCAGCTAAATCGGATAATAATTGCTCCCTGTAGAGGCTCAAAAAGTCAAGACTCCAGATCGGTTTAAATGGCAGCTATATCAGGTTATGGACCGATTTGAACCTAACTTAGCACAGTTGTTGAATGTCATTACGAAACACCACATGCTTTCAGCTAAATCGGACACTAATTGCGCCCTCTAGTGGCTCATGAAGTTAAGACCCCAGATCGGTTTATATGACAGCAATGTCAGGTTATGTACCGATTTGAACTTTTCTTAGCACAGTTGTTGAATGTCATAACAAAACATCTCATGCAAAATTTCAGTCAAATCGTATAATAATTGCGTCCTCTAGTGGCTCAAGAAATCAGAACCCAAGATCGATTTATATGGCAGCTATATCAGATTATGGACCGATTTGAACTATTCTTAACACAGTTGTTGGAAATCATAAGAAAACACGTCGTGCTAAATTTCAGCCAAATCGGATAGGAATTGCGCACTCTAGACGCTCAGGAGTCAAGACCCCAGATAGATTTATATGACAGCTGAATTAGGTTATGGACCGATTTCAACCATACTCAGCACAGTTGTTGCAAAATTTCAGCCAAATCGGATAAAAATTGTGATCTCTAACGGCTCAAGAAGTCAACATCCCAGATCGGTTTATATGGCAGCTATATCAAAGCGTGGACCGATATAGCCCATTTACAATCCCAACCGATCTACGCTAATAAGAAGTTCGAAAGTTAGCGACAGACAGACGGACGGACAGACGGACGGACATGGCTAGATCGACATAAAATTTCGCGACGATCAAGAATATATATACTTTATGGGGTCTCAGACGAATATTTCGAGTAGTTACAAACAGAATGACGAAATAAGTATTCCCCCTATCCTATGGTGGACGGTATAAAAATACCTATGAATGGAGCTATCTTAGAAAAATTCTAACTCGAGCTAAGAAGGAGGTATCCTTATGAAATTTGGATCGGCGTGAAGAGGACGACTGAGACTGGAAAAAAAAGTATTTTCCTGTAATATAATATATAAAATTTATCCAAATTGGACAAGGGAAACGAGGGTCAAGCGTAATGGGTTAAAATTTTGTCTTTAAATATATTTTTCAAAAATTGTCTTAAGAAAAACTTTAAGGAAAATGTATTCGTTTAAGAAGATGTTATTGACATTTGTATTTTATTTTATTTTGTGATTTTTCATTGTGTTTGTTTCTATTTGAGATAGAAAAGCATAATAAAAAAACTCTAAATAATTTCGAAGTAGGCTGGGCAAAAGTTTGTCTTTAGAAAATTTTTCACTGAAATATAGTCTTTGGAAAAAAATCATTAAAATGTTGTATAGAAAAAATTTTATTAAAATTTTGTCTTAAACAACACTACGCTGAAATTTTGTCTTTCAAACTAATTTTATTAAAATTTGTTTAGAAAAAATTTCATTAAAATGTTGCATTTGGGAAAAATAATTTTGAGGTGGTGCTGGCTTGATCAAAATTTTGTAATTTAAATTATTTTACTTAAATTAAGTGTTTAGAATAAATTTAATTTATTTTTTCTCAAAAGACAAAATCATCTGGTGGGGGCATGGGCTCTAGGGCCTCCCCGCCTGGCTACGTGCCTGTGACAGCTATATTTAAATCTGATCCGATTTCGATGAAATTTTGCACATATATTGGGACGTCACAAAAACCACTTCATGCCAAATTTAGTAAAGATCGGACCAAAATACAGCCTTAAAAGGTCAAATCGGATGAAAGATGTATATGGGAGCTATATCTAAATCTGATCCGAATCTGATGAAATATCGCACATATGTTGGGACGTCAAAAAAAGCACTTTTTGCGTAATTTTGTGAGGATCGGACCAAGATTGTGGCTTGTATATGGGAGCTATATCTAAATATGGACCGATTTTTTTTTTCAAAATCATTAGCGTTTGTCCTTGGTCAAAAAAAGACTTATGCACAGTTTTGTGAAAATCGGACAACAAATGCGACCTGTATCTTGATTACAAAAATACATGGACAGACAAACAGACGGACATAGCTAAATCGAATCAGGAAGCGATTTCATGCCGACCGGTATACTTTTCGATGGGTCTAGCTCTTCTCCCTCTTAGCGTTGCAAACGAATGCACAATGTTATAATACCCTGTACCCATAGTGGTGATGTAGAGTATATAAAAGGGTTGTTCAAGAAAAATAATTGGGCAGTCATCTATGAAATAAAATAAAAATCGATCAGCTATCGAAATTTGAAACGGGTGGTCATATCCGTTAGTAAATAGAAAATATAATTTAAATGCAGCATCTTTTTTTAAGTTTTAGGTTGCATTGCTAAAATCTTACGAATAAGGAAAAATCTCAAAATTTTGGACAACTTTTTTTCAGTGTACGTAGTGTTTTGTTATAACTGCCAACAATTTTGACAATTATGGTCTAAATTGATGTATAGTCTACTCATATAAACCGATCTCCCAGATTGATTTCTCGAACCACAGGTAGCCTCAATTGGGCTGATATATATATATATATATATTCACGTGTTAATTCGATATGTTTTCCGAACTAATTATTTAAACGATTTTAAATGTAGGATTGGATAATGGGATTTCAAGAAGATATTGTTCAGCCTTGGAAAGGTAACTTTTTTTGGATTTGAAAGGAATCTTTAAAAAGTTGTTTTGATACTCCATATTCTATGAATGCGTTATTGTGGTAATATGACTGAGACAAGATATACTACAGAAGTGTTGAATAGTAGCAAATGCCATACGTCCGATGCGAGCTGCTATTGACAGACGTGGACACATATCAACGACAAAGAACTATTCAAATTGAACTTTTATGCTTTGTTGCCCACGTTCGAATGATCGATGTTTCAGTACTTTGTGTGCAAACTAATTGCTGAAGTGTTGTTGCAATGCTCATTTGGGACGCGATATAATTTAGTTTTTTTTCTGTGCAAATTTTTGCAAATTTTGGCTAGAGTGTTCTTTTGGCACGTTTAAAGTATTCGAGAAATGTGTTTCGATAAATTTTTTGGCTGCCACTTCAAAGGGGCGTTTAGAACGATGTGTTTTCACTTGAAATTTGCCAAAATGTCATTGAACTTTAAATAGTTTTACATGGTGAAATATTTTGTTTTTTGTGTTGCCTCTATATTCAGAAACCATCGAAAAACTTTCGTCTCGATGAAGTGTCACAATCGATGGTATTTCTAATTAAAAGAGACAGTGACCGAAGCGAACTTTCGGAGGTCTTTTTTGACAAATCACCTTAAATTGTTGTGTCAATAGTTATAAATTGGCGTTTTTATACACAGCATTGTAGGATGGTGTCGTCATTTCGTGTGCAACACATCATAATATTTATTTATTTGTTCTGCTGTTTTAAGACCAAATAGATATGTCTGTCTGAGGCTATCAGCTTTCTCTTTCAAAACGTGATCCGTACTCCTACTTTACATTAGTTGGTCATTACACAACATTTGTTCTTATAGCCAAAAGTAGAATAGATAGTCATGCACCTCGATCTTCTGTGCTCCTTCTCCAATCTCTGATATCAGTTTCGAGATGCCACTCTATCGGAGTTTTGGCCTACCCCTTTTGCGTTCAAAAGACTTCCTAGCCCAGAGCTTCTTCATACATTCTAAAAACATGACCTAGCCAACGCAGCCGTTGCCTTTTGATGCGTTTAACTATGCTATGGTCGTCAAAACATCTCGTGGTTCATACGATGCATATATTCTGGATTAACGCAGACTGGTTCATATATTTTACGAAGGATCTTTCTCTCAACGCTCTAAGTACTAACTCATCTGCTTTCGCGAGTTCCCGTGCTTCAGAACCATAAAACACCAAAATTAGTATCAGTGGCTTATAAAGTGTGACTTCTGTCTTACGAAAGGTGGCTTTGCTCCTGAACTGCTTGCGCAATCTAAAGTAGCATCTGTTAGCCAATATTATCCTTCAAAACTGGTATCATTTGTTTCGTACAGAGGGAGGAGACTTATTCCTCTGTAGTTGGCACATACTGTCACCTTTGTTGTGTACGGGACATAGTATGCGGAGGTTTCAATTTTCGGGTATTCGTTATTCTAGCCAGATTGCGCAGACGAGCCGATGCATACGCCTTATCAGCATGTCGCTTCCTGTCTTAAATAGTTCAGCCGGCAATCCATCGGCTCCTGCTGCCTTAATGATTTTTAGCCAGGTTATTCCTAAGTGGACCTCGTCCCTACTAAGCTGTACCATCATCAAGGATTCGTTGTGTGGTATATTCATGGGCAATATCATCGAATACCCTGAGCGTCTTAACTATTTATATCTGTCACCCGATTTCCTTCTTTGTCTCTGCGGGAGGATGTGCCTTTGCCAAGGCCATCGGTTTGGTGTTAAATACTTTGGTAGAATTATCGGACTTTAATCTGGTTCTTGAACATCTCGATTCGCTCAATCTCACGTATATCAATTTCTTTCTTCTTCTTGCGGTAGAGTCGTTTTCCTTTGTCTTTTTCTGCCGATACCTCTCCTTCGTCTTGCTACTGACTATAAAGTTGACCAGTATGGCGTATTCTTGGCTTCAGGCATTCCTAGTTTGTCGTTGCGCTGCTTTACTATCGGGACAGGGAGTGCTTTCTTCAAGCAATTGGGTCAGCCGAGTGAAGTACACAGTTACCGCCTGCTGTGTTTGCAGCTTTCCGACGACCAGTTTACCTGCAATGTCAGATCGTACGTTTGTCGCCACACTAAAGGATATATTATTACATACTATGTAGGTGTCTTATGACGTGTAGAGTTGCACGTGTTGTGTGATGCAAATGAAACTAACATATGACGTAACACTTTTCAAAATAGCACATTAAGTTAAGGTTTAGAGCTTGACAATCATTCTAAATTACATGTGAATACAAAAAGCGACATATCATAAGACAACTACATGCTGTGTAAAAGCGGCCAACAACTGTGCCAAGTACGGTACAAATCTGTCAAGAACATGATATAGCTCTCATATATGCTGATCGCCCGATTTGACTTCTTGAGCCCCTGAAAGCCACCACTTTTGCCCAGTTTGGCGGAAATTTTGCGTGTAGTGTTCTTTTAACTACTTCCAACAACTGTGATAAGTACGGTCTTAATCGGTATATAACCATATATATAAGTCCAATATAAACCGATCTCCCGATTTGACTTCTTGAGTCCTTACAAACCGAAATTTTTGTCCGATTTGGCTGAAATTCCATGCGGTGTTCTATTACAACTTCCATCGCCTCGACATTTTGATTCGATCTAGCTATGTCCGTCCGTCTGTCGAAATCACGATAGCGGTCGAACGCGTAAAGTTAGCTGCTTGAAGTTTTGCACATATACTTCCTATTGATGTAGGTCATTGTGGATTGCAAGTGGGCCATTTGGATATAGCTCCCATATAAATCGATCTCCCGATTTGTCTTATTGAGCCCCTAAAAGCCGGATTTTTGTCCGATTAGGCTGAAGTTTTGCACATAATGTTCTTTTATGACTACTAACAATTATGCCAAGTACGGTATAAATCGACCTATTACCTTATATAACTCCTATATAAACCGATATCCCATCGATTTGGGTGAAGTTGTGCATGTAGTGTTTTGATATTACTTTAAACAACTATGCCAAGTATACCCTAAATCGGTCCATAACCTGATATGGCTCCCATATAAAGCGATCTCCCGATTTGATTTCTTGAGCCTTTACAAGCCGTAATTTTGGTCCGATTTGGCGGAAATTTTGCTCAGTACTGTCCAACTGTGCTCAGTACGGTCTAAATCGGTCTATAACCTGATATAGTTGCCATACAAACCGATCTCCTCATTTGACTTCTTGAACACTTACAAACTACAATTTTGTACCATTTGTCCGAAATTTTGCATTTGGTGTTCCGTTATGACTTCCAACAACTACGGTCCAAATCAGTCTACAACCTGATTTTGCTTCCCATGTTAACCGGTCTCTCGATCATCCTTGTTCGGTTCCTAGTAGCTTTAGTTTTTGCTAGTTTGACAGAAAATTCGTATGTTGAATAAAATTATGCCCTTCAACTAAATTTATTTTGAATAAATTTTTAGCAGAATCCATGGTGGTGGTTTCCCAAGATTCGGCCCGGCCGAACTAAGCACGCTCTTACTTGTTTTTATATTTTTTCTGTGAAATGTAACCTTTTATACCCACCACCATAGAATGGGGATATACTATTCTAGTCATTCCGTTTGTAACACCTCGAAATATTCGTCTAGACTTTCTGAGTCGATCTAGCCATGTTCGTCCGTCGTTCTGTCGAAATCGCGATAGGGGACGAACGCGTAGAGCTAGCCACTTTAAATTTTGAACAGGTACTTTATATTGATGTAGGTAGGTGGGGATTGCAAATGTGCCATATCGGTTCAGATTTAGACATAGCTCCCATATAAACCGGTTTCTCCGGAGACCCTGGAAGCCCCAATTTGTTCTCTGAATTGGCTGAAATTTTGCATGTAGTGTTCTGTTATGGCTTCCAACGATTGTGCCAAGTCGGTTCAAATCGGTCTATAACCTGATATAGCTCCCATATAAACCGAACTCCCAATTTGACTCCTTCAGCCCCAGAAAGCCGCATTTTTTGTACGATTTGGCTGAAATATTGCGTGTAGAGTTCTTTTATGACTTCCAACAACTCTGCTTAGTACGGTCGAAATCGGTCTATAGCCTGATATAGCACCCATATAAACCGATCTTCCGATTCAAATTCTTGAGCCCCTGGAAGCCGCAATTTTTGTCCGATTTGGCTGAAATTTGCATGTAGTAATCCGTTATGACTTCCAACAACTGTGCCCAGTACAGTGCAAATCTGTCTATAACCTGAAATAGATCCCATATACATTTGACTTCTTGAACACTTACAAGACGCAATTTTTGTTACATGTGTCTAAAATTTTGCATGTGGTTTTCCGTTATGACCTCCAACAACTGTGTCAAGTACGATCCAAATCAGACTATAACCTAATATTGCTCCCATGTTAACCGGTCTCTGGATCATCCTAGTTCGGTTCCTGGTAGCTTTAGATTTTGCTGGTTTGACAGAAATGTAGAAATTATATTGTTTGTTTGTTTATTTGTTTGTTATACCATCCACCATAGGATGGGGATATACTATTGGGTTGCCCAAAGTAATTGCGGATTTTTCATATAGTCGGCGTTGTCAAATTTTTTCACAGCTGGTGACTCTGTAATTGCATTCTTTCTTCTGTCATCTATCAGCTGTAACTTTTAGCTTGCTTTAGATAAAAAGTATAAAAAAAGTAAATTTGATTAAAGTTCATTCTAAGTTTTATTAAAAATGCATTTACTTTCTTTTAAAAAATCCGCAATTACTTTTTGAGCAACCCAATAATTTCGTCATTCTGTTTGTAACTACTCGAAATATTCGTCTGAGACCCCATAAAGTATATATTTTCTTGATCGTCGCGACATTTTATGTCGATCTAGCCATGTTCGTTCGTCTGTCCGTCCGTCTGTCTGTCGAAAGCACGCTAACTTTCGAAGGAGTAAAGCTAGTCGCTTGAAATTTTGCACAAATACTTCCTATTAGTGTAGGTCTGTTGATATTGTAAATGAGCCATATCGGTCCATGTTTTGATATTGCTGCCATATAAACCGATCTTGGGTCTTGACTTCTTGAGCCTCTAGAGTGCGCAATTCTTATCCGATTAGAATAAAAATTCGCACCACATGTTTCGTTATGATATCCAACAACTGTGCCAAGTATGGTTCAAATCGGTCCATAACCTAATATAGCTGCCTTATAAACCGATCTTGGGTCTTGTCTTCTTGAGCCCCTAGAGTACGATACAGCTCCCATATAAATCGATCTCTCTATTTTACTTCTTGAGCCAAGCAATTCTTTTTCGAATTGGCTGACATTTTACACAGATCTCCAACATATAATTTAATTGTGGTCCAAACCGGGCCATATCTTGATATCGCTCTAATAGCAAAGCAAATCTTTTCTTATATCATTTTTTGCCTAAGAAGAGATGCCGGGAAAAGAACTCGACGAATGCGATCCACGGTGGAGGATATATAAGATTCGGCCCGGCCGAATTTAGCACGCTTTTACTTGTTAGTTTGTTTGTCTGTCCAAAGGTCAAATTTACCGATTAGGACAATATGGATATCAAATGAAAGCTATTTAAAGGTAGATTCCAATGCTGATATAAAAATTTATCCTTGGTGTCTGAGGCGCCACCCCACACCCCAAAACCACTCAACAGGTCATATATACCGATTGAGACAATATGGGTATCAAACGAAAGATATTTGGAATCTGTTATAAGAATTAGGTCCAAAGTGTCTACGGGGCCTCTACAACTCCAAAATCCCCCAAAACGGAGATAAATGTCCAACGTCGCAAAATAGGTATCGAATAAAAGGTTTTTGAGAGGGGACTACGAATCTGGTATGCACAATCAGGACAGGGTCTGGGATCGGCCCACCCACTAAATACTCTTCAATAGCGTGTAGTTCAATCGGGATGAAATGTCAATTAAAATAAAGGTCTATGGCAGTATTTTTCGAATCTAATGTTGGTATAAAAATTTAAGTATCTGGGTCATGTCCTGCCGTTTCGCACGACAGTAGATCGCGACAATAAAAGACTCAAATAAATTGTCGTTTGCTTCTTAACGTCGGAGGGGACCGACTGAGAATATATTGTACTCAATTGAAAGGACGTGTCAGAGGGCAATCCTCCTCACTATATCCTACTAAACAAGTAAAAAGGCGTTAAGTTCGGCCGGGCCGAACTTTGGATACCCACCACCTCGGGTATATATATAAACCATCTTTCGTAAATCCGGGGAAAAATGCATACCTTATGACCCCTAGTAGCTATATAGAAATATGTTCCGATTAGGACCAAATACTAATAAGTACAAGTCATTGTTCAACTGTCTAAAACAAAATTTTGCTCTTTTTAGTAGCTATATCTAAAAATAAACCGCTCTGAACCATAAATGACACGGACGTCGAAAAGCTTAGCATAAGTCACAGTGTCAAATTTCAGTGAAAACGGATTATAAAGGGTGATTTTTTTGAGGTTAGGATTTTCATGCATTAGTATTTGACAGATCACGTGGGATTTCAGACATGGTGTCAAAGAGAAAGATGCTCAGTATGCTTTGACATTTCATCATGAATAGACTTACTAACGAGCAACGCTTGCAAATCATTGAATTTTATTACCAAAATCAGTGTTCGGTTCGAAATGTGTTCATTCACCGTAACGTTGCGTCCAACAGCATCTTTGAAAAAATACGGTCCAATGATTCCACCAGCGTACAAACCACACCAAACAGTGCATTTTTCGGGATGCATGGGCAGTTCTTGAACGGCTTCTGGTTGCTCTTCACTCCAAATGCGGCAATTTTGCTTATTTACGTAGCCATTCAACCAGAAATGAGCCTCATCGCTGAACAAAATTTGTCAAAATTTGAACACATTTCGAACCGAACACTGATTTTGGTAATAAAATTCAATGATTTGCAAGCGTTGCTCGTTAGTAAGTCTATTCATGATGAAATGTCAAAGCATACTGAGCATCTTTCTCTTTGACACCATGTCTGAAATCCCACGTGATCTGTCAAATACTAATGCATGAAAATCCTAACCTCAAAAAAATCACCCTTTAAAAGCGCCTTTTATTGGGCCAAGGCTTTTTACCGATATATCGGTCTGGACCGATTTCGACCAAGTTGCAGATACATGTCGAAGAACCTAACACAACTTACTGTCCCAAATTTCGGCGAAATCGGACAATAAATGCGCCTTTTATGGCCACAAAACCTTAAATCAAGAGGTCGGTCTACATTGCAGCTATATCCAAATCTGGACCGATATGAGCCAAATTGAAAAATAATATCAAAAGTTTTATCACAACACACTGTCTCAAATTTCGGCGACATCGGACAATAAATGCGCCTTTTATGGGCTCAAAACCTTAAATCGAGGGATCGGTCTATATGGCAGCTATATCCAAATCTAAACCGATCTGAGCCAAATTGACAAAGGATGTCGAAGGACCTAAGACAACTCACTGTCCCAAATTTCAGCAAAATCGGATAATAAATGTGGCTTTTATGGGTCTAAGACCCTAAATCGGAGGATCGGTCTATATGGCAGCTATATCCAAATCTGAACCGATCTGGGCCAAACTGGCAAAAAATGTCGAAGGGCCTAGGACAACTCACTGTCCCAAATTTCAGCAAAATCGGATAATAAATGTGGCTTTTATGGGTCTAAGACCCAAAATCGGAGGATCGGTCTATATGGCAGCTATATCCAAAACTGGACCGATCTGGGCCAAATTGGCGAAGGATGTCGAAGGGCCTAAGACAACTCACTGTCCCAAATATCAGCTAAATCGGATAATAAATGTGGCTTTTATGGGTCCAAGACCCTAAATCGGAGGATCGGTCTATATGGCAGCTATATCCAAATCTGGACCGATCTAGGCCAAATTGGCAAAGGATGTCGAAGGGTCTAAGACAATTCGCTGTCCAAAATTTCAGCAAAATCGGGTAATAAATGTGGCTTTTATGGGCCTAAGACCCTAAATCGTCCGATCGGTCTATATGGGGGCTATATCTAGATATAGTTCGATTTGGCCCATCTTCGAACTTAACCTGCTTATGGACAAAAAAAGAATATGTGCAAAGTTTCAGCTCAATATCTCAATTTTTGAAGACTGTAGCGTGATTTCAACAGACAGACGGACGGACTTTTTTACTCTGATCAAGAATATAAATACTTTATAGGGTCGGAAATGGATATTTCGATGTGTTGCAAACGGAATGACAAAATGAATATACCCCCATCCTTCGGTGGTGGGTATAAAAAGGAAGTAAAAATAATATATGCAGGCCGATCAGGATAGAATAGAATAGAAATAGAAGGTCTTTAGTAGTAGAGTACAATTTTTACCTTCAAATTGGAATGGACACAGGAGGAGGAAGTGTTCGCTTTGATATATGATTTTGAATGTAGATAACAAATAAAAACAAGTAAAAGCGTGCTAAGTTCGGCCAGGCCGAATCTTACATACCCTCCACCATGGATCGCATTTGCCGAGTTCTTCTCCCGTCATCTCTCCTTAGGCAAAAAAGGATATAAGAGAAGATTTTTTCTGCTATTATTATATTACTACATGTTGGAGACCTGTATAAAATGCCAGCCAATTCGAATAAGAATTGCGCCCTTTGGGGGCTCAAGAAGTAAAATAGAGAGATCGATTTATATGGGAGCTGTATCGGGCTATAGACCGATTCAGATCATAATAAACATGTTGATGGTCATGAGAGGATTCGTAGTACATAATTTTAGGCAAATCGGATAATAATTGCGATCTCTAGAGGCTCAATAATTCAACATCCCAGATCGGTTTATATGGCAGCTATGTCAGGTTATGAACCGATTTGTACTATACTTGGCACAGTTGTTGGATATCATAACAAAACACGTCGTGCAAAATTTCATTCCAATCGGATAAGAATTGCGCACTCTAGAGGCTCCAGAAGTCAAGACCCAAGATCGGTTTATATGGCAGCTATATCAGGTTAAGGACCGATTTGAACCACACTTGGCATAGTTATTGGATATCATAACAAAACACGTCGTGCAAAATTTCATCCAAATCGGATAAGAATTGCGCACTCTAGAGGCTCAAGAAGTCAAGACACAAGATCGGTTTATATGACAGCAATATCAGGTTATAGACCGATTTGAATCATTCTTGGCACAGATGTTGGATATCATAGCAAAACACGTCGTGCAAAATTTCATTCCAATCGGATAATAATTGCGCACTCTAGAGGCTCAAGAAATCAAGACCCAAGATCGGTTTACATGGCAGCTATATCAGGTTGTCATCCGATTTGAACCATACTTGGCACAGCTGTTGGATATAATAACAAAACACGTCGTGCAAAATTTCATTCCAATCGGATAAGAATTGCGCACTCTAGAGGCTCAAAAAGTCAAGACCCAAGATCGGTTTATATGGCAGCTATATCAAAACATGGACCGATATGGCCCATTTACAATACCAACCGACCTACACTAATAAGAAGTATTTGTGCAACTTTCAAGCGGCTAGCTATACTCCTTCGGAAGTTAGCGTGCTTTCGACAGACAGACGGACGGACGGACGGACAGACGGACGGACATGGCTAGATCGACATAAAATGTCGCGACGATTAAGAATATATATACTTTATGGGGTCTCAGACGAATATTTCGAGTAGTTACAAACAGAATGACGATATTAGTATACCCCCCATCTTGAGGTGGAGGGTATAACAAGTAAAAGCGTGCTAAGTTCTGCCGGGCCGAATCTTATCTACCCTCCACCATGGATCCCATTTGTCGAGTTCTTTCCCGGCATCTCTTCTTAGAAAAAAAAGGATATAAGAAAAGATTTACTCTACTATTAGAGCGATATCAAGATATGGTCCGGTTTGGACCACAATCAATTTATATGTTGGAGACCTGTGTAAAATGTCAGCCAATTCAATTAAGAACTGCGTCCTTTGGGGGCTCAAGAAGTAAAATAGAGAGATCGATTTATATGGGAGCTGTATCGGGCTATAGACCAAATCAGACCATAATAAACACGTATGTTGATGGTCATGAGAGGATCCGTCGTACAAAATTTTAGGCAAATCGGATAATAATTGCGATCTCTAGAGGCTAAAGAATTCAAGATCCCAGATCGGTTTATATGGCAGCTATATCAGGTTATGAACCGATTTGAACCATACTCAGCACAGTTTTTAGATATCATAACAAAATACTTCGTGCAAAATTTCATTCTAATCGGATAACAATTGCGCACTCTAGAGGCTCAAGAAGTCAAGACCCAAGATCGGTTTATATGGCAGCTATATCAGGTTATGGACCGTTTTGAACCATACTTGGCGCAGTTGTTGAATATCATAACAAAACACGTCGTGCAAAATTTCATTCCAATCGGATAAGAATTGCGCACTCTAGAGGCTCAAGAAGTCAAGAGCCAAGATCGGTTTATATGGCAGCTATATCAAAACATGGACCGAAATGGCCCATTTACAATACCAACCGACCTACACTAATAAGAAGTTTCTGTGCAGAATTTCAAGCGGCTAGCCTCACTCCTTCGGAAGTTAGCGTACTTTCGACAGACAGAAGGACGAACGGACGGACGGACGGACATGGCTAGATCGACATAAAATGTCACGACGATCAAGAATATATATACTTTATGGGGTCTCAGACGAATTTTTCGAGTAGTTACAAACAGAATGACGAAAGTAGTATACCCCCCATCCTATGGTGGAGGGTATAAAAGTTAATTATTGCGAATCTGAACGAGACCGTAGCCCCGATATCGAACTTAAATAAAGACTTTTAATAATGGAGTATATTTAACACCCAAACCCAGTAAAGATCGTATGAGATTCAGATAAAGGTATTGATATTGTTATGCTTTTGCGATAAATATATATTATTTTTGTAGCATGGTATCTCACTAAAAGCTCTTAAATTGTCGAAAATAAATATTCAAAGGATAATTTTGTTCCATATAAAATAATAGAAGGCGCAACGGAGCGGGCCCGGTTCAGTTAGTTTGTCGGTTTGTGTGTTTGTCCCGTATAGGCTCAAAAATGGCTGAACCGATTACCTTGAAATTTTCACGGATTGTGTAAGTTGGTCTGGAAGGAAACATGGGCTATATAATTTTTTTGATATCGGGATGGGGGCGGACCCTCCCCCTTACCCCAAAAGTTCTACCCAAAAATAAAATCGGACCGATCGGGACAATATGGGATTCAAATGAAACGTATTCAAGAGTATAGTACGAATTTCCTAACAAAAGTTGGGTCCAAGTACCTGGAGGGTCGCCCTAGCTCCAAAACCCCATAAAAAAGGTTTATTTGATGATCATGACAATATGGGGCTTAAATGAAAGGTATTCAGATGTAGATTACGAATATGGTCAGGAAGTTAGAATAGGTTTTATAATTTATTGATATCGGAAGGTGGCGGACCCTCCACCGTTACCCCAAAAACTCCACCCAAAATCTCAAGTGTATCGGTCCAATACAATATGGGTATCAAATAAAAAGAATGCGGGAGTAGATAACGAATCTGGCATACAAATTCACGTCGAAGTATAGGGGTTCACCCCACTCCACAAAAACGCCCAAAATGGGCACATTAGCCAATCACGGATATATGGGACTCGGTTTGTTTGTTCCGTACAGACTGAAAAATGGCAGAATCGATTTTCTCGAAATTTTCGTATATTGTGTAATTTGGTCTGGAAGGAAACATAGGATATATAATTTTTCGGTATCGGAAGCGGGACGGACCCTCCTCTTACGCTAAAAAAAACAAACCAATATCAAAATTGGACCAAAAAAAAAAAAAATGAAAGGTATTGGAGAGTAGAATACGAATATGGTATCAAAATTTGAGTCTAAGTACCCATTGGGCCGCCCCAACCCCAAAACTCCCCCAAACAGACATATTGGACATTCATTTTAATATGGGGCTTAATTGAACGGTATTCGGGAGTAGATTTCGAATCTGGTATACAAAATCAGATCGAAGTATATGGGGTCACGCCAACCCTCAACAAGGCAATTAGACTCATTATGACTATATGATACTTGGCTGAACCGATTTTCTTAAAATTTTCATAGATTGTGTACGTTTTTCTGGAAGAAAAAATATGCTATATAATTTTAAGATATCGGAAAGTGGTCAGTTGGGCACAATAAGGGTATCAAATGAAAGTTATTGGATACCAGAAAATGAATACGGTATTAAAATTTTCGAAGTTCATGTCCATATGGGACTCAAATGAAAAGTATTAGGCAGTACATTACAAATATGGCATAAAACGTTAGGTCCAAGTAATGGCATATTAGCCGACGATGGCTGTATGGGACTCAAGTGAAGGGTATTAGACAGTAGACTACGAATATGACATTAAAATTTGCGTTCAAGTCTAAGTGCCGCTTTTCCTCCAAAAGATACATCAAATGGGTTATTTGACCCATTATGACAATATGAGACTCAAATGAAAGGTATTTGAGAGTAGAAAACTAATTTGATATCCAATTTTGGAGCCAAGTGTTTTGGTTCCCTAAACTGAACTTAATTTTATCTGGGAACAAAGAACGAATTTGATATCCTTATTTGAGTCGAAATATCTGAGGTGCCATCCCTCCCCTAATGAGAACATTACCCTAAGGAAGAATATTACCACCAGACTAATATTTTTCCTTAGCCTGGTGATAATGAAAACACATTCCTTATAACTTCTGATCATGACAATATGGGACTCAAATGAAAGGTATTCGGGGGTAGATTACAAATATGGTCAGGAAGTAGGAATAGGCTTTATAATTTATTGATATCGGAAGGGGGCGGACCCTCCACCGTTACCCTAAAAACACCACCCAAAATCTAAAGTGTCCTTCAAAATTTAGCGTACTTTCGACAGATAGCCAGACGGGCAAACTTAGTCAACTTAGAACGTCAAGACGGTCAAGAATGTATATACTTTGTTGGATCCCAGATCCATATTTCGATGTCTATGTAAAAACGGGAAAAAGACCTAACTCGATTAATGGGAAGTAATTTTCCGGTAATGACCATAATCGATGCCACACCGTATTATGTAAATTAGAGTGGTTTATTAGATTAAATATTGTAAGTAAGTACGGCCAGCCCGAATCTTGACATTTAGCAAGAGATTTCCTCCAATCAATATGGATGAAGACATCGGTTTATCTGATCGATTTGAACCCTACTTGGCACAGTCATAACAAAACACTTCGTGCAAATTTTTAGCCAAATCAGATAGCAAATGTGGCTTCCAGGGGCTCAAGAATGACGGAATGACAAATTAAGAGATCCCCAAAGACATATATCAATAAGAAGTATCTGTACAAATTTCAAGCGGACATGTTTATTCGTCCGAGCGCTATCTAGATTTCGACAGACGGACGGACATGGCTAGATAGACTCAGAATGTCGGAATCGCAAGATGTAACAAACGGGTATACGGGTATACCTCCTATACTAGGGTGGTGGGTATAAAACACTACGCTAAACTAATCACCCTTTATGAGAATGCTGTATGGAACACTGTCTTCCAAACAAGGAATAAACCTTTGAAAGTTCAACTAAATCCTTTTGTACCACTGTGCATTGGTTTCTGTTCATGCTCGTTCCCTTTAAAGTGACACAATCAATTGATATATCGTGGCATCCTGTGTGTTGAGCATTCATTCTTGTTGAAAATGTTCAACAGTTATATATCATTTTAAGATATTTGAAATGCTTAAATGGTCGATGTTTTTTCATCTTCTCTCATTAAATTGACATTTTTCATTATTCACACAATCACAACATGTCTGTCCATGTAATGACAGCAGTGCCATGGCAATCAGCACAACCAATGGCCACCATCACATCAGATCGAATAAGAGCCGAAACCATAAACAATTTTTGAAAATTATGTGAAGAATGTTGTACACAAAAATGTTGAAAGGTTGTCTTAATTGTTGGGGATTTCAAAATTGATGGGCTGCACACATCACCGCAATAAAATAACATCACATCACAATGTGTTGTTTATCATTTCAATGAAGTTGATGATGATGGCGCGAATGTTTCATCTTGGCCATCAGCAGGAAGAACATTGGCAGCAGAAGCTGCATCATGCCGCCATCATTATCATCGGTTCTATACAAAGCCCCAACGTATAGGACTTTTGTGATGTGTGACCACGTGAGGTTTTTTGAAGAACCGAATGAACACCATCGGGTTTAGGGGTTCGAACTTTAAAGCTACTCGAACATAAGCGGAGTTTCGAATTTGTGCTCAAGATACAAATAATGCTCAAAATAAGCGAATTAATCTTATAGGTACAGTGCAGGTTTATATGTGCAATTAAGTATCCTTCTAGTATAAATATAAATTTAATTGAAAACGAACGATAAATACAAATAATATTAGAAAAACAAAATTAAAATTATTTTAAAAAAAGTGAAGATTATAATAAAAATGAAAATTATTGAAAAAGGAAAATACACATTCCCAGGTTCCCCGGGAATGTGTAAGGTAGTTGCGGTTGCTTCAGGCGGTTTTTAAATTCAGTTATACATTCTCCAGGGATTTAATGGCTGCCTGAGAAGATATTTATGCCAGTCGTCGTTATGACAATACATCTTAGCCATTCCACCAATTTCGATATGACCACTCCACCTTCACGATATGACCACTCCAAGTTCTTCAGAGAACAACCCAAAACCACCTGATCGAAATCTGGTTGGAACCATTATTATTAAAATCTATATAGCTTCTATTAACGGGGATATGGTAGTTCCAATGGGTTCTATCGGGAACAGTGGTACAGTACTATTATATCTAAAAACGGCTCAGGCAATGTTTAATCCACACTGCCTGGAACATCGGACATTGTATCAACCGGAACACAGTGTTTGTAGCCGCCACATGGCCAAAGAGAAAGCTCCCTTAGTCTCCCAGGTGTAGCTTTAAATTCAGTGCATCAGATGGTGTCGTCCTCAGTGCGGCTGTGATAAGCACACAAAAAATCCTTTTGTATCCGTTTGTGTATTGAACAGTAGGGGGACTTTTCAATCGCCGTCCACCAGAACACAATACCATATAGCATTATTGATCTGACAACGGCAGTATATACCCAGTGCATGACAAGCAAATAGCACTCTTCCAGGGGTATATGCCAAGAGTAGCTTTTTCTGCCCTTTTCAAAATGTTGGATTTTAGATACGTTTTCCGGTTGAGCAATTTTGTACCTACTCCAATTTATTGGGTTGCCCAAAAAGTAATTGCGTAGTTTTCATATAGTCGGCGTTGACAAATTTTTTCACAGCTTGTGACTCTGTAATTGCATTCTTTCTTCTGTCAGTTATCAGCTGTTACTTTTAGCTTGCTTTAGAAAAAAAGTGTAAAAAAGTATATTTGATTAAAGTTCTTTCTAAGTTTTATTAAAAATGTATTTACTTTCTTTTAAAAAATCCGCAATTACTTTTTGGGTAACCCAATATATTCATCATTAAAAAAATATATAATTTCATTTTTTCAATTGTACCCATAATAGATAATTTATGTTCTGAATTTTTCGAGCACTTTTTTTATTGGAATAGTATTCTGAAATACCTTTCGAAATACAGATAATACCTGCATAAAAGGCAATACGTTATTCCCTTAATTTTTTTTTTTTTTTGCAAATTGCTAACCTCATGTGAAAAATTCTGCCTAGGTGTCTAAAAACCGTGTAGGCTGACCCCGTATTTGCAAAGACATTTGTGAACGAACTTTCAACTTATATACAGATTCAGATTGCTTGTAAAAATTTGCATTAAATTTGCTGTTTCTGATTCTTCATTCTAAAATTAAAAAAACGAAAAAATTGTTGTAAGGCCAATAACTCAAACCATTAGAGATAGTCCAAAATGTTCCCCATATTGATAGAGATTTACGAGGTCTATCTTTATACAAAAGAATCAAGCCGATCGACCCATAAATGCAAAGCAAAGCAATTCAAAATTTGACATGTTCGACATGGTGACCAATTTTCAAGCCCCATGGATCAGCCAAATTATTGGAAAACATGCATATTTATTGGAAAACACCTTAACATTGACTATGTCAAATCTCTTGTACTTATCTCTAACCTTGCGTTGGTCCCCCGAAGTAATTAGTTTGTATCGACCCCTATACCAGCCACATACTGGAGGAGGCGCAACTAATTCCGCAAGGAATGTTAGCGACATTATCAAAGGTTCTTGGACCAATCTTACTATTGTCTTAGTTGTTTTTGACGTGGGATGCCCTCCATATGACCTAGCTTTTTGGCTTTTTGGCTGAAAAGTGCCAACATTTTAAACAAAAGATGTTTTTTGGTCAAAAATTTCGTTAATGACTCACGAGTTAGTTTTTTGTACTAATATAAGGCTTTAATTGGAACCAAAAGATCGTTATTTTCCTATTTCGTATACGAGTATGACCAAGTAACCGGTTCTGTTTTTTAGTATATCCCTACCAATCGGTTATCCCTAGCATTTCATTTCAGTCAGTTTTACGTTGCAATGCAGCAATGTGCTGTTGATTGGTGTTTTGTAAAAGACAAGTGACTGACAGTGTTGAGTGTTAAAAATGCTTTTGTGCTGATGTGCCAATGTGCCTTGGGTTTCTGGCTGGCTTTTTTGTTGTCTTCTTGTTATTTTAGCAAATATTTTTGTTATTTATTTGAATTTTTGCCCCTACTTGCTGCAAAATACTTCCAAGGGGGAAAAAGCAAAACAAAAATCAACGTTGAAAACAACAGTCATGAACTTTTTACACTATTTACTTGCTAAACTATTTGGTTTGGATCGTCTGTCCGCCTGTCCAACCAACCATTCATCGATCCATCTATTCGTTTAGCAGTTCAGCCTTTCTTCATGAAGCCGCATGACGTGGCGCGTTGTTCTTTCCTGAAATTGTTTGCGTGACTACATGTCAATGCTGACACTGAAATAGAAAAGATGAAAAACAAATAAGCCACATTCCTGTTGACTGACTGACATTTTGAGTGCACAATATTATAACATATGCGCGTTTATTCTTTCCTTGACTGGGGTATTTCGATCTTTGATTGATGTTTGTCAGCGAATTTATAAATATGGTCAGTATGTTGTGGAATAGGGTGGAATACGTTTTTTTTTCTGGAAAAAGTTGTCTATTTTTGTACAGGATTTGTCTAAAGGTTCCTCTCGCCGTAAATGCCGACTATTCCACTTATATGTGACAAATCTTCTCTAAAATCTCATTACCAAAATTGTATACTGCTGTGCTAGTAAAGGCTAGGATAAGTCCGAGCCACCATGTTATCGACTTTGTTATCTCAAAAAGGGACTAGCTGTGCCCGGCGCACTTCATTTACTTTATTTTTAATTATCTATGACATACCATTTGTTCCACTAGCCGAACGTAGAACAGCGTTCTAAGCGTCTCGATCTTCTGCGCTCGTTCTAAAATCTCTGACACCAAGTTTCGAGGTGTCTCCCACCACTTGATATTTCCATCGGGCTTTTAGTCTTCCCGGCTTGCGTGTACCACCGTGTTTGCCTTCAAACGACTTCTTTGCTAGAGCTTCTTCATCCATTCTGGCAACATGAAATAGCCAACGCAGCCGTAGTATTTTGATGCGTGTAACTATACTATCATCGTAATAAACTCATACGGAGTCAAAGTCGAACAATTTTGCCTGGAGTCGGAGTTGAAAAAATTACCTCGACTCCAACCGGACAAAATAAAAAAAATATATTTTGAAAAAAAAAAAAATTCAAAAAATTTGGACAGATACTTTCTTTTGATGAAGGTCGTTGGAGATTGTAATTTGGCCATATTGGTTCAGATTTGGATGTAGCTTCCATAAAAACCATTCTCCCGATTTGACTTTTTAAGGCCCTTGGAAGCCGCAGTTTTTGTCCAATTTGGCTATTTTTTTATTATATTACAGACAGAGTTTTACCATCAGACATAGCACAACCTATTTTTTTTGGCCCAAGGATGAACGCTCTTGATTTTGGAAAAAGTCGGTCCTGATTTAGATATAGCTGTCATATGTATCTTTCATCCGATATGGCCATCAATTGTGGAAGCGGCCACAACTTTGGTCCGATTTACAAAGTTGCAATGTGCAAAATTTCATCAAAATCAGATCAGATGTAGATAGTTCCCATATACATATATCTGTCATCCAATATTTTTATACCCTCCACCACAGGATGGGGGGTATACTAATTTCGTCATTCTGTTTGTAACTACTCGAAATATTCGTCTGAGACCCCATAAAGTATATATATTCTTGATCGTCGCGACATTTAATGTCGATCTAGCCATGTCCGTCCGTCCGTCTGTTTGTCGAATGCACGCTAACTTCCGAAGGGGTAAAGCTAGCCGCTTGAAACTTTGCACAAATACTTCTTACTAGTGTAGGTTGGGATTGTAAATGGGTCATATCGGTCCATGTTTTGATATAGTAGCCATACAAACCGATCATGGATCTTAACTTCTTGAGTCTCTATAGGGCCCAATTCTTATCTGATTTGAATGAAGTATTTTGTTATGATAAACCGATCTTGGGTCTTGACTTCTTGAGCCTCTAGAGTGCGCAATTCTTATCCGATTGGAATGAAATTTTGCACGACGTGTTTTGTTATGATATCCAACAACTGTGCCAAGTATGGCTTAAATCGGTCCATGACCTGATATAGCTGTCATATAAACAGGACTTGACTTCTTGAGCTTCTTGAGGGCGCAATTCTTATCCGATTTGGCTGAAATTTCGCAAGACGTATTTTATTCTTACTTTTAATAACTGTGTCAAATAAGGTTCAAATCGGTTCATAACCTGATATAGCTGCCATATGAACCAATCTGGCGACTTGAATTCTTGAGTCTCTAGAGGTCGCAATTATTATCCGATTTGCCTGAAATTTTGTACGACGGATCCTCTCTTGACCATCAACATACGTGTTTATTATGGTCTGAGTCGGTCTATAGCCCGATACAGCTCCCATATAAATCGATCTCTCTATTTTTCTTCTTGAGCCCCCAAAGGGCGCAATTCTTATTCGAATTGGGTGACATTTTACATAGGTCTCCAACATATAATTTAATTGTGGTCCAAACCGGACCATATCTTGATATCGCTCTAATAGCAGGGCAAATCTTTTCTTATATCCTTTTTTGCCTAAGAAGACAAATGCGATCTATGGTGGAGGGTATATAATATTCGGGCCGGCAGAACTTAGCACGCTTTTACTTGTTAGCACTATTTTATTTTATATTTTTTACTTTTACCAATTTTATTATTTATTAAAAATACTTTTCTCTGACTTTTTCAGTCAGAATTTATTAAATGAAAATAATTTTTATTAAATTTTCCCTCAACGCTATTTTCTAACATTATCATAATCGTCTTTATTAGAAATTCTGGTAACAAAAAGAATAAACTCAAATCAAATCTAAAGATCGGTTTATATGTCAGCTATATGAAGTTATAAGACGATTTGGACCACATTTGTCAGTTATTGGTAGTCAAAACAAAATCTCTCATACAAAATTTCATTCAAATCTGATAAGAATTGTGCCTTTTAGAAACTCAAAAATTCAAAAACAGATATGTATGGGTTTATATGGCAGCTATAGCAGGTTATGAACCGATTTGGACCATTCTTTGTACAGTTATTGGGACTCAAAATATCTTACGTGGAATTTCAATTAAATCGAATAAAAATTGCGATTTCCAGAGGCTTGAGATGGCAACGTCCGAGATCAGCTTATATGGCAGCTATATCAAAACATGGGCCGATATGACCCATTAACAATCCCAACCAAAATTTTGGAAAAAGACGAAAATTGAAAAAAAGCGCCATTGGTGAGCTTATCTTTTTTTGCGTTTTTATAATCTACTTCTTTATACCATTTATTTGGTACCCATATTTTCTAGGGTTAAAATGGGTCTCAAAATCCCCAAGATCCCGTAGATCCTTCTCACGTCCAATTATTATTTATGTTCTTACATATTCGCTATCTACTCGATAATACCTTCCATTTGTTACCCATATTGTCTAGGTTGGATATCACCCCCATTCTTAAATGGTGGGTATAAAATATAATATTTTTAAATGCCCGGAGTAGACACCGGAGTCCGAGTCGGAGTCGAGCAATTTGCCTGGGGTCGGAGTCCAGTCAAAAATACTCGACTCCGCAACCCTGGTTGAAACCATCCATTTCGTCTTAGCTTAATTTACATTAGAGGCTGCGGTTACAACTTCCGGTGACCGACCAATGATGTCGCTGTCCGCCAACGTTGGATCCGTCAACGTCGGACACTAGCAGTTAAGTAAAATGTTCTTTCCATAGCCTCAGCATGCTATCTGTGTCAGTTACAAGATTTCCTTCTTTGTCTCTGCAAGAGGATGTGCCTGCTCCAAAGCCATCGGTTTTGATTTAATTCTTTGGTAGAATTTCCGGACTTCATTCTGACTCTTGCGCATCTCAATTCGCTCATTCTTTCCATTTCCTTTATCTTTCTGCGGAATAGACGTTTCTCCTCTTTCCTTTTTTCGCGACACATCTCCTTTATTTGGCCCGTTGCGACTGATTGCAGGGATGCTCTTTACGCCGCATTCTTGGCTTCAGTAGCATCTCGACACTCTTGGGCGTAACATGGGTTTCTTGGGGGAGGCTTCTAGCACCCAAGTACGGATTTCGCGGCATATTCCATGGAGTGGACAATGGTTTGCCACAGCGCCATTATATCATCGGAACAAGGAGTGCTTTTATCAAGTAGTTAGGTCAGTTGAGTGGTGTATGCCGTTGCCATTTGTTGTGTTTGTACCTTTTCAATGTCGAGTTTCCGTGCAGTGTCAGATCGTCTCCCTATTTAAGACCCTGGAGTTATGAAAGATGCATTTATTATCCGATTTCGCTGAAACTGGCACAGTGAACCCTGTTAAGCTCTTCAACATTCGTGACCCATATTGCTCAGATCGGTCTATATTTTGAATCATCGGCATGAGTATTTTGACAAACTTATTTTCGAAGAGTTTGGCTTACAGAATTTAAAAAAAAAATCCTAATGTGACTTAAAAAGCAGGGGGCCGACGACGAGACAGTCACCGTCCCTCTCAATATTCGGAAGACTAGAATAAGCAAAGATCCTACTACTAAAATATCAGGCAGAGCAGGGGCGAAGGACTCAACACAGCCCAACATACAGGGACCCGACGAAGGACCCACCACCGATTCCAAGATTCGGAAGACTACACATAGAAAAATTAATGTGCTGATATCAGCAAACACTGTCTGCTAATATTAAATTAAATATTTTAAACTTTTGATTAAATCCATTCAAAATTGTTGGACTTCTAAACAACGATTGAGGCATTTGCTATATATTAATAAAAACAAGTAAGAAGGCGTTAAGTTCGGCCGGGCCGAACTTTGGATACCCACCACCTCGGGTATATATGTGAACCACATTTCGTCAAAATCCAGTGAAAAATGCATACTTTAAGCCCCATAGCAGCTCTATAGATATCATCCGATTTAGACCAAATGCTTATAAATACAAGTCATTGTTCAACCGAGAGATCGGTCTATATGGCAGCTATATCCAAATCTGGACCGATCTGAGCCAAATTGAAGACAAATATCGAAGGGCCCAACACAAGTCATTGTCCCAAATTTCGGCGACATCGGACAATAAATGCGCTTTTTATGAGCCAAAAACTTTAAATCGAGAGATCGGTCTATATGGCAGCTATATCCAAATCTGAACCAATCAGGGGCAAATAGAAGAAAGATATCTCAGCAAAATCGGATAATAAATGTGGCTTTTATGGGCCTAAGACCATAAATCGGAGGGTCGGTCTATATGGCAGCTATATCCAAATTTGGACCGATCTGAACCAAATTGACGAGGGATATCGAAGGGCTCAACGCAACTCACTGTCCCAAATTTCAGCAAAATCGGATAATAAATGTGGCTTTTATGGGCGTAAGACCATAAATCGGAGGATCGGTCTATATGGCAGCTATATCCAAATTTAGACCGATCTGGGCCAAATTGATGAAGGATGTCGAAGGGCTCAACGCAACTCACTGTCCCAAATTTCAGCAAAATCGGATAATAAATGTGGCTTTTATGGGCGTAAGACCATAAATCGGAGGATCGGTCTATATGGCAGCTATATCCAAATTTGGACCGATCTGAACCAAATTGACGAGGGATGTTGAAGGGCTCAACGCAACTCACTGTCCCAAATTTCAGCAAAATCGGATAATAAATGTGGCTTTTATGGGCGTAAGACCATAAATCGGAGGATCGGTCTATATGGCAGCTTTATCCAAATTTGGACCGATCTGGGCCAAATTGATGAAGGATGTCGAAGGGCTCAACGCAACTCACTGTCCCAAATTTCAGCAAAATCGGATAATAAATGTGGCTTTTATGGGCCTAAGACCATAAATCGGAGGGATCGGCCTATATGGCAGCTATATCCAAATCTGGACCGATCTGGGCCAAATTGACGGAGAATGTTGAAGGGCCTAACACAACTCACTGTGCAAATTTTCATCCAAATCGGATATAAAATGTGGCTTTTATGGGCCTAAGACCCTAAATCGGCGGATCGGTCTATATGGCAGCTATATCCAAATTTGGACCGATCTGAGCCAAATTGACAAAGGATGTCGAAGGGCCCAACGCAACTCACTGTCGCAAATTTCAGCAAAATCGGATAATAAATGTGGCTTTTATGGGCCTAAGACCCTAAATCGGCGGATCGGTCTATATGGGGGCTATATCAAGATATAGTCCGATATAGCCCATCTTCGAACTTAACCTGCTTATGGACAAAAAAAGAATCTGTGCAAAATTTCAGCTCAATATCTCAATTTTTAAGGACTGTAGCGTGATTTCAACAGACAGACGGACAGACGGACAGACGGACGGACATGTCTAGATCGTCTTAGATTTTCACGCTGATCAAGAATATATATACTTTATAGGGTCGGAAATGGATATTTCGATGTGTTGCAAACGGAATGACAAAATGAATATACCCCCATCCTTCGGTGGTGGGTATAAAAATTGTAAATTTTTTTAGGCTAAAATTTTTGTTTAAAAGCGTATATATAATAGCAGTATTTATTTTGTCTGCTGTTATTTAAACTCGATCTAAAATTAGCAAATATTAAAAAATTTTAAGTTATATGCTTTTAAAATTGAACAACAAGATGGAATATAAAAATTTTTGAAATATTTACGACATTTTTGAGCTTTTTTTTACCTTTTTGAATTTGAAAACAGCAGACGATGGAACCATCACCTACACGCAAGAAGCCCATTTGCTTAAGATTTGGAAGACAATGATAGGCCAATATCCTTGTTTTGAGACATCAGGCAGTACAGGGACGGGAAACTCAATACAGCCTAACGAACAGGGACCGACGATGGAAAAGAACCTAATACGAAAACATCAGGCAGTGCAGTAACAGGAAAGTCAATGCAGCCTAATGAACAGGAAGCAGACGATGAGACCATCACCCTCTCCCAATAAGCCCATATAATGGAGAACCAATGCTTGACGTCATCTAGACATACCTCCACCGGAGCGAAACAGCTACTCACGCTCTGATGGAGAAAATCAGCGAGGGCAAGATTCATATTGCCTTAATTAAGGAGCCATGGATGACCCGGAGCAAAGTTTCCGGACTGAACCATATCAACTACCAATTATTCAATGCCAACACTGGTACTCGGCCGAGGACCTGCGTTATTTGTCATAGAAATTTGAATTATATATTTTCCCCAGAGTTTTCAACGTCGGATGCAACAGTGATGAGACGGTGGACCACACCTGGCATCACCTTATTTTCCTTTTGACTTTCCGACACCTCCACTCACGTCGGAGCTGTAACGGTTGGTGAGAAACTCTAAACAGATAGGAAATGGGGTACTAATAGAGTGCGATGCAAACTCCCACCACATTTCATGGGGTATTAATGAGCAGGGCCAAGCCCTGGCAGAATTCGTGAATTGGTAACACCGCTACCTTTGTTAATAGGATTATCGATGAGGTTCGGGATTGAAGGGTCTCCTTGGAGCACTCCTTCTCTGACCATCGCTACATTTGGTTTAGAATAGCACGGCCTGCGCCGAATCCGATAAGCTTCCATTGTAAGTTGAAAACCAACTGGCCAAAATTCGGGAGACTATTCAGAAGAAGATTTGTGCAAGATAATTTAGATTGTCTGAGACATTGACGACAATGTAAACAGTATCACGACTGCACTAGTGGAGTCTTTCGAAGATAGTTGTCCTCTTCGAGAAAGGAAATAAACCCAAGAAAAATCAGGATGATCGGGGAGATTCGCAACGTTGGGAAAGAGGTCCGCAGACTTTATAACAGGGCACGTCGTAAAATAGCGGAAGTACATCCATGTCAAAACTGAAACGTTATAAGACAAAATGGGAGTGAGAGCAGAGACAATGGAGGATATGTTGAGGCTTTCGATAAAACGCATTTTCCACATGATACGGCAGGACTCACGGAAGTACTGGAATCTGGAAATAGTGAAAATGATCGAAGGTTTATCATTACAGAATTTGTGGTAAAGGAACCCTTGGATACTTCAAACCATTTAGGACACCAGAGCCTGATGGAATATTGGCATGTATTTTCACAGTGTGCCTAGAACTTGCATATACTCCGAAAGCTTGGCAGTCGGCAGACTGGAGTGGAATTTATTTCCAAGCCCGTCAAGGCATGTTATACGAAACCAAAGGCTTACAAGCCTATAAGCCTTACGTCCTATCTACTCAAAACCATGGACCGCATTGTGGATATCATGATAAAGAGTAGGATATCCATCGAACTGCTTAAATGCAAAAAGCATGTCTATGTTAAGGGAAGGTCGGTGGAGACTGCCTCACACGAGGATGTGCATAAAATAGAAGAATCCTTCCACGCCAAGACGTACACACTGGCGGTATGCATTGAGATCGAGGGGGCTTCTAACCATTGATGGAGCGGAGCGTAGCAGGCCTGTTTTTGCCGGAGAGGAGAGGGAGTGGAACGGTTTCCAATCTCAAAATGCGCTCCGATCCGACAAAATAAAAATCTTTAAAATACACATTTTTATACCCTCCACCATAGGATCGAAATATTCGTCTGAGACCCCATGAAGTATATATTGTATATTCTTGATCGTCGCGACATTTTATGTCGATCTAGCCATGTCCGTCTGTCTGTCGAAAGCACGCTAACTTCCAAAGAAATAAAGCTAGCCGCTTCAAATTTTGCACAAATACTTCTTATTAGTGTAGGTCGGTTGGTATTGCAAATGGGCCATATCGGTCCATGTTTTGGTATAGCTGCCATATAAACCGATCTTGGGTCTTGACTTCTTGAGCTTCTAGAGGGCGCAATTCTTATCCGATTGGAATGAAATTTTGCACGACATAGTTTGTTATGATATCCAACAATTGCGCCAAGTATGGTTCAAATCAGTCCATAACCTGATATAGCTGCCATATAAACCGATCTTGGGTCTTGACTTCCTGAGCTTCTAGAGGGCGCAATTCTTATCCGATTGGAATGAAATTTTGCACAACGTAGTTTGTTATGATATCCAACAACTGTGCCAAGTATGGCTCAAATCGGTCCATAACCGGATATAGCTGCCATATAAACCGATCTTGGGTCTTGACTTCTTGAACCTCTAGAGGGCGCAAATCTCATCCGATTTTGCTGAAATTTTGTACAACGGCTTCTCTCATGACCTTCAATATATTGTACGTGTCTAGTATGATCTGAATCGATCAATAGCTTGATACAGCTCCCATATTAACCTATCTCCCGATTTTGCTTCTTGAGCCCCTACAAGGCGCAATTCTTATCCGAATGAACTGAAATATTACACAATGATATCCACAATGTTCAGCACTCATTTATGGTCCGAATCGGACTATAACTTGGTATAGCTTCAATAGCATAACAGTTCTTATTCAATATTCTATGTTTGTCTTAAAAGAGATACTGCGCATAGTACTCGACAAATGCGATCAATGGTGGAGGGTATACAAGATTCGGCCTGGCCGAACTTAGCACGCTCTTACTTGTTATGATTTACGAAATTGTTATTTTGGCAAATTTATACAAAATTTCATAAAAAAAAATTTAAATTACATGGGTTAACCCTCATTAAATCGTTATCGAAAGAAAAGCATATTTGTACCACTTTTTAAAAGTTTCGTCTTAAAGTCAAATCAAATGAAAACGAGCTAAGTATGGTAGGGTTAGACCCGGTTAAGGCTCTTAAACCCATAAAAGCCGCTTTTATTGTCCGATTTCACTGAAATGAAATTGGAAATCGCGAGTTGTATTAGGGCCATAATTGGATTAAGCAGCCGTATAGGCCAACCTACCGATTTAAGGTTGGTTGGTCTATTTTGTTGGAGTTTAGAACAGTGACATCCTGTCGATTTCCGCAACCAGATCAAACTATATGTATAGATCAGATCGAACTATATATAGCTGCCATATAGACAGATCTACCAATTAAGGGTCTTAAACCCATATAAGCCCCATTTGTTACCCGATTCCCTTGAAATCAGTGAGTTGCACCAGGTCTTTTATTGTCCGAACTGAACATAGTCTAGATCGGACCAAATTTGGATACATCTGCCATAAAGACCAATCGGCCGAATAATGCTCTTAAGCCCATAAAAGCCGTATTTTCTTATTTTACTAAAATGTACAGCAATGAGTTGGACTAGATTTCGCGTTATCCTAACAAAATTTTATCCAGATTAGACCATACTTTTATATGAATTTGGAATATGGAGTTGCACTAGGCCACCCAATATCCGGACCACGCAGAGTCCAAATAAAACTATATTTGGATACATTTGCCGTATGAACCGATCTGCTGATCTGGGATCTTAATCCATAAAATCCTCATTTATAACCCGGTTTCCTTG
Source organism: Stomoxys calcitrans (assembly GCF_963082655.1). NCBI lineage: Eukaryota > Metazoa > Arthropoda > Insecta > Diptera > Muscidae > Stomoxys > Stomoxys calcitrans. Next base: position 131,373,704 of record NC_081554.1, on the reverse strand, counting down.
AAGTTTTCAACGGTGATTTATATAAACTTCACGATATCTGAACCGAATATGATCCATATCGACCCATACTTGGAAATTTATATCGATATTGTAAGTTTATAATAAACAAGTAAAACCGTGCTAAGTTTGGCCGGGCCGAATATTATATACCGTCCACCATGGATCACATTTGTCGAGTTCTTTCCCCAGCATCTCTTCTTAGGCAAAAAAGGATATAAAAAAAGACTTGCTCTGCTATTAGAGCGATATCAAGATAGGGTTAAAAAACAATTAAATTATTTGTTGGATATCTGTGTAAAATGTCAGCCAATTCGAATAAGGATTGCGCCCTTTGGGGGCTCAAGAAGTAAAATAGAGAGATCGATTTATATAGGAGCTGCATCGGGCTATAGACCGATTCGGACCATTATAAACACGTATGTTGATGGTCATAAGAGAATACGTCGAACAAAATTTCAGGCAAATCGGTTAATAATTGCGACCTCTAGGGGCTCAAGAAGTCAAGATCGCAGATCGGTTCATATGGCAGTTATATCAGGTTGTGAACCGATTTGAACCTTACTTGACACAGTTGTTGAAAGTAAGAAAAAAATACGTCTTGCAAAAATTCAGCCAAATCGGAAAGGAATTGCGCTCTCTAGAATCTCAAGAAGTCAAGACCCAAGATCTATTTATATGACAGCTATATCAGGTTATGAACCGATTTGCACCTTATTTGACACAGTTGTTGAAAGTAAGAATAAAATACGTCTTACAAAATTTCAGCCGAAGCGGATAGGAATTGCGCCCTCTAGAAGCTCAAGAAGTCAAGACCCAAGATCGGTTGATATGGCAGATATATCAGGTTATGAACCGATTTGAACCTTATTTAAGACAGTTGTTGAAAGTAAGAATAAAATACGTCTTACAAAATTTCTGCCGAATCGGATAGGAATTGCGCCCTCTAGAAGCTCAAAAAGTCAAGTCCCTAGATCTGTTAATATGACAGCTATATCAGGTTATGAACCGATTTGAACCATACTAGGCACAAAATACTAAATGCAAAATTTCATTCCAGTCGGATAAGAATTGTGCACTCTTGAGGCTCAAGAAGAGATCGGTTTATAAGACAGCTATATCAGGTTATGGACAGATTTGAACTATACTCGGCACAATTATTGGATATCACAATAAAAGACGTCGTGCAAAATTTCATTCTAATCGGATAAGAATTGCGCACTCTAGAGGCTCAAGAAGTCAAGACCTAGATCGGTTTATTTGGCAGCTATATCAGGTTATGAACCGATTTAAACCATACTTGGCGCAGTTGTTGGATATCATAACAAAATACGTCGTGCAAAATTTAATCCCATACGGATAAGAATTGCTCACTCTAAAAGCTCAAGAAGTCAAGACCCAAGATCGGTTTATATGGAAGCTATATCAAAGCATGGACCGATATGGCCCATTTACAATAACAACCTACCTACACCAATAAGAAGTATTTGTGCAAAATTTTAATCGGCTAGCTTTACTCCTTTGGAAGTTAGCGTGCTTTCGACAGACTGACGGACGGACATGGCTAGATCGACATAAAATTTCTCAGAACGAATATTTCGAGTAGTTACAAACAGAATGACGAAATTAGTATACCCCCCATCCTATGGTGGAGGGTATAAAAAGGATAATAAATGTATAGATATGGGTTTCTACCCGGCAAATACCCTACGCTTGGGTATTTATTGGGCAAATACCCAATATATACCTTTTTTGGGTATTTATAATTTTGGAAATATTTAGGGTATAACCACATTTTCCAAAAAATGTTTGATGGTTTCGTATTCTTTGTATATAAACCTGACCTTCTGATCTCATAAAATCGGATTTTAGTTATATATATCCGCTATATAGACTGATCTCCTGACTTAAAGTCTTGTGGCAATAAATTGGTAGTTTTTATAATTTTTATTGGCACAGTGAGCTCTGGCAGACCCCAACCCATTTCTGTCAAATGTGGTCCAGATCGGAAAATATTTGGATAAAGTTGCCATATAGACTGATCTCCCGATATAGTGTAATGAGCCTATAAATGGAACATTTTTTATCCTATTTCAAAGAAATTTGGCACATCGAGTTCTGATACCACTGTTAACCTCATCGTCCAGATCGGACCATATTTGGATATAGCTGCCATATTTTCACTCCTAGAGCCATTGCAATGCGAATTTACTGACCAATCTTCTCAAAATTTTGTACAACACTTTCCTCGACGACTTCCACAATATCCGTAAATTTTGCTCGAAATCGGTACAGATTTGGACATAGCTCCCATTTATATGTTCATCCGATTTTGAGAAATAGTGCAGTTAAGTGGTCAAGATTTTCTAACGACTCTCGATATTGCTGGTGATTTCCATAGAAATCGGTTCAGATTTAGATATAGCTGCCATAGATATATATAGATATCGCCCGATTTTCACTTCTTTGGTCACTGGAAGCGCATTTATTGATCAATCTTGCCAAAATTTTGTTCAGCGATTTCCCCGACGACTACCACAGTATCTAAGAAATTTGCTAGAAATCGGTTCGGATTTAGATTTATCTCCCATATATATGCTCGTCAGATTTGGACTAATATTGCAATAAAGTGCTCATTGTCAACCGATTCTCTCAAAATTTGACAGGAAGGATTTTCTTATGTCTCTTATATTACTGGTGAATTTCAAAGAAATCAGTTCAGATTTATATATAGCTGCCATATATGTATTTCGCCCGATTTTCACTTCTAGGGTCACTTCAAGCGCATTATTGGCCAATATTGCCCAAATTGTGCACAACTCTTTCCTCGGTGCCTACCACAATATCTAAGAACTTTTGTCAAAATCGTTTCAGACTTAGGTATAGCTCCCATATATATTCATCAGGTTTCGGCTATTTTGCAATAATGCTGTCATTTGTCCACCGTATTAATTATAGTTTGAACATATTTGCTTGAAATTTGATACGGATTGTTAAATAACCCATCTGAAAACATCCGCGAAGGTCCATATAAATTGGTTCAGAATTAGGTGTAGGGTATTATAAAGTCGAGCACAGCCATACTTTTGCCTCTCCCTATTGTTTTTTATACCCTCCAACATAGGATGGGGGTATACTAATTTCGTCATTCTGTTTGTAACTCCTCGAAATATGCGTTTGAGATCCCATAAAGTATATATATTCTTGATCGTCATATCATTCTAAGTCGATCTAGCCATGTCCGTCCGTCCTTCCATTCGTCCGTCCGTCCGTCTGTCAAAAGCACACTATCTTTTGAAGGAGTAAAGCTAGGCAATTGAAATTGTGCTCAAATACTTTTTATTAGTGTAGGTCGATTGGGATTGTATATGGGTCTTGATTTCTTGAGCCTCTAGAGTGCGAAATTCCTATCCGATTTGACTGAAATTTTGCACGTAGTGTTTTGGTGCCACTTTCAACAACTGTGCCTAGTATGATTCAAATCGGTTCATAATCTGCTATAGCTGTCATATAAACCGATCTTGGATATTGACTTCTTGAGCCAATAGAGCGCGTAATTCTCATCCGATTAGTCTGAAATTTTGCATGAGGTGTTTTGTTATGACTTCCAATAACTGTGCTAAGTATGGCGCAAATCGGTACATAACCTGATATAGCTGCCATAATAACCGATCTGGGATCTTGACTTCTTGAGCCTCAAGCTTGTCAACATACGTGTCTAATATGGCGGCTTGTCAACATACATGTCTAATATAGTCTGAATCGATCAATAGCTAGATACAACTCCCATATAAACCGCTCTCCCGATTTTGCTTCCGAATGAACTGAAATATTACACAATGACTTCTACAAAGTTCGGCATTCATTTATGGTACGAATCGGACTATAACTTGACATAGCTCCAATAGCACAACAGTTACTATTCAATATTCTTTGTTTGCCTAAAAAGAGATACTGTACATAAAACTCGACAAATGCGATCCTTGGTGGAGGGTATATGAGATTCGGCCCGGCACCCTTAGCACGCTCTAACTTGTTTTAATTCAAAAACCTATTCAAAGATAAATAACATTCGATTAACTTAGACTACTGTGTCCTCACTTTGGTCGTGTTGACGCTAAAGTCAATGTCGCTTGGAGGGGCCTCATATCTATAACATTGATAATTATGTGGTGGTTGTCTTTAAATGACTCTGTGGCCAACTACAATCATGTAGTTGTATTTTAATCAAATCAAATTGCTATTTTAAAAGATTTACTGGGCTGAAAAACTTATTGTCGGTTTATATATGTAAAGGGTGATTTTTTTGAGGTTAGGATTTGCATGCATTAGTATTTGACAGATCACGTGGGATTTCAGACATGGTGTCAAAGAGAAAGATGCTCAGTATGCTTTGACATTTCATCATGAATAGACTTACTAACGAGCAACGCTTGCAAATCATTGAATTTTATTACCAAAATCAGTGTTCGGTTCGAAATGTGTTCATTCACCGTAACGTTGCGTCCAACAGCATCTTTGAAAAAATACGGTCCAATGATTCCACCAGCTTACAAACCACACCAAACAGTGCATTTTTCGGGATGCATGGGCAGTTCTTGAACGGCTTCTGGTTGCTCTTCACTCCAAATGCGGAAATTTTGCTTATTTACGTAGCCATTCAACCAGAAATGAGCCTCATCGCTGAACAAAATTTGTCGATAAAAAAGCGGATTTTCTGCCAACTTTTCTAGGGCCCATTCACTGAAAATGATTTGCAAGCGTTGCTCGTTAGTAAGTCTATCCATGATGAAATGTCAAAGCATACTGAGCATCTTTCTCTTTGACACCATGTCTGAAATCCCACGTGATCTGTCAAATACTAATGCATGAAAATCCTAACCTCAAAAAAATCACCCTTTATATGGTGGCCACTTTTGCGCAGACGATAGCATGTCCGCTTATGACGTTTTAGCGTGGTTTCGAAACCTGGCGAGGACATAGAATATATTTTGATATAAAATCCTGTTTTGTTTTTCATGTGGATATCTTCTTATATATAAAACAAGCCGAACCGGGCCCGCTCCGCTGCGCCTTGTTTAACTCTCTACTATCTTTCTACGGTGGGGACGCTTCGCCCTGAATGCGGATATCGAATTCGTGCCCTTGTAGCCTATTACGCTGAAAGCGTTCGAATCCTGGTGAGAACATCGGACAAAACGGTATTTATCCCCTCTTAATGTTGGCGACATTTGCAAGGTACAATGCCATGCATGGTCGTTTAAAAAATGTTCTCCAAATAAGTGGAAATATCAAATTCGTTCTTTATTCCCAACGGAAATGAATTTCAGCTTAGGGGTGCTTTAGGGCGTACCCCAAAGCACTTGGCTTCAAAATTGGATATTAAATTCGTTTTCTACTCTTTGAGCCTATATTTCCTTCCAGACCAACCTGCACAATCTGTGAAAATTTCATGCAAATCGGTTCAGCCGTTTTTGAGTCTATACGGAACAAACAAACAACTCAAAAACGGCTGAACCGATTTTCATGAAATTTTCACAGATTGTGAAGACTGGTCTGAAAGGAAACATAGGCTTTATAGTTTTTTGATATCGGGAGATGGGCGGATCCTCCCCCATACCCCAAAAGTACTACCCAAAAATAAGAGCTGACCGATCGGGAAAAAATGGGATTCAAATGAAAAGTTTTCAAGAGTAGAGTACGAATTTCATAATAAAAGTTGGGTACAAGTACCTGGGGGCCGCCCCAGCCCCAAAACCCCTTAATATAGGTTTATTTGACAATCAAGACCATATGGGACTCAAATGAAAGATATTCAGGAGTAGATAACGAATATGGTCAGGAAGTAGGAAAAGGCTTTATAATTTATTGATATCGGAAATGGGCGGACCTTCCACCATTACCCCAAAAACACCACCCAAAATCTGAAGAGTATCGGTCCAATACAAGATGGGTATCAAATTAAAAAGTTTGCGGGAGTAGATAACGAATCTGGCATACAAATTCATGTTGAAGTATAGGGGCTCACCTCATCCCCACAAAACGTCCAAAATGGGCACATTAGGCAATTACGGATATATGGGACTCGGTTTGTTTGTTCCGTAAAGAATGAAAAATGGCAGAACCGATTTTCTCCAAATTTCCGTATATTGTGTAGGTTGGTCTGAAAGGAAACATAGGAAATATAAATTTTCGGTATCGGAAGAGGGACGCCAAAAACACAACCTAAAATAAAATGTGGACTGATTGGGATAACATAGGTATCAAATGAAAGGTATATACGAATATGGTATTCAAATTTGAGTCTAAGTACCCATCGGGCCGCCCCAACCCAAAAACTCCCCCAAACATGAAAAATATGCTATATAATTTTTAGATTTCGGAAAGTGGTCCGATGGGCACAATAAGGGTATCAGATGAAAGTTATTGAATACCAGAAAACGAATATGGTATTAAAATTTGGGTCCAAGTACCCAGCGGGCCTCTCCCAACCCCAAAACTCCTCCAAACGGATATATTCGAAGTTAATGTCAATATGGGACTCAAATGAAAAGTATTAGGCAGTACATTACAAATATGGCATAAAACATTAGGACCAAGTAATGGGATATTAGCCGACCCAGGCTATATGGGACTCAAAAGGAAGGTATTAGAGAGTAGATTACGAATATGACATTAAAATTTGCGTTCAAGTCTAGGTGGCGCTTTTCATCCTAAAAATACGTCAAATGAGTTATTTGATCCATTATGACAATATGGGACTGATATTAAAGGTATTTGAGAGTAACGAATTTGATATCCAATTTTGGAGCCAAGTGTTTTGGGGTACGCCCTAAAGCTCCCCATAAAATTAACTTTATTTCCGTTGGGAATAAAAAACAAATTTGATATCCATATTTGAGTCGAAATGTCTGAGGTGCCATCCCTCCCCTAATGAGAACATTACCCTAAGGAAGAATATTAGCACCAGGAACCGCAAAGGGGCAAATTCTCACACATCAATGAGTGATTTCCGATTCAAGTTTAAACTCAATGATAAGGCAGTGCCGAGCGGCAGTGCAACACCTCTTTGGTGAAAATTTTTTAAATGACCATGCATATGCCATACAATGCTAATTGTACCTTGCACATGTCGTCAACATTAAGACGGGATAAACACCGCTTTGTCCGATGTTCTCGTCAGGATTCGAACGCGTTCAGCGTCATAGGCTTCAATGGCACGAATTAGATATCCCCATTCAGGGCGAAGTGTCCCCACCCTAAAAAGATATTAGAGAGTTAAAGAAGGCACAGTGGAGCGGGCCAAGTTCGGCTAGTTTCACATATTGAAAATGCATTCCATTGAAATATTGGTAAATAAATAAAATAAAAAACCAAATACGAGCTTGAACTGGAAAATAGCAAAATAAAAAAAAATTATTGAAATATATATGAGAAACTTTTGTCAAAATATTGTTTTTAGAAATAATGTTATTGACGTGTTGTCTTCAAAGAAACTTTGAATTATTTTTTTACAAAATGTCATGGAGAGTAAAAAAAATAAAATGTTTTAAACTAAATTTCATTAAAATTTAGGGATGTAAAAGAAATTTCATTGAAATTTTGTTTAAAAAATTGGATTAAAATTTTGTTTTTGGAAAAATTTTATTAAAATTCTGTTTCTATGCAAAGAGGAAATGGTTGTGCAAAATTTTGAGAAGATCACTTCTAGACCTTGTAAAGGTGAAGTAAAAAGTCATTAAGTTAGGCCTGACCGAAATTTGGAAACCCACCACCTCGGATATGTATATTAACCACCTTTAGTCTCAATAGTCTCAGGAAGGCTATGTAATTGTCTAACACAACTCATTGCAAAAAATTCATCGGTTAAAAAATTCACCTTTTATGGGCCTAAGAACTTCAATCTAGGGATTGGCAACACTGGTCTAAACAGCTCACGCACGTTTCGGGGTTTTCTTTTCATTGTCAAACATCTTCAGGTTGGTCTATAATTTAACCATGAATCGTCTAACAAACGAACAACGCTTGCAAATTATTGAATTTTATTATCAAAATGAGTGCTCTGAGCTCGCGCTTCATCCATTTTATGGTCAGTTGGATTCGTGGCTCAATGGGTACTTAAATAAGCAGAATTGTCGATTATGGAGTGAAGAACAGCCAGAAGTGTTGCAAGAGCTACCAATGCATCCAGAGAAAGTCACAGTTTGGTCTCATTTATAGGCTGGTGGCATCATTCTTTAAAGAGGATGCGAATCGTAACGTAACTGTGAATGGTGAGCGTTATCGTTAGATAATAACCAAATTTTTTTGACCAAAGTGCAAGAGCTTAACTTGCATTACAAGTTGTTTCAATAAAACGGTGCCACGTGCTACACAGCACGCGTTACAATGAACTTATTGAAGTTCGGGACCTGTCAATCGGCCGCCTAGATCGTGCGATTTAACGCATTTAGACTATTGGGGTGGGGCTATATCAAAGCTCATGTCTAAACAGACAAGCCCGCTTCAATTGACGCATTGGAAGACAACAATGAATGTGATACTGGCCGAAATGTTGGAAAGAGCATGCCTAAATTGGAATAAGCGGATGGATCATATGAGGCTCAGTCCCGGTCAATATTAGCATGAAATAATCTTTAAATATTAAATTATGTGGACCGTACTATTGATTCAAATAAAGAGTTCATGCATTTTTCTGATTTTTATGCCCTTTTTTGAAAATTTAATTTCAAAAATCACCCTTTATATGAGTAATGTGAACCATATTGAACACGAATATCGAAGAGCCCAAAACAGCCGACTGTATCAAATTGCACCAAAATCGAGTAATAAACATGATTTTTTTGTTTCAAGAACTTGAATAGGGATATCGGTATATTTGGAAGCTATATCCAGATCGGTCTTTATGGGAGTTATATCGAAATAAAGACCGATCTCTACCATGCTCGGTACGAATGTCGAGGGCCTAATGCAATTCATTGTGCATAATTTCACTAAAATCGGTCAATAAATTCACCTTTTATGGTCCTAAAAACTTAAATCGGGAGAACGGTATATATGACAGCTATAGTAAAATTTGGGCCGATTTGGCCCATATTAAACAGGGATGTAAAGGAGCCTTACTCAACTCGCTATACCCAATTTCTGCGAAATCAGACAATAAATGCGCCTATCCAAATCTGGGCCGTATTAAACAAAGGTATGGAGAGGCCTACCACAAGTCAGTGTCACAAATTTCATCGAAAACGGATAATAAATGTGACTTTAATCGGCCTAAGACCTTAAATCGGCAGATTGGTCAATATGGTGGATATCAAGATATAGTCCGATATAACCAATCTTCGAACTTAACCTGTCAATGGACAAAAAAAAAAAAATTGTCTTAGATTTTTACGACTATAAAGTGTCGGAAATGGATATTTCGATGTGTTCACAAAATATATACCCCATCTTTCGGTGGTGGTATTAAAAAATAAATTAATATCGAAAGCCTACTACTTATGAAAGCAGGTGCGGTTTTAAGTGAAATTCATTACAATCTACTTTTCTTCGCTACATGGTGATAAAACGTTAAGGAAATTATTTTGTTTTGTTTTAAAAGCGCATTGACTTAGTATTTATATATTCTTTTTATTATACCCTCCACCATAAGATGGGGGGTATACTAATTTCGTCATTCTGTTTGTAACTACTCGAAATATTCGTCTGAGACCCCATAAAGTATATATATTCTTGATCGTCGCGAAATTTTATGTCGATCTAGCCGTGTCCGTCCGTCTGTCCGTCCGTCCGTCCCTCCGTCCGTCTGTCTGTCGAAAGCACGCTAACTTCCGAAGGAGTAAAGCTAGCCGCTTGAAATTTTGCACAAATACTTCTTATTAGTGTAGGTCAGTTGGTACTGTAAATGGGCCATATCGGTCCATGTTTTGATATAGCTGCCATATAAACCGATTTTGGCTCTTGACTTCTTGAGCATCTAGAGTGCGCAATTCTTATCCGATTGGAATGAAATTTTGCACGACGTGTTTTGCTATGATATCCAACAACTGTGCCAAGTATAGTTTAAATCGGTCCATGTTTTGATATAGCTGCCATATTAACCGATTTTGGGTCTTGACTTCTTGAGCCTCTAGAGTGCGCAATTCTTATCCGATTGGAATGAAATTTTGCACGACGTGTTTTGTTATGATATCCAACAACTGTGCCAAGTATGGTTGAAATCGGTTCATAACCTGATATAGCTGCCATATAAACCGATCTTGGGTCTTGACTTCTTGAGCCTCTAGAGTGCGCAATTCTTATCCGATTGAAATGAAATTTCGCACGACGTGTTTTTTTATTATATCCAATAACTGTGCCAAGTATGGTTTAAATCGGTCCATAACCTGATATTGCCGCCATATAAACCGATCTTGGGTCTTGACTTCTTGAGCCTCTAGAGTGCGCAATTCTTATCCGATTGAAATGGAATTTTGCACGACGTGTTTTGTTATTATATCCAACAACTGTGCTAAGTATGGTTAAAATCGGTTCATAACCTGATATAGCTGCCATATAAACCGATCTTGGGTCTTGACTTCTTGAGCCTCTAGAGGGCGCAATTCTTATCCGATTGGAATGGCACGACGTATTTTGTTATGATACCAAACAACTGTGCCAAGTATGGTTTAAATCGGTCCATGTTTTGATATAGCTGCCATATAAACCGATCTTGGGTCTTGACTTCTTGAGCCTCTAGAGGGCACAATTCTTATCCGATTTGAATGAATTTTTTCACGAAGTATTTCGTTATGATATCCAACAACTGTGCCAAGTATGGTTGAAATCGGTCCATAACCTGATATAGCTGTCATATAAACAGGTCTGGGGATTTGGCTTCTTGAGCTACTAGAGGGCGCAATTCCTATCCGATTTGGCTGAAATTTTGCATGACGTATTTTATTTTTACTTTTAACAACTGTGTCAAATAAGGTTCAAATCGGTTCATAACCTGATATAGCTGCCATATAAACCGATCTGGGATCTTGACTTCTTGACCCCTAGAGGTCGCAATTATTATTCGATATGCCTAAAATTTTGTACGACGGATCCTCTCATGACCATCAACAAACGTGTTTATTATGGTCTGAATCGGTCTATAGCCCGATACAGCTCCCATATAAATCGATCTCTCTATTTTACTTCTTGAGCTCCCAAAGGGCGCAATTCTTATACGAATTGGCGGAAATTTTACACAGGTCTCCAACATATAATTTAATTGTGGTCCGAACCGGACCATATCTTGATATCGTTTTAATAGCAGAGCAACTCTTTTCTTATATCCTTTTTTGCCTAAGAAGAGATGCCGGGAAAATAACTCGACAAATGCGATCCATGGTGGAGGGTATATAAGATTCGGCCCGACCGAACTTAGCACGCTTTTACTTGTTTTAACTCATACCCTCCATTTTTCATTCTGTTTGTAACACCTCGAAATATGCATCTAAGACCCCATAAAGTATATATATTCTTGATCGTCACGTCATTTTAAGTCGAACTACACATGTCTGTCCGTCCATCCGTCTGTCTGTCGAAAGCACTCTAATTTTCGAAGAAGTAAAGCGAGGCGCTTGAATTTTTGCACAAATACTTTTTATTAGTGTAGGTCGGTTGGGATTGTAAACGGACCAAATCGCCCTATGTTTTATATAACTGCCATATAAACCGATCTTGGGTCTTGATTTCTTGAACCTCTAGACGGCGCAATTCTCGTCCGATTTGACTGAAATTTTGGACTTGGTATTTTGGCATCACTTCCAACGACAGTTCTAAGTTTGGTTGAAGTCGGTTCATAACCTGATATAGCTGCCATATAAACCCATCTTGGAGGCCACCGTAACGCAGAATTTAGCTTGACCGCCTATGACGCTGTGGTGTATCCACATTTATTATTCTCAATCGTTTAAATTATTTATTTTTTAACAAAGTTGGTTAAGTTGTCATTTTCCTTGTTAGTTTATATAACACTTTTGAGTTTTAAAAAATATATTTAATTGAGTAGGCATTGGATTGTCATTTTCTTTTCATTGTACAGAAAAATTTGATTCATTCAAAAAAAATATCAGTGACGTGTCAGGAAGCAAAATTAAAAATATTCATACATTTTTTAATTGTTTGTGTTTTATTTCGTTTTGCACCCTTAACCACGTCAACGCTGAACGCCTGGGTTCGAATCCTGGCGAGACCATCAGAAAAATTTTTAGCGGTGGTTAGACACTGTGCCATGTAGAAATTCTCTCCAAAGAGGTGTCGCTGGGCTATAAAAAAGAGGCCCCTTATCATTGAGTTTAAAACTTGAATCGTACTGCACTCATTGATATGTGAGAAGTTTGCCCCTGTTCCTTAGTGGAATGTTCATGGGCAAAATTTGCAATTTGCAAACCTTTCTTGGGTCTTAACTACTTCAGCTTTAAGAGGGCACAATTCTTAACAGATTTGGATGTAATTTTGCACGTGGTGTTTTGTTATCACTTTCAACAACTGTGCTAAGTATAATTCAAATCGGTATATAACCTGGTATAGCTGCCATATAACCCGATCTTGGATCTTGACTTCTTGAGCCGCTGGAGGGCGAAATTCCCAACCTATTTGGCTGAAATTTTGCATAAGGTGGTTTGTTATGACTTTTAATAATTGTGGTATGTATGGCGCAAATCGGTACATAACCTGATGTAGCTGCCATATAAACCGATCTGGGATCTTGACTTCTTGAGCCTCTAGAGGGCGCAGTTATTGTTCAATTTAGCTGAAATTTTGTACATAGGCTTCTCCCATGACCTTCAACATACGTGTGAAATATGGTCTGAATCGCAAAAACCAATATCCCAATTCTTGAGCCCCTACAAGGTGCAATTCTTATCCGAATGAACTGAAATTTTACACAATTACTTCTACAATGTTCAGTATTCAATTCATTAATGGTCGGAATCAACCTATAACTTGATATAACTTGGTTTGCGTAAAGAACTCGACATATGCGATCCATGGTGGAGGGTATATAAGATTAGGGCCGGCCGAACTTAGCACGCTCTTACATATTTCCGTTTGATACCGTTAATCGAAATACGAAATACTACGACGATCGGCTAACGATAGCACATGCCAAAACGGCGTTCAAAATTGGAAAAAGGGCATTTTTTTGGATCCATTGGAGATCTTTTTGTCTTAGAATTGAATTTCAGCACAAAGTATACATTTACATTGTACATTTTGTTAATTAAACACAAGTTACACCTAGAACTACAACTTTGGCTGCTAATAGTATATCGATCGACTCAGATTTACTTCCTAGTTCTATATATATATATATATATATATATATATATATATATATATATATATATATATATATCGGCCGATTTTCATTTAAATGGACGTGGTGGCCACAATTTCTATTTCTACGAAATTTGGTATGGAGTGGTGTACTATTCATCTGACAACCTCTGTTAAACTTCATCCAAATCGGTTCAGATTTAGCTCCCATATATATGTATCGCCCGATTTGCACTTATTAAACCGTAGTAGCTACAACTTTCGATTTTCACGAAATTTGGAAACGATTGTTTTATTAAATATCCTCACACCTTTGCTCACTTTCATCAAAATCCATTGAGCTGAGCATATAGCTCCCATATAAACATATCGCCTGATTTGTATAAAAAATAAATGTAATGTAACACTATATATTGTTTTTATACCCTCCACCAAAGGATGGGGGTATACTAATTTCGTCATTCTGTTTGTAACACCTCGAAATATGTGTATGAGACCCCATAAAGTATATATATTCTTCATCGTCGTGACATTTTATGTCGATCTAGCCATGTCCGTCCGTCTGTCTGACGAAAGCACGCAAACTTTCGAAGGAGTAAACCTAGCCGCTTGAAATTTTGAAAAAAAAACTTTTTATTGATGTAGGTTGGTTGGGATTGCAAATGGGCCAAATCGGTCTTTGTTTTAATATAGCTGCCATATTAACCGATCTTGAGTCTTGACTTCTTGAGCCTCTAGAGGGCGCAATTCTCGTCCAATTCGACTGAAATTGTGCACATAGTGTTTTGATATCACTTCTAACAACTGTGCTAAGTATGGTTCAAATCGGTTCATAATCTGATATAGCTGCCATATAAACCGATCTGGGATCTTGACTTCTTGAGCCTCTAGAGAGCGCAATTCTCATCCAAATTGGCACAGATTTTGTACAAGATCTTCTCCCATGGCCTTCAACATACTTGTGCAATATGGTCCGAATCGATCTATAGCTTGACACAGCTCCCATATAAACCGATCTCCCGATTTTGCTTATTGAGCCCCGAATCGGACTATAACTTGATATAGCTCCTCCTTTGTCCATATTCATTATTCTTTGTTTGCCTAAAAAAAGATACTGCGCAAAGAACTCGACAGATGCGATCCATGGTGGAGGGTATACAAGATTCGGCCCGGCCGAACTTAGCACGCTCTTACTTGTTTTTTTAAACATTTTGTTAAAAATATTTTAAAAATTAAGTGCTCGGGGCCGACTCCGGAGTCGGAGTCGTGCAATCTACCCGGAGTCGGAGTTGGTGTCGAGTAAAAATTGACTCCGCAGCCCTAGTTGGGACTATGGAATCAAAAAATTTGCAATATATGAACATAGTGGGACTTAATGGCACATTCATACTCTACTCCTTAAAAACTTTCATTTGAAGTCTTCGATATGTTGCTAAAAACAGATGACTGCTTTTTGAATGTTTGTTGATATGACGGCCTACATTGATATTTGGACCCAAACGAAAACAGGAGGATCGTACTTTACTAACAGTATTCTGATAACACAATATAATTGATCCAATATTTTGGGGTTAGATGGCCGTCAAAACATTTGACCTGAATATAGATACCAGACACATTGCTCGCTCTCTAATAAAACGCCAGATTTCGGAGATGGTTGTTGTGGTAACTTAAAAATATAAAACTGATATACAAATTTAAGGTAAAATAAGATGGGAGGGACATGTTTACCGATTGGGACAATATGGGTATCAAATGAAAAGTATATAAGAATAGATAACTAACTTGATATAAAAATATCAGCATTAGTGTGGGGGGGTCCTCACCCACCAAAAGAACATGTTTACCGCTTAGGCCAATATGGGTATTATATGGAAGGTATTTAAAAGTAGACTACAAATCTTATCCATTGGGGTCTCAAAACAGGACATACTTCCAAATTGGGAAAATATGGGTTTCAAATGAAAGGTATTTGGAAGTTGAGTACATATTTGTTATTAGATTTTGATCCAATTTGTCTACGGGGCCTCAACAAACCCATAAATCCCCGAACATACATGTGCCGAACGACACAATATGGGTACCAAATGAATGGTCTTCGGGAGTAGACTACGCATCTGGTATACACTTTTGGAACAAATAGTTTGGGACCGTCCCACCCACTAAATGCCCTTCAAAAGGACATGTGGTTCGATCAGGACTACATGAGTAAGAAAGGCCTACGACAATAGAGTTCGAAACTAATATTAATACAACGATTAAAGTATCTGGGTCATGTCTTGCCGTTCAGCTGGACTTGTAGATCGCAACAACAAAGGATTTATTAATAAATGGTCCTTGAATGTAGACTGATCCTTTGATATTATCTTTGGGATATAAATCTTGGGTGGATCGACCCTCTTCTCCCAATAAAAATCACACCAAATTGTCATGTAGGCAGACCAAGACTATATTGTACTCAAATGAATGGAAAGTGTCGGGGGCAGAGCTAAAGAAAATACATATAGGCCTAACAGGATAGAATAGGACAGCAATGAAATGTTTTTGGTAGCAGAGTACACTTATTGCTTTCACATTGGGGTAGACACAGCAAGAATCTATGGATCTTTGAAAATGTTGTATCCCATGTGATTGCTTTGTTATATGATTTTGAAAGTAAACATTTGGTCACATTCCGGTGAAAATGCATTATTTATATCCATTGTGGTCCGATTTAGATCAATTTTGGCACGGACATTGGGTGGTCTAATATAAACAAGTCACTGTTTAATTTTGGTTCAATATTGGTCTTTTTGGCAGCTATATCCAAATATAGAACCATATAGGAAAGAGTCTGAGTCAAATTTCAGCGAAATCGGAGAGTAAATGCGCATTTTATGAGGCAAAGACCTTAAACCGAGAGATCGGTCTACATGGCAGCTATATTCAAATCTAGACCAATCTGGGCAATCCTCAAAAAGGATATCGAGGGGACAACTCAGTGACCTAAATTTCAACGAAATCGCACAAAAAGCACCTTTTGTGGGCCCAAGATCTTAAATCAAGAGTTCGGTCTTTATGCGGGCTATATCAAGATATAGTCCGATATAGCCCATCTTCGAAATTAACCTGCCTATGGACAAAAAAAGAATCTGTTGAAAGTTTCACAGACTGTAGCGTGATTTCAACTGACGGATGGACACATGGACGGAAGGGCATGGCTAAATCGTCTAAGATTTCTACGACGATCAAGAATGTATATACTTTGTAGGGTCAGTAAGGAATATTTCGATGTGTTGAAAACGGAATGACAAAATGAATATACCCTCAGCCTTCGGTAGTGGGTTTAAAAATATTACTTGTGTATATTTAAAATAGACCCTTAGCCCTGAATGTCTTGATCACCAGCATAAAAATGCTGAAAGATAAATCAATTTTAAAAGATAAATCAATTTTCATAAAGGAAACGAATGTTATAAACAGTATAGAGAGCCTATAAGAAGAAGGGATAAACAAAGAGATAACGAATAACTCCTCTCTCAATTCATGTTAAACTAAACATAAGAAACAAGTAAGAATGTGCTAAGTTCGGCCGGACCGAATCTTATATACCCTCCATCATTGATCGCATTTGTTGAGTTCTTTGCGCGGTATCTCTTTTTAAGCAAATAAAGAATAATGAATAAGAACCGTTATGCTATTGGAGGTATATCAAGCTATAGTCGGGTTCGTACCATAAATGTGTTAAATGCTGAACATTGTAGAAGACATTGTGTAATATTTCAGTCCATTTGGATAAGAATTACACCTTGTAGGGGCTCAAGAAGCAAACTCGGGAGATCGGTTTATGTGGGAGCTGTATCCAACTATAGATCGATTCAGACCATATTGGACACGTATGTTGAAGGTCATGGGAGAAGCCGTTGTACAAAATATCTGCCAACTCGGATGAGTAATGCGCCCTCTAGAGGCTCAAGAAGTCAAGATTTGCTTCATACTTAACAGTTATTGGGTGTCATAATAAAACACCTCATGCAAAATTTCAGACAAATCGGATGAGAATTGCGCCCTCTAGCGGCTCCTGAAGTCAAGACCCAAGATCGGTTTATACGGCAGACCATGTTATGAACCGATTTAAATCATACTTAGCCCAATTATTGGATGTGATACAAAAACACCACGTGCAAAATTACAGTCAAATCGGATAAGAATTGCGTCCTCTAGAGGCTCAAGAAGTCAAGACCCCAGATCGGTTTATATGGCAGCTATAACTGGTTATAGACCGATTCCGAACCGTACTTAGCACAGTTGTTAGAAGGGGCACCGAAGCACTACGTGCAAAATTTCAGACAAATCGGATAAGAATTGCGACCTCCAGAGGCTCAAGAAATCAAGACCCAAGAACGGTTTATATGGCAGCTATATCAAAACATGAACCGATTTGGCCCGACCAATAAAAAGTATTTGTGCAAAATTTCAAGCGCCTAGCTTTACTCCTTCGAAAGTTTGCGTGCTTTTCCGCAGACACACAGACTGACATATGGGCGGACATGGCTTAAATTTCACGACGATCAAGAATGTGTATACTTTATGGGGTCTTAGACGCATATTTTGAGATGTTACAAACAGAATGATGAAATTAGTATACCCCCATCCTATGGTGGAGTGTATAAAAATAAATGCCTAAATCATAACACGTTTCTTGTATGTACATAGAGTACTCATAATGTATTTAGTTAAACTAATACACATATGTCACTGCCTTCTAATACGCCCAGCTTACAATATGGTCCGACTTTGTCTGATGTCCGACATGTCTGCACATAGACGGACGAAACATGCTACAATTCTTACCAAATTCGGAAAGAAATCGATTCGACAATTCTGAGGGAATTTATTTTTCTCTTCCGACATTTAACTGTACGGCGTATCGGAGGAATGTTTTGTTTCCTTCGTTTTTATTTTTGCATAGGAATATTTCGTTACCACGTGTGTGGAATGTACACAAGGAATTGACCGTTTCGTTAACCCTTGCCTTTGAATTTTTGTGTACGAATTTGGCCCTAATTCGGTTCGACGTAAAATTTCCCATCCGAATTTCCCTGGAATTTTTCACTGACATCGTTTCGATATCGATACGATATGGTGGTAAATATATCAGATTTCCCTCAGCCGTGTCGTTCCGACAACAAGACAACCACTTTAGATTAATTCATGTTATATGCCTTGTTGTGACTACTTTGCTCTTGTTCTCTAAACATCCTAATAACATTTCTGACTACTGTAGTATTTAATATGTCTTCTTATATGTATTTTTTTGTGGTAAAAATCATTTTAATCATTATTTACGTGCTCTTCAAATTGTAAATTTAACTTATAAGAAATAATACCGGCTGCCAGCTATCCCGTGAAATTCCGCTGTATTGGATGTTTGCTCCTATAGCTTGATATTGGTTGTTGTACTTCGTCAAAAGTTGCATATGATCATTTCTATTTACATTTCCACAAAACTCAATAGATATCATGCGACATATGAATCACGCGTTGATACCTAAACAAATACATTAATTTACGATTGCAGCTCAAGTTCGTATGTAGGTTTTTCTACAACTCAATATAGCCTATGTGCACCATCTTATTGAGTAGCGCATATCCAAACATAAATAAATAATCGTGTCCATATCAAACAGCAATAATAGTCATAAATGCTAAGGCAACAGACACAGGATTGGTATATGGTAGAAATCAATTGAAACGCTGCCAGGGAATGGAGTATTGAGGTATTTAGACATCATTACCACTCATAATTCATCGCCACAATATTTATTCTTGGCGCCTACTGGTATTACACATGTCGATGAAGCACATTTCAATATTTTGTTTTATGACATCCAATCGATCAAATTCGTGGAATGTTTGTCGACAAAATACCATAAAGAAACAGAGAAAATTAAATAGCGTGGTACATGGTGGTTGACCCCCTCTCCACATCACTATCAGTTGAATAATATCAGACAAATAATAAACATTTACATTAGTTCATTTCGTTGAATGGATGGGACTGGTGTACTCAACATGTCTATTTTTCCAATATGATGCCAGTGTAAAGATATGTGAAAATACATTTTTATATGTGACATTATACGCTGAGAAAAGAGTCCAAGCCAAGTGAGTGATATGACGTCATAGAGCGGCTAAATATTTTACTCTTTGTGCTCTAATATCTGCGAGAGCGAAATAACCGCTGAAGTTAAAGGATATAAATCTAGCTTAAGCTTTTCACTTTGTGGTGCTACTTTTTTATCCTTTAACAAAGGAAAGTGTCCGTCCGAATCAATATCGCGTATTTGCATGAGTAATTCTTAATATTTGAAATATATCGTATGGTTCTTATTTTCAATTACAAATTGGTCATAACGGATCATTTTTTACCCAGGATGGAGGGGGATGACGCAAAGATAAATGTCTTAGCATCGGCTTAGGCCATCATATGACCCATTGTGATTCCCCATAAACTCTTCTTTTTTTTCTCAACAGTAAGACCCGCCTGGAAGACAGTTTTCAATTCACTTTCTCATGCCTCTTAGCCGCTTTGATTGGGTTAACGTCACCTAGTTCATTTTGTGCCTGAAATAAAAAAGAACCAAGTATCCTATTTCTACTTTGGGATAGAGCAGGGCATTGACAGAAGAAATGAAAACTCTCCTCTGTTCCGTCTATATCATGTTCCGTTTATAATATTTATATAAGGCATGTATTTACTTAACTGAGCCGCTTTTAGATAAAAAGTACTGTACCACTATTCCTGATAGATCTGATTGGAACTATGATATCCCTGGTAACAGAAGTTACATAGACTTCTATACGGATGGTTCCAAATTAAACGACCAGGTGGGCTTTGGGGTGTACTCTAAAGATTTAAAGCTGGTCGTATCAAATAGGTTAGCCGACAACTGCAGTGTGTATCAAACGGAGATCCTTACAATTAAGGAAATGGTGGAATGGCTAAGATATAATGTCGTTACGACGATTGCCATAATTATCTTCTCAGCCAAGTTGCCATTAAATCCCTGGAGAACTTATTTCTGAGCACAAAAACAGCTCACTAGCAGTCAGCAGGAGTTCCACTTTAAGTTCTAATTTCTTTGAGAACCTGTCTGAATTAGCGGATGTGAACAATCACAAGTTAATGGGCTTTTTAAAGCGATCTGGGTGGTTCAACGACATCTAGAAGGCATCTTCCTTCTTCTGTTCCTGTGGTTACACAATGGACGAAAAAGTCAGTCTGATGAAGACTGCCACTTAAACCTAATCTAACCTAACTTATCTTGCCGTTTCCAGTTAAAATCCTAATGACTGCACTTAAACCCATCTTCTCCATTGACAATAGAGCATATATGTTCTCCTTCAAAATTCGTTCCACATCAGCTTCATTTGCTCACACCCTACGCTTGCTTTGAGGCGCTCTTTAAGACATGTTTACTGACACATCGCCATCAAAAACACCAATGCTTGCAAGATACCGCAATCATACCTCGTCCATAAGAAGACGCCAATATTGAGTTCGGTGCATTAGATACCACACCCTGTTCCATACACCATCTTCGATCCGTCTGTAAAAACGCTAATGCCTGTAAACCCAACCCGCTCTCTCAGCCACTCCGTTAGGGTTGGTAACCTTACGTACAGTCCGTTATCCACTACGTTCATTCCCATTTGGAAATCCGTCTGAGGGACCGTCATCGCTCCCACGAATTAAGTTAAGATGCGACAATCTGAGAAGAGTCCTTCCGTTGTTTCCCTTATCAAAATGTCGGTAGGCTATTAATGTTAATGTTACGGACATGTCGTCGCCCACGCTCTTAACTCGGACTGCTTTGAACCGAAAGGCTTCGGGGTAACCAAGTTTGTTGACGGCAGTCTTTTGGCCTATTTTGCCAAATCGTCGGCTTTTTCATTCCCCATTTCTCCACGATCCATTTCTACGGATTCTGCCATTCTCAGAGAAAGCGTTAATGTCAACGTTAATTAAGCGTATCGGATCCGAAACCCTTTCCGTTCCCTCCAGGTTTCCTATTGTCGCTTTGGTTATAACGTCATGGTATGACCTGCTCCTATCCCCTATCCATTCTCCCTTGGCCTTAAGTCTTATAGCCGCAATGGCTGCCTCACACTTAATTTGAATGTCTATGGGTCGTATATCAAGAACAGTCTCCAGTGCCCTAGTGGGCGTGGTCCTCATCGGTCCACCTATACCAACACAACATGTTCTCTGATCCTGTTGTATTGTCCTTACGTTGCACATTTTCTACATACGTTCCTGAAAATAACACTTCCAATTTTGTTTATTGTCCAAGATCACATATCGAAATTGTTCCATTGCGTAAACATAATGCATTACAATTGCCCACCTTTGTCTTCCTCGTGCGTAGCAGACGGCTTTGACCTCCGAAGTCAGTACTCGTAATAGGTCATTTATGGTGGTCACCCATAGAATTGGCGATAAAATGCCCTCCTGTGGCGTGCCCTATTCCGATTTCTCTCTTATGTTTATGTCATGGGATCCACAATTTATCCATCTGTTCCTTAGCATATGGTTTATCCAGTCTCCAAGGACCTGGTCCACCGACGTCGAGGTGGCTTTTAACAATGTGTGGACCGACACACTGATTCTATCTTTGGACTGGTACTGGCCTCGATGTCAATGCATACCGCCAGTGTGTACATCTTGACATCGAAGGATTCTTCTATTTAATGCACAAACACATGCGCAACTCTGTTTATATTTATATCCACAATCCGTTCCATGGTTTTGAGTAGAAAGGACGTAAGGATTATAGGCCTGTAGGATTTTGGTGTCGCATAACTTACCTTGTCGGGCTTGGGTATTAATACCACCCTTGTCTTCTGCCAGACTTTCGGAGTATATGCAAGTCCTATGCACGCTGTGAAAAAACAGGCCAGATGGGGCGCCAGATAGTCCCTCTCCTTCTGCATTACGCCGGAAATATTTACACTTCCGGGTGACTTAAAGGGTTTGAAGCTCCTCAAGGCTTCCTTTATCATAAATACTGCAATGATAAATCTTCGATCAATGTCATTATTCCCAGATTCCGGCGCCTCCGTAAGTTCCATCGTATCCTGTAGAAAATGCATTTTTAGCAAAAGCCTCAACATGTCCTCCGTTGTCTCTGCTCTCACTCCCATGTCGTCAACTAACGTATCAGTTTGGACATGAGTTTTTGGGAGAAAACTTTTTCATCTTGGTGGCGTCATTTACGCTACCGACCTGGTCGCAGAAAGCTTCCAGGAAGCACGTTTTGCCGTTCTGGTAATCTTATTGCATTCCTTGAACCGTGTGTTATGCACACTTCAATATACTTCCGCTTTTTTACGACGTGCTCTATTATATAGTTTGCGGACCTCTTTAATAGCGTTACGAATCTCCCCGGTCATCTAGAGTTTTCTTGAGCTGATTTCTTTTCTCAAAGAGGACAACTATCTTAGAAAGACCCTACCAGTGCAGTCGTAATCCTGTTGACAATGTCATCAATGTCTTCTATGCTGGGACAAACTAAATTATCTTGACCAAGTCTTCTTCTGAATAGTCTTCCGAATTTTAGCCAGTTGGTTTTGAACTTACTACGGAAGCTCATTGGATTCGGCGTTGTCCGTGTTATTCTAAATCAAATATAGCGATGGTCAGAGAAGGAGTGTTCCATGGAGACCCTCCATAAAAAAAACAGAAAATCAAAATAGCGGACGAACGAATAAAGATATCTGCTTTTAATTATCCACATATACTTCTCATCGATGGAGATAGTTGGGGATTGCAAATGGACAATATTGGTTCAGACTTGAATGTAGCTCTCATCAGGGGGATGAGGGGGCACCGGGCCCGAGCCCCAACCAAAACGAATTTGTCTAAAGAAAAAATGTAAATTAAATTCATACTAAAAGAAAAAATTCAGTAACATTTTTTAGAATTAAAAAATTTCATATTTATTATATTCTAAAAAGGTTACATTTTGCCGAGGCCAGGGCTGCCTTAAAATTATTTTTCTTACGGACAAAATTGTAGTAAAATTGTTAGTAAAAACAAAATTTTATAAAAAATTTTTCTGAACAAATTTTAATGAAATTTTTCTGGAGCCAAATTTCACGGTAATATTTATTCTGTAATGACAAAACTTCAGCACGGAAATTATTTTTTTTATATAATAAAATATTTGCTATTGACTCAATTTTAAAAGACTCTCTAAAGACAACCTAACATTGAGATTATTTTTTAAAGCCAAAATTTCAATAAAATTTGTCCTAAACTACATTTTTCTAAAATTTATTCTATAGACAAATTTCAAGAAATAATTTAAAAGACAAAATTTTAATCAATTACGCCTGACCCTCGATTCCGTTGTCCGATTTTGATGAAATTTTATTTATTCATAATTAAGAGAATTAATATTGACGTAGAAATTTTTTTTAAATAGTTTGAAATTTAAAAATTTTTAAAAAAAAAAAAAATATTTTTATTTCCCAAGCCCCTGCAACAAAATAATCCTTTTTTTAATATTTTATGACCAATTAGCGAAGAAAGCTGTATTTAATGATTTTAGCATAAAATCGCACCTGCTGTCAAAAGAAGTGGATTATTGCCATAAATTTATATTTATACTCTACATCACTAAGGTGGTACAGTGTATTATATCTTAGTGCATTTGTTTGTAACACTCAAAAGGAAGAGAGATAGACCCATTGATAAGTATACTGATCGACTGAGACTCACTTTCTGATTCGATATAGCTATGTCCGTCTGTCTGTCTGTCCGCCTGTCCATGTTTATTTCTGTACAAACGATAGGTCGCAGTTTTCATCTCATCGTCTTTCAAATTTGATACAGGCATGTTTTTCGACCAAGAGACGAAGCCTATTGAAATTGGAAAAAAGCGGTCCAGATTTGAATATAGCTCCCAAATATAGGTTCGTCCGGTTTGAACTAATTATGCAATAAAATGGTCATTTGTTAACTGATTATCTCAGAATCAGAAAGTTTTTTTGCTTAAAAATATTAATTTTCACTGCGAAACACGAACTTAATACTCATCTTATGTGAGGAAATGTGTTAAAACAATGTTAGTCAGCAGACTATGTCTATGAGAGCAAGTTGTATATTACACTTACGTTTACCGCTAGGTCATTTGACATCAATACGGGGCCAAAGAAAGAAAAAAGTTTACAACTGCAATAACGTAGAAATCTTTTCGTGTTTCTGATTTTTTTCCCACCTTTTTTATTTTATCTCCATTAAATTAGGATAACTTTAAGAATTGTATAGACATGATGGAAATTATAAACATATGCGACAATAAATGGATGCAATTTTAAACGAACATCTTTCGCATTAAAAATAGATTGTCGATCGATTTTAATTAAGTTCAAAGAATAAATTAGCGACATTATTTAAGCAGAATGTTTTAAGTTTGTTTGCGTAACATTTTAAAGGAAATAAAGTCATTTTAAACCAATAGACCGACACAAACAATAATCTGTTGAAATCATAAAACAAATTTAAGAGCAAAAATGAGCACAATGAAAAAATTTCATCAAAATACTGAAATACTAATATATTCGCAGAGACAACAACAATTTGAAGGCTTTGAAAGATTAGGATCGGTCTATAAATAGTGTGTTGGCAATTAGTAGAAAATTGAGCTCTGACTTTAAGACCAAATATCACCGCCGATGAGTCAGTTCCTGCAAACAATAGCTATCACAATTTTCAACAAGTAAAAAGGCGTTAAGTTCGGCCGGGCCGAACTTTGGATACCCACCACCTCGGGTATATATTTAACCATCTTTCATCAAAATTCGATTAAAATTTCATACCTTATGTCCCATATCAGTTATATCAAAATATGTTCCGATTTGGACCAAATATTATTAAGTACACTAGCTACATCTAAAAATAAACCGATCTGAACTATATACAACACGGATGTCGAAAAGCCTAACATAAGTCACTGTGTCAAATTTCAGTGAAATCGGATTATAAATGCGCCTTTAGGGGGCCAAGACTTTAAATCGAGATATGTGAACCGTGGCAGCTATATCCAAATCTGGACCGATCTGGACCAACATGAAGAAAGATGTCCAAGGGCCTAACACAACTCACTGTCTCGAATTTCAGCAAAATCGGACAATAAATGTGGCTTTTATGGGCCTAACACCATAAATCGGAGGATTGGTCTATATGGCAGCTATATCCAAATCTGAACCGATCTGGACCAAACTGAAGAAAGATGTCGAAGCGCCTAACACAACTTACTGTCTCGAATTTCAGCAAAATCGGACAATAAATGTGGCTTTTATGGGCCTAAGACCATAAATCGGAGGATCGGTATATATGGCAGCTATATCCAAATCTGCACCGATCTGAACCAAATTGAAGACAGATGTCGAAGGGCTTTACACAACTCACTGTCTCGAATTTCAGCAAAATCGAACAATAAATGTGGCTTTTATGGGCCTAACACCATAAATCGGAGGATCGGTCTATATGGCAGCTATATCCAAATCTGAACCGATCTGAACCAAACTGAAGAAAGATGTCGAAGCGCCTAACACAACTTACTGTCTCGAATTTCAGCAAAATCGGACAATAAATGTGGCTTTTATGGGCCTAAGACCATAAATCGGAGGATCGGTATATATGGCAGCTATATCCAAATCTGCACCGATCTGAACCAAATTGAAGACAGATGTCGAAGGGCTTTACACAACTCACTGTCTCGAATTTCAGCAAAATCGAACAATAAATGTGGCTTTTATGGGCCTAACACCATAAATCGGAGGATCGGTCTATATGGCAGCTATATCCAAATCTGAACCGATCTGAACCAAATTGAAGAAAGATGTCCAAGGGCCTAACACAACTCACTGTCCCAAATTTCAGCAAAATCGGACAATAAATGTGGCTTTTATGGGCCTAACACCATAAATCGGAGGATCGGTATATATGGCAGCTATATCCAAATCTGAACCGATCTGGGCCAAATTAACGAAGGAAGTTGAAGGGCCTAACACAACTCACTGCCCTAAATTTCAGCAAAATCGGATAATAAATGCGGCTTTTATGGGCCTAAGACCCTAAATCGGCGGATCGGTCTATATGGGGGCTATATCAAGATATAGTCCGATATAGCCCATCTTCGAACTTAACCTGCTTATGGACAAAAAAAGAATCTGTGCAAAATTTCAGCTCAATATCTCTATTTTTAAAGACTGTAGCGTGATTTCAACAGACAGACGGACAGACGGACGGACATGTCTAGATCGTCTTAGATTTTTACGCTGATCAAGAATATATATACTTTATAGGGTCGGAAATGGATATTTCGATGTGTTGCAAACGGAATGACAAAATGAATATACCCCCATCCTTCGGTGGTGGGTATAAAAAAAGAAAAAAAATTATGTATCTTTACAAATTTCGCAGTAACAGAAAAATGCTGGCAATTTAAAATTTTGAAAAAATGTGGGGTTCCCTCCCCACCCCAAATAAAATCCTGGCTTCGTCCCTACCTACCACCATAGAATGGGGGATACTAATTTTGTAATTCCGTTTTAAACACCTTTTTGTTATTTCGTTTGGAATACCTTGCAATATTGATTTGAGACCCTATAAATAATATATATCGACATTCTAAGTCGATCTAGCCATGTCCATCCGTCAGTCTGTCAAAATCATACTTCTTATTGATGTAGGTCGTTGGGAATGTAAATGGGCCATATCAGTTCAGAATTGGATATAGCTCCCATGTAAATCGATCTCGCGATTTGAGATCTTGAGCCCATGGAAGCGCCAATTGTCATCCAATTTGACTAACCAGCAGCGTTTTGTTCGACTTCCAACAACCGTGCAAAGTATGATCCAAATCGGTCTTTAACCTGATATAGCTCCCATGTAAACCAATCTCTCGATTTTAGATCTTGCGCTCCTGGAAGTAGCAATTGTTGTCCGACTGGAATGAAATTTTGCAGATCATAGTAGACGCCATTAGGCAAAAATTTGGCTGTGTAGGGGCTCAAGAAATAAAATCAGGAGGGAGCTATATTAGGTTTTAGACTGATTCAGGCCATAGTTAGCTTGTATATTGAAGTTCACAAGGGTAGTCAATGTACAAGATTTTATCAAAATCCAAATAGCATTACGCCTTCATGTTGTGGACTGATTCGCATTATACTTGGCACAGTTGTTGGAAGTCACAGCAAAACACCTTATACAAGATTTCAGCCAAATCGAAAAAGAATTCCACCGTCTAAAGGTTAAAGAAGACAATGTCCGATACCGGTTTATATGACAGCTATATCAACACATGGACTGATATGGGCCATTAACAATCCCAACTGACCTACACTAATAAGATAAACGACCTAGGCAAGGTTAGATTTAAGTGGCAGTCTGCCATCAGACTCACTTAAACGTTTTCATCCATTGTGATACCACGGGGACAGGAGAAGGAAGATGCCTTCTGGTTCCTACCGCTGAATTATCCAGATCGGCAAACAGATGCTACTTTGGACTAAGTAAGCAGTTTAGAAACAAGGCCACCTCTCGACAGACGAAGACTACACTTTACAAGACACTGATACTACCCGTGCTGTTATATGGTTCTGAAGCATGGGTACTTGTGAAAGCAGATGAGGCAGTGCTTGGAGTATTTGAGAGAAAGATTGTTCGTAATATATATGGACCAGTTTGCGTTAATGGAGAATATAGGCGAAGTATGAACCACGAGCTGTATGAGCTGTATATCGACGATAGCATAGTTACACGCATCAAAATACAACGGCTGCGTTGGCTAGGTCATGTTGTCAGAATGGATGAAGAAGCTCTAGCAAAGAAGTCTTTGAAGGCAAACACGGTGGTACACGCAAACCGGGAAGACCAAAAGCCCGAAGGAAAGATCAAGTTGTGGGAGACACCTCGAAACTTGATGTCAGAGATTTTAGAATGAGAGCAGAAGATCGAGACGCTTGGAACGCTATTCTGCGTTCGGCTAGTGGAACAAATATTCTGTCATAGCCAATTAAAGTAAAGTAAACACACATATTTTTTTACCCATTCTAGACATGTCCGTTCGCCTGTCTGTTGAAATCACGCCACAGTCTTCAAAAATAGAGATATTGAGCTGAAATTTTGCACAGATTCTTTTTTTTTTTGTCGATAAGCAGGTTAAGATCGAAGATGGGCTATATCGGACTATATCTTGATATAGCCCCATATAGACCGATTCGCCGATTTAGGGTCTTAGGCCAATAAAAGCCACATTTATTATCCGATTTCGCTGAAATTTGGGACAGTGAGTTGTGTTAGGCCCTTCGACATCCTCCGTCAATTTGGTCCAGATTTGGATATAGCTGCCATATAAACCGATCCTCCGATTTAGGGTCTTAGGCTCATAAAAGCCACATTTATTATCCGATTTTACTGAAATTCGGGACAGTGAATTTTGTTGAGCCCATCGACATCTTCCGTCAATATAGCTCAGATCGTTTCAGATTTGGATATAGCTGCCATATAGACCGATCATCCGATTTAGGGTCTTAGGCCCATAAAAGCCACATTTATTATCCGATTTTGCTGAAATTCGGGACAGTGGGTTGTGTTAGGCCCATCGACATCTTCTGTCAATATGGCTCAGATCGTTTCAGGTTCGGATATAGCTGCCTTATAGACCGATCCTCCGATTTAGGGTCTTAGGCCCATAAAAGCCACATTTATTATCCGATTTTGCTGAAATTTGGGACAGTGAGTTGTGTTAGTCCCTTCGACATCCTCCGTCAATTTGGCTCAGATCGGTCTAGATTTGGATATAGCTGTCATATAGACCGATCTCTCGGTTTTAGGTTTTGGGTCCAAAAAAGCGCATTTATTGTCCGATGTTGCCGAAATTTGGGACAAAGAGTTATGTTAAGCCCCTCCACATATTTCTGCAATTTGGTCTAGATCGAACAAGATTTGCATATAGCTGCCATAAAAACCGATCTCTCGATTTAAAGTCTTGGCCCCATAAAAGGCACATTTTTAATCCGATTGCACTGACATTTGACACACTGGATTATGTTATGCTTTTCGACATCTGTGTCGTATATAGTTCAGATCGGTTTATTTTTAGACATAACTACTAAAAGACCAATATTTTGTTATATACAATTGAATAATAACTTTTACTTGTACGGAACATATATTGATATAGCTGCTATGGGGCATAAGGTATGAATTTTGCACCGGATTTTGAGGAAAGCTGGTTCACATATATATCGGAGGTGGTGGGTATCCAAAGTTTGGGCCGGCCGAACTTAACGCCTTTTTACTTGTTTACAATAACCAGAAAAATATTAATCTAGGAACTGCAAATTGCTTCCACGTGCCTTGGAACTATTGTAACTAAATGGACAACACGAACATGGTGAAACAGCTATATCACTGTCAATAACCTACAGCTGAACGATACAGGTTTATCCATTTAGTTCAGTGAACTTCTCACGATTCGCGCGAATTGAAATTCAGACTTATAACACTTGTACGTAGTATAACTATTTAAGTCCATTACTTTTTCACCAATAAATACTGCCTAACTTAACACAACTTTAACGATATTCCGAAAGAAAATGACAATAACACATTCGGTTAATGTAACTGATTGGTTCCAGTACTAACTAAAACAGTAATTGATACACACTGCAGTAGTCGGGTAAACTATTCGATATGACCAATCCATGTTCTTCAAATTACACCCTAAAGCCCACCTGATCGTCTTGTTTGGAACTATTCGTATAAAAGTCCATGTAACTTCTATTACCAGGAATATTGTAGTTCCAATGAATCTATCAGGAATAGTGGTATGGTACTACGGTCCTTACCGCTTTCTTAATTTGATGCTGCACAAGTGATTTAATGACGGTGCAAAAAAGTAAAAGTGCATGGATTTACGAAAAAGCGACAATATCAGTAAGTCTACGGGCGAGAAAGTAAAGATACTTAAAACAATTTCAGAAATTCAATTCAATGTAATTCGTGTTCGGATTAGGATAATTAAGAATAGTTTTGTTGAACTGGCTGCAATAGTATGTAATTCACACTTCCTGGGGTATCAAGTACAGTATCAAGGATAACACAGTGTATGTAGGCGCCACATGACCAAAGGGAAAGCTTCTTTAGTCTCACAGAAGTGGTCTCAGCAATTTGTCTAAGCACGATGTCCAGAGGCATTATGTGAAGCATTAAATTGAGTGCATCAGATTGTGTTGTTTTTAGTGCGGCTTTTATGCGCAAACAAGTAGTTCTCATTAATGCAATTTAGATGAGACTGAAGGTTAATTTATTATCCGATTTCGCTGAAATATGAAACAGTGAGTTATACTAGGGCCCTCAATAGCCGAGCCGAATAAGGTCCATATTTACAAATAACTGTTATATAGCCCGGTCTGGGGATTCAGGGACTTACCCGTTAAAGCCGCATTTAGAAATCGTTTTCTCTGAAATATGAAACAGAAAGTTGGATAAGGTCATTCGATATCCGAACCGAGTAGATTCCACATTATACCATATTTGGATATAGGTGCCGTCTAGCACGATTTTCCGATTTAGGGTTTTACGCCCATAGAAGCCTCAGTTATTAACCGCTTTCTCCATAGGTAGCTAAAGTTACATGGTGGACTATATTTTGATATAGCTCTTATAGAGACCGATCTGTCGACAAAAGGTCTAAGACCCATTAAAGCCACATTTATTACCCGAGTTGGCAGTTAGTTGGACCAGTATGATCCAGATCGGACTATATTTGGATATAGCTGTCATATATAACGATTTTCTGATTTAAGGTCTTGTGTCAATAAAGGCAAATTTATTGTCTAAAATTTGACACAGTGATCTGTGTTAATCTCTTCGACATCCATGTCCAATATTGTTCAGATCGGTCTTTATATGGATATCGCCGCTCTGTATAGTGGTCTCCCAATTTAAGTTCTGGAGCCATAAAACGCGGTTATTGCCAGATGCAATGAATTGCAATAGATCCCTGCACATCCTTCTCAGCTATGGTGGAGATCAGTATATATTTGAATAATGCTGTCGTATTGCACAATGTTCTGCTTTACGGTCTTGAACAGTGAATTTTGTAAGGCACCGCGACGTCCGTGACATGTTTGGTTCAGATTGGACCCTATTTCGACATACCTATTTTGGGTTCCCAAGTAGTACATTTTTAGCCGGATTTAGACGAAATGTGGTTAATATATATATATATATATATTGGTGGTGCTGGGTAAGCAAAGTTCTGCCGGACAAACTTAATGCTTATTTAATTGTTATACTCGTATATATAGATTTAAGGTTCACTTCGGAATTAAACTTTTTGCAATGAAAATTCTTTCAGTGTAACTAAACAAATCAATTTGTGTACAATGTGTGCATACTTGTACATATTTTATTGTTCAATGATAGATCATTTTGAAAACCTATCAATCAACCTATTGTTGAGCATACCATCCATATATTTTATGAGACATACTCCATCGAATCATATGGTCATTCATTTATCCATACCACACATAGTCTCAGTATTCTTGTCTATTCGAAAAGTCTGTGCAAACAATGGAGGACTGATGGCTGGAGGAGATTTGCCTTTATGAGCGTGAAAGTATTTAATGTTTCTTCGTTCAAGTTTTGAGATAGAAAAAGAAGGTATCAGTGTTTCGTTGGAATTTTTGATTATTTATGATTATTATCATAAATTGTTGCAATAGGAAATTTATTAAATCTGTGTTATGTGATAAAACGAATATATATACTGTTGTGTGGGAATGTAGGTATAACTTGAAAGCTGTTGATAAGTCTTAATTTTGGTATGTGCATTTCAAACTTTATAACGATAATATTGGTTGCCTTTTATGTTCTGGGATTAGAGAAATATTCCCGTTAAGATCTATACACTGTTCAACGCGTTTGAACCAATTGTCGAAACAATTTTGCCACTCTGATTGAGGTATCTACAAAACATGCCTCCTGAACGCATCAATAGCTTCTTCAGGTGGCGAAAATCGTTGACCTCTCATTTTAGTTTTTACGTACGGGAATAAGACGAAGTTGTTTGGTGCCAAATCAGGACTACACAGCGGATGACTCATCAAAACGATGTCTTAAGTGCTCAAAATGCAGTTATTAGAGCCGATGTGTGAGAGCTCGCTTTGTCGTGGTGAAGAGTGATCCGTCTTCGGCGATTGGTTTTCCTGATAAAGGGTGATTTTTTTGAGGTTAGGATTTTCATGCATTAGTATTTGACAGATCACGTGGGATTTCAGACATGGTGTCAAAGAGAAAGATGCTCAGTATGCTTTGACATTTCATCATGAATAGACTTACTAACGAGCAACGCTTGCAAATCATTGAATTTTATTACCAAAATCAGTGTTCGGTTCGAAATGTGTTCAAATTTTGACAAATTTTGTTCAGCGATGAGGCTCATTTCTGGTTGAATGGCTACGTAAATAAGCAAAATTGCCGCATTTGGAGT
Organism: Stomoxys calcitrans; assembly: GCF_963082655.1. Taxonomy (NCBI): domain Eukaryota; kingdom Metazoa; phylum Arthropoda; class Insecta; order Diptera; family Muscidae; genus Stomoxys; species Stomoxys calcitrans. The sequence goes on along the minus strand of NC_081554.1, from coordinate 131,340,840 downwards.
GAAGAGCAACCAGAAGCCGTTCAAGAACTGCCCATGCATCCCGAAAAATGCACTGTTTGGTGTGGTTTGTACGCTGGTGGAATCATTGGACCGTATTTTTTCAAAGATGCTGTTGGACGCAACGTTACGGTGAATGAACACATTTCGAACCGAACACTGATTTTGGTAATAAAATTCAATGATTTGCAAGCGTTGCTCGTTAGTAAGTCTATTCATGATGAAATGTCAAAGCATACTGAGCATCTTTCTCTTTGACACCATGTCTGAAATCCCACGTGATCTGTCAAATACTAATGCATGAAAATCCTAACCTCAAAAAAATCACCCTTTATCTTGGAAGACAACCGTCAAACAAATGGTTGTGCACCACTCAGAAGTGATTGTTCTGCGTTGTTCTAATGGTACGATTGCGACATGTCCACTTTTTTCGAAAAAACAAGCGATCATTTGCGATCAACTGCTTCGTGCGCGAGCAACTTAGCTTACCTTGAATTACCCATACAGTCGACTGCGGTTTACTTTCGGACTCATACGCGTAAATCCACGATTCCTCACCTGTGACGATGTCAAAGACGTGTTTCAAAGCACCGCGATCGTATTTATGGAGCATTTCTTTCGACCAATCGACACGAGACAAATTTAGTGGGACCCAACGAGAACCAATTTGGCTGACGGTCAAATGTTCATGCAATATTGAATGTATGATGGTCCCACTAATGCCTAAGGTTGTCTCAATCTCACGATAAGTCACGTGACGATCTTGCAATATCAGTTGGCGCACAGCATCAATGGTTTTTCTAACAACAACTGAATTTGGACGACCTCCACGAAATTCGTCTTGGATGAACTACGACCTCGGTTGAATGTCACATACCATCGATAAACACTGTTCCTTGATGGAGCTTCATCGCCAAAAATTGAATTAACTCAATCGATAAACTGTTTCTGAGTTAATCCATATCGAATGTTGTAAAAAATAATCGCACGTAAATGTTCATGATTTGATTCCATTTTTTTAAGCGACATGAATCTTTTAAGCTACTGAAAACACTACAAAAAGCGCTCGTTTGACAAAACGTTCTGAGTACTTATAGCCTCAACAAGAATAAAGCGTTAAGATCGGCCGGGCCGAACTTTGGATACCCACCACCTCGTAAACCACGTTTCGTCAAAATCCGGTAAAAAATGCATACCTTATGCCCCATAGCAGCTATATCCAAATACGTTCCGATTTGGACCAAATACTTATAAGTACAAGTCATTGATCAATTGTGTATAACAAAATATTGGTCTTTTAAGTAGCTATATCTAAAAATAAACCGATCTAACCATATACGACATGGATGTCATGAAAGCCAAACATAAGTCACTGTAACAAATTGTAGTAAATTGGGTTATAAATGCGCCTGTTATGGGGACAAGACTTTAAATCGAGAGACCGGTCTATATGGCAGCTATATCCAAATCTGGACCGATCTAGGCCAAATTGAAGAAAGATGTCGAAGGGCCTAACACAACTCACTGTGCCAAATTTCAGCAAAATCGGATAATAAATGTGGCTTTTAGCGATATTGATCTGAAATCGGACTATATCTTGACATAGCCCCCATATAGACCTATCCTCCGATTTAGGGTCTTAGACCCATAAAAGTCACATATACTCTCCGATTTTGCTGAATTTTGGGACAGAGAGTTGTGTTAGGTCCTTCGACTCCCTTCGTCAATTTGGCTCTGATCGGTTCAGATTTGGATATAGCTGCCATATAGACCGATCCTCCGATTTAGGGTCTTAGACCCATAAAAGCCACATTTATTATCCGATTTTGATGAAATTCGGGACAGTGGCTCTGATCGGTTCAGACTTGGATATAGCTGCCATATAGAAAATTTAATAAAGTGTAATACAATTTTTAAACAAATATAGGAACATTTTTTTTCTACATAATACGACACTCTTTGTCTTGCTGCCTCTACTTTAAACCGATTTGCACGAAATTTGGTGGTGTATTACCCTATGGAAAACCTCTGTTTAATTTCAACCGAATAGTTTCAGATTTAGATATAGTTCTCATATATATGTATCGGCCGATTTACAACTATAAGGCCGTAGTAGCAACACTTTTCGATCTACACGAAATTTAGTAACCATTATTTTATTAAATATAAAAAATTTTGTCAAAATATATACAGTAGTATTGGCAGTTTTCACTCATTTGATTTAAGTGTAAGCACTATCAAAGTGGAATACTCTTATTTTCAAAGTAACAATATAACTTTATCCATAATTTTTTTTGTGTTAGGGATATTATACTTCGGTTAATATTTCAATGGAGTTGGAGTTACGTAGTTCAAACACGGAAATATTTTTAATTTGGCAGCCAAAGCATCAAATAAATAGGTTGAAGCTTGCCTCTAGTGACGAAGTACTAGCTGTTCTATTTCAAAATATTCGCGTAAGAAATTTAAATTGATATGTAAGTGCAAATCTTATCATTCGTAAGTGAAATATTTTTTGGGAAAAACTAGAATTCCCACAAAATCTGTCCAAATTGTGTTCAGACATTAATCAAATGCAAATTTGCTCATGAACATTCCATTAAGGAACATGGCAAACTTCTGACATATCGCTGAGTGCTATCCGATTAAAGTTTTAAGCTCAATGACAAGAGGCCTCCTTTTTATAGTCGAGCCCGAACGGGGAGCCGCAGAGCGACATTTCTTTGGCAAAAAGTTTTAACATGGCAAAGTAGCACCACTGATGCTTTCTGATGTTCTCGCCAAGATTTGATTCCAAGCGTTCAGAGTCATAGATCGACATGCTAACGTGTGCGCTACGGTTGATCAGACTAAACAAAAGAGGGAGTAATTTACAACAAAAAAAATGCTAACAAAAAATGAGGACGATTGCAACGTCAAGAATTTGTTAGAAATTTAGAAAATTTGCTTGATATTGCATACGCCGATGTCTTGAACGTTATAAAGATTGATGAAGACCGGAAGTTCTTACAAAGACAGAGGCAACTTGGTACCCTTGTCAGTTATCTGGTGTGGACATGAAGTTGGTCCAACATCAACATTATGCCCAACTTAGACTCATGAAGGAGGAACAGCGCCTTGCTAAATATGTTCCATACATAACTCCTTCGACAGCATCATATGAACCACCGCAAGAGACTTTATCTGAGTCCCAGATCATGGATTTTGAAAATTTTTCAATCTAAACTCAAAGAGTACATTCGAGTATAATTAACATTCTTGAGCAGATAAATATCATCACTCCAAAATTGGTATTAGCGTTAGATGAGTGCCAGATAAGCATGAGAAATGCAGTTTTTCCTATCGAAGCAACAATTAGGCGATGGATATACAATTGTTGGTTTTTCAATAAGCAAACCAATCATTCGGAGAATTCACAGTTGTATGTGAAGAGAGCGTGCAAGATCAGATATTATACATATTTTATCCACCAGCTCTAAATATTTGATGTTTTAAACCCCAGAAGTACCAATTTTTATCCGATTTGGACCCAGATATTATCCTTAATCAGTGGTGGAAAAATACACCCACACGCACAGAAAACAGATTCGTTGCCTCAACAAATTATTTTGCCAACCAAATGCTGATAGTTCCACATACTACGAAGGTTCATAAACAGTTCGTTAATTGAGGTTTTTGTCCTAAATTTATTATTGGTACCAAAAATAGTACTGTATGGAAAAAATAAAAGAGCAGGCCTTTGACATATTTTTATACCAACCACCGACAGATGGGGGTATATTAATTTTTTCATTCCGTTTGCAACACATGGAAATATCCATTTCCAACCCAATAAAATATGAACAGCGTAAAAATCTAAGACGATCTAGCCATGTCCGTCCGTCTGTCTGTTAAAATAACGCTACAGCCTTTAAAAATAGAGATATAGAGCTGAAAAGTTGCACAGTATTTTATTTGTCCATCAGCAGGTTAAGTTCGAAGATCTAAATATAGCCCCCATATAGACCGACCCGCCGATTTAGGGTCCTAGGCCCACAAAAACCGCATTTATTGTCCGATTTCGCCGAAATTTGGGACAGTGAGTTGTGTTTGGCTGCCACATCTCCCAAAACACCCCCCCAAACCTGTCATGTTTGCCGACTTTGGAAAAATGGAGCTCAAATGAAAGGTATTTAGGAGTAGACCATGAATCTGATATAAACATTCGGGAACAACTGTCTAGGGGACGTCCCACCACCATAACAACCAAGACAATTTTGGTCTTCAAGACAGTGGAGCTCGATATTCATAGTTTTTAGGGCCAATACCCCAAACCGTACGTATTTGCTAGCTTTTTCAATAAGGGGTTTAATTGAATGGTATTTGAGATTAGAAAGCGAATTTTATATCCAATTTTGAGGCCAATGGCAATATGGGGTTCAAATATATGAGAATAGAGCACGTTGCTGATATATTTTCAGGGCTTAGTGCTTGTAGGACAACCTCACTCCCCAAAACACCCCTAAATTGAATGGTATTTGAGATTAGAAAGCGAATTTTATATCCAATTTTGAGGCCAATGGTAATATGGGGTTTAAATATATGAGAATAGAGCACGTTGCTGATATATTTTCAGGGCTTAGTGCTTGGGGGACAACCTCACTCCCCAAAACACCCCTAAATGTGGGGCTTAAATGAAAAGAATTGGGGGTAGAACAAGAATTGACACCCACTTTCGGGACCAATTTTTTGGGGGTCTACCCCTTTTCCAAAATTACTGATTTTGGGAAAGGGGGGCAATATGGGGCTCAAATAAAGGTATTTGGGAGTAGAATACGAATTTGATATCCAAATGTAGCACCATGTAGTTTAGGCATCACGCCTTCCCCAAATGACTCAAATGAAAGGTATTTGAGATTAGAAAACGAATTTGATAACCAATTTTGGGGCCATGTGTTTGAGGGACGCCTCATCCTGTAAACTCCTCTTAAGCCAATGACAATATGGGGTTTAAATAAATGGTATTTGAGAGAAGAGCACGATGCTAATATTTTTTCAGAGACAAGTATCTGAGGGACCACCTCTCCCCCGAAAACACCACTAAATCAGACATCATGAGAATACCGGGCTGAAAAAAAGTATTTTAAGAATGGAGTATACCTTACATCCAAACTTAAATTCGTAGACCAATAAATATCTAATGGGATTCAGATAAAGGAACATATATTGTTAAACTGTTTGTAAAGCGATATACTATTCGAAAATAAATACAAAAACAAGTAAAACCGTGCTAAGTTCGGCCAGGCCGAATCTTATATACCTTCCACCATTGATAGCATTTATCGAGTTCTTTTTCGGCATCTCTTCTTAGGCAAAACAGGATATAAGAAAAGATTTGCTCTGCTATTAGAGCGATATCAAGATATGGTCCGGTTTGGACCACAACTAAATTCTATGTTGGTGACCTGTGTAATATGTCAGCCAATTCGAACAAAAATTGAGCCTTTTCGGGGTTCAAGAAGTAAAATAGAGAGATCGATTTATATGGGAACTGTATCGGCCTATAGTCCGATTCAGGCCATAATAAACACGTAAGTTGATGGTCATGGGAGAATCCGTCGTACAAAATTTCAGGTAAATCGGATAATAATTGCAACCTCTACAGGCTCAAGAAGTCAAGATCCCAGATCGGTTTATATGGCAGCTATATCAGGTTATGAACCGATTAGAACCTTATTTGACACAGTAGTTGAAAGTAAGAATAAAATAAGTCTTGCAAAATTTCAGCCAATTCGGATAGGAATTGTGCCCTCTAGAAGCTCAAGAAGTCAAGACCCAAGATCTGTTTATATGGCAGCTATATCAGGTTATGAACCGATTTGAACCATACTTGGCACAGTTGTTGGATATCATAACAAAACACGGCGTGCATAATTTCATTCCAATCGGATAAGAATTGCGCACGCCTCTAGAGGCTCAAGAAGTCAAGACACAAGATCTGTTTATATGGCATCTATATTAGGTTATGGACCGATTTGAACCATACTAGACATCGTTGTTGGATATCATAACAAAACATGTCGTGCAAAATTTCATTCCAATCGGATAAGAATTGCGCACTCTAGAGGCTCAAGAAGTCAAGACCCAAGATCGGTTTATATGCCAGCTATATCAGGTTATGGACCGATTTGAACCATACTTGGCACAGTTGTTGGATACCATAACAGAACACATCGTGCAAAAATTCATTCCAATCGGATAAAAGTTGCGCACTCTAGAGGCTCAACAAATCAAAACCCAATATCGGTTTATATGGCAGCTATATCAAAACATGTACCGATATGGCCCATTTACAATACCAACCGACCTACACTAATAAGAAGTATTTGTGCAAAATTTCAAGCGGCTAGCTTTACTTCTTCGGAAGTTAGCGTGCTTTCGACAGACAGACGGACGGACGGACGGACATGGCCAGATCGACATAAAATGACATCAAAAATGACGATCAAGAATATATATACTTTATGAGGTCTCAGATGAGTATTTCGAGTAGTTACAAACAGAATGACGAAATTAGTATACCCCCATCCTATGGTGGAGGGTATAAAAATAAACCGATCTGAATCATATACGATACGGATGTCGAAAAGACTAAAATAAGTCACTATTTTAGTCGCATTTCGGATTAGAAATGCGCTTTTATGGGACCAAAACCTTAAATCGAGAGATTGGTCTATATGGCAGCTATATTCAAATCTGGACCGATGTGGACTTAATTGCAGAAATATATCGAAGGGCTTAACGCCACTCACTGTTCCAATTTTCGGCGACATCGGATAATAAATGCGCCTTTTCTGGGCCCAAAACCTTAAATCGAGGGATCGGTCTATTTGGCAGCTTTGTGGGCGCAAGATCTTAAATCGGCGGATGGGTCTATATGTGGACTATATCAAGATATAGTCCGATATAGCCCATCTTCGAACTTGACCTGCTTATGGACAAAACAAGAATCTGTCAAAAGTTTCAGCTCAATATCTCCATTTTTAAAGACTGTAGCGTTATTTCAACAGACAGACGGACGGACATGGCTAGATCGTTTTAGATCAAGAATATATATACTTTATAGGCTCGCAAATGAATATTTCTTGCACACGGAACGACAAGATTAATATACCCCCATTCTTCTGTGGCTGGTCTAAAAAGTAAAGCATATTTTTTCAATAGAGACTCACTCAACAAGGAAAGGAAATAATTTTTCACATTTTTTGGCTTTCAAACTGTATAACTTTTTACTGGATAATCAAATTTGAACGCTCCTGGCGGCAAATCGAATCAAATCAAAAAAGTCAGAAATCCCAGAGACCAGAATTGTTATCCGAGACCGCATAGAGAATTTTTTGCAGGAAGACTTGGTAACACTATTCAGCAAAAAAAGAATTTTGACAAGTAAAAGCGTGCTAAGTTCGACCGGGCCGAATCTTATATACCCTCCACCATGGATCGCATTTGTCGAGTTCTTTTCCCGGCATCTCTTCTTAGGCAAAACAGGATATAAGAAAAGATTTGCTCTGCTATTAGAGCGATATCAAGATATGGTCCGGTTTGGACCACAATTAAATTATATGTTGGAGACCTGTGTAAAATGTCAGCCAATTCGAATAAGAATTGCGCTCTTTGTGAGCTCAAAAAGTAAAATAGAGAGATCGGAGCTGTATCGGGCTTTGGACCGATTCAGACCATAATAAAGATGTATGTTGATGGTCATGAAAGATTCCGTCGTACAAAATTTCAGGCAAATCGGATTATGCGACCTCTAGAGGCTCAAGAAGTCAAGATCCCAGATCGGTTTATATGGCAGCTATATCAGGTTATGAAACGACTTGTACTTTATTTGACATAGTTGTTGAAAGTAGCAATAAAAAACGTCTTGCGAAATTTCAGCCAAATCGGATAGGAATTGGGCCCTCTAGAAACTCAAGAAGTCAAGTCCCCAGATCTGTTTTATATGACAGCTATATCAGGTTATAAACTGATTTGAACCATATTTGGCACAATTGTTGGATATCATAACAAAATACTACGTGCCAAAATTCATTCAAATCGGATAGGAATTGCGCCCTCTAGAGGCTCAAGAAGTCAAGACCCAAGATCGGTTTATATGACAGCTATATCAGGTTATGAACCGATTTGAACCATACTTGGCACAGTTGTTGGATATCGTAACAAAACACGTCGTGCAAAATTTCATTCCAATCGGATATATATATATATATATATATATATATATATATATATGGGTATATATATATATATATATATATATATATATATATATATATATATATATATATATATATATATATATATATATGCGAACAGCACTTTGATTTCATAACACTGTCAGACGGACAAGGCTATATCGAACTACGAAGTAATTCTAAGTCAATCGGTACATAATTAACTGCCAAACTAGTGATTCTAAGTGTTTAATCAACAATAAGTGCCCTATAAATGTGTACTTTGTACTCAAAAATCCTCCAATAGATTCCAAACAAATTATTTTTATCAATTTTGGACGCCGTTTTCGTTCGAAACGTGTTACCGTTATCCATTCGTCATAATAATTTGTATTTCTCTTACTGCGACCAAAAGGAAAACAAACATATATATGTAAAGGGTGATTTTTTTGAGGTTAGGATTTTCATGCATTAGTATTTGACAGATCACGTGGGATTTCAGACATGGTGTCAAAGAGAAAGATGCTCAGTATGCTTTGACATTTCATCATGAATAGACTTACTAACGAGCAACGCTTGCAAATCATTGAATTTTATTACCAAAATCAGTGTTCGGTTCGAAATGTGTTCATTCACCGTAACGTTGCGTCCAACAGCATCTTTGAAAAAATACGGTCCAATGATTCCACCAGCGTACAAACCACACCAAACAGTGCATTTTTCGGGATGCATGGGCAGTTCTTGAACGGCTTCTGGTTGCTCTTCACTCCAAATGCGGCAATTTTGCTTATTTACGTAGCCATTCAACCAGAAATGAGCCTCATCGCTGAACAAAATTTGTCAAAATTTGAACACATTTCGAACCGAACACTGATTTTGGTAATAAAATTCAATGATTTGCAAGCGTTGCTCGTTAGTAAGTCTATTCATGATGAAATGTCAAAGCATACTGAGCATCTTTCTCTTTGACACCATGTCTGAAATCCCACGTGATCTGTCAAATACTAATGCATGAAAATCCTAACCTCAAAAAAATCACCCTTTACATATATATGTTTGTTTTCCTTTTGGTCGCAGTAAGAGAAATACAAATTATTATGACGAATGGATAACGGTAACACGTTTCGAACGAAAACGGCGTCCAAAATTGATAAAAATAATTTGTTTGGAATCTATTGGAGGATTTTTGAGTACAAAGTACACATTTATAGGGCACTTATTGTTGATTAAACACTTAGAATCACTAGTTTGGCAGTTAATTATGTACCGATTGACTTAGAATTACTTCGTAGTTCGATCTAGCCTTGTCCGTCTGACAGTGTTATGAAATCAAAGTGCTGTTCGCATATATATATATATATATATATATATATATATATATATATATATATATATATATATATATATATATATATATATATATATATATATATATATATATGCTCGTTGCTCGTTAGTAAGTCTATTCATGATGAAATGCCAAAGCATACTGAGCATCTTTCTCTTTGACACCATGTCTGAAATCCCACGTGATCTGTCAAATACTAATGCATGAAAATCCTAACCTCCAAAAAATCACCCTTTATATACCTTTGTCCTTTAATGATGGACATAAGAAGAAAGGTAACCAGTGTCACACTATCCAAGGGGCTGGCAATTGAATTTGTTCATGTCGAATCTTTTAGCAGGAAATCACAAGGAATAAAAAAAATTTTGTTTCCACAAACTTAACCAATTTCTCAAAATCACTCTGCATGTAACTCATTCCATTTTATTGACGCCTGGTTATAATAATATGACAAAAGCAATAAACCAAATGGCGACACTGCGCACCACAACCTTAATTACCTGTCATTAATCATGTTGATCAATACTGTCGTTATAATACATCAATTTCACGATTGAAAAGCCCGCTGAAACGCCCTCCACCAACCATCTAGCCATTTGGCCATCGCAGATGATGGCGACGACAACTCCAACGGCAATGGGACAGATATAGGGCAGCACAGACCTTAATTTAAACCATCGACTGGTGATGATGGCACCCAAAACAATGATGGTGGAACTAACCTCGCAAAGATAATTTGAGTGCAACATATCTATACATTGTTTGCTATTATGGCTGACATGAGCTAAAGCAAAATAATATTAAACCACTTTTCTTGCAACCAACGTCATCTTTATGAGCCGCGAATAAGCGACAACAATGGCATAAGTGAAGAAAGTTTTTCATACCTCCTATAACAAATTGCGAGACTTGTTTGGAATGTGAAAGTCGCAACAACCATTGATTTATGATTTGGTAATGTATTAATGATTGTTGGCTCCATAACTATAATAGGCCCATGTGTTTAAAAAAATTGTTTCTTGAGGATACAAGTACATGTACAAACAAAATTTACAATTTAAAGGTGTCCATAGTCTAATATCAAACTTCTATTTAATTCGTTTTATTTGTTTCATAATATTTAAAGTGTTTCTTATAAAAATTTTCAAGACGCTTAAGGTTCTACCTTCTTCTGTTTAAATATCACACTATTTTATGAGTAGGCCGTGAGCTTACTGATATATAGTGGAGACAAAAATTCAAAGAAACCTCTATGAGTATTTTTATACCCACCACCGAAGGATGGGGGTAAAATCACTTTGTCATTCCGTAAGCAATACATCGAAATATCCCTTTCCCATCCTATAAAGTATATATATTTTTGATCATCGCGACATTTTATGTCCATCTAGCCATGTCCGTCCGTCCGTCCGTCTGTCGAAAGCACGCTTACTTCCGAAGGAGCTAAGCTAGCCGCTTGAAATTTTGCACAAATACTTCTTATTAGTGTAGGTCGGTTGGAATTGTAAATGGGCCATATCGGTCCATGTTTTGATATAGCTGCCATATAAACCCATCTTGGGTCTTGACTTCTTGAGCCTCTTGAGTGCGCAATTCTTATCCGATTGGAATGAAATTTTGCACGACGTGTTTTGTTATGATATCCAACAACTGTGCCACGTATGGTTCAAATCGGTCCATGTTTTGATATAGCTGCCATATAAACCGATCTTGGGTCTTGACTTCTTGAGCCTCTAGAGTGCGCAATTCTTATCCGATTGGAATGAAATTTTGCACGACGTTTTTTGTTATGATATCCAACAACTGTGCCAAATATGGTTCAAATCAGTCCATAACCTGATATAGCTGCCATATCAACCGATCTTGGGTCTTGATTTCTTGAGCCTCTAGAGTGCGTAATTCTTCTCCGATTGGAATGAAATTTTGCACGACGAGTTTTGTTATGATATCCAACAACTGTGCTAAGTATGGTTCAAATCGGTTCATATCCTGATATAGCTGTCATATAAACCGATCTTGGGTCTTGATTTCTTGAACCTATAGAGTGCGCAATTCTTATCCGATTGGAATGAAATTTTGCACGACGTGTTGTGTTCTGATATCCAACAACTGTGCCAAGTATGGTTCAAGTCGGCCCATAACCTGATATAGCTGTCATATAAACCGGTCTTTGTCTTGACTTCTTGAGCTTCTAGAGGGGGCAATTCCTATCTGATTTGGCTGAAATTTTGCATGACGTATTTTATTTTTACTTTACTTTTAAATCGGTTCATAACCTGATATAGCTGCCATATAAACCGATCTGTGATCTTGACTTCTTGAGCCTCTAGAGGTCGCAATTATTATCCGATTTGCCTGAAATTTTGTACGACGGATCCTCTCTTGACCATCAACATACGTGTTTATTATGGTCTGAATCGGTCTATAGCCCGATATAGCTCCCATATAAATCGATCTCTCTATTTTACTTTTTGAACCCCCAAAGGGCGCAATTCTTATTCGAATTGGCTGACATTTTACACAGGTCTCCAACATATAATTTAATTGTGGTCCAAACCGGACCATATCTTGATATCGCTCTAATAGCAGAGCAAATCTTTTCTTATATCCTGTTTTGCCTAAGAAGAGATGCCGGGAAAAGAGATCTACAAATGCGATCCATGGTGGAGGGTATATAAGATTCGGCCCGGCCGAACTTGGTACGCGTTTACTTGCTTTTCGTAAAAATCGGTTCAGATTTAGATATAGCTCCCATATATATGAACCGCCCGACTTGCACTTAAATGGCCGTAATAACTAAAATTTTCAAACGATCTCCACAAAATTTGCCACAGATTGTTTTCTTGCTGCAAAATTTTATCAAAATCGGTTCAAATTTTGATATAAAGGGTGATTTTTTTGAGGTTAGGATTTTCATGCATTAGTAAGTCTAACGTTGCTCGTTAGTAAGTCTATTCATGATGAAATGTCAAAGCATACTGAGCATCTTTCTCTTTGACACCATGTCTGAAATCCCACGTGATCTGTCAAATACTAATGCATGAAAATCCTAACCTCAAAAAAATCACCCTTTATTTGACAGATCACGTGGGATTTCAGACATGGTGTCAAAGAGAAAGATGCTCAGTATGCTTTGACATTTCATCATGAATAGACTTACTAACGAGCAACGCTTGCAAATCATTGAATTTTATTACCAAAATCAGTGTTCGGTTCGGAATGTGTTCATTCACCGTAAGACTATGCTAAGGTACTACTCCTCCTTCGACAGGGTGATCCCGTCCAAGAAGTTATGGCATATTGTATTTACGCTTGAAGAGCACCAGCTCCGTTTTCCTTGGATTGGTCCTCAACACATTTTTGGTAGCCCATTGCGACAATCTCCTCAGTAATCCTTCCATGATCTCGCTGATCGTCGACAGAAACCTGCCTCGAACCAGCAACACGACGTCGTCTGCCCTCTTCATCGACCTGCCCTTGAGGCATGCGTGTTGTGCCCCACTGAAGTTCTCCGGCGTCAGTGTTTTCAGCAAAAACGAATACAGACTAATAGGCCTATAATCCCTCGTCGTTCTGTGGTTTGTTTTTAACGCCTTGGAGATAAAGATCACCTTGACCACCCTCCATTCCCTTGGTATGAAGAACCATGCCAGACTCGCTCGGAAAATCCGGGGTAGGGTGAATCCAAGGGACTCCTGTATCAGTGCGGGGATAATACCGCCAGGTCCGGCCGATTTAAATGCCCGGAAAGTGCGGACTTCCCACACTATCTTCTCCTCGTTAAAGATGTCCGTGATGAGGTCTTCCTCCAAGGTCTAAATCCCCGACCTCTTCCTGGCGGCCCTAGAAATGTGTCTCCACCAAAAGTACCACCATCTCCTGACCACTCTCGATGCATGTCCCGTCCTCCCTCTTCAAGGAGCTATGGGTGCGAGGATCCATGAGAGCACTTTTCGCAACTTAGATGAGTTACTTGTGGTTTCCAATTCCACATATAATTTCGCATAGGAACTCCTCTTCGCCCTCCTCGTCTCCATTTTGAACTCGCCAAGGGCATCGCGATATTCATCCCATCCTGTTGCCATGTTCTCTCTCTTGGTCTTAGTAAAAATCCTTCTACTCTCCTTCCTGAGCACTTTCAGCTTCGGTGACCACAATGACTGGATGGTTTTAAGCGGCGGTACTCTTTCAGGACCGTCAAATAGGCTTTGTTGAGACAATAGAGTATGAATCGGATATTCAAAATGGGGCCAAGGGTCTGGGAGGCTGCCTAACACTCAAAAGAAACATTGATTGAAAGGGAAAATATGATTCATATTTAAATAAAAGATTTTTAGGTGCCAAGTGTCTGGGGAGTCACCCAATATGCATAAAAATTAAAGTGTTGCGCTTTGTTTGTTAGTTTATTTGTATGTTACTTAGAGACTAAAAAGCGGAAGACCCGATTTTCATGAAATTTTCACAGATGATAGAGGATGGCCCCCGATGGATATAGAGTACTCCTTTCTAGATATCCACAAGGAGTGTGGACCATCCCCCTTACACAAATTTTCAAAAGCGCCGGATCTCGGAGATGGGTGCACCGATTTAAGCGAAACTTTTTATGTCCCCTTATTGTAAACCAAAAACTCAAAATTCGTACAAAAAATTGGGGTTACATAACCGTGGAGGACGCCCTACCCCAAAACCCACTAAAATTCAAATTTTACCGATTGGGACAGCATGGACATCAAATGAAAGGAATTCAAGAGCAGGGCATGCCCAAAAATTTCATGTTTACCGATTGGGGCAATAAAGGTATCAAATAAAAGGTAAATGGAAGTAGAATACGAAACGTACATAAAAATTTAGGGTCAAGTTAGGTCAAGAGTAGAATTCGAAAAAATTAACCTCAAAATTATGGCCCACATGAACATGTACACCGAACGGGAAAATATGGGACTTGACCGAAAGTTATTTGAGAATAGAATACGAAACTTATACAAAAACTTGGGTCATTTCCCGGTGAGTCGCTACACTCCAAAATTCAAATAAAAGAAATTTGAGTGTTCAATACGACTATAGCTTAAAGGTGTAGCCTAGCACACCGGTCCTGCTAGTTCCAAAAAACTTAAACTGACACCTAGGTTACATAGGACATTAAAGGACTCAAATGAAAGGTCTTTTGGAGAAAAGTGCACCCCAAAAACCTCAAACATCCGGTGTAGGCTGATCGGGACAGTATTTCATTCCAATGGAGGGTCTTCCGGTGTGTAGTGCAAATCTAAAATCTATAAAAATTTTACATCCATGTGTAAGAAATAACCTTTAGAGTTTGAAAATGACTGTACACGATATGGGTTTTATTATGAATGTCCAAATTAGATAATCCCAGAAGGACGAATGGAAATTCATGAACCATATTTTTAAATTAATTTTTTTAAGCGCTTTTAGGCCATAGCATTTTGGAAAGGGCAAGAAGGCCACTCTTGCCCTAACACCTGCAAGAGAGCCATTGGCAATAGTTGGGGGTTTAGACCGCGTGTCATGCATTGGGTATATACTGCAGTTTTCAGTCCTATTATGCTATATGGTATTGTGGTCTGGCGGACGGCTCTTCAAAAATCCACCTACTGCTCAATACCAAACCGGATCCAAATGATGACTTGTTTGTGCATCACAGCCGCACTGAGGACGACACCAGCTAATGCAATGAATTTACTAAACTAAACGACCAGGAGGGCTTTGGGGTGTACTCTAAAGATCTAGAACTGGTCATATCGAAGAGGTTACCCGACCACTGCAGTGTGTATCAAGCAGAGATCCTAGCAATTAAGGAAGTGGTGGAATGTCTAATGGGGGGATGTTTACGTGAGGTAAGTAGGGTGGTTTGAGCGGGTTTCAGGGGTCATGTTTGGAAGGAGAGGATATCTACATGACCATGGTAAGGCAGGGCGACTGGAGGATTCCATCTACCTCCCACTTAGAAAGAAATCTGTGCTTGTGTGTTAGTGTTGTCTTGTTTGTTAGAGCATTTTTTTTATTGATACGACCCCAGGGCGAAAGATGATGGGATGGGACCTCCCCTGAAAAACCGACAAAGGCTAGCCGGTGCCGGACTCATTTTTGGCCGCAAATAGGGGCCTCGTATCAATATAATGTCATTACGACGATTGGCAAACATATTTTCTCAGACACCCAGGCAGTCATTAAATCCCTCGAGAACAAATTTCTGAAGACAAAAACCGCCCTCGACTGTCGCAGATCTCTCAACGATCTCTCAAAATTTATTTGTTCTGGGTGCCGGGCCACAGAGATATCCCAGGGAATTCTAAAGCGGACGAGCTTGCGAGATTAGACCTTACACACTCCAGGGACACTGGAATCTGTGGGTATGCAACTAGCGACATGTAATCTAAGTTTGCAAGACCGGGCCCGAAGGGCAACGAATGATAGATTGTCACAAAGAGGGGTCTGTGAGCATTCCAAAACTATGTGGTCTAATCTAGACTTGAAGAGGTCTACTGCTTTGCTGTCATTGGCTAAAACTGGCGTCTCAGTCATTATGGGCATCATGACAGGTCATTGTCTAATAAGAAAACATGCTGCCAGACTGAGGTGCCAGAAACGACTTTTGCAGAAGCTGTAGGGACATCGAGGAAGAAGACACTATAGAACATCTTCTGTGTGTGTGTCCCGCACTAGCAGGTAGAAGGAGTTCCACTTTAGGTTCTCATTTATTTGAGAACCTGTCTGATTTAGCGGATATGAACATTCGCAAGTTATTGGGCTTTTTAAAGCTATCTGGATGGTTCAACGGTAGGAACTGGAAGGCTATCTTCTTTTTCCTGTTCCAGTGGTATCACAATGGACGAAAACGTCTAAGTGAGTCTGATGGCAGACAGCCACTTAAACCTAACCTGGTCCATAGCAAACAGCTAAGGAGCCAGCTAGTATTCAATATATGTAAATAATCGCTATTTAAAAAATACATAAAAAATTGGTTTTTGGATATTAAACTTCAAAGTTCACGAGACTTTTACAGAATTACTAATTGGTTAAATACTCTACAGTGCAGCCTAGATCCTAATGCCATGCACTAGAATTCATTTTGGAGATTTCCCATATTTTCTTTGTTATGAAAATTCTTTACCATTGCAACAATATCATGGCTGCAATTAGAACTTCCAAAATGAGCGCCCTGTGCCATATATTGCTGCTGCTGCTGCTGCAGACATTTTGAATGATGTTGTTGTATATTCAAAGTCATATACCATCACCATGCATCAATTTCAATCAGATATCTTTAGCACGTCACGCAGTGCAAAATTAGTATTCATTGAATTTTTGATAAATGTGACAGAAGCAATTTCAGCACATTCTGCAACATTCATCCGTCCGTCCAGCACCAAGATTTGTTTCATGCTCATCTTTGGAAAGGCAAACGACATTAAATCCAAAAGAATAAGGCCTCTCAATATGTTCTACGTTGCTAGGAGTCGAAAGGGGCAGCACAAGGAAAATAACGATGACAACAACAGTCTTTTGTTCTCGACTGCTGATGTGATGATGTTGCCTGTTTTTGTTCTTGTGGGGGTATGGAGAAATGGGGGTCATTTGGTAACTGGAGAACTCACCAGGATTCGTCGGTAGTTGGTGCTGATGTTGGCTTGTTACAGCCTTGCGTTTCTTCTTAGCTGTCAAAATTTTGTTGTTGTGATAAGTTATTATCTTTATGCAACATGCATACGTGGATGCATCACTTTACTGGAGGCATACACTCATCAATAAAGCTGCTTAATGACCATGATCGATTGCACCTTTCACGGTGTGTTGTAGTAGTGTTGGGCTTTTGATGCTGTGGCATCGCCTTCTTCTGTTTCGTTGCATGGTCATCCTCATTGCCAGTACCATCGTTTATGCCAGGGCACATTATATTTTGTATGTTATCCTACGGCATTTTTATTTAAGCCATATGCCATGAAAGAAAAGAGCTTTGCAATAACGTGGATTATGTTACGAGGTTATGTTACAGGATTCCAGTTAATCGTGTTTTGTAGCAAAATATTCCATTCATATACTTAATCGGACTTGTTTGTAACGTAGCAGCTGGGGACCGACGAAATACTACGTTATAGAGAAACTTTCTTATAGAGTAGCGATATCCAGCCCCTTATGGTAGCGTTGATGGCAAGTCGCACGTGTTATTTATCCTAAAGAGACAATATGACCGCTGCTCCGCACATGTTATTAAAATCGTTCTGGGAGATTTTTATGCGAAGATAGGGAAGGAAGACATCTTTGGTTCAACGGTCGGAAAGTTAAGCCTCCACGAGATAACGACCGATAATGGGTTGAGGCTAATAGATTTCGCCGCGGCAAAAAAATATAGTAAGCAGCACCACAATTTAACAAGAAAATATTCACAAAGCCCTATGGCTGTCACCCGATCAAAAGACAAGGAACCCAATGGATCATGTTGTGATAGATGGAAGGCATTCATCAGAATGACGTCCGGAAATTCTACTAAAGAATTAGACATCAAACCAATGGCTTTGATGCAGGCACATACTCCTGAAGAGACAAAGAAGGAAATCTGGTAACTGATATATATAGCATGGAAAGAACATTTTAAGTAACTGCTAGTGTCCGACGACGGCGGCGAAGAGGATACCGCAGAACCAATCCCTGATTATGGTATAGAATGTTTACCTCCTAGTCAAAATGAGGGCCAAGAAGCATTGACCCGACTGAAGAACAACAAGGCAGCAGGAGCCGACGGGTTACCCGCTGAACTATTTTAGACCGGAGGAGACACATTGATAAAGCGTATGCATCAGTTTGTCTGCGCAATCTGGCTAGAAGAAGGCATACCCGATGATTGGAACCTCAGCACATTATTTCCCGTACACAAGAAAGGAGACAAGACGGAATGTGCCAGCTACCGAGGAATAAGTATCCTTCCCATCGTATGCAAGATACTCTCGAGCGTACTGTGTGAAAGATTGAAACCTAAATCCAATGAGGTAATTGGGCCCTATCAATGCGGCTTTAGACCTGATAAATCCACCCTAGACAAGATATTCACACTGCGTCAAATCGTGGAAAAGACCAGAAAAAGACAAATCAACACCTACCATCCCTTTGTTGACTACAAAGCCGCTTTCGATACCCCAACACGCTCAAAGGTATTTCAATCCATGTCTGAGTTTGGTATCCCTGCAAAATTAATAAGACTCTGCAGGATGACACTTGCTGATACAATAAGAATAGGAAATAATCTCTCCGGACCATTCAATACCAAACGAAGTTTTAGATAAGGAAACAGCTCATCGTGTCATCTCTTTAATATCTTGCTGGAGAAAACTATACGAGATGCAGATGTGAATATATATGACACACAAATCACAAGAGAAAACATGCTACTCGCCTATGCCGACGACATCGACATCATAGGTCAGTCACAGGAAGTAGTAAATGCAGCCTTTGAAAGAATCGAAAGGGAGTCAGTGAAACTGGGTCTGGCAGCAAATGAAGATAAAACGAAATGGATAATATTAACTCCAAAAAAGCCCAGTACAACCTATCAGATAAAAAAAATGGACAAAGTTGGGAACCACTACTTTGAGATGGTAAGTAACTTAATCTTCTTCGGTACCGCCGTAACCGAAACGAATGAAACAAATTTTTAAATAAAGCGAAGAATAATACTGGCAAACAGATGCTACTCTGGATAAAGTAAGCAGTTTATAAACAAGACCACCTCTCGACAGACGAAGATTACACTATACAAGACACTGATACTACCCGTGTTGTTATATGGTTCTGAGGCATGTGTACTTGTGAAAGCAGACAAGGCAGTTCTGGAGTGTTTGAGAGAAGGTTAGGTTAGGATTAAGTGGCAGTCTGCCGTTAGACTCACTTAGACGTTTTCGTACATATACCATAGGAACAGAAGAAGGAAGTTGCCTTCTAGTTCTTACCGTTGAGCCATCCAGATCGCTTAAAAAGCTCAATAACTTGCTAATGTTCACATCCGCTAAATCAGAAAGGTTCTCCAAAAATGAGAACCTAAAGTGGAACTCCTTCTGACTGCTAGTGCGGGACACACACAGAAGGTGTTCTATAGTTTCTTCTTCAACGATGTCTTCACAGCTGCCTGGCTGTCTGAGAAGATGTTTATGGCAATCGTCGTAATGACATTATATATTTTAACCATTCCACCACTTCCTTAATTGCAAGGATTTTCGCTTAACACACAATGGTCGAGTAATATTTTCGATATAACCAGTTCTAGATCTGGTTATATATATAAACGCCCATCTGGTCGTTTAGTTTAGAAGCATCCATATAGAAGTCTATGTAACTTCTGTTACCATGGATATTGTAGTTCCAATCGGTTCTATCAGAAATAGTGGTACAGTACTTTTTATCAAAAAGCGGCCCAGATAGGGTGTAATCCACACTGCCTGGAACATCGGATGTTGTATCAAGGATAACACAGTGTCCGAAGCCTTTACATGGCCAATGAGAAAGCTCCCTTAACCTCATGGCAGCGGTCGTTGCAATTTGGGTAGCCACAATGTCCAGATGCATAAGATGTAGCATTAAATTCAGTGCATCAGATGGTGTTGAACTCAGAGGGGTTGTGATGCACAAACAAACCATCCTTTGGATCCGGTTAAGTATTGAGTACTAGGCGGACTTTTGAAGCGCCGTCCACCAGACCACAACACAGTATATACCCAATGCATGACACGCGGTCTAAACCCCCAACTTTTGTCAATGGCCTTATTGCCGGTGTATAAGGTAAGAGTTGCCTTTCTTGCCCTTTCCAAAATGTTGGCTTTAAAGTTCAATTTCCTGTCCAGCAAATCATTCAGGTATTTTGCGCTTTCTATTAATGCAACATGACAGGTTCCACTGTAGGTAACTTGTATCTCCTGCTGAACTAAATTCCTTCTGTCGTGCACGAATTTATACATAGACCATTTGGTAGCGCACTTCCCTGTTGCACGTAGAGCTTCCTGAAGTATATCTCTTAGTGTGCTGGGAAACTTTTCCCTAACCTCGATTGTCATCAGCACTCGGGACCACTTTTACGCCTTTTTCTTCCAGAGACAATAATATATATTCCAAAGTAGAGGAGACTGAACACCTCCATGAGGTGTTCCTATGCTGACCATCTTTTTAGATCCACAGATCCCAAGCCTGCCGTAATGCATATTTTAGTAAGTAATTTATTAATTAACTTTCTTACGGTAGAGTTGATGCCTAAAAACTTCAACTCCTTCATGATTGACGTCGGTTTTATGTTACGTTAGATAAGAGTGGCAGTCCTTTACAAGCTCACTTAGACAATTATAGGTCCATAGTGATACCACAGTAGCGACAGACCAAGGCTTCTGGCGGGAATCGAACCTAAGACCCTTGCACTGGTAATCCAAGCACGCTACCAACTCGGCTACCGGGGCGCCCCGACGTCAGTTTTACATTATTGAAAGCACATTCAATGTCAAGAAATGCTACCATTCTCTATGTAGCCGACAAGTTGTCGAAGGGCTGTTTCAGTGGATTTGCTTTTACTATATGCATGCTGCTGCCGCGACAGGCGATCTAGAGGGATATTTGCCCTAAGATATGTTGCTATCAACCTTTCAAGAGTCTTCAGGATAAAGCATGATAGACTAATAGGACGAAAATCTTTCGCCATGAATACCGGTGACAACCCCTTCTGGTGCCACGTTGTCCGTTAAAGAATTTACCGGTAAATGTGTATCAACGAGTAGTTCTAGTGTTTCCTCAGATATTGTCCATACACTCTCTGACTTCTGAATATACCCCACCGTAATAGGTCTCGAGGACGGAATCTCCCTTAGCCTAGAGGCCTCAGACGTATCCTCCACAGAGCTGCAGAATTCTACCCAGGATTTTTTCTGAGCCTTTCTCAGCTCGCCCTTATATCTTCCTAACTTAGCCTTATAGATGTTCCAATCGTGTATTGCTCTTGTGCCATTTGCTTTGTTGAAGAGTTTTCTGCAGTCCTTCCTTAGACCACCAGCTCAGGGATCCACCGTGGCGGTCGCCGTTTGCCCCTTGGCTTGGCACAAGGACATGCTGACATAAGTGAGTCATTCATGGCCTTCGTGATCCGCTTGACCACTATGTCTATATCCTCCGTAGTTTTCACTTCCTTTTCTAGTCTAGAAGTGATAGTGGTGCAGAATTTGTGCCGAAATTTATCTCAATCCGCCTTTTTATACCCTCCACCATAAGATGGGGGGAATACTAATTTCGTCATTCTGTTTGTAACTACTCGAAATATTCGTCTGAGACCCCATAAAGTATATATATTCTTGATCGTCGCGAAATTTTATGTCGATCTAGCCATGTCCGTCCGTCTGTCCGTCCGTCCGTCCCTCCGTCCGTCTGTCTGTCGAAAGCACGCTAACTTCCGAAGGAGTAAAGCTAGCCGCTTGAAATTTTGCACAAATACTTCTTATTAGTGTAGGTCGGTTGGTATTGCAAATGGGCCATATCGGTCCAAATTTTAATATAGCTGCCATATAAACCGATCTTGGATCTTGATTTCTTGAGCCTCTAGAGTGCGCAATTCTAATCCGATTGGAATGAAATTTTGCACGACGTGTTTTGATATGATATCCAACAACTGTGCCAAGTATGGTTCAAATCGGTCGATAACCTGATATAGCTGCCATATAAAACGATCTTGGGTCTTGACTTCTTGAGCCTCTAGAGGGCGCAATTCTTATCCGATTGGAATAAAATTTTGCACGACGTTTTTTGTTATGATATCCAACAACTGTGCTACGTATGGTTCAAATCGGTTCATAACCTGATATAGCTGCCATATAAACCGATCTTGGGTCTTGACTTCTTGAGCCTCTAGAGTGCGCAATTCTTATCCGATTGGAATGAAATTTTGCACGATGTGTTTTGTTATGATATCCAACAACTTTGGCAAGTATGGTTCATATCGGTCCATGTTTTGATATAGCTGCCATATAAACCGATCTTGGGTCTTGACTTCTTGAGCCTCTAGAAAGCGCAATTCTTATCCGATTTGAGTGAATTTTGGCACGAAGTATTTTGTTATGACATCCAACAACTGTGCCAAGTATGGTTCAAATCGGTCCATAACCTGATATAGCTGCCATATAAACAGATCTGGGGATTTTACTTCTTGAGCTTCTAGAGGGCCCAATTCTTATCCAATTTGGCTGAAATTTTGCATGACGTATTTTATTCTTACTTTCAACAACTGTGTCAAATAACGTTCAAATCGGTTTATAACCTGATATAGCTGCCATATAAACCGATCTGGGATCTTGACTTCTTGATCCCTAGAAGTCGCAATTATTATCCGATATGCCTGAAATTTTGTACGACGGATCCTCTCATGACCATCAACAAACGTGTTTATTATGGTCTGAATCGGTCTATTGCCCGATACAGCTCCCATATAAATCGTTCTCTCTATTTTACTTCATGAGCCCCCAATGGGCGCAGTTCTTATTCGAATTGGCTGAATTTTTACACAGGTCTCCAACATATAATTTAATTGTGGTCCGAACCGGACAATATCTTGATATCGCTCTAATAGCAGAGCAAATCTTTTCTTATATCCTTTTTTGCCTAAGAAGAGATGCCGGGAAAAGAACTCGACAAATGCGATCCATGGTGGAGGGTATATAAGATTCGGCCCGGCCGAACTTAGCACGCTTTTACTTGTTTCTGTTTAGCCGAGGGACCACTACTCCAGTATTTTCTACAAGGCTAAAACTAATATAACGATGATCAGAGAAGCTGTGGTCATCCAACACTTCCCAGTCGCACATTCTTACACTTATATCTTCCGATACAAAGGTAATATCTAGTACCTCCTGCCTGTTCCTGGTAATAAAGGTTTAGCCCCTTTATTACAAATTGCCAAATTGCACCTTATAATATATTCGATCACCCCTTTCGTTGACATCCGAATTTCTCCATATTTGGTGATTTGCAATAGCATCACTTCCTATAATACGGTTCTTCTTCGCTACAGAAGCGGCTTCAACCAGCGACTTAGGTTTAAAGGCGACATCTCTGAATCGTGTGCCATATGTAGGGAAGCAAGCCAGTAATGAGACTTGTTTATTTCAAGGCTGGCTAGCAACGGAAGAAGGAAAACATTTTCAAGATTACTAAATCTAAATACTATTGTTCTAAATCTTCACTGCTTTGCGACGTAAGAAGAAAAACATTTAGACCACTCTTTGAAGCAAGAATACAGGCTCTGTGTCTCCCATTCCCCGTACCCTTGAGTAGATTAAATCCCGGAATTATTAGTCCACGGATCATTCCTTCACACATCCATGGTTCCTGGACAAGAACCACGTCAAATCCACCTGCCATCAGGAGCACCTTTAGTTCCGCCGAAGCGGCCATACAATGGTGGAAATTTATCTGTCATTCCTTCACACATCCATGGTTACTGGACAAGAACCACGTCAAATCCACCTGCCATCAGGAGCAC
Source organism: Stomoxys calcitrans (assembly GCF_963082655.1). Classification (NCBI taxonomy): domain Eukaryota; kingdom Metazoa; phylum Arthropoda; class Insecta; order Diptera; family Muscidae; genus Stomoxys; species Stomoxys calcitrans. The sequence continues at coordinate 131,316,764 of NC_081554.1, read as the reverse complement.
CTTTAGTTCCGCCGAAGCGGCCATACAATGGTGGAAATTTATCTGTAGAAACCGGACAATAATCAAGATTCAGAACTTCCACCACTGTTGTGTTATCCTCGTCTTCTGATTCCACCAGGAGTTCATCCTCACAAGATTCGTTAGAAAACTTAGAAATATGTGGTATCACTCTTCCTCAGGACACTGGACACATGCGTTTCAACGATTCCTCCTTAGATCTTTCACTAGCTGTTGCTGTCGAAGAACTTTCTGAGTTCCGTGCTTCCCCGCTGGCGCACACCTTGAGCCCAGTTCGATGCCATCCCCCCCACGATTCACGATTGTGGCAGGGGGATTTTCAGTCTCCTGCAATCCGCCAGACTTTAGCGATGTGGTCGATAGTTCCAGCAGATAGTGTTCAGCAACAACCTCTGAGTCATCTCCTGATTCCCCAAATCCAAGACCTTCAGTTTCAACTTGTTCAATCCGTAGGATACAACCCTTTCAGACTTGTCAAGGACTGCGAGACAGTCGGAGTTTAGTACGAATACTGCATGTCATCATCTACCATCACCATCATCCTCATTTAATCTACCAATCTTCCAGTCGGTAAGGAATGTTCCTTAATCATCTAGTCTTTTGGTTGACTGAAGTGCAGCTTCCGAATCTAGACGTGTAGTCTTTGGTTTAGCCTGTGCAGCGAATCTCCAAACCCAATTAATGGAATCTCTCTCCCAATTAGTGAGAGTCTTAGGATCATTCGCACCAAGCCTCTCAATAAACCTGAGAGCGATGCGTCTTATATTATTCCAACTCCTTAAAGAGATAGTGAGAAAGTTTCTTCGTAAATTATATGGACCAGTTTGCGTTAATGGAGAATATAGGCGTCGTATGAACAACGACCTGTATATCGACGAAAGCATAGTTACATGTAACGAAACTGGTAAAGAAGCTCCAGCAAAGAAGACTTTTAAAGGTAAATACTGTGGTACACGTAAACCGGGACGACCAAATGCCCGATGGAAAGATCAATGGGTGGGAGACTCCTCGAAACTTGGTTTCAGAGATAAAAAAAATTAGCGCAGGAGATCGAGGTGCTTGGAACGCTATTCTACATTCGGCTAGTGGAACAAATGTTCTGTCATAGCCAATTTAACAAAGAATTTTCCAATCAGTCGCTAGGTCACACAGCAAATATTTTAAACTTATAATATACCCATATTAAAAAACTTAGTGTAGCATTTGTCGAGTTCTTTTCCCGGCATCTCTTCTTAGGTAAAAAAAAGGATATAAGAAAAGATTTCCTCTGCTATTAGAGCGATATCAAGATATGGTCCGGTTCGGACCACAATTAATTTATATGTTGGAGACCTGTGTAAAATGTCAGCCAATTCGAATAAGAATTACGCCCTTTGGGGGCTCAAGAAGTAAAATAGAGAGACCGATTTATATAGGAGCTGTATCGGGATATAGACCGATTCAGACCATAATAAACACGCATGTTGATGGTCATGAGAAGATCCGTCGTATAAAATTTCAGGCAAATCGTATAATAATTGCGACCTCTAGAGGCTCAAGAAGTCAAGATCCCAGATCGGTTTATATGGCAGCTATATCAGGTTATGGACCGATTTGAACCTTATTTGACACAGTTATTGAAAGTAAAACTAAAATACGTCATGCGAAATTTCAGCTCAATCGGATAAGAATTGCGCCCTCAAGAAGCTCAAGAAGTCAAGTCCCCAGATCTGTTTATATGACAGCTATATCAGGTTATGGACCGATTTAAGCCATAGTTGGCACAGTTGTTGGATATTATAACAAAATGCTTTGTGCAAAATTTCATTCAAATCAGATAAGAATTGCGCTCTCTGGAGGCTCATGAAGTCAAGAACCAAGATCGGTTTATATGACAGCTATATCAGGTTCTAGACCGATTTGAACCATACCTGACCCAGTTGTTGGATATCATAACAAAACACATCGTGCAAAATTTCATTCCAATCGGATAAGAATTGCGCACTCTAGAGGCTCAAGAAGACAAGACCCAAGATCTGGTCCGATATGGCTCATTTACAATCCCAACCGACGTACACTAAAAATAAGTATTTGTGCACAATTTCAAGCGGCTAGCTTTACTCCTTCGGAAGTTAGCGTGCTTTCGACAGACAGACGGACGGACGAACATGGCTAGATCGACATGAAATGTCGTGTCGATCAAGAATATATATATTTAATGGGGTCTCAGACGAATATTTCGAGTAGTTTCAAACAGAATGACGAAATTAGTATACCCCCCATCCTATGGTGGAGGGTATAAAAAGTTGCCAAGAAATTCGATTATAGAGATTAGTTTGTGTGCGCTTTAAAAAGTATTCGTTATAGAGAAGTTCGTTATAGATAGGTTAAAATAGGTGAACATGTCTTCAATTTTTATCAATTCGATATAGGGAACAGAGAACAGCAACGAGCCACCTTAAAAGCAAACAAAAATGCGTTAAATTCGGCCGGGCCGAACTTTGGATACCCACCACCTCGGGTATATATGTAAACCACGTTTCGTCAAAATCCGGTGAAAAATACATACCTTATGTCCCATAGCAGCTATATCGAAACATGTTCGATTTGGACCAAATACTTGTTAGTACAAGTGATTGTTTAATTGTGTATAACAAAATATTGGTCTTACAATTAGCTATATATAAAAGTAAACCCATCTGAACCATATTCGACACGGATGTCGAAAAGCCTAACATAAGTCACTGTATCAAATGTCAGTGAAATCGGATTATAAATTCGCCTTTTATGGGGCCAAGACAATAAATCGACTATATGGCAGCTATATCTAAATATGAACCGACTTGGGCCAAGTTTCAGAAAAATGTCGAAGAGCGTAACACAACTCACTGTCCTAAATTTCAGCGAAATCGGACAATAAATGCGTCTTTTATGGCCCAAAACCTTAAATCAAGAAATCGGTCTATATGACTGCTATATCCAAATCTGGACCGATCTGTGGCATATTGCAGAAGTACATCGAGTGGCTTTACTTAACACACTGCCCCAAATTTCGGGGACATCGGAAAAAAAATGAAGTAAGTCATGTGCGCCTTGTTTGGCCCAAGACCTTAAATCGAGAGATCGGTCTATATGGCAGCTATATCAAAATCTGGACCGATCTAGGCCAAATTAAAGAAGGATGTCGAAGAGCCTAACACAAATCACTGTCCCAAATTTCGGCGACATCGGACAATAAATGCGCTTTTTATTGGCGCAAAACCTTAAATCGAGAGATCGGATAATAAATGTGGCTTTTATGGGCCTACGACCACAAATCGGCGGATCGGTCTATATGGGGGCTATAGTCCGATATAGCCCATCTTCGCCAAAGGTGGGATATATTTTTTGGACAAAAAAAGAATCCGTGCAAAATTTCAACTCAATATCTCTATTTTTAAAGACTGTAGCGAGACTTCAACAGACAGACGGACGGACATGTCTAGATCGTCCTAGATTTTTACGCTGATCAAGAATATAAATACTTTATAGGGTCGGAAATGGATATTTCGATGTGTTGCAAACGGAATGACAAAATGAATATACCCCCATCCTTCAGTGGGGGGTATAATAAGTGCATATGGTAGATATGCAGCGAATGGCAAGCTCACACCTTATACTAGCAATCGTTGTTGGCGTTAAATTCGTTGAGCTATTGTTATTGTTTCTGCTGATGAGTATAAACTGATTACTGGGCGAGGGCTCACATTGACCTTAAAAGAATAGAAAACACACACAAATAGCTACATTTCAAAGTCATGAGAGCTGAAATAAATTTGAGTACTTTGTAATTGGCTTCAATAAAGAAAATAAAGAAAAAAAATGAAGTAAGTCATGTCACTGCTAAAATGGATCAGAATTAATCCAATAATAGAAAGCAAGTGCAAAAAGTACAGAAGAATATTTATGCCGCTCAATAAAACTTGATGTCTCATTCCTCTGTTTCGGCTTCAGCTTCAAATGACACTCACCTGAGTCGTGTTCTTTTGCAAACAACATACGAACCGTCGACCAAATTGAAAATCAAATCCACTCAATGTTTACTAAAACGTTCGCGCATTTCTCATTCTATTGTATTTCTGTGTGTGTTTTTATGTGGCATGCGATACAGACAATTGCTTTGGCCAAAAAGGCTATTGAGTTCCAAATTTTGGATCTCATGCAGTTCTCTTATAGGGAAGTTCGTTATAGAGAAGTTGGACTGTTTTTATACCCTCCACCCTAGGATGGGGGGTATACTAATTTCGTCATTCTGTTTGTAACTACTCGAAATATTCGTCTGCGACCCCATATTTTATGTCGATCTAGCCAATACTTCTTATTAGTGTAGGTCGCTTGGTATTGTAAATGGGCCATATCGGTCCACGTTTTGATATAGCTGCCATATAAACCGATCTTGAATCTTGATTCTTGAGCCTCTAGAGTGCGCAATTCTTATCCGATTGGAATGAAATTTTGCACGACGTGTTTTGTTATGTTATCCAACAACTGTGCCAAGTATGGTTCAAATCGGTTCATAACCTGATGTAGCTGCCATATAAACCGGTCGTGGGTCTTGACTTCTTGAGCCTCTAGAGTGCGCAATTCTTATCCGATTGGAATGAAATTGTGCACGACGTTTTTGTTATGATATCCAACAACTGTGCCAAGTAGGGTTCGAATCGGTCCATAACCTGATACAGCTGCCATATTAACCGATCTTGGGTCTTGATTTCTTGAGCCTCTAGAGGGCGCAATTCTTATCCGATTTGAATGAGTTTTTACACGTAGTATTTTGTTATGATATCCAACAACGGCGCCAAGTATGGTATTAATAGGTCTATAACCTGAAATAGCTGTCATATAAACCGATCTGGGGTCTTGACTTCTTGAGCCTCTAGAGGGCGCAATTCTTATCCGATTGGAATGAAATTTTGCACGACGTGTTTTGTTATAATATCCAACAACTGTACCACGTATGGTTCATATCGGTCTATAACGTGATATAGCTGTCATATAAACCTATCTTTGGTCTTGACTTCTTGAGCCTCTACAGGTTGCAATTATTATCCGATTTGCCTGAAATTGTACGACGGATCCTCTCATGACCATCAACATACGTGTTTAATGTGGTCTGAATCGGTTTATAGCCCGATACAGCTCTCATATAAATAGATCTTTCTATTTTACTTCTTGAGCCCCCAAAGGGCGCAATTCTTATTCGAATTGGCTGACATTTTACACAGGTCTCCAACATATAATTTAATTGTGGTCCAAACCGGACCATGTCTTGATATCGCCCTAATAGCAGAGCAAATCTTTTCTTATATCCTTTTTTGGCTAAGAAGAGATGTCGGGAAAAGAACTCGACAAATGTGATCCATGGTGGAGGGTATATAAGATTCGTCCCGGCCGAACTTAGCACGCTTTTACTTGTTTGTTATGTTACTAACAACACGATGTATATATTTCCGACTTTAAAAAGAATATATTTTTTCAGTTGTCTTGACATTTTCGATCTTACAATATATGCTGTATTGTTTCACATTTAGATATAGCTTCTTTACAAACCGATTATTCGATATGATATCTTAATCCCCTTGAACCATCAAATTTAACCGATATGGTTAAATAAGGTCTATGGCTAAATAGGTTCATAGCCTAAGACCTCTGCAGCTATTTCAAATGAACCATATCGGTTCAGGTTTAGATATAGACCCAACATTCATGTAAGTATGTAAGTTTGGTCCAAATAAGTCTATAACCTGGGACCTAATTCCCACATCCGTTATCGAGGAAGTTTTTGTTCGAAGATTAATTTCGTTTCGAAAATACTATCTGGATGCTGAGGAATAAAATGTTTAAAATATCCGTTTAAAATGTTTAAAATATCCGATTCAAATTTTAAGCTCACTGATAAGGGGTCTCCTTTTTATAACCGAGTCCGAACGGCGTGCCGCTGTGTGACATCTCTTTGGCGAGAAGTTTTACAATGCATTGTACCTCACAAATGTTGCCAGCATTAGGAGGGGAAAACCACCATTGAACATTTTTTCCGTTTGGTGGGTCAATAAACCATGAGGCTTCTGGTGGCACATGAAAACGAGGGGTTTGGTTTATATGGGCGGTATACCTATAAGATTTGGTGTTTGAGGGTATAAACGTAGTTCGTATTCCAATTTGTATATAATCGAGTAAAAATATCGGCTTCTAGGGGCTCAAGAAGTAAAGTCGAAGACGGCAAACGCTTTTCCAAAATCAAGCTGTTTGACTGCTTTTAACTGCACGCCTCCTATTTTGATTTTCATCATGACTTAATCCATCTGTAGCCTTATACCTCGAAATTACGTAAACTCTTCTTCATCACTTAATCATCATTGTGATATATTTTCTCTGCAACATTGAGATGCAGCCTTTACACAATCACTGTTGGTTAATGTGTAACCATCATTAAAGTCTTTTTATCAGGAGACACACGCTCCGACTTCAAACTTGCCACCATGCAACCAAAGCAAATCATTTATCCACCCAACCGGCCGTCCAACATTGAAAATCATGCAAACCATCCGTCTAGAGAGCTGATGTGGCTGCTATTGTTGATTGATGTCTTTAATAAATAAAACCATGCCTGCTCCAACTTTGGCTTGTGTTTGATGTGCCATTCATACGAGGCACAGGGACAATAGCATATGTCAGTGAAGTCATTTGGTCGATTTGGGTTATCATCACGCACATGTTGATTGAAGTCATCTGTCTTCCTGTACTGTATGGATGTGGGCTTTCGACTGCTTTGTGGTTTTGTGGTTTCCAGAATAGTAATTAGTTTCCAGTTAATAATTGAAAATTTGTTTTGGTAAAGCCTGCTGAATGATTGCTAGCTTCAAACCTCTATAGATCGTGGTGATTTTCTTGTTGGGTAAACTGCTGCTTTAAAAGCTCAGTCGGTCACAAGCGCATATTAATTGGAAACAATGAATATAAAAAGGATATTGTTGTTTTCACTTTATCCGTTATCCATTTAACAAATTGCTTTGTTTAAACTAGGGAAATGTAAAATGCGATAATAAAAACGGTGGTCTAGAATATGAAAACTAGTAATATGGGGTTTCCCAACAATATGTGTTATTTTGAATCACCCGGCATGGTCCTGCAAGCGTGGTCATGGTGGCCATTTGGCTGGTGTTTTTTATACCCACCGCCGACGGATGGGGGTATATTCATTTTGTCATTCCGTTTGCAACACATTGAAATATCCATTTCCGACCCTATAAAGTATATATATTCTTGATCAGCGTAAAAATCTAACCCGATCTAGACATGTCCGTCCGTCTGTCCGACTGTCCGTCTGTCTGTTGAAATCACGCTACGGTCTTCAAAAATAGAGATATTGAGCTGAAACTTTGCACAGATTCTTTCTTTGTCCATAAGCAGGTTAAGTTCGAAGATGGGCTATATCGGACTATATCTTGATATAGCCCATATATAGACCGATCCGCCGATTTAGGGTCTTAGGCCAATAAAAGCCACATTTATTATCCGATTTTGCTGAAATTTGGGACAGTGAGTTGTGTTAGGCCCTTCGACATCCTCCGTTAATATGGGTTAGATCGGTTGAGATTTAGATATAGCTGCCATATAGACCGATCCTTCAATTTAGGGTCTTAGGCCCATAAAAGCCACATTTATTATCCGATTTTGCTGAAATTTGAGACAGTGAGTTGTCTTAGGCCCTTCGATATCTTCTGTTAATATGGCTCAGATCGGTTCAGATTTGGATATAGCTGCCATGTAGACCGATCCTCCAATTTAGGGTCCTAGGCCCATAAAAGCCACATTCATTATCCGTTTTTACTGATATTTGGAACAGTGAGTTTTCTTTGGCCCTTCGACATCTTCCGTTAATGTGGCTCAGATCGGTTCAGATTTGGATATAGCTGCCATATAGACCGTTCCTCCAATTTACCTCCAATTTAGGGTTTAAGGCCCATACAAGCCACTTTAAATATCCGATCTTGCTGAAATTTGGGACAGTGAGTTGTGTTAGACGTCCTTCGTCAATTTGGCCCAGATCGGTTCAGATTTGGATATAGCTGCCATATAGACCGATATTCCGATTTAGGATCATAGGCCCATAAAAGCTACATTTATTATCCGATTTTGCTGAAATTTGGGACAGTGCGTTGTCTTACGCCCTTCGACATCCCCCTTAATATGGCTCAGATCGGTTTAGATTTGGATATAGCTGCCATATAGACCGATCTCTCGATTTGAAGTCTTGGTACATAAATGGCGCATTTTTAATCCGATTGCACTGAAATTTGACATACTGACTTATGTTATGCTTTTCGACATTCGTGTCGTATATAGTTCAGATCAGTTTATTTTTAGATATAACTACTAAAAAGACCAATATTTTGTTATATACAATTTAACAATAACTTTTACTTATTACTATTTGGTCCTAATCGGAACATATTTCGATATAACTGCTATGGGACATAAGGTATACAATTTTCACTGGATTTTGATGGAAGGTGGTTTACATATATACCCGAGGTGGTGGGTATCCAAAGTTCGGCCCGGCCGAACTTAACGTTTTTTACTTGTTTTACATTAACAACATACCTTCCTCTCTATTATGAAATAAACAGTTCATATTTGCCATAAACTTTCCATTAAGGACCAAGGACAAAGTTCTCATTTATCAACGATTGCTGTCCGATTCAAGTTAATGTTAAATGGGGGCCTCCTTTTTATACCCGAGTCCGAACGGCGTGTACGAAACTTCTATGGGTTGAAGTTTTTTTACGATCCCATAGAAAAGTTGATACCAAACGTGCTCATTACAGTACCATACCGTATTGATAGTAAATCAAAAAGCAATACCTCATGGAATGGAAGAAATACAAAAATGATTAATACCGTTTGGTACTAGCCTTATTACAGAACTGGTATTGGTTTTAATACCAATCTGTTACTGGTTTTAGTAAAAAACCGTTAATGAATATTCCACCACCTAATTAAACAAAATAAAAAATCATAGAAAATAATTTTGATGTTACTTTATTTCCATTATTTATTGTATGTACCATACGGGAAATGTTTAGTCAATTGCCCCGAATATTCCAGCCCCATTCTGGTAAATATCCCATCACCAGAAGACCCATCCCGTGACAGGTTTGGAACCTGTACCATTTCCCGTATGGCAGTTACAATTAAATAATAACAACAAATAAAGTTACATTGTAACTAACCTCGATTCTTTGTATGCAGCAATTGATTTCATGTCATTGATTCCAAGAAGTGGTTTTCATATGAATACAAGGACACAATCCTTTACCACACCGCTGGTGAGTATTAAAACAAGTTTCTAAGCACACAAATTGTAAAAAATATAATAATTAAAACAAATCTTATATATAAAAATCAATTTGTGTTTGCTTGTAGATTTGTTTGTTTGTTTGTATGTTTGTGTGGTCCTTATAGAATCAGAAACGGCTGAACCGATTTTCTTGAAATTTTCACAGATGGTGCATAATGACCCCGTGGTGAAAATAGGGTACTACATTTTTTGATATCCGAAGGGGGCGGACCCTCCCCCTTAGCATAATTTACAGAAACGCCAGATCTCGGAGATGGGTGGTGCGATTTAAGCGAAATTTTGTGTGTTCTCATATAGTACTCTAAAAATAACAAGTAAAAAGGCGTTAAGTCCGGCCGGGCCGAACTTTGGACACCCACCACCTCGGGTATATATGTAAACCACCTATCATCAAAATCCAGCGAAAATTGCATGCCTTATGTCCCATAGCAGTTATATCGAAATATGATCCGATTTGAACCAAATACTAATAAGTACAAGTCATTGTTCAATTATATATAACAAAATGTTGGTCGTTTTAGCTATATCTAAAAATAAACCGATCTGAACCATATACAATATGGATGTCGAAAAGCCTCACATAAATCAATGTGTAAAATTTCAGTTAAATCGGATTATAAATGCGTCTTTTTGGGGCCAAGACTTTAAATCGAGATATCGGTCTATATCGCAGCTATATCCAAATCTTGATCGACCTGAATGAAATTAAACAAGTAAAAAGGCGTTAAGTTCGGCCGGGCCGAACTTTGGATACCCACCACCTCGGGTATATATGTAAACCACCTTTCATCAAAGTTCGGTGGAAATGTCATACCTTATGCCCCATATCAGTTATATCTAAATATGTTCCGATTTAGACCACATACTAATAAGTACACTAGCTATATGTAAAAATAAACCGATCTGAACTATATACGACACGGATGTCGAAAACCCTAACATAAGTCACTGTGTCAAATTACAGTGAAATCGGATTATAAATGCGCCTTTTATGGGGCCAAGACTTTAAATAGAGATATCGGTCTACATGTCAGCTATATCCAAATCTGGACCGATTTGGGCCAAGTTGCATAAAAATGTCGAAGAGCCTAACACAAAGCACTGTCTCAAATTTCGGCGAAATCGGACAATAAATGCCTCTTTTATGGGCCCAAAACCTTAAATCGAGTGATCGGTCTATATGGCAACTATATTCAAATCTGGACTGATCTGGGCAAAATTGAAGAAGGACGTCGAAGAGCCTAACCGAAAGGCCTAACACAACTAACTGTCCCGAATTCCAGCGAAGCGAAATCGGATAATAAATGTGGCTTTTATGGGCCTTAGACCCTAAATCGGAGGATCGGTCTATATGACAGCTATATCCAAATCTGGACCGATCTGAGCCAAATTGACGAAGGATGTCGAAGCGCTAAGCACAACTTACTGCCCAAAATTTCAGCAAAATCGGATAATAAATGTGGCTTTTATGGGCCTAAGACCCTAAATCGGCGTATCGGTCTATATGGGGGCTATATCAAGATATAGTCCGATATAGCCCATCTTCGAACTTAACCTGCTTATGGACAAAAAATGAATCTGTGCATTTCAGCTCAATATCTCTATTTTTAAAGACTGTAGCGTGATTTCAACAAACAGACGGACAGACGGACGGACATGTCTAGATCGTCTTAGATTTTTACGCTGATCAAGAATATATATACTTTATAGGGTCGGAAATGGATATTTCGATGTGTTGAAAACGGAATGACAAAATGAATATACCCCCATCCTTCGGTGGTGGGTATAAAAATTTGGTATCCAAATTTCGGATGGGGTACCTAGGGGGGCCGCCCAACCCTAAAACCTACCGAATATATATTTAGACCAATCACGACAATATGGGACTCTAATGAAAGGTATTTAGAATAAAAAAACATATCTGATATCTAATTGTCGAACCAAGTGCTAGGAGGACCACCTAAACCTACAAAACACACCTAAATCGGACATATTTACCGACCATGGCAATATGGGACTCAAATGAAAGGTATATGCGAGTAGAATACGAATCTGATATCCAAATGTGGGACCACGTTTCTGGCGGTCCACCCCTTCCCCAAAACACTCCCAAACAGGACTTATTTCCTGACCATGGGAATATGGGGCTTAAATTAAAGGTATTTGAGTGTAGAATTAGAATCTGATATCCAAATATGAGATCAAGTGTTTGGGGTGCCGCCTCTCCCCAAAAACCTCCCCCAAAGGGGACACATTTACGACCATGGCCACATGGGGCTCAAATGAAAGATCTTTGGGAGTAAAGCACAAAGCTGATATCAATATTTGGGAAAAGTGTCTATGGGGCCACCCCACCCCCACAACATAACCAAACCCAAAACACCCCTAAATCGTATATATTTACCGATCATGGCAATATGAGACTTAAATGAAAGGTATTTGCGAGTAGAATACGAATCTGATATCCAAACGTGGGACCACGTTTCTGGAGGTCCACCCCTTCCCCAAAACACCGCCCAAACAGTACCTTTTTACTGACTATGGAAATATGGGGCTTAAATAAAAGTTATTTGAGTGTAGAATTTGAATCTGATATCCAAATATGGGACCAAGTGTTTGGAGGCCGTCTCTCCCCAAAAACAACCCCCAAAGGAGACAAATTTACGACCATAGCCATATGGGGCTTAAATGAAGGTCTTTGGGAGTAAAGCACGAATCTGATATCAATATTTGGGAAAAGTGTCTATGGGGCCCCCACAACACCACCCAAATAAAAAGTATTTGCTGACTTTTGCAATATGAGGCTCAAATACGAGGGTGTTTAGAGTGGAACATGAAAATATGGGGCCGACTATGAAAATATGGGGCTCAAATTTAAGGTATTTGAGAGTAGACCACGTATCTGATATCTACATTAGGGACCAACTGTCTAGGGGACGTCCCACCACTATAACAACCCCCAAATAGGACGTATTTGCTCACCAAGACAATTTGGGTCTTAAAGAAAGTGGAACTAAATATTTAAAGTTTTTAGGGCCAAAACCCCAAACCGGACATATTTGGTGACTTTTGCAATAAGGAGTTTAAATGAGATTTGAAAACGAATTTGATATCCAATTTTGAGGCAAAGGGCAATAAGGGGTTCAAATAAATGATATATAGATATGTGAGATGTATGACACGTTGCTGATATATTTTCCGGGCTAAGTGTTTGGGCGACCACCCCAATCCCCAAAACACCACTAAATCGGCCATATTTACCGACCATGTCAATGTGGAGCTTAAATGAAAGGTATTGCGGGTAGAGCAAGAATTTATGACCACTTTCGGGACCATTTTTCTGAGGGTCAAGCCCTTTCCCAAAATATGGGGTTCAAATATATGATATATAGATATATGAGAATAGAGCACGTTGCTGATATATTTTTCGGGCTTAGTGTTTGGAGGACCACCCCAATCCACAAAACACCACTAAATCGGCCATATTTACCGACCATGTCAATGTGGAGATTAAATGGAAAGTATTGGGGGGTAGAGCAAGAATTGATACCCATTTTCGGGACCAAAGTTCTGGGGTCAACCCTTTTCCCAAAATACCCCACAGGCAGCAATTTTTTTTGTGACCATCGCAAAATGGGGCTCAAATAAATGTATTTGGGAGTAGAAGAGAAATTTGATATCCAAATTTAGGACCATATATTTAGGGCATCATCCCTTTCCCAAAACACCCCCAAAGGGAAAAAATTTTTCGACCATGCCAATATGTGGCTCAAATGAAAGGTATTTTAGATTAGAAAACGAATTTGATAACCTATTTTGGGGTCATGTGTATGGGGGACGCCTCATCCTGTAAACTCCTCTTAAGCCAATGGCAATATGGGGTTTAAATAAATGGTATTTGAGAGAAGAGCACGATGCTGATATTTTTTCGGGGCCAAATATCTGGGGGACCACCTCTCCCCCGAAAACATCACTAAATCGGACATCAAGAGAATATCCGGCTGCAATGAAGTATTTTAAGAATAGAGTACACCTTACATCCAAACATAAATAAAGTTCATATGGGATTCAGATTAAGGCACTTATATTGTTAAACTGTTAGTCAAGCGATATACTATTTTCGTATCATGGTATTGCACTAAAAGATCTTTAATTGTGGAAAATAAATATTCCAAGGAAACTTTTGTTCCATATAAAGAAAAGAAGGCGCAGCGGACCGGGCCCGGGTCAGCTAGTATATTATAATGGCGTTTATATATAAAGTACAAAGCAAAACTACACCGCGGTGACAAAAATAGAAATGTGGCGCGCCACAGTGAGAAAAATCGTAGAAAAATTTTACAAATATGCCGTGTAGAGATATCTCTTTGAAATTTGAAATGATAAAAGCTGAGGGTTTAGCGAAAAAGAAATAAATAAAGAGAGATGTCGTAATAATTCTTTTCGAATTGTTCAGATAAAAGTTTTCCTAAACTACTAAAGATAAATTCTGCTCGAATTTTTTTTTACGAAAATCCCCAAAATACCCTTTTTTCGCAAAGATGAATTCAAAATCGGTATTTTTAGTCAATTGGCTCTGGAGGTTGCAAATATTGTTATGTGCAATACATTTTTTGCATGGATTTAGGGGACATATGGAGTAAAAAAAAATTGTTCTATTGGGGGATTCTGGGCATTGGATTTTTAAACTCAACGGTTTTTTCCATTTTTTAATAAATAAGTAAAAAGGCGTCAAGTTCGGCCCGGCCGAATACCCACCACCTCGGGTATATATGTAAACCACCTTTCATCAAAATTCGGTGAAAATTTCATACCTTATGTCCCATATCAGTTATATCCAAATATGTTCCGATTTGGACCATATACTAATAAGTACACCAGCTATATCTAAAAATAAACCGATCTGAACTATATACGACACGGATGTCGAAAGGCCTAACACAACTCACTGTCCCAAATTTCAGCAAAATCGGATAATTAATGTGGCTTTTATGGGCCTAAGACCCTAAATCGGAGGATCGTTCTATATGGCAGCTATATCCAAATCAGGACCGATCTGGGACAAACTAACGAAGGATGTCTAAGGGCCCAACACAACCCAATAAATGTAGCTTTTAAGGACCTAAGACCCTAAATCGGCGGATCGGTCTATATTGGCGCTATGTCAAGATATAGTCCGATATAGCCAATTTTCGAACTTTTCCTGCTTATGGACAAAAAAAGATTTTGTGCAAAGTTTCAGCTCAATATCTCTATCTGTAAAGACTGTAACGTGATTTCAACAGACATACGGACAGACGGACGGCATGTCTAGATCGTCTTAGATTTTTACGCTGATCAAGAATATTTATACTTTGTAGGGTCGGAAATGGATATTTTGATGTGTTGCAAACGGAATGACAAAATGAATGTACCTCCATCTTTCGGTGGTGGGTACAAAAATGTTGTAATTGAAGTAAGTTTTTTCAATAAAAACTAATCAATGAAAATACAATAAGTTCATTTTCACTTTTTGGAGTTCCAAACTATATAAATTTTAACTGAATAATCTTGTTGCGGTAAGGATGTTATAAATGTTGTATTGTTGTAGATATTTAAACCGCAGGCAAATTTTTTGTAGGAGTTTCTCCAGCAAAACAAGAATTTTAAAAAACTAACCACAAATGAAGATTTGGCAACCCGCTAAGAGATGTTTCTACCGTTCTCACACGGCATGTCTTTTACTTATTTTTTTCGATTTTCTCAAATAGTGCACCGGCAATTCGTAATAGCCTAAAATATTTCCCAATAAAGCGAATAAAATAATACCAGCTGGTATTGACAAAGTACCGTCTTATTCTGTCAGTACATGGCTGTCATTTTTATACCCTCCACCATATTAAGGGGGGTACACTAATTTCGCCATTCTGTTTGTAACTAAAATACTCGAAATATTCGTCTGAGACCCCATAAAGCTGCCATATAAACCGATCTTGGATCTTTAACTTCTTGAGCCTCTAGAGTGCGCAATTCTTATCCGATTGGGTTGAAATTTTGCACGACGTGTTTTGTTATGATATCCAACAACTGTGCTAAATATGGTTCAAATCGGTCCATAACCTGATATAGCTGTCATATAAACCGATCTTGGGTCTTGACTTCTAAAGCTTCTAGAGGGCGCAATTCTAATCCGATTTGAATGAAATTTTACACGAAGTGTTTTGTTACGATATCTAACAACTGTGCCAAATAAGGTTCAAATCGGTTCATAACCTGATATAGCTGCTATATAAGCCGATCTGGGATCTTAACTTCTTGAGCCTCTAGAGGTCGCAATTATTATGCGATTTGCCTGAAATTTTGTACGACGGATCCTCTCATGACAATCAACATACGTGTTTATTATGGTCTGAATCGGTCTATAGCCCGATACAGCAACATTTATTTATTTATTTTTTTAATTTAACCCTTTGTAGATACACATTATTAAAATGCGAAAATGCATATGTATTTAAAATTTACTATATAGTTATTTTATACAATTTATAAATTTTTTTTTATTCTCTTTTATTAATTTGTTCTCTGAATTTTTATTGCTGCCTTCAATTTGTTAAAATTAAAATATATTACTTAACTTTTACGTTGCTTTTAAGTTGCAAATCAAAACTGTACGATTACCTGACCCATACTTTATATAAGACATAGTCTTTTGTATGAGTATTATCACAATAAAAATAATTAATACAAATACAAATACAAATTCGATTCGGCTTGGCCGAACTTAGCACGCTTTTACTTGTTTTTTTATACCCACCACCGAAGGATGGGGGTATATTCATTTTGTCATTCCGTTTGCAACACATCGAAATATCCATTTCCGACCCTATAAAGTATATATATTCTTGATCAGCGTAAAAATCTAAGACGATCTAGACATGTCCGTCCGTCTGTCCGTCTGTCCGTCTGTCTGTTGAAATCACGCTACAGTCTTTAAAAATAGAGATATTGAGCTGAAATTTTGCACAGATTCTTTTTTTGTCCATAAGCAGGTTAAGTTCGAAGATGGGCTATATCGGACTATATCTTGATATAGCCCCCATATAGACCGATCCGCCGATTTAGGGTCTTAGGCCCATAAAAGCCGCATTTATTATCCGATTTTGCTGAAATTTAGGGCAGTGAGTTGTGTTAGGCCCAGATCGGTTCAGATTTGGATATAGCTGCCATATATACCGATCCTCCGATTTATGGTGTTAGGCCCATAAAAGCCACATTTATTGTCCGATTTTGCTGAAATTTGGGACAGTGAGTTGTGTTAGGCCCTTGGACATCTTTCTTCAATTTGGTTCAGATCGGTTCAGATTTGGATATAGCTGCCATATAGACCGATCCTCCGATTTATGGTGTTAGGCCCATAAAAGCCACATTTATTGTTCGATTTTGCTGAAATTCGAGACAGTGAGTTGTGTAAAACCCTTCGACATCTGTCTTCAATTCGGTTCAGATCGGTGCAGATTTGGATATAGCTGCCATATATACCGATCCTCCGATTTATGGTCTTAGGCCCATAAAAGCCACATTTATTGTCCGATTTTGCTGAAATTCGAGACAGTAAGTTGTGTTAGGCGCTTCGACATCTTTCTTCAGTTTGGTCCAGATCGGTTCAGATTTGGATATAGCTGCCATATAGACCGATCCTCCGATTTATGGTGTTAGGCCCATAAAAGCCACATTTATTGTCCGATTTTGCTGAAATTTGGGACAGTGAGTTGTGTTAGGCCCTTGGACATCTTTCTTCATGTTGGTCCAGATCGGTCCAGATTTGGATATAGCTGCCACGGTTCACATATCTCGATTTAAAGTCTTGGCCCCCTAAAGGCGCATTTATAATCCGATTTCACTGAAATTTGACACAGTGACTTATGTTAGGCTTTTCGACATCCGTGTTGTATATAGTTCAGATCGGTTTATTTTTAGATGTAGCTAGTGTACTTAATAATATTTGGTCCAAATCGGAACATATTTTGATATAACTGATATGGGACATAAGGTATGAAATTTTAATCGAATTTTGATGAAAGATGGTTAAATATATACCCGAGGTGGTGGGTATCCAAAGTTCGGCCCGGCCGAACTTAACGCCTTTTTACTTGTTTTTTGTTCATTCCCACGCTACTCACACTAGCCCTTGCCGACAGAGGGGGCCACCTCCCCATAGTCCGAACTATGGAGGGTTAGTAGAGGGTTATTGTAATACAGGTTATAGGAATTTCACAGCCAGTTAAATACTTTAGTTACATCAATATCTAAAACGACAAAGATATTACACAACAATCAAAAGACAATAAGATGAATAGTCTTCTCTGGCAACTTCTACAACAAACTACAGACGAAGGATAGAATTCTTTATTACATGAATAGGATCCGTGAAGGATATATTACTATACAATTTGTTTTATACATCACACAAAGACCGAAACGGATTGTTGAATTCGTAATTAGATCTTACTAAAGGTAGTCTATGAGGTATGTAATGCCGAGTATTTCGGAGAGAATTTTTTATCAATCTGACCACGCAATGATTTCACAATAAATACAGCCCTAAGCATCAATCGCCTCCTTTCGAGCGTTGGTAAGTCAATAAGTTTGAAGCAGTTCTCGTAGGAGGGGAAGAAATTCAGCGGAACTTCATGGTAGCAAAGAATTTTCTTTCAGCATATAACGGAGAAATAATTTTTGACACATGTATTTAATCTCTTACTTGGATTTCTCAATCCATCAAATTGCCCTTGTCCACTCTGAGTTGACGGATTAATTATGTCATGCATTCACAACTGACATTAACCCATACAATTGGAACTGATATATGAGTACGAACGTATATGGAAAACCATATATTCCGCTTATTGAGCAATTTAATAAAGCAGCCATAAACATAATTTATACACCAAAGTCAAGACATACATGTATGCAAACGCCTCTATCGATCCGCCTGCATGGTCTCCTCCAATCATGGCGTAGGCATACATACGTTTGGTCCGTGTGTGTGAAGGTCGTCTTGACAGCTTTCAACAGTGTTTTTAACACATTATAACATATAATGAAATGAACTGTCTGAAGTAATTTAAAATGGTATTGACATGTCATACAATAAAAAACTGTCCAGCAATCAACGAGCAGAACTGGAAAAATATGAGCAATGAATAAATACCGCCAATATAAACCACAGGCAAGGATCAACACAAGACCAACCTTATGCTGCTGCTGTTGGTCCCATCTCACATTTCATTCTCCGAGCACCGCATGTAGTGGCCACAACGCCATACCTGGGTATGTTGGAAAGACTGCAAGAAACTAAATGTGAAATAAAAAACTATAAATTTTTCTTCAATACTAAATTAAAATTTAGCAAATCTTCGCCGTCGTCGAATAAAGGGTTATTTAAATAAGATGAATTGGAAAATGTAAAGGATAGCAGCAATTTTTTTGAATTAATCAGCGAACATTTTCTGCTGTTTACAGAAGCTAAAAATTAGTCATAAAAAAAGATGCTAAAAATTAGTCATAAAAAAAATCTGTCATAAAATTAGTTATTTAAATAGGATGAATTGGAAAATGTAAAGGATCAGCGAACATTTTCTGCTGTTTACAGATGCTAAAAATTAGTCATAAAAAAATTAGTCATGAAATAATGATGTATATAAATAAAAATGTCATATATACAATATATTTTGTCATATATACAATGTCTGGAGCATATTGTCTAAAACTTTTTTCTTATGTAATCCATTCTTTAAACCGGCATCATCATATATAAGATTTTTATCTTGTGATTTTATTTTAAAGCTTTTAAAAAAGTACCAAAAATAAGTAAAATCATAACACGGCTCTGCAGTAGGGGATCCGATTGCAATTGTGAATATACTCATGGATACGCAAATGGGTGGGCATTTACAACCACGGCTGTGTAGTCCCGGATAGTTGTGAATAGCAGTATCTGCATCATTTGGCTGCCAAGCCCAGTGTACATCCAGAGAATTTAGTTTGCTGATATCAGTAAACATGGTTTGCTGATTTAAATTAAATTTGTATACCCACTACCGAAGGATGGGGATATATTCATTTTGTTATTCCGTTTGCAACACATCAAAATATCCATTTCCGACCCATAAAGTGTATATATTCTTGATCAGCGTAAACAAGTAAAAGCGTGCTAAGTTCGGCCGGGCCGAATCTTATATACCCTCCACCATGGATCGCATTTGTCGAGTTCTTTTCCCGGCATCTATTCTTAGGCAAAACAGGATATAAGAAAAGATTTGCTCTGCTATTAGAGCGATATCAAGATATGGTCCGGTTTGGACCACAATTAAATTATATGTTGGAGACCTGTGCAAAATGTCAGCCAATTCGAATAAGAATTGCGCTCTTTGTGAGCTCAAACGGTAAAATAGAGAGATCGGAGCTGTATCGGGCTATGGACCGATTCAGACCATAATAAAGATGTATGTTGATGGTCATGAAAGATTCCGTCGTACAAAATTTCAGGCAAATCGGATTATGCGCCCTCTAGAGGCTCAAGAAGTCAAGACCCAAGATCGGTTTATATGACAGCTATATAAGGTTATGAACCGATTTGAACCATACTTGGCACAGTTGTTGGATATCGTAACAAAACACGTCGTGCAAAATTTCATTCCAATCGGATAAGAATTGCACACGCTAGAGGCTCAAGAAGTCAAGACCCAAGATCGGTTTATATGGCAGCTATCCCAGGTTATGAACCGATTTGAACCATACTTGGCACAGTTGTTGGATATCATAACAAAACACGTCGTGCAAAATTTCATCCCAATCGGATAAGAAATGCGCACTCTAGAGGCTCAAGAAGTCCAGACCCAAGATCGGTTTATATGGCAGCTATATCAAAACATGGACCGATATGGCCCATTTACAATACCAACCGACCTACACTAATAAGAAGTATTTGTGGAAAATTTCAAACGGCTAGCTTTACTCCTTCGGAAGTTAGCGTGCTTTCGACAGACAGACGGACGGACTGACGGACGGACGGACGGACAGACGGACGGACATGGCTAGATCGACATAAAATTTCACGACGATCAAGAATATATATACTTTATGGGGTCTCAGACGAATATTTGGAGTAGTTACAATCAGAATGACGAAATTAGTATACCCCCCATCTTATGGTGGAGGGTATAAAAATTAAGATGATCTAGTCATGACCATGCGTCTGCCTGTTTAAATCACGCTACAGTCTTTAACAAGAAAAGCGTGCTAAGTTCGGCCGGGCCGAATCTTATATACCCTCCACCATGGATCGCATTTGTCGACTTATTTTCCCGGCATCTCTTCTTAGGCAAAAAAAGGAAAAAGAAAAGATTTTCTCTGCAATTAGAGCGATATCAATAAATGGTTCGGTTTGGACAACAATTAAATTATATTTTGTAGATCGGTGTAAAATGTCAGCCAATTCCCCCCCTTTGGGGGCTCAAGAAGTAAAATAGAGAGATCGAGAGCTTTATCAGGTAATGGACCGATATGGCCCATTTACAATCCCAACCGACCTACACCAATAAGAAGTATTTGTGCAAAATTTCAAGCGGCTATCTTTACTCCTTCGAAAGTTAGCGTGCTTTCGACAGACGGACGGACATGGGCAAATCGAAGTAAGATGTCACGACGATCAAGAATGTATTTATATACTTTATGGGGTCTCAGACGAATATTTCGAGTAGTTACAAACAGAATGACGAAATTAGTATACCCTCATCCTATGGTGGAGGGTATAAAAATAGACATATTGAGCTGAAACTTTGCACAGATTATTTTTATACCCTACACCACTACTATGGTACAGGGTTTTATAGATTTGTGCATTTGTTTGTAACCCTAAGAAGGAGAAGAGCTAGACCCATCGATAAGTATACGGATCGGCTTAGAATCACTTCTTGAATCGATTTAGCTTTGTCTGTCTGTCTGTCCGTCGCATTTGTTGTCCGATTTTTACAAAATTTTGCATAAGCATCTTTTTTGGTCCAAGCACGAACGCTATTGATTTTGAAATCGGTCTAGATTTAGATATAGCTCCCATATATATATTTCATCCGATGTGCCCTTTTAAAGCTGTGGAAGCCACAATTTTAGTCGGATCCTTACAAAATTTGGCACGAAGTGTTTTTTAACAACCCATAATGCCTGAAAAATTTCATTGAAATCGGTTCAGATTAAGATATTCCTTCCATATATATCTTTCATCCGATATGGCCTTTTAAAGCTGTAGGGGCCACAATTTTGGTGCGATCGCTACCACATTTGGCACGAAGTGCTTTTTGTGACGTCCCAATATGTGTGCAAAATTTCATCGAAATCGGTTCAGATTAAGATATAACTCCCATATATAACTTTCGTCCGATTTGACATGTAAGGCTGTAGAAGGCGCAATTTTGATCCGATCTTTACAAAGTGCGTTTTGTGACGTCCCAATATGTGTGGAAAATTTCATCATAATCGGATCAGATTTATATATAGCTCCCATATATATATCTTTCATCCGATATGCTCTTTTAAGGCTGTAGGAGGCACAATTTTGGTCCGATCTTTACAAAATTTGGGTTGGAGCGTTTAATTCAACGTCCTCATTCATATGTGTGCAAAGTTCCATAACAATCGGACCAGATTTAGATATAGCTCACATATATATCTTTTATCCGATATGGTCTTTTAAATCTGTAGCAGGCACAATTTTGGTCCGATCTTTAAAAAAATTGGCTTGGAGCGTTTAATTCAACGTCCTCATATGTGTGCAAAGTTCCATAACAATCGGTCCAGATTTAGATATAGCTCCCATATATATTTTTCATCCGATATGGCCTTTTATGTCTGTAGAAGCCACAATTTTGGTCCGATCTCTATAAAATTTTTCATGAGATGATTTAATTGATTTCCCAATACGTGTGCAATTTTCATCAAAATCGATTTAGATAAAACTTATGCGTATCGACTTTTAAGGCTGTAGAGCCACAATTTTCGTACCATCCTAAGAAAATCGTATAAGGTTCTATTCGATATCAATAGGTATACATAATTAAAGTTAGACTACATTTGGATATAAATCCTATACTCGGTGGTATAGGGTATTATATAGTCGGCTCCGCCCGACTTTTGCCTTTCCTTATTGGTTATTTATAATTATTTTAATTCAAAAATTATGTTATTGTAACCGTTTAATAATGATTTTATGATGATTGTATTGTTCACTAATTAAGCAGAGCTTACTGTGCAACAATGATTTACTGAAACAAGAAAAGGGTGATTTTTTAAGAGATTTTCAAAAAAAAAAAAACATAAAATTTAGAAAAATGAATGAAAACTTTATTTGAATCGATAGTACTGTCTATATATTTTAAAGTTTGAAGATTATTTCATGCAAATGATGACCGTGACTGGACCTCAACTGATCCCTCCACTTGGTTCAATTTTGGGATACCCTTTTCTACATATTGGCCGCTATCCCACGAAAAGATGCTTCAATGTTGTCTTACAATGCGTCAATTGAAATACAATGCTTGTCTGTATAGAAATGAGCTTTAACATAGCCCCACAAAAAATTGTCTTAAGGCGGTCCCGAGCGTGATATAAAATGTTCACTGAACTCGCCTCTCAATAAGTCCATTGCTACGCGTGCTGTGTGGCACCGTCTTGTAGAAACCATATGTCATATGGCCCAGAACGGCCCAGATTTGGATATAGTTTCCATAGCCATATAGATCTCTCGATTTTAGGTATCTTATATACAAAAATCAATTTGTGTTTGTTTGTAGGTTTGTTTGTTTGTTTGTATGTTTGTGTGTTCCTCATAGACTCAGAAACGGCTGAACCGATTTTCTTGAAATTTTCACGGATGGTGCATAATGATCCCGTGGTGAAAATAGGATACTACATATTTTGATATTTGAAGGGGGGCGGACCCTCCCCCTTACCCTAATTTTCAGAAATGCCAGATCTCTGAGATGGGTGGTGGGATTTAAGCGAAATGTTGTGTGCTCCAATATAGTACCCTAAAAATAAAAATTTAGTATCCGAATTTCGGATGGGGTACCTAGGGGGGCTGCCCTACCCTAAAACCTACCAAACATATATTTAGACCAATCACGACAATATGGGACTTAAATGAAAGGTATTTAGGATAAGAAAACGATATCCGACATCCAATTGTCGGACCAAGTGTTAGGGGGACCACCCCAAGCCCCAAAACACCCCTAAATCGGACATATATACCGACCATGGCAATATGGGACTCAAATTGGAAGTAAAGCACGAATTTGATATCAATATTCGGGAAAAATATCTATGGGGCTACCCCACCCCCACAACACCACCCAAAAAGGAAGTATTTTTTGACTATTGCAATATGAGGCTCAAAAAAAGGGGGTTTTTAGAGTGAAACACGAATCCGATATATATTTTCAAGGCCAACTCACTGAGTGGCCGCCCATCCCCCAAATCTCCCCCAAGTTGGTCATGTTTGCCTACTATGGAAATATGAAGCTCAAATTAAAGGAATGAGGGAGTAGACCAAGTATCTGATATCAACATTAGGAGTCAACTGTCTAGCGGACGTCCCACCACCATAACAACCCCCAAATAGGACGTATTTGCGCACCAAGACAATTTGGGTCGTAGAGAGAGTGGAACTAAATATTCATAGTTTTTAGGGCCAATACCCCAAAACCGGACAAATTTGCTGACTTTTGCAATAAGGAGTTTGAATAAGATTAGAAAACGAATTTGATATCCAATTTTGAGCGCAATGGCAATATGGGGTTCAAATAAATGATATATAGATATATGAGAATAGAGCACGTTGCTGATATATTTTCCGGGATTAGTGTTTGGGGGATCACTCCACTCCCCAAAACACCCCTAAATCGGGCATATTTACCGACCATGTCAATGTGGAGATTAAATGAAAGGTATTGGGAGGTAGAGCAAGAACTGATACCCATTTTCGGGACCAATTTTCTGTGGGTCTACCCCTTTCCCAAAATACCCCATAAACAGCAATTTTTTAGTGACCATCCCAATATGGGGCTCAAATAAAGGTATTTGGAAGTAGAATACGAATTTGATATCCAAATGTAGGACCATATATTTAGGGCATCACACCTTTCCCAAAACACTTCCCAAAGGGAAAAAATTTTTCGACCATGCCAATATGTGGCTCAAATGAAAGGTATTTTAGATTAGAAAACCAATTTGATAACCTATTTTGGGGCCATGTGTTTGGGGGACTCCTCATCCTGTAAACTCTATTTAAGCCAATGGCAATATTTGGTTTAAATAAATGGTATTTGAGTGAAGAGCACGAAGCTGCTATTTTTCCAGGGCCAAGTATCTGAGGGACCACCTCTCCCCCGAAAACACCACTAAATTAGACATCATGAGAATATCGGGCTGAAATGAAGTAGTTTAAGAATGGAGTACACCTTTCATCCAAACTTAAATTCGTAGACCAATAAAGATCATATGGGATTCATTAAACTGTTAGTCAAGTTAGCATGGTATTTCACTAAAAGATCTTTAAGTGTCGAAAATAAATACTCCAAGGAAACTGTTGTTCCATATGAAGTAAAAGAAAGCCCAGCGGGCCGGGGTCAGCTAGTTGGAGTTCATAAAATTAGCATTTTTTCCGATTTCGCTGAAATTTGGGACAGTGAGTTGTGTTAGGCCACCTGCCTGAAGATGGCCGAGGTCGGTCCAGATTTTGATATAGCTGCCATATAGACCGATCTCTCGATTTCACGTATGGATCGGCGGAAACCAAAATTGTTGTCCGGTTTGGCTAAAATTTTGCACTTGTTGTTCTAATACGACTTCCAACAATTGTGCCATGTACGGTCCCAATCGGTCTTTAATCAGATGTAGGTCCCATCTAAACCGATCTCTCGATTGTCCATGTTCGGTTTCTAGAAGCATTCATTTTTGTCTGGTTTGACAAAAATTCGCTGCTAACAGTAAAATTATGCTTTCAGTTAATTTTAATTTGTGCCAATTTTACACAGAATTTACTTTTTTCCTTATTTAGTTTTGATTTATTTATTTTAAGATAATTTTTTCTTTTTTATACCCTCCACCACAGGATGGGGTTACACAAATTTCGTCATTCTGTTTGTAACTACTCGAAATATTCGTCTGAGACCCCATTAAGTATATATATTCTTGATCGTCTTGACATTTTATGTCGATTAAACCATGGCCGTCCGTCTGTCCGCCTGTCTGTCGAAAATACGGCAACTTTCGAAGGAGTAAAGCTATCCGCTTGAAATTTTGCACATATACTTCTTATTAGTGTAGGTCGGTTGGGAGTGTAAATGGGCCATATCGGTCCATAACCTGATATAGATGCCATATAAACCGTTTTTGGGTCTTTGGGTCCGATTGGAATGAAATTTTGCACGTATTTCGTTATGACTTCGAACAACTGTGCTAAGTAAGGTTCAACTCGGTCAATAACCTGATATAACTGCCTTATAAACCGATCTTGAATCTTGACTACTTGAGCCACTAGACGGCGCAATTCTTATCTGATTTGAATGAAATTATGCACGAAGTATTTTTTTATGATATCCAACAACTGTGGCAAGAATGTTTCAAATCGGTCTATAACCTGATATAGCTGTCATATAAACCGATCTGGGGACTTGACTTATTGAGCTACTAGAATTCGCAATTCTCGTCCGATTTGGCTGAAATTTTGCATAACGTATTTCATTATGACTTCCATCAACTGTGCCAAATAAGGTTCAAATCGGTCCATAACCATAAAATATATCTGCCTTATAAACCGATCTGGGATCTTGACTCTTTGAGCGTCTAGGGTTCGCAATTATTAACCGATTTGCCTCAAGTTTTTTACGACGGATCCTCACGTGACCATAACCATACATGTTTATTATGGTCTGAATCGGTCTATAGCCCAATACAGCTTCCGTATAAATCGATCTCTCTATTTTACTTCTTGAGCCGCCCAAGGGCGCAATTCTTATTCGAATTGGCTAACATTTTACACAGGTCTCCAACATATAATTTAATTGTGGTCCGAACCAAATGATATCGTGTTATCGTTCTAATAGCAGAGCAAATCTTTTTTTTTATCCTTTTTTGCCTAAGAAAAGATGCCGGGAAAGAACTCCATGTTGGAGGGTATATAAGATTCGGCCCGGCCGAACTTGGCACGCTGTTTTTTTTTATCGCTACAACGCACTTTATTATACCCTCTACCATTGGATGAGGATATACTAATTTCATCATTCAGTTTGTATCACCTCGAAATATACGTCTGAGACCACATAAGGTATACACATTCTTGTTCGTAATGTCATTTAAAGTCGATCTAGTCATGTCCGTCCGTTTTTCCGTCCGCCTGTCCGTCCGTTAGTCTGTCTGTCGAAAGCACGTTTACTTTCGAAAGAGTAAATCTAGCCGCTTGAAATTTTAGTGTAGGTCAGTTGGGACTGTAAATGGGCCAAATCGGTCTTTGACTTCTGGAGCTTCTAGAGGGCGCAATTCTCCGATTTAACTGAAATTTTGCGCGTGGTGTTTTGATATGACTTCCAACAACTGTGTTAAGTATGAGTCAAATCGGTTCATTATCTGGTATAGCTATCATATAAACCGATTCTGGATCTTGACTTCTTGAGCCAATATAGAGCGCATTTCTCATTCTCTCGTTAGGCTGAAATTGAGCATTAGGTGTTTTGTTATGACTTCCAATAACTGTGCTAGGTATGGCGCAAATCGGTACATAACCTGATAAAGCTGCCATATCAACCGATCTGGCATATTGATTTTTTTAGCCTCTAGAGGGCGCAATTCTCATCTTCTCTCATGACCTTCAACATACGTGTTCAATATGATCTGTATCGATCTATAGTTTGATGCAGCTCCCATATAAACCTATCTCCCAATTTCGCTTCTTGAGCCCCTACAAAGCCCAATTCTTATCCGAATGAAGTGAAATATTATACAATGACATCTACAATGTTCAGCATTCATTTATGGTCCGAATCGGACTATAATTTGATATAGCTCCAATAGCATAACAGATGGGGGGTATACTAATTTCGTCATTCTGTTTGTAACTACTCGAAATATTCGTCTGAGACCCCATAAAGTATATATATTCTTGATCGTCGTGACATTTTATGTCGATCTAGCCATGTCCGTCCGTCTGTCCGTCCGTCCGTCCGTCTGTCTGTCGAAAGCACGCTAACTTCCGAAGGAGTAAAGCTAGCCGTTTGAAATTTTCCACAAATACTTCTTATTAGTGTAGGTCGGTTGGTATTGTAAATGGGTCATATCGGTCCATGTTTTGATATAGCTGCCATATAAACCGATCTTGGGTCTTGATCTCTTGAGCCTCTAGAGTGCGCAATTCTTATCCGATTGGAATGAAATTTTGCACGACGTGTTTTGCTATGATGTCCAACAAATGTGCCAAGTATGGTTCAAATCGGTCCATAACCTGATATAGCTGCCATATAAACCGATCTTGGGTCTTGACTTCTTGAGCCTCTAGCGTGCGCAATTCTTATCCGATTGGGATGAAATTTTGCACGACGTGTTTTGTTATGATATCCAACAACTGTGCCAAGTATGGTTCAAATTGGTCCATAACGTGATATAGCTGCCATATAAACCGATCTGGGGTCTTGACTTCTTGAGCCTCTAGAGTGCGCAATACTTATCCGATTGAAATGAAATTTTGCACGACGTGTTTTTTTGTTATTATATCCAACAACTGTGCTAAATATGGTTCAAATCGGTTCATAACCTGATATAGCTGCCATATAAACCGATCTTGGGTCTTGACTTCTTGAGCCTCTAGAGGACGCAATTCGTATTCGATTGGAATGAAATTTTGCACGACGTGTTCTGTTATGATATCCAACAACTGTGCCAAGTATGGTTCAAATCGGTCCATAACCTGATATAGCTGCCATATAAACCGATCTTGGGTCTTGACTTCTTGAGCCTCTAGAGGGCACAATTCTTATCCGATTTGAATGAATTTTTGCACGAGGTATTTCGTTATGATATCCAACAACTGTGCCAAGTATGGTTCATATCGGTTTATAACCTGATATATATGTCATATAAACAGATCTGTGGATTTGACTTCTTGAGCTTCTAGAGGGCGCAATTCAACAACTGTGTAAAATAAGGTTCAAATCGGTTCATAACCAGATATAGCTGCCATATAACCGATCTGGTATCTTGACTTCTTGACCCCTAGAGGTCGCATTTATTATCCGATATGCCTGAAATTTTGTACGATGGATCCTCTCATGACCATCAACAAACGTGTTTATTAAAGTCTGAATCGGTCTATAGCCCGATACAGATCACATATAAATCGTTCTCTCTATTTTACTTCGTGAGCCCCAATGGGCGCAATTTTTATACGAATTGACTGAAATTTTACACAGGTCTCCAAAATATAATTTAATTTTTTTCCGAACCGGACCATATCTTGATATCGTTTTAATAGCAGAGCAACTCTTTTCTTATATCCTTTTTTGCCTAAGAAGAGATGCCGGGAAAAGAAATCGACAAATGCGATCCATGGTGGAGGGTATATAAGATTCGGCCCGGCCGAACTTAGCACGCTTTTACTTGTTCAATATTCTTTGTTTGCCAAAAAAGAGATACCGCGCATAGAACTCGACAAATGCGATCCATGATGGAGGGTATATAATATTCGGCCCGGCCGAACTTTGCACGCTTTTACTTGTTTAAATATTACAATTAGCCAAGAATGTTTTTTTTATTCTATTATAAATTTCAGCAGTTTATTTTTGCACTCCATGTTCCTATTTTGCTATATGTAACGGATCTATACGTTCTTCTTCAAGGTAGTGCAAACAAATAGACAAAGTTGTAATACCCTCTGCAAAGTTTTAAAACCATTGAAAAGCTGAAAGACAACGAAATGGATAGAGTAAACTATGCAATATTAACTGTGAGCTAGTTTCATAAATTAAAATATCCATTACGGTGTTGGTTGGTATTTTGATCTGGGCACGCAGTGCAGGTCTTAAATAGAAGTACTGCCTCCGCCAAGATGATGAAGTTAAGCTTACTATGCTCTTTATTCTCCTTCGATTCAGCATTGATTTTTTTTTGCTTTTTTGCTTAACAATGTTTCTCACCGATGCTTATGCCCAACAATAAACGCCGTAGATGCGGTAAGAGAGAACCAACCAGTCAGCCGCTATGTTAAAGAGAATAAGGGAGAAACCTACTGACAATATTTATTGCAAATACAGCAATAAATTTCAAAACACCATTCGCTAAGCACCACATGGGGTCTTCGAAATTGAAGATAAATTTTAAGGCGGCAATTTATGATTTGTGAGCATAAGTGTTTCATACATTGTCTTTGGAGGGCAGGCGGCATTGGAGCTTTACAATTTCTATTATACTCTGGCCTCTGTAAGGCATTGAATTCGAGTTTCACAATACTGGATGAATAGAATATTTGTACAGGGGAGTAGCATCAAAGGGGAAGCCATTAAACTATGAGCTCAGCGCATTAAAACGGCTCCTTTACAGGCTAGACCATATTAAGCAAGGTGCTCAGTGCTTTTAATTTTTGCGAAATCGGGACAAAATTACATCTCTTTTAGGCTCTAGGCATTACAGCAGAGATTATAAATGAGAGCTATATTCAGATATGGTGTGATCTAAATCATGTTCGGCCAAGATGTTTGGGTGTCTAATACAACCCCCTGGTTTACATTAAAATTGTTTAACAAATGTTCCTATTCATTGCCAAAATAGAGAGATCGGCCTATATGGCAGATATATGCAAACGAATCACATCGTCTTTGAAGAAGTACGGTCCAATGATGCTAGCAGTCCATTAATCGCGCAAAACTGTTACTTTTTATACCCTCCACCATAGGATGGGGGGCATACTAATTTCGTCATTCTGTTTGTAACTACTTGAAATATTCGTCTGAGACCCCATAAAGTATATATATTCTTGATCGTCGCGACATTTTATGTCGATCTAGCCATGTACGTCCGTCTGTTTGATGAATGCACGCTAACTTCCGAAGGAGTAAAGCTTGTCGCTTGAAATTTTGCACAAATACATCTTATTGGTGTAGGTCGGTTGGTATTGTAAATGGGCCATATCGGTCCATGTTTTGACATAGCTGCCATATAAACCGATCTTGGGTCTAGACTTCTTAAGCCTCTAGAGTGCGCAATTCTTATCCGATTTGGATGAAAATTTGCACGACGTGTTTTGGTATGATATCCAAAAACTGTGTCAAGTATGGTTTAAATCGGTCAATAACCTGATATAGCTGTCATATAAACCGACCTTGGGTCTTGACTTCTTGAGCATCTAGAGGGCGCAATTCCTATCCTATTGGAATGAAATTTTGCACGACGTGTTTCGTTATGATATCCAACAACTGTGCCAAGTATGGCTCAAATCGGACCATAACCTGATATAGCTGCCATATAAACCGATCTTGGGTCTTGATTTCTTGAGCCTCTAGAGTGCGCAATTCTTATCCGATTAGAATGAAATTTTGCACGACGTGTTTTGTTATGATATCCAACAACTGTGCTAAGTATGGTTCAAATCGGTTCATAACCTGATATCGCTGTCATATAAACCGATCTTGGATCTTGACTTCTTGAACCTCTAGAGGTCGCAATTATTATCCGATTTGAATGCAATTTTGCACGACGTGTTTTGCTATGATATCCAACAACTGTGCCAAGTATGGTTTAAATCGGTCCATAACCTGATATAGCTGCCATATAAACCGATCTGCGATCTTGACTTCTTAAACCTCTAGAGGTCACATTTGTTATCCGATTTGCCTGAAATTTTGTACGACGGATCCTCTCATGACCATCAACATACGTGTTCATTATGGTCTGAATCTGTCTATAGCCCGATACAGCTCCCATATAAATCGATCTCTCTACTTTACTTCTTGAACCCCCAAAGGGCGCAATTCTTATTCGAATTGGCTGACATTTTACACAGGTCTCCAATATATAATTTAATTGTGGTCCAAACCGGACCATATCTTGATATCGCTCTAATAGCAGAGCAAATTTTTTCTTATATCCTTTTTTGCCTAAGAAGAGATGCCGGGAAAAAACTTGACAAATGCGATCCATGGTGGAGGGTATAGCACATAGCCGAACTTAGCACGCTTTTACTTGTTCTGGATGAATTGGTAGCTCTTGCAATGCTTCTGGCTAATGTTTACTCCAAAATCGACAATCCTGCTTATTTACGTACCCATTTACGAAATGAAATAAAATTTCAGAAATTATCATATTTATCTCACTTGTACATACATGCCAAATTTCAGACCTCAAGCTCCATCGGTAAAGAAAGTACCAAATGGTACGAATTGCGGTGCTAAACCTACATTTTCTTCCATTACCAGTACTATTTTTCCATTTTTTCTTTTCATCCTCATCCTTTTGCACCAAATGTCTTTTAAGTCAAATTTCAAAATTCTACCTCTATCCATCCGCCCAGTATAAAGTCACCCATTTCGTACCTTTTTGGTACTTTTTTGGTACCTAAATTTACAATTTTCATAAAACTCTTAAGAATGCCATAGTGTATCCAAGTTCCAAAATTCAAAGCTCAAGTTCAATATGCAAAGAAAGTACCAAATAATACCAATTGCTGTATTAAAGCACTATTACTCCCACTTCCGGTACTATTTTCCACATTTTTTTTAGCTAACCTTATTTTTTCGTTTTAAGAGCCTTTGTTAGCCTCATTATCAGCTAATATGGAACAAATGTGTGTTTACAAAATTTTAGAAAAATCGGTTCAGATAGCTCCCATATACGTCGGTTGCCCAATTATAATTATTAAAGTAGGAGAAATTAGGAGAACACCTACTACTGTATTTATCAATAACTGATGCACAACGTTCGCTCCTGTGAAGATCATCACTTTTTTGTTTTTATACTTATACCCTATACCACTACTGTGGTATAGGGTATTATATAGTTAGGATTTTCTCTTAACTCTCGACATTACTGGTGAATTTCATAGAAATCGGTTCAGATATATATAGATATATAGCTCTCATATATATATCGCCGGATTTTCACTTCTATAGCCACTGCAATCCCATTTATTCACCAATCTTCCCAAAATTTTGTGGAACGCTTTTCTCGACGACTTTCACAATATCTATAAAGTTTGGTCGAAATCGATTCAGATTTAGATATAGCTCCCATATATACGTTCGTCCGATTTGCAGTAATAATGCAATAAAATGGTAATTTGTTACCCGTTTCTCTTGAAAAGCAGAAATCAATATAAACCATCTCATTGTTGACCGCAAAACCGCTTTCGATATCCCATACGTTCAAAGGTATTTCTAGCCATGCCATGTCTGAGTTTAGTATCCCCGCAAAATTAATAAGACTCTGCAGGATGACACTTGCTGATACAGTAAGAATTCCTCAGTAAGAATAGAAAATAATCTCTTTGGACCATTCAGTACCAAACGAGGTTTCCGATAAGGACACAGCTTACCATGTGATGTCTTTAATATCCAGCTGGAGAAGATTATACGAGAAGCAGATGTAAAAAGCTATGGCACACTAATCACAAGAGAACACATGCTACTCGCCTATGCCGACGACAACGACATCATAGGTCGGAAATAGTAACTGCAGCATTTGAAAAAATCGAAAGAGAGTCAGTGAAAATGGGTTGGCAGTAAATGGAGATAAGTTGGGAACCACAACTTTGAGGTTGTCAGCAACTTTACCTACCTTGACACCTCCGTAATCGAAACGAATGATACCAGCTTTTCGATAAAGCGAAAAATAATACTGGCAAACATTTGCTACTTTGGATTAAGTAAGCAGTTTAGAAACAAGGCCACCTCTCGCAGACGAAGATTACACTATACAAGACACTGATACTACCCGTGTTGGTATATGGTTCTTAGCCATGGGTATTTTTTGAAAGCAGATGAGGCACTGCTTGGAGTATTTGAGAGAAAGATTCTTGGTAAAATATATGGACCAGTTTGCGTAAATGGCGATGGCATAATTACACATATCAAAATACAACGGCTGTGTTGGCAAGGTCATGTTGCCAAATGGATAAAGAAGCTCCAGCAAAGAAGTCTTTTGAAGTCAAGCTCGGTGTTACACTCAAACCGGCAAGACCAAAAGCCCGATGGAAAGATCAAGTAGTGGGAGACGCATGAAGTGGTGAGAATGAACGCAGAAGATCGAGGCGCTTGGAACGTTATTCTTAATTCGGCCAGTGGAACAAATGTTCTGTCATAGCCAATTGAGCTAAAGTAAAGATGCCATTTGCAGCCAATACTTGTCTACTTCATTAATATTATTTTTATATTTACTAGAAGCTTAATATGATTTAGAAAATAAAAAATATAGCTCTCTATTGTTTTTCACTGATTTCTTCTAATAGACTTTTACTTATGTTCACTAAAGTCGACTTTTTGCGATATAATTTCGTAATTATTGGTTCAGAAATATCATATGGAAGGTATAAATGATAAATTTTTTATTTTCTACATATGATTTAAAAGAAAAAATTATATCTCCCTTTTTTGTTTTCCATTGATTTCTTCTAATCTACTTTTAACTTATGTTTACGATAGTCGGCTTTTTCAGACTTTATTCCGTAATTATTTAGTTTAGTAGTCCCATAGAGTTGAAGGTATACATGACCAAAGTTTTTTTCGAAAAGCTAGTTGATAAGATATTCAAGAAAAAAACAGACCACTGTTACATGGTTTTTCCTAGGAATGCCGACTTAAACTTGGCCATCTACCTACTACGTCTTTGATTTCTGAGCAATTTTAAGAACAAAACTTTATATTTTTCATAAATTAAAATGCACCAGAAAATTCATCCTTCTATGGTGGCGGGTTCATTACAATCCGTTCGTTGCTTCACACGCATCTACACTGTCCGAAAATCAAACCTAATTGAAATTGATTCAAAGGCGATGGCAAACGTAATAAACATATCCAAATGTTTTTCAATATTTTAAAAGTGTACAACAACAAGAACATTTGAAAAATGTAGTCCTTCGCTGAGCAGGACGAATACGAGAAGGCCAAAAGGAAAGAAGCTTGAATGTATATGAGGGTTTGTGTTTAGGTAATTTATGACTCCCGCTGAACAGAGGAAATTTTATGAATACTCACATGAAAAATGGAACATCGTTAAGGGCAATTCATAATAAAATATGAGCCTTCTTCAGACCATATATTACGAAGTGCGCGGAAGGTTTCAATAAGCTTGGCTCCGTCCTCTCATGAACAACACAGGCGGCACGGAAGTGTTACAAACGACCACAATCAAGAAGCAGTGTCTGGCGTGAGGCTGTCGATGGTGGTAACCATCCCGATCCCTTTCATCCTCGTAAAAATGTTTGATGATGTAGCCGGATTGGCTTTGCTGTAATGTTCGTGGAGAACGTTGCTGCTTAGTTTTGTAGAAATAAATAATGTTAAAATTATTATCTTAAGCAGGATATTGGATTAAATGTTGCTGCCACTTTGTGCATGAAATTACCACGACCGACAGAGTTGGCTTTACGGACGCTTCGGACTTTATTTTGCTTTGTGGATAGCCGAGCTGAAAAAAAACCCACAACATTTTAACCGGTTGATCTGAGCGGTAAAAAATCTCTTACATATTTGTAGAAGAGGGAATAGGCTTTCAGAAAAGTTGCTTTTTTAGCCTATATCTTAATACAGGTTTGGATTCAGGGTGTCAAAGTTGACCACTTTCCACCTGTGTGACTTTTAAGGAACTATAACTTCTGATCTACCGAACCGATTTGGACACTTAAAGACTCTAAAAGAACTTGGCGAGACCTAAAACACATGCATAATGTACCATAATGTCATTGATTGACGTTAGGAGGTATAAATAGTTAAATATAAATCAATCAAAATTCAGCCTTGGCTTCTTTCGGTGCTTTCTTAAAAATCCGTCATTTTTAATTTACATACTCAAAATTGCGCCAGTAAATACTGTTTTGCACAAAATAAAGTTTCCGTAAACTTTAGCCATCAAAGCATTATTAATTATTCCCATTTTCGTAAAGCGAAGATACTAGAAAAGGTTTTATGCGTATTTGACTCATTTTGATATCAAACAACCCCGTTATCTTAAGTCCAATATAGAGATTGGTATAGCTGCCACATAGACCAATCTCCATATTAAACATCGAAAACGTACTTTCTATCCGACTTGGCTGAAACTTGGAATGGAGAGTTTTATTGGACCTATCTACAACTGTGCAAAATATGGTCGAAATTGGTCCAACTTTAGATGTAGGTCCTTACAAACGTATCCCCGATTTTTGGTATTCAGGGCTTTGGAACCATAATTTTTACTCAAATTTTCCCAAAAATTACTCAAGCGACATTTTCTCGGCAAGGCAAAAATATATTTCAACCCATGGATGAATCGCTCAATATTTTGATGAAGTTCTCATATAAGGGTACATTTACAAAAAAAGATTTTTATATCTATTTTAGCGAAGTCCAGATGGAATTTAGAATAGATATATAGTTGAAAAGGTACAGAAAACAAAGGCAATTGCATGGGCGGTCGGTTTCATATGTAATGTTAATTTCAGTATTTTGGCTGCCACACCCTCATCTATGGAAAGGATATGGTGAGATAAACCTTAAATTTTTAAACCCACCACCATAAGAAGGAGGTATACTAATCTAGTCATTCCGTTAATAACACCTAAATATATTGATCTGCGACCCCATAAAGTATATATATTCTGGATCGTCTCGACATTCTGATTCTATCTATTCCATCCGATTCTATCACGTCTGTCAGAAGAAATCAAGATAGCGGTCGAAACGTAAAGCTAGCCGCTTGAAGTTTTGCTCTTGAATGAATTATGACCATGCTAAATATGATCCAAATGTGACTATAAACAGATATAGCCCCCATATATACACCGATCCCCGGATTGGACTTCTTGAGGCCTTAGAAGCCTCAATTTTCATCCTATTTGGATGACAAGGAGTTGAATTATTACTTTCAGTATCCATACCAACTATGATTCGAATCCATCTATAAGCAGATATAGCTCCCATATGAACCGAAGTTTACAAGAACTTTAAGGATATAGGAGTATCTGCTTCGGAAAACGTTGGAATTTTTTGCAAAAAAAAATATATATATATTTTTTTTTTCATATTGAAAACGACGCCATTTTGAAACCGTTTAAGATATTGGCATGATCCTTTTTTTATTTTCTAACATGGCATATCTAAAATTTCCAGTATATAACCTAAAAACTGACAGAGAAATTCTGTACATGTCGGGATTAGTCGAGATTCTCTAATAAAGAAAAACCTTAGTCCAAATTTAATATTTTTTTCCAAAAATAAGTAATTAAAAACTGATTAATTTCGTCCGAGTCGAATATTGGACAAGCATCACCATGGGTTCGACTTTTTTTGGCGACTTCATTCCTGATTTATTTTTAAGAAACGATATTGCTAAAGATCACTGGCAGCGCGGGTATAACTGGAAGGTATAAGTTTACTTTGACT